>NC_133328.1:373062310-373662310 GCF_042186555.1 Aquarana catesbeiana | reverse complement strand
AAGCACTTTTGGATGGAGCCTTACATATGATCTGGTACCTAAAGGAAGACTGACTGGTAGCTATTAAATCTGCTGTTTATGACTTTATCTGTACTCCTTCTTGGATTGGGCCATTTCATACCATAAAAAAAACAAAAACATTTGTGAATAACCATTCAATGTTTATGGGATCCCGTGTGGCTCCAGGAGATACTAACATGACAAATAAGAGATAAATCGGGATCAATGTATTAGTGCAGTGGAAAAACATAACTACCAGCTGGTTTAACAGGTAATAAATCTGTTACAGGGGGCACAAAATTATATTATATTGATTTTTTTATTTCTGCCTATAGTTACATTTTAAAGCTTAACTCCACTTTATGACAACAATTTTTAAAATGGTCCTTCAGCAACTTTAAAATAAAATAAGCAGCTCTGGCTCCAATACTTACTTACTCTCTGGTGTTGTCCTTTGCAAACTCACTTACACTGCAATCCAGGATCTGCCCTCTTCCAGGCTGAATAATGCCCAGCATCTGTCCTCTTCCAGGCTGAATAATGCCCAACATCTGTCCTCTTCCAGGCTGAATAATGCCCAGCATCTGTCCTCTTCCAGGCTGAATAATGCCCAGCATCTGTCCTCTTCCAGGCTGAATAATGCCCAGCATCTGTCCTCTTCCAGGCTGAATAATGTCCAACATCTGTCCTCTTGCTGAATAATGCCCAACATCTGTCCTCTTCCAGGCTGAATAATGCCCAACATCTGTCCTCTTCCAGGCTGAATAATGCCCAACATCTGACCTCTTCCAAGCTGAATATTTCGCACTTTTCATTTCGCCCTTTTAATTTCGTGCTTTTCAGTTCATCTCTGAGCGGCCGTTCGTCAACCAGCCATGTTGCAGAATCAGAGGAGATAACGTGTTATTTATTATTGGCTTTGGAGTTATTGCTTTGACCCAAGTCCAGTCCAGGAACAGGAAGAGGAGGATTTCTTGGATCAAAAATTGGTTGCTTTATTAATCATGACCAATTATATCATATGCTTTTGCTGCGGGAGCTCCAGGAGAATAATACGGATGATTTTCAGAATTATTTCCGGATGACGGACCCCTGCTTTCACCAACTCTTGGCGTTGCTGACCCCCTATATTAAGAAGCAGGACACATGCATGAGGCTTTTATTTTTTGGTTGAATAATAATGATTTGGTTTGTTATATTTTCTATATTTTTGGATGCATAGAATGCACTTTTTGGTTAAGTTCTATTGGCAGATAGCATGTCTAATTTTATTTGTTTCCTTTTTTTAATGCACAATAAAAAAATTGTGGAGAATAATACTTGGCTATGTGTTTTACTTCAAATGACAGTTTGGGAGTAGGCAGTTACATTTAAAAAAATACAATCTAAAATTAATAAGGGACACCAACATAGTTGTGTCTTTGATCTTAAAAACTACAGGATAAAAAAAAAAAAAAAAGCATAATAATATTATTCTTGATATCACTAGAAAATCAGTATAACCAGCAAAAGAGCTTCATTATTATCCCATTAAAGAAGAAGAGGATGTGCACTGCATTTTGAGATTTCATAATTTGCCGCGTCACAAATGTTAATTCTCCATAACGAACGCTACTTTACAAGACCGACCGCTTCAGGCTCGTCCTTGCTTCCGAGCATGCGTGTTTATACTTTGGACTTTTGTCTGACGGACTTGTGTACACACGCTCGGAAAATCTGACAACAGACATTTGTTCGCGGAAAATTTTAAAGCCTGCTATCCAACATTTGTCCGTGGCAAATCCGACAACAATTGTGCGATGGAGAGTACAAACAGTCGGATTTTCCAGCAACAGCCTGTCATCACACATTTCCCAACGGAAAATCCAATAGTGTGTACGAGGCTTTATAGTCAATATTTCAATAGTAGAAGATCTATTTCTGTATTCATTCCCATAGAGTAAAAAGTGAAAACGACAATATTTGGCTCCCTAAATGGAATTGTGCATCATAGATGAAGCAACCACATGTTAAACTGAAATTATTTATTAAAACACACTGCATAAATTCTGAATCTAAGCCTTCCAGCAGTATAGCAATATGTCAAGAAGACAGCAAATCATATTTTAATATAGCGATAGTAATATACTGAAAAAAATGATATATTTGTGTATGTGTTTTCTTGGATAAAGCATTACCTAATACAACTGGCCTATAAGTAACATACCGTAATTATATTTGTAAAGATAGTTTACACCTTAGGGGTATGGTGTTTTTTTACAACTGATGTTTATCACTTCACTCGTCTCACTCCATAATTGTAAATAGACTAAATCTTATATTTGCAAATATATTTTTGTGGCAGAAAATACATTGTAAGTGTATTTCCTATGAGTTGTAGGCTCGTTTTTGTAACAATCTCATTAACATTCTCAGCAGTGTATATACCTAGATAAGAGATCAGTGAGATTGATTGTTTTGCCAATAATTAGATACAAATGTCAAATACATAATGCAAATGGAACAGATCAATTATCAAGGTTAGATATACAGTACTTGTTTGATTTGCCATCAGTGGTTCCACTTCATGGGAACAAGCTAGAGCTTACCTTATTCAGGAACAAAGCTATTAAAATGGAAATACTGAGCTCAGTTTTTTAATACCAGCTTCTGTCTGACATGTTGCTGTTGGAAATAGGTTTCTATATAGTTTACACCTAGTAAAGGCCAGGAAAATGTAATCATAAAGCTTAAATGATGTAATTTATTACCTCTTCTGGAATAAATGTACATTTACATGGTAGGCACAGTAGTACAAGAAACAGACAAAAGAAAAAACAGAAGGACGGAAAAGGGAGATGGCTCTTTGCAGCTTTTTTACCAGCATGCGGCAAACACTTGGAAATTAGATTTCTTAGCTATACCAATGTCACCTTTAATAGGAAACTAGCGTAAATATAATAAGGGGGGGTTGCCATTGCTTATCTCCATCTGAAAATCCTAGTTGCCTGGCTGTACTGGTTAATAAGAAAAATAAAAAATACTGGTTAATAAGAAAAATAAAAAATCGCGCTACCCAAAAAAAAACTGACCAAAAACTGTGCAATTGATAATTGATGTGATCCAAACTCAATTTACAGTAATAAATTAGTCAAACGTGCAAAAAATACATATGAGTACATAAAAAACATGTGAAGTGAATTAATGTTAAACATCAAAACTCGTTAGCAATTGGTAAATTAAATGACAAATAATGAATGAATAAATAAATAAAACCCACTAAAAATTATAAGTAAACAATGTGATGTAACCAGTGAGTGATAAGGTAAAGTCCATAAAAAGTGAATAAACTGTTGTCTTCAAATGTTGTGTGAAATCCACCACCAATATCAGCAGAAATGAGCCCTTACCAGAACACCATGATCCCCCATGACAGAGGATCAGGGAGAGCGTGTGTTATACCATAGACGTTTGACTAATTTATTACTGTATATTGATTTTAGATCACATCAATTATCAATTGCACAGTTTTTGGTCAGTTTTTTATGGGTAGCGCAATTTTTTATTTTTCTTATTATACTTGTGCATTGATGTTGTACATATTTATTGCAGCTCCCAATTTTGAGGATGGTTGGTAATTGTCTCACCACCACTCTTTTGGTTTTCTTAGCGTGGTTTCTATACACATTTTTGTAATACTGGTTAGTTTGCTTTAATACGCTGAGTCACTGACCTGGAAGCAAATATTCAGATTAGGAAAACTGAAGCAAAGTCAAAGTCTGCATACACATGCCAGACCAGCGATTCAATATTTTGAAGTAAAAGTGTTAGCATGACAGCCAGACAACGTGTAGTTTCAAAAGGTGAGCTTACAAATAGCACCCCACCCAATATTTCTCCTATGATATGTTTTATTTAAACTAGTACCTCTACATTTACTAAGCAGTGTTAAAAGAGAAGTAATCATACTTACTAAGCAGTGTTAAAAGAGAAGTAATCATACTTACCTAGGTGGATGTAGCATCGGACCGATGCTGCATCCACCTAGGCAGGGCTTTTTTTCTCAGAAAATAGGTGCAGGATCTCAACCATGACCTCCACCCCCCTCCCTTCCCCACACACACCCTCCAAACTGCATCAACTAATGGGTGTGGTTAAATTTTACGACAAACAGTGGAAGGGTCTTAAAGGGGCAATTAATACCAGGGGTGCATTACGTACAGATTGCAGCGTTCAGGGGGGAAGTGTTACACACAGAGTGCAGAGTTCAGTGGTGCGCTATATGTAGAGTTTGGGGTTGTGCTATGTGCAGAGTTCAGGGGTACGCTGCACACAGATCACAGAGTGCAGCCTTCTTCCATAGCTGCTTACCTCTGCATCCCTTATCCACATCTCACCCCTCTTAAGCTCCAACCTCTGCATGCAACCCCCCCTCCACTGCCCCATCTTTACCCTTCCTACTTAAAAGCTCCACCATCTTCCACATATCTTACTTGTGTTGCTGTATTACGCTGAAACACCCAGCCGCCTCTAGTACCTCCCTGCACATTGTAGATGGCTCTGCCTCTCTCACTTGCAGGGAGATCATCCAGTGGGAGTGTCAGGATCTGCACTGCACCCCAAGCAACTGCATCTCCCTTGTCCCCATCCTGCACTCAGTGGGAGCCACGCAGGAGATCATATCCGTGGGAGTCGTTGGGAGACAAGCTGTCACTTGTAAACACAGAAGCTGGACTTCTGTGATTGCAAGTGATAGTGGTGAGCAGAAGGACTGAGCCAGAGGTGGAGGAAATGAGTTCCACCAAGTTCCAGCTGAAAAAAAGCCCTGCACCTAGGTAAGTATGATTACGGGATGAAAAAAAATCCCATACTTCTCTTCTGTCCCCCCGCTGCCTCTTCACTGAGAACCGAGCCACCAAACACCGCCGATGGATCGGTTCTCTGAGCTCCCAGAGTGGAGAGCTGCTGACTGTCAATCAGCAGCTCTCCTGCTCTGCTCCTTCATGCTCACTGGAGCGCTAAGCTGTGGAGGAGCGGGGAGCAGCCATCTCAGCGGCTCGCTGAGAGGCTGAGACAGCCATCAGTCCAGGCACCTGGCGGATCCAAACTTCCAGAGTCGGGATGACGGGGTGCCTGAACTGATCTTGGTGACGTCAGCAGAGAATGGACTTCAGACTGCTCTCTGCTGAAAACGGGTCACAGGAGTGCTAAACTAATTGCACTCCTGTGACCCATAGGAGAAGCCCAGCTGAATGAGCTCAGGCTGGACTTCTCCTTTAACCCTTTTGCTGACAGGCCCTGTGCTCCATTTTGTACACTCGGGTGGCCAGAACATTTTTGCAATTTTTCCTTTGCTTTTTTATTTTTCACTTATAGCTTTCAGATTTTGTCAAAGACCCCCCCCAAGCCATATATTTTCGGAAAGCACATGATTAGTAGAATAAAAAGAAGGTACTACTGATTTTTTAGACCCCGCGGTATTTGCGCAAATGTTTATCAAACCAATATATTTGCAAAAAATACACTAAAACCATTATTAGAAGATAAAAACACAGTAAATTTTACAAAATTCCTACTAAATATAAAAGCTTAACCTGTATTGAGTTAATAAATAACAAATATTTGTAACTTTTAAATTGTGCCTTTTTGTGAAATGGTGAAAATTGAACAGATACAAAAGTGTAAATATCCAAATTTCTTCAAAAATCTGAAGGTTTTCATTTTTCCCTTACAGCTTTCGGAATTTGCGGCACAAATGTTTATCAAACAATATTTTTGCAAAAAATACACTAAAACCATTATTAGCAGATAAAAACACAGCTAATTTTACAAAATTCCTCCTAAATCCCTACTAAATATAAAAGCTTAACCTGTATGGAGTTAATAAATAACAAAAAAGTGTAATTATTACATTGCAAAATGGTGAAAATCGAACGTACACAAAAATGTAAATATGCAAATTTCTCCTAAAATATGAAGGTTTTAATTTTTCCCTTAGAGCTTTCAGAATTTGTGAAAGACCTCCAAAACCATATATTTTCTGAAAGCATATAACCTCTAAAATAAAAAGAAGGTGCTACTAATTTTTAGACCCCACGGTATTTGCAAAAATGTTTATCAAACCAATATATCGCAAAAAATACACTAAAACCATTATTAGCAGATAAAAACACAGCTAATTTTACAGAAGTCCTGCTAAATCCCTACTAAATATAAAAGCTTAACCTGTACTGGGTTAATAAATAACAAATGTTTGTAAATTTAAAATTGCGCCTTTTTTGAGAAATAGTAATAATCGGAGGTACGCAAAAGTTTTAGAAAATCTGGAGGTTTTCCTTTTTCACTTACAGCTTTCAGAATTTGTAAAAGACCCCCCCAAACCATACATTTTCTGAAAGCACATGGCCAGTAGAATAAAAAAGAAGGTGCTACTGATTTTTAAGGCAGCACAATATTTGCGCAAATGTTTATCAAAACAATATTTTCGCTAAAAATACACTAAAATCATTAATAGTGCACATAAACACAACATAACTTACACAATTCCTGCTAAATTGCTACTAAGCATTGTTCACATGTGACATACTAAAGTGTACGCCCACGGAGGGTCATGTTTACCCACACAGGGATGCACAGGTGTTCCATGCATCCCCATGCAGGCAGTCCCATTTATCTCAATTGAGATGCAACGGCTGCACAGGCATAGCTGCTGTTCCCAATCTGACATGACCCCGAACGCAGACAGCGTGAGCTCAGGGACATGCATGCGGACCTACATAGATGTAAAATTGTGAGCAACGCCTCTGTTTGTGCAGTTGCTACACCCCAAGTGACATCAATGAGATGGCCTGCACAGAGATGCACGGAACACCTGTGCATCCCTGTAAAGGTACGCTGTGTTTGCCCTGTGTGAACAAAGCCTTAGGCCCCTTTAACACAAGCACACCGATCAGATCTGCCTGTCCGTTTTTTAGGCGGCCCCAATCGGACCACCCATTGTTCTCTATGGAGAGGCTGATGTAAATGGACATGTGTCCGTTTACACCCGCCTGCATCCGATCAAGTCCAGTCCGCTAAAAACAGACGGATGGGGATTCCATTCCCCATACATCTAGCAGATCGGATCAGAAGGTATCCGGTGGAACTGGAGACGCAGTCCATTTCCATCTGACCACCCCATAGAAAATAGCGAGCTGTGTCTCCGTGTCCACTCTGCATCAGCAGAGCAGACGCGTACCTGTCATCCACCTGCTCAGCGGGGATCAGCAGACAGATCTCTGAAAAGTATTGTAAGAACAATGCTTGCAGTTCACCAAACACATAACAAACCTGTAAAGAAGACAAACATGGACCATGTAGCAAAAATCAAGTATAACCTGTCTAACATTGTTGATAGGCTGTACGAGGGGGTGCTGATAAGTACTGAGCCTTACCCAGAACAAACTTGAGTGAGGAAGCTGTAAATTGCAGGGTGTACTGGCCAATTTGTCTATATTCAATGGCACATAAATCAACTACCTATGATTTTAACTTATCTTTCTTTTTCAGGTCCAAAGTGAACATGGCAGCACCTCCAGAAAAATTCAATGTGAAAGAGCATAGGACCATAATCATGTTTGTGTTTCTCCAAGGGAAAGTTGCGAAGCAGATCCATGATGAAACGTCACAAACTTTGGGTGACAGTGGCATGGCAAGACTGTTGTGGGGTTGCTGGTGATGGCAAATAGTCACCCACATATAACAAAATGCTTTAGATTGCCAGAAATCTAGTAGTGAAAGTGAAATCCAGTTAGATTTTCATTATTATACAAATGAGTGCAGCATAAATCAAAACTCAATAAAACATGTATAAAATGTAATCTTAAGTCCAACAGAGTTCCAGTAGGAAAGAGGTGGACTAGCAGTCCTAAACAGCACTGAAGAGAATCCCTGTGATAAAGGACAAGAATCCAATAAAAAGGTGACTTTCCCTCCACCTCCAGTGTACTCGTTTCGCTCACCTCAGACTGTGGACCACTGAATTACCAGAAGGTCATTAGCGCATGTCCCATATATATACATCTGGGAAGGATCCAAGACCTCCAACCGTTTCCCCAGGGGTATAAATGATAGAAGAAAAGTGCTCACTCATAACCAGTTTCAAAAAGCTTTATTCATAAAAAATTGCTACTCAAAAACAGGCTTGATTTCAGCGCATATCCAGAGCAGTAACAAACAGTGTAAAATCCCAGGATGGCAGCGGGTGACTTTCAGGGCTAGGCTCAGCCCTTCCTTCTCAAAGCTGGCTGCTCAGCTGCTGGCTAATTGCCAGCTCCTATCTCTCCACAGTGACTCACCTGTTGATGATATCCTGCTCACTAGTCCTGCCTACTTAAAGCGGGGGTCCACCTAAACTGCCAAAAAAAAAAAATATTAAAAGCCAGCAGCTACAAATACTGCAGCTGCTTACTTTTAATACATGGCCACTTACCTGTCCCAGGGTCCAGCGATGTCGGCAGGCGACGTCGAGAACCCGCTCGGTTCTCGGCAGCTGCCGCCGCCATCCTAGTTGAGGGATTTAGGAAGTGAAGCGCTGCGGCTTCACTTCCCGGTTCCCTACTGCGCATGCGCGAGTCGCGCTGCGCATCGTAACTGATCCCCGCTATCTCCTGGGAGCTGTGTGTTTCCCAGGAGACAGCGCGGACTGACAGGAAGAGGCATAGACTCCCATGGGAGTCTATGCCGGAGTCTTAGACAGGTATCTGCACCCCCCTCCCCCCTGAAAGGTGCCAAATGTGACACCGGAGGGGGGGAGGGTTCCGAAAAGCGGAAGTTCCATTTTTGTGTGGAACTCCGCTTTAAGCCATCCAGTCCAGATGATCTCTGCCTTTGCCTTGGTCACATCTCTAGAGACGCTCTCCCTTGTTCCTGTTAAAGACTTGCTTGGCTGACATTCCTTCTGGCTCTAGATCCTGCTTGCTGTTCTATTACGCTGAACTCTGGTTCCCTGATGTTTTGGCTTGTCTGACTTTCCGTTCTGGTTCCTGAACTCTGGCTATGTTTTGACTAAGTTTACTCTATTTACCTTTTTTTTATTATTATTAAACAAGTGTGATTTAACTGCACTTTTGTCTCAGTCTGATTCATGGTTTCTGACAGTGACGAAGTTCTTGTGAACATAACGCACGCGGGGAAGGAGCTACGTTCTGATGTTCATTATTCTCTGGGTGTGTTAACCTAGAAATGAACTGCTTAAAGACTAGGCTGACAATTTGCCCAAGTCTTCTAGTCACTGGTTCTAGACATACAGGGAGTGAGCCAACTGCCTTTTTCAGACTCAACTCCACTAGCTATGGCACAACCCTTGTGTGACTATGATGTTTCATTTTGTTAGTTTGCTATTAAGGCTAGCAGTGTATTAGACCCCTTTCACACCGAGGGCATTTTGCAGGCGCTATAGCGTTAAAAATAGCGCCTGCAATCTGCCCTCAAACAGCTGCTCCATTGACTCCAGTGTGAAAGCCCTAGGGCTTTCACACTGGAGCGGTGTGCTGGCAGGACGTCAGGAAAAGTCCTGCCAGCAGCTTCTTTGGAACGGTGAAGGAGCTGTGTGTTTACCGCTCCTCCACCGCTGCTCCCCATTGAAATCAATGGGGCAGCGCGGCTATAGCGCCGGCCAAACGCCGGCATTGTGGCGCATTGCGGGTGGTTGTAATCCTTTTTTGGCCACTAGCGGGGGTTAAAAGCGCCCCACTAGTGGCCGAAATGCGCCACAAATCCGACGGTAAAACACCGCTAAAAATAGCGGCGTTTTAACGCCAATGCTATGGGTGGCTCGGTGTGAAAGGGCTCTAAAACATACATTACTGATATTATATTAAGCTTATTATTTCCACATGCATATAAAAAAGTGACTATAGATTCATTTTTAAAGAGGAACTGCAGTCTGCTCACATAATTTGTAATAAAAACATCTTTGCCATTCTGCAGCTTCTCTCCAACCACTTTGCATATTGTTTTATATATACTGTGATTCTGTACTTGCCAAATATGCTCCAGAAATCTCCCTCCACTGAGTCTGGCTGCATCCATTTTAACTGTGGGCAGCTGAAGCTGCTTTGCCTGTTCACTTCCTGGATTTACACAGACACACAGAGGCCCACCTTCAGCTCTGCAGCTTTCATTGGCCCTCTTATGACTCATTCCCCCCCTCCCTTCCTGGCAGACTTTCACAAGAGTGAGAGAGAGCTGTGCATGATGCCATAAGCCTAGGCTAATGACCAGACAAGAAACAGAAAGTGGGCTGTATAAGGTATCTACTGCCAGAAAAAAATGTTTTACTATCCAAAGTTAAAACAAGGGCAGAAGATTTAACCACTTGCTAACCAGCCGCTGTTATTATACTGCGGCAGGTTGGCATGATCCCGCGAACTGTCGTAGCTGTACATTGGTCCCTTGCGGGATCATGCCAAGCAGTATAGCTGCACAGTGGGGGTATCGATGCTCGTGACCAGCGGTCACGATGACCGCCGGCCACAAGCGATCGCGGGCACGAGAGGCTTAACAGGGACCTGTGTGTGTAAATACACACATCCCAGTTCTGTGAGGAGAGGAGAGAGAGATCGTGAATTCCTACGAGCTGGGAACCACAATCTCTCATCTCCTATAGTCAGTCCCATCCCCCACAGTTAGAACACACACATAGGGAACACAGTTAACCCCTTGATCGCCCCCTAGTGTTAACCCCTTCCCTGTCAGTGACATTTATACAGTAATCAGTGCATTTTTATAGCACTGATCGCTGTATAATTGTCAATCGACCCAAAAATGTGTCAAAAGTGTCCGATGTGTCCGCCATAATGTCGCAGTCTCGATAAAAATCGCTGATTGCCACCATTACTAGTAAAAAAAAAAATAACAATAAAAATGCCATAAATCTATCCCCTATTTTGTAGACGCTATAACATTTGCGCAAACCAATCAATATACGCTTTTTGACAATTTTTATTACCAAAAATATGTAGAAGAATACATATCGGCCTAAACTGAGGAAAAAGTTAGCTTTTTTACAAAAAAATTGGGGCTATTTATTACATTGCACGACCGCGCAATTGTCAGTTAAAGTGACACAGTGCTGTATCGCAAAAAATGGCCTGGTCATTGAGCAGCCAATTCTTCCGGGGCTGAAGTGGTTAACAGATGGAAAGTTTAAAAAATTACTGAAGGTCCGCTTTAAGCAGAAAAAGGTATTGCTAGGCTACATGTGATCTAAACTGTTCTGAAAATAGAATACCACAATATGTCATGTCTGCAAAACTGCTGACTGAACACTTAAACATCAACCACATCCTACATTCTAAACAACTGTACTAGTAGTAATCACTGAGTTTGTTTCTATGTTAACTTCCTTTCAAGACACCAACATCAATACACAGGACCCACAACAATGTCTGTAGGAGCTGTATAGGTTTAGGGCAAAACACTGCTGTAGTTTTATGTCTCCATTTACAGTATACTTCAATGGATGTAACCTGAGCTAGCCACAGACATGAGATAAGTGTATATTGTCTTGTTAGAAAATGTGTCCTGATTTCTATTGTTCTTCTCTTCCATAATCTATGCTGACAACATTTGTCTGTACTAATTCCTTTCCTCTCTGTTCACAAAAACTGGCTGGGTCAGAAGAGATGACTTTGAAAGTTTACGAAATGTTGGGCTGCCCTTGAGGGATTTGTTACCTAATAGCGTTCAGATCATGCCAACACATCTATAGGAAGGCTTAGGTGTATGCAACTTTTGTAGCTACACAAGACACTGCACCTACCCTCCTATGGGTCCTTGGCATGCTCAGTCATACAAAAATTGTTCTTCTCACAACTATATCCTTGCACAAAGACCATACCTCCTAACATTTTGAGATGGGAATGAGAGACACCTACTAGCAAACATATGTTGACATAGGACACGCCTCCTGCCACACACCCTTAAAGGAGAATGAACCAAAAAAAAGGTTAATTAAATCCACAAGGGCTTTTTTTATCACTACTATTCCTTTATATTGGCTTTTAAAATTTACAAATGCAGCAATTTAGAATTTGGATGACAGGTTTAGCACTGGGAAACACTTTTTGAAAGATAAAAATGCAATTTATATACAACGATATAGATCAGACCAAAATGAGGGACAAATGAGGGGGGAAGAGGGACAGAGGGATATTGCTCCAAATCAGGGATAGTCCCTCGAAATCAGGGACAGTTGGGAGCTATGCAAAGACTAGCACTGCTGCCAGCTGTTTATTTAAAGTGGTGTTGGAGATCTATAACAGCTCACAACATACATTTCTTTGGATCCTTGCACAAAGCCTACTGTTCATCTGCCTATGTAGTATACAGAGGTAGGTAGGTTCTCAGCACCACACAGCCAACCCTTCATCCCACAAAGAGAAGGACAGGATTGTATTCACCACTATGGTGATTTCACTTTTCATGCTCACAAATGACAAGACTTTGGTGCTTTCCTTTCAGTGCCCAGTCCACTCTTTAAGCCACAAGAGACAGTCCATTCTTTATACTACAATAAGATGGTGGTTGGTTCCCGTCAGCACTCAACTCACCCTTCAGGGACAAGACAGGATGGGTTTCATACCACTCCCAACCCTTGCCTCATCCCAGAAGTAACAAGATGATGGTTAATTCCCTACTGTGACTCTCAAACCAGACACCCATTATGAACATAGCAGGTATAGGTACCTATATTGTCCAGATTGCTCCTCACCCCGTGAGGGACAACATTGGGTTTGGTTTCTTACAACATGCACTTCAAAACTCATTTTGGAGATAGGAACACCCCAGCACCCAGCCTAGCCCTCTTTCCAAGGGTGAGATGATTTCAATGCCCACTCCTGTTTTTTTTGTGTAGCACCCAGCCTACTCCTTATCCTCAGCCAGGGTTCCTTATAGCACCCAATCCACTATCTATCCCAGAAGGGGCAAGATGTGCAGGGCATCCTCTAATGCCTGTCTACCCCTTGTCCTATGGGTGGGTTCCCAACAGCACCCAGCCAACCCCACACCCCGCAAAGTACAAGAACTAGGTGGGTCTTATTAGTAATGTTGAAAATGTTTCCCCACTCATCCAAATGGGCTCTCCAAAGTGCTAAGGCCCACTCCTCATCCCACAAGGGACAGGACTGATAGATGCTGTATGTACACTAAAATGATGCCTGCAGAAGGACAACCAAATGAAATGCTAATTAAATATGAAACAGAATGGCATACTACTGTAAATATCTGAATGACAGAATCACTAACGTTGTACTCGCGCTCAGTGCAAATCTCTAACTTTGTATTGGTGCTCAGTGCAAATATCGAGGTATGTATCGGTGCTAAGTCTCAGTGCAAATCTCTAACGTTGTATTGCTGCTCAGTGCAAATCTTTAGTTATGCATCGCTGCTTAGTGCAGAACTCTAACTTTGCACCAGTGCTAAGTGCAAAACACTAACATTGCATGGACACTCAGTGCAAATATCTAAAGCTGGCCATTCACTAATCCAATTTTGGCCAATTTCTGCTGAATGGGCCAAAATTTGTTCCATGGGTGGCCCTATTGGCAGTACCTGGCTTGACAACAGTCAATTTTTGAATTGTTGAAAGAACAGAGCCTGCATCCAATCAGATATTCTGATAATTATGGGTGCCATTTGTCAGAATACAATAGCTACCATTTAGTAAAGATGGAGACATTAAGTGATTTTTCTCATTCAGTCCGTGAGGCTAAACTAGAGAAATCTAATCATGTATGGCCAGCTTAACTTTGCATCAGTGCTCCATGCAAAACTCAGCCTGCATTGGTGTTTAGTGCATAAGACGTGACTATTCATCACAATTTTGAATGCAGCTTTGAGTCACAAAAAAAGCAATTATCTATTTTTAATGCATTGCCACAGCTAGCTTTTCATGTATTCAGATAAGAAAACCAAAGACAGACATACACAAAATCTCACAGTTCTTTTTGGCTGGACTTTAAGGCACAGGAATAAGTCTTGTACAGAACATTCCATTAAGTCTGTAGCTTTAAATCTCTTGAGACTGGTCATATTTTTCAAACACATACACGTCTAAAGTCTTAGCGGGACTAAGATCTAACTGCTATCTCAGAATCCAAGTAAATCCTCAACTCAGTAAAACATTAAAGCAGTATTAAACCGCAAACCTAAAATGTAATATATTGCTGCTTACCAATCATTAGATGTGTTGGCTGCATTAGTTTTCTTATTTAGGCATTTTCTCTCTGTTTTCACCTGGTGATCTGGCCAGTAACACACCTCCTGTATTAGACCCCTTTCACACTGGGTCATTTTTCAGGCGTTTTAGCGCTAAAAATAGCGCCTGTAAAGCGCCTCTCAAGCCACCCCATTGTGAAAGCCCGAGTGCTTTCACACTTGGGCTGTGCGCTTGCAGGATGGGAAAAAAAGTCCTGCAAGCAGCACCTTTGGGTGGTTTGGGAGCAGTGTATACACCACTCCCAAAATTCCCTGCCCATTGAAATGAATGGACAGCACTGCCGAAGCACCTGCAAAGTGCTTCGGCAGCACTGCAACAAGGAGTGCTATTAACCCTTTTTTCGGCCGCTAGCTGGGGTTAAAAGCGCCACGCTAGTGCCCGAATAGCGCTGCTATAACAGCAATAAAGCGCTGCTAAGACTAGTGGAGCTTTACCGATAACGCCTGCACTGCCCCAGTGTGAAAGGGGTCTTAGAGTGCCCCCACTCTGGGTGAAGGACCACAGGGGGCACATCAGATAGCAGCATTGACAGTCAGGGGGGGCGGATGTGTTAAACCTTGAGTTAAAATTGAAGCCAAACTCCAGCTAATACTTTATAAGGAGTTACAGCAAACAGTTTTTTATTTTTTTGGGGTGGGGGGGATAAAGGTTTACATAAATAAATAAAAGATTAACATTGTAAACACCCCTGTCAGTGGTAAATGGTTTACCTCATCAATGCAAACTGATACGTTTGCAGGAGAGCTTGTTCTTTTGAAAAAGAACAGACTTACTGGCCAGATCACCAGCTGAAAATGAAAAAAAGAAAGCCATCACACCTACGAATTTGTAAGCTGCAGTATAATGAATGTTTGCTTTTGGGTTTAATACTGCTTTATATGTGAATAACACCACTTGCCTTTAATCCCTACTATCCCTACGAGCTACTAGCTCATTCCTCTCATCCTGTACAGCTCAGTGTGCTGACATCAGGATCTTGAACTCTAGTACCTTTGGGCTGATATCAATCCACCCCATGGTACTCAGAAATTCAGCAATAGTGGCCTGCGGTGGAACCTTTGGGGACTTCTCACTGAACCCTAGGGTTCTGCAGAACCACAAATGATAAAGCCTGCTTTAGAAGGATTATATTCGGCAATAGATGCCTTTAAACAGACATAAACAAAGAATGATGATCGGTCTCCCTGGAAATCCTGATAATAATAACATTGTACAGTACACACCCATCTGCTCGTTTGTCTAAAGCCTAAATTCCACTTTCTGAGTAACATTCCAGACATATCCCAGCTTTTCTACAACACCAAGCTAGTCACACTTGTTTTATTATAATCCTGGGAAAACTGCCTGTTCCCTGCTACGGGGGGGAAAATTTGCACTTTTGTAACCGTCAAACACTAATTACAATACAATGGTTCCTTGAGAAAGGGAAAATCAGGAATTCTAGCTCAGGAAAGAAAACTTCCTGTGCTGTTGGGGGACTAATGTCCTACTGTATATTGGGAAGAGAGAGTGTTATCCATAGGTAACAGTGGAAGCAACCATTGCATAGCTCCCAACTGTCCCTGATTTCGAGGGACTGTCCCTGATTTGGAGCAATGTCCCTCTGTCATTCCTCCTCATTTTGGTCTGTTCTATATAGATGTATATAAAATGCACTTTTTATCTATCAAAATGTGTTTTCCAGCACTAAACCTTTCATCTGATTTCTAAATTGCTGCATTTGTAAATTCCAAAAGCCAATATAAAGAAATAGTAGTGGTAAAAAAGCAATTGTGGGTTTAACCAATCTTGTTTTTTTGTAAAATTCTCCTTTAAGGGGGCGTGGCAGGGTGTGTGTCCTATGCCTGCATACTTTTGCTGATAGGTGTCCCTCATTCCCACCTCAAAAATTTGGGAGGTATGCATTGTCATTATACTGTTTTATTTGGTACAATTCATCAATACTAGTTTCAGCACCCAGACAAAATGTAAATACAAACAGGATTGTTAAAGTTGCAGAAACTGCATTGCTTTATGTAATAATCTATGTGAACCAATTAGAATGTCTTTAAAGGGCTGATTCACACCAGATGCAGTCCGGGGCATTATTATTCTGCATAAAAAAGGAATGGACATTGTTTAACCACTTAGGGACCAAGCCTCTTTTTGACACTTGTGGTTTACAAGTTAAAAAAAATTTTTTTTGCTAGAAAATTACTTAGAACCCCCAAACATTTGCGCAGCAGTCTTACAAGCGCATTTCTTTTGGAAAAAAATACCCTTTTTTGAGTTAAAAAGTAAGACAACAGTAAAATGAGGCCAATTTTTTTCTATATTGTGAAAGATAATGTTACGCTGAGTAAATTGATACCCAATATGGCACACTTCAAAATTGCGCCGGCTCGTGGAATGGCAACAAACTTTGGCACTAAAAAATCTCCATTGGCAATATTTAAACATTTCTACAGGTCACCAGGTCTAGTGATAGAATTATTGCTCTCGCTCTAACGATTGTGGTAATACCTCACATGTGTGGTTTGAACACTGTTTTCATATGCAGGCATGACTTACATATGCGTTCGCTTCTGTGCACGAGCTCGGCGGGACGGGGCGCTTTAAAAAAAAAAAAAAAAAAAAACCTTATTTATTTTACCTTTTATTTTTTATTTTTACACTGTCCTTTTAAAAAAGAGGAAACAATTTGGGTCACTTTTATTCCTATTACAAGGGATGTAAACATCCTTTGTAATAGAAAAAGAGCATGAAAGGACCTCTTATATATAAGATATGGGGTCAAAAAGATTTGAAAGTTTGAATTTAGTTCTTTAATCAGTATTTTAACCAGTTGTGGACATTGTACAAAAACCTACTTGAAGTACACAGGGTGTGTAGTAGACCTTGTCTTTCTCCCCAACTGCCACTTCTCCTATTGAATTTGCTAGCAATTCCTCCTGGCTGTCAAAATGACAGCCAGGAGTTGCTCTGTAGATACAGCAACTAGTACAGCAGCTGCTGTCAAAAATGTACTGCATGCACACAGACACTTAGCAGCTTGTGTGACTTCCTGGGCTGCAGTAGGTGCACACAGCCATGGCGAACTGCGGATACACCTCCAGACAGGGAACTGTTCATGGGAAAGGGAGACTAATTGTACCTATGCAATGAAGGGTCTCACATGACAAATTTTTTGCAATAATAGGAGCCAATTCTGATCTCTCCCTGTAAACGACAGTAGCCTGGTTGCCAATACTGATCCTCTTTCTTAAATTGTTAGTTGTCACGTCTACCCAATGCAGGTGGTCAGACACTATAGCTGGCTACTGTGTTCTTCACCTATAGCAGCCCACTTTCCCACAAGGCAAGCAGGCCTACTGGTACTCGGTTGCCCCTAGGTCTTATACACAATGCTATAGTGCCTGACCACCACGCCAGGGCAGGCGCGAACTGAGCAAAGCAAATAGGTACTTGCGGTTAGCAGACAGGTAGCGTGGTTCTATGACGATCCAGGTAAAAGGCAGGCTGAGTTCAGGGAATAGTCCAAAACCTGGTCCAAGGTCATACACAGGGAAATCCAATCTAGCAGAGCAGGGCAGACAGACAGGGGCTTGATCAGGAATAACACACGTATCACTCTCTATAACAAGCATGCGAGTGAGGGTTTTGCTGGCTTATAACGGGTTTTTATTTCCACCCAGAGACTGATCACATTAATCACCTTTCAGGTGGACAGAGAGACAAGGAGAGTGCCATAGCCAAAACTCGGATGATGGAATGAGGAGCAATATCTAAGTGCTCCTGACATTACTAAAGCCATATCATTTTTTAAAATTAAAATAACACTTGCTTGCTTTGTGCAGTGGTATTGCCCCGATCCTCCTCTTTTTTTAAGGACTACTAAAGCCAGCCGCTGGCTATGGGGGAGCATAGTCTGCACGCTCCAAACCTGTGTGTCTATGGAGCTGCACTCCATAGACTTACACAGCGAGACTTAGGCCCGCCCTCCCTACTTCCTCTTCACTGCATCTGATTGACAGCAGCAAGAGCCAATGGCTCCTGCTATTGCTTAAACGCTGTGTAAAGAGGAAAAGAGGGGAGAATAGATGCAGCCGTGCACAGCGCTGATCTCTTCTCCCCTCTCTTCTCCTTCACACAGGGGAAGGGGGGGCACAGAGAAACTGAAAACATTTTTTAACCTAATGCAAACAATGCATTAAGGTAAAAAGGTTTTTAGGTTTAGTAACACTTTAAACACTTTCGGTTGATTTACTAAAACTGGGGAGTTCAAAATATGTTATGTGCAGCTCTGCATAGAAACAGCTTCCAGGTTTTTTTCTGACTTCTCTGATCAGCATATTTGTTCTCGGTTGGTGCCTCATATAGTGGTAAAACTATTAGAATAGTGGAATAATGGAATTTAAAAAAAGGACTGAATGAGTTCATTGTTATTAATGAAACCCACAGTTACATTTAACAAGGGATAATATGAAAATATAATTGAATCCAGGAATCGATCTAACTTCCACTGGGGAGTCAGAAAGGAATGTAGTTTTCACCTGTGTTACAGATTAGCAGCAAGTGCCCAGAGGGTTTCGTTTGGTGCACCCATGATTTGGAAATTGGTTGAAGGTTGAAGAAAAATCAGGCTGAACCTGAAAGACACGTACCTTTTTTTCAACCTTGTTACATATGTCACTTTTAAAGTGAACTTTTCAATACTCTTGCAAGTGCAATGGTATAATTTAACAAAAAGTACCTTTCATAAATAAGACTGAGCTCACACTAGTGCGATGGAACAATGGTATAAAAAAATAAAAATCACAATGGAAATCACAATATTTTCCATGATGCCTAATCACATCGATGCTACTTAACACGATGCGATTTTGGAAAAAGTCCCTGTACTACTTTGTAGCAATTTCAGCATAGTTTTGGCCTCATAGATTATGCAAACCACATCCAAGTTACACTACATCACACTGAAAATCGGATCAAAATTTAAAACGCAGCATTGTGAACCTAGCCCAGGACTGATCCTAGGGTCACAGACGCCTGGGTGCAGAAATATTTCTGGTGCCCCCACACAGGCGTGGTCATCTTACTAACTCCTCCCCTTTACAAATGTTAAAGGCGCAGGGAGGCTCCTCCAGTCTCAGGCCCATCACTCAGGCCCTTGGTAGAGGCCAACGATGAAGAAAGATGTCGGCAGTCCAGCTTACATTAACTCCGCCATTGCCAATCCCCCCGGGTCTAAATGCAGCACAGCCTTCTTCCCCCCCACTCCACCCCCGGAAGCCCACCTCCCAGACACACACTGGATCAGGGGAAGGGATGATGTGGCTCTACTCACCGGATCTATATTCTTAATTAACAGTTCCCCTTTAAGCGGCGGAGGCGGACGCCCTCCCCTGTTATTTCTCAGATTCTCCTCCCTCTCTCTCATTTACCGGCTCTCCATCCGCCTCCCTCTGCAGGTCCTGCACCCCCAGAATGCGCTCAGCATCCGCACACCCTCACTTCTACTTTATGATTACACGGGAGGCAGCAGTCAGTGTGTGCGCCAAGTGTGCCGGGGCTACCAATACCACCGGCCTCTTTGTGTGGGAGGGCCCCGGACATGAAAGGACACCTGACTGGGACAAGGACGGCGCCCCCCCAGTAGAATGGGGGTTTATTGTTCAAGAAAGAGCCAAGTACTGCATGTCTTCATATACAGTATAATAAACTAGAACTATGTGCACACATTGCCGCCCATCTTGTACCTGATGAGTGTGTATATCTCCTTGGGGTAGCAAAACGACCTCAGAAACTCCATAGCCGGGGAAGCGGGGATGATCCGCTCTCTGCGGTCACCGCATCCACGCATTCCTGAGGCTTTTATAGTAGCCCCGCCCTCACCTGTCACCAGTGGCCAATCGCTGTGCGTAGGGACAAAGTAGAGGCATGGCTTGCTGCTTTCAGTGACAGCTGGTCAGGGCTCTGCAGGTGTAATGGCTGGGCGCAGCCATACACAGGGCCGATCCTGGGCATCACAGTATGCCATAGAAACTTAAAGTGCCATGGTGCCAGGCCCACGGAGGCAGCGTGCGGCTGAATGTAAGTGAGTGGCACTCACAGAGTGCTACTTGAGCTTCGGTGCCCCCTTCTGCCTCAGCTCGTGGTGCACGCTGTGCACCTGTCCAGGATCGGCCCTGACCTGGCCTAAAAGCAAAGCTCCAGTCAAGTAACCTTGCCTAGGCAAGAAAAAGAATAGTAATCAGACAAAGATGTCATTAGTCTGCTGCAGGCAGGAAGAATCATTTCCTCATTCTCTTTTCTCTGTCCTTGTGACAAGAAAATCAGATTAAGGCATTGTCTTAGGGAGAACTGTGATGTTTCTTCTATGGGAGGAAATGTAAGTGTTACATTTACAAGTTAACTGGCATGCATTCATTAACCATGAAAATATATCTGATTCTAAGTCCAACCACAAAATTGTAGTTTCCTTTATTTCTGCATAATATGCCAAAAATCTTATCTGTGCACCAAAATCTGTCAGCTCTATGTATTTATATCAAACTCTGCAGCATATGCAGGACACACAAGATCCTAAATACCTGATTAAACTATGTGCAAAAATACACATTTTTTCATGAGTGAGAAAAAAAGAATAGGGATGCTTCTGTTTTTTTGAGAATTGAAAGCATTTGGCCGTGATGTTTTTCTTCATGGTTCCTTATGATTAGTCCCCACAGTAAGATTAGGAAACTTCATTGGTTACAGTACACTACATTGGAGACAGACATTTTGAAGTATGTTGAAAATTTTTTGCTTCAGTGTTATTGCTAGTTGGTAGACATCCTCCAAAATATCTACCTTCTTCAGGTGTGGTTGTATGAGAGAATAGCTAAATACTAATTATACACATGTATGTAATGTTTGTATGATGAATGAATTAAAAACTAAGACTGGGGTTAGGCTACTGTCCTCCTAAAGTTTGTCACCCTAGGTCTGTGTTCAGGGACATTACTGTAAATCATATGGTCCTACATCAAAATTTTAAGGAGGCCTAGCACTCTGCATTATTAGAAATGGGTTTATATTATATCCCTGATAACAGCTCCCATAATATTGGTGGGCAGTAAAAATGTCTGGTATTCATGGCAGAAATTACCTTTATAGTCAGTGCAAGCGTGCCATCTTTATACTTTACTGGTCAGGGTATATTCCTGTTATTCAATTGTACAAAGATTAAAGCAAAGAGATTAAAGCAGAACACCATGAACACTGGTTTTGCATTGCCATCATTACTCACCATGGACTGTGCCAGAATTACCATAGTTAACTTTTTAAATAAATTGTAATCACATGTTCCTTAAAAATACATGTTAATTTCAGATTATGTGACCTATGGGAGGAAAGTAGTGGCACCCATACATCTCACTCTACTGATATGACTATCACTTGGTACCACATTGCAGGAAGAGGACACCCCCTTTACCATGGCTGCTATGGTAACAGGGATCATTTATTAGCATCAAGGGGAAGCAGAAGAGGTTCAGTTGAGTGACTTTTTCCAGAGATTCACTGCACAAGATTTAATTAAAGACATGAAGCTGGATTTCAAATGTAAAATATAACTGAACTGCACCCTGAAAGCCCACCATGATTTCTATCCTTACTCCATGCCTTCAAGCAGCCAAAAGGCCTATTATGGCAGTAGTTATACTTCCATCTGTTTTCCCTTTCCACAAGTCTGCGCCTGTATGAAGGCTTTGTATTTTTGCAAATAAGCTGTTTAATTTCCAAACAACTATTAAAATATTTCAAATGAATTATTTTCTGACCACAAACACATACTTTGGAAAGTGATGCACTGCTGAAGTTGAAGGTATAGAGAATGTTTAACTGATCATGGTCTTACGCTCTTGAACCTACAGGTATTTATAACAAAATTTTTTCTTATACCAAAAGTGTCTATTGGTTTCAACTGAAAAACATGTTGAGCAGGAAAAAAATAATCATTTGTTATTTTTTAAGTTGCCAGAAGGAGTTTTTAGAAATGTTTTCTTTCCCTAAAGCTGAACTTTGAGCACAAACTAAACACACATATATGCAAACCTTTCTCACTAAAATATTCAATAATCCTGCTTAGCCAGTCTTGTAATTTTCCCCCATTAGACAGCAAAGGAAGGTCAGTGACCTCACTTATCATGATTGCACTTTATCAGCACAGCTTGGTCACTGACCTGCCCCTAATTTGCTGACTGTACAGTAAAGGAGCCCCACCACACTAAGGTCACCATCGGTGTGCTCTCCTTTCCCCGGTTTTTCAGTTCTCATAGCTACACATAAAATTATTGATTTAGAGTAGGGGTGCTCAACCTTTTTGAGACATCTGCCTGGTAAATTCCTCCACAAACTTCCATGCCCCAAGATTAAAGAATAAAGTTTATTTTCTTTATAAAAAAAAAAGAATAAAGTTTATACACAAACAATCCAAGTATGGTAATGCAAAACATGCTCTGAAATTCTGGAAGGGCCGGGTGTCACTGTGTGTGTAGGGTTTCTTTTGTGGATGTCAGGGCTGGGCTCAGCCCTTCCTTCTCTGAGCTGGCCACTCAGTTGTCGGCTAATTGCCAGCTCCTATCTCTCCACAATTACTCAGCTGTTGATGATATCCTGCTTGTCAGTCCTGCCTACTTAAGCCGTCCAGTCCAGAGGATCTCTGCCTTTGCCTTGGTCAACATCACAGAAACTATCTCCTGCAATCCTGTTCAAGACTTGCTTTGCTGACATCCCTTCTGGCTCCAGATCTTGCTTGCTGTTCCACTACATTGATCCCTGACTTCTGGCTTGGCTGATTATCCATTCCGGTTACTGAACTTTGGCTATGTTTTGACTATGTTTGTTCTTTTTTACTTTTATTATTAAACAGGGGTGATTTAACTGTACTTCTGTCTCGGCCTGATTTAATGGTTTCTGACAGTGGAGTAGGTTATGGGATGCTGCAGTTGACTTGGGGCCCTGTAGGTAGGTGATGAGGTTTCTACAAGGGGCAAGGGAGAATTGAGGGAGGTTTGAGGGTACTATGGGACACTGTAGGAGGTTGGGGAAACTATGGAGGGCTAGAGGCTCTGCAGCAGGCTGGGGAACACTGGTCAGTGCTGAGGAAGGTTGGGGGTACTCTGGAGTTTGAAGGCTCTCAGGGGGCTAGGGTGGTACTATGGGCCACTATGGGAGGTTGTTGGCACTAAGGTAACTGGGAGGTAAGGTGGGTAGTCAAGGGATCTGCAGCTGGCTGGAGACCCAGGAGAGGGAAGATTGCAGACCATTAGATGAGAACCACTGGTTTAAAGAGCTATTGGGTTTATACAGTTTAATACAGAAGGAATAGGAGGGCCCTGCTTATGGAGCTTACAATCTAAAGGGAAGGGAAGGTGGTACAAAAGCAAACAGCTGCAGGGGGTGATCTGATGGAGATGACTCAAGTACAGTTTTTTAGGTGGCGTAGGCATCCCTGAATAAATGAGTTTTCAAGGATCGCCTAAAGGCTGACAGGGTAGAAGCTGACTTGACATACAGGGCTAGTTCCAGAGGATGGGAGAGGTTCTGGAAAAATCGAGAGGCGAGCATGGGAGGTGGTAACAAGGGAGCTAGAGAGCAAGGTGTCTTGGGAGGAATGGAGAGGAGGATTTGGGCAATATCTGCAGGTTGAGGTTGGTGATTTAGGTTGGAGATTGTATATATTGGGCTAGTGGAAGCCAATGAAGGAATTGGCAGAGAGGGACAGCAGTCACGGATTGGTTGATAAGGTGTATAAGTCTAGCAGTAGCATTCATAATAGACATAGTGTTGGCATGTAACAAAGTTGTTTATTGTTAAATTCCTAAGCCTTCTGGAAAATCACCTTTTGAGGTGATTTACTGTATACAATTCCACGTATGCAAACTGTACATCATAACTTTTGCTTTAAGGCTTAGTAGACTAGAGAATGTATGAATAAAAGCATATCATAACTAGCAAGGCTGTACTTTAGTAGAAGTGAAGCTAATACAGTAGATGGCTTTTCTTCATCAGTACCTTAACTTATAATGATTCATAATGTTCTTTCGCCTAATGGCCTCACAAATCCTACAGTCCATTAAACTACAGATCCCTATTCTCAGCTTTGGCTGTTGTCAGTCGATGTGGCAACAGGAAATTGGTCCTCAGGCTTGCCTGAAAAAATAGAACCATCTGGTGCATCAACAATAACCGCTGTCTCAGCAGATTAACTGAGTTTCACTACAAGCTGGTAGCACTTTGCTGCTGTTACAACACAGACACTTTCAAGCAGATATGGTTGCATGTACTATATCATCACATAAGTGAAAGTCACTTCATAAAATCCACTGTCACTATTTAAACAAAGCAATCTATAGAAACTAGTTAAATGCCCTGTGAAAAGCAAACAGTAAAAAAGGACTATAAGGCCATGCTATGGTATTGTTAACTTTTAAAAGCCCATTCTTATGTGGCAACAGTGATGTACTGTTATATAGAACATCGGAGACTAAATTGGAAGGGTTAGAACATCTGTCCGATTTTTATTGCTTTCTGTATCCCTTAAAATATCGCCAATGTAGACGTAGACACAGTGATAAAAAAAACCTTATTTAAAGGATGGACAAGAGTTAGTGGCAATTTTTTTTTTGCTCTTTTCATATCCTTTGCATACCCTTTGCACACGTTCATCTCACTCATTGGCCCATTGGCTATGCTTACCAGAACAGGAAGTAAGGGAAACATCCCGGGGGCACCCAGACAAGAGTAAATACTAGACAAAGCTCCAAACTACTTTTCCATTTTATCCATAGATCAGAAAAAAAAAGATGTTACTCTTTAAAAACTTGCAATATGCAATATATACCTTAAAAAATGGTCTTGTTTCTCTATAAATACCTTTTTCGCCTTTTTTTAATAACTCAATACTGCTGATCTTTTCCAGCATTTTCCTGTCTACAGTACTCGTTACAGCACTGATTGCACATCATTGCTCTTGGCTTGCTCCTGATAGTGACAATATTGGACCAAGGATGTGTAAAGTGTGTTGGTATGGCCGCTTGTAGTCTTCAACAGAGAAGCATGTCACAGGGTGACAACGAAGAAACACAGTTGAGAGACAGTATACACCTTATAACTGGAAATACCTGAACAAGGTCCTTGATTGCAGGATCACCATGTCATTTTTAGATGAAAGCTGCAGATTAAAAAATACTGAAAACAACTTTTGAAATTACTTTAACATGTTAAAGCATAAATTAGATTTTAGTGATTTATGGAATATGCACTGAACTCTAGGCTGGTCTAAAATTTAACCATACAGTGGTCTTTAACTTTTGATAAAAAATATAGCCACACATATCAGTGATGGCTCCTTTTCATGTTCCAGGTAGTAATTAATTTTGTCGGTATGGATTATTGTCTTACCTAACACACATATTTCTGGGAAGGTGAAGAGCAGCATGAAAATAGACTTTGTTCATATTATGCTTGGGCCTGCCAGCTAACTTGGCACTGTAGTTAGCTGCTGGCTTAGTTATCCCCATACTTTTAGGGACCTCAGTGTCATCACAGAATAATGCACACCAGATATCATGGTCATAGAAGACATTGTGATGTATAAGAACTGTCATGGACATACTACTTCCAGACCTGCAACAGGGCTCAGGCGCATCCCCACCAACAGGTTCCCAGTAACGAACAGGCGTGCGCCAATGCGCATGTGCCGATCGCAGAGATCGCACGCACAGTGATTCGGCTTTGGCGCCCAGTAGCCTTTAAGAGGGGCTTCCACAATTCAGCACTTGCTGTTTGATCTGCAGCTTCACCTGTGACCTGTTCCTGTAATCAGCATCCGATCACTTGACCTGGCTCTCTGACCACGCTGCTGTCTCCAATCCTGAACCTTGGCTTTCCCTGACTCTGATTCTGTTTACCTGCCTGTCTGATCTCCTGTTACCAGAAACCAGCCTGAACTTGACTATTCCTTGCCTGCCGAATCTGTTGAACTGATCCACTGTGTATGACCCGGCTTGTCTGACCTTGCTTCTGCCTGCTGTGTGCACCCTGCTGACCTGCATCCAGCTTACCTGCATCCTGCTGACCTGCATCCAGCTTACCTGCATCCAGCTTACCTGCATCCAGCTCACCTGCAGCCTGCTGACCTGCATCCAGCTTACCTGCAGCCTGCTGACCTGCATCCAGCTCACCTGCATCCTGCTGACCTGCATCCAGCTCACCTGAAGCCTGCTGACCTGCATCCAGCTCACCTGCAGCCTGCTGACCTGCATCCAGCTTACCTGCATCCTGCTGACCTGCATCCAGCTCACCTGCACCCTGCTGACCTGCATCCGGCTTACCTGCTGACTTGTATCCAGCTTACCTGCACCCGGCACTCCAGTCAGTTTCAGTGTCTCCTAGTGGACATCATCTCCAGTTCCAGAGAATCCACCAGGCACTCATACCCCACTGTGCTCCTACGGTCACTGTCCTCAACTCCAGCGATCTGGGAACCAGGGCTGTACGAGAGGTCTCCCTCTGCACGTCAGGCTCACATACGAGGTACGTGTCAGTATCAAACAGCCATGCCTGAGCCTGCAAGAGGGACCTCTGCTACTGATGAAATCTGCCAATTACTCTCCGTCCTCACTCAAGAGGTGAAATCGCTTCAGGACAGCTATGAACACCTGGTGAGACAAGTGCAGTCCCGGACGAGTATTACAAACCCTTCTTCCAGTGGGTTGTCATCAGAGGCTTCCCCCGCACTCCCTGTAATGATGTTATCTCCAGAACCCAGGGTCCCAATTCCGGAGAAGTTTTCTGGGAATCGAAGCAAGTTTCGGACTTTCCGCAATGCATGTGAGCTGTACTTTTCCTTACTACCCTTAACCTTTTCACGGGAAAACACCAAGGTGGGGTTTGTTGTCTCACTTCTGCTGGGAGAACCACAAGCCTGGGCTCATCACCTGCTGGAAGAACACCATGTTTCTCTGGACTCTTTGTCATCCTTCTTTGACGCAATGTCACTCTTATATGATGACCCCCAATGAACTTCCACTGCCGAAGCTGCTCTTAGCACGCTCCAGCAGGGCCGCAGAGTGGTCGAAGATTATATAATGGACTTTAGACGCTGGAGCGCGGATACCCAGTGGAACCATGCAGCTTTACGGCACAAGTTTCGCCTAGGCTTGTCAGAAGGACTAAAGGATGAACTGGCTCGGGTCGGTGTACCAAATTCCCTGGAATCCTTGATGACCCTAACTATTCAGATAGACCGTCGTCTTCGGGAACGCAGGATGGAGAGGGTGACCCAGCAGACTCAACCAACTTGGATGTTACCCCAAGTGCCTACGACCTCTCGTCCTGTTCCCCTTAGACCGGTCCCAGTTAATCCTGCACCAACCAAACTAATACCGGACTTTCAGAAATCTGGGCAGGTCGGACTAATGAGACCCACATTGTCTGCCGAGGAACGTCTACGTCGGCAACAGCTCAACCTGTGCTTGTACTGCGGGGGACCAGGCCATTATGTACATTCGTGTCCTGCCAAGTACCGTAGATCTTCATCCATCCCACCACACAGTCACCCAGCTCTCTCTACTCACCTGGCTATTCCCATCACCCTTCAGTTTTCTGGAAAGACTGTGTCTGTTACAGCAATAATAGACTCTGGTGCATGCAGTTGTTTTATTGATTTGAACTTTGCCAACCAACAACGCATTCCACTCCAGCACAGGGCTCAAGGACTTTCTGTTTTCTTGGCAGATGGATCCCGTATTAAATCTGGCCAGGTGACTCAAGAGACTCCCCCACTGCCTGTAATTACTGTCTCAAACCACAAGGAACTGCTTAAGTTTGATGCTATTGCTTCCCCTCTGTTCCCGATCATCTTGGGTCTACCGTGGCTTCAGGCCCACAACCCGCAAATTGACTGGGGCTCCGGAGAAATCAGGTTTCAGTCCCTCTACTGTCAAGAACATTGTCTGCCCTTACCTTCCAAGATATCTGGTCCTTTGCTGTGCCTGGAAGCTGACTCAGAATTACGCTCAGCAGTACCTGAACAGTATCACGAGTTCTTAGACGTTTTTAGTAAACGAGGGGCAGAGACACTTCCTCCTCATCGTTCCTACGATTGCCCGATTGAGTTACTGCCTGGAGCTGAAATCCCCTTTGGGCGAATTTTCCCTCTGTCTGAGCGGGAGTTGGAGGTTTTAAAGGAATATGTTGACGAAAACCTTAAGAGGGGGTTCATCCGGCCATCCACCTCTCCAGCTGGGGCAGGGATCTTTTTTGTGGAGAAGAAGGACCACTCATTGCGTCCCTGTGTGGACTACCGGGAGCTGAACAAGGTCACGGTCAAGAACCGGTATCCCTTACCCCTGGTACCTGAGCTTTTTCAAAGATTAAGAACTACTGTTGTGTTCACCAAACTCGATCTTCGTGGGGCCTACAATTTGGTTCGCATTCGTGCAGGGGACGAGTGGAAAACGGCCTTCCGTACCAGGTTTGGCCATTATGAATATCTGGTGATGCCCTTCGGCCTGTGTAATGCCCCTGCTACCTTCCAGCACCTGATAAATGATATCTTCAGAGACTATCTGGACATTTCCGTCATAGCCTACTTAGACGATATCCTGATCTTTTCCTCATCCCTGGATCAGCACCGGAAACACGTCAAGATGGTACTCTGCCGACTCCGTCAGCATGGCTTATACGCCAAACCAGAAAAATGCGAATTTGAGCGGCAGAGTATCCAATTTCTGGGCCTGGTAATTTCCACAGAAGGGTTCAAGATGGACCCACAAAAAGTCACAGCTGTTCTGGACTGGCCTGCACCCTCAAATAAAAAAGGGGGTGCAACGTTTTGTTGGCTTCGCCAATTTTTACAGAAGGTTCATCAAAGGATTTTCTGCAATTATCTCTCCGATCACCCAGCTAACAAGACAAAACGTCCGATTCCAGTGGAATCCCCAGGCTCAAGCTGCCTTCTCTACCCTAAAGGGACTCTTTACCTCTGCCCCCATCTTGAGCCATCCGGATCCCTCTCTTCCTTACCTACTCGAGGTTGATGCCTCAGAAACAGCTGTGGGGGCAGTTATTTCTCAGCGCCAAGGACTCAAGGATCTCATGCACCCCATAGCTTTCTTCTCTCAGAAGCTTTCGCCTGCAGAGAAGAATTACGATGTGGGGGACCGTGAACTTTTGGCCATTAAAGCCGCACTCGAAGAATGGCGATACCTGCTAGAGGGAGCGGCACATCCCATACTTATCTACACGGATCATAAAAATCTGGAATATTTACGAACTGCCAAACGTTTGAAGCCGCGTCAGGCACGATGGGCGTTATTCTTTTCCAGATTTTCATTTCACATCACCTACCGGCCAGGATCAAAGAACATCAAGCCTGACGCTCTCTCTTGGATGTACGATGACCCCAAAGAAACTTCAGTTCCGGACACCATCTTATCTGGGGGCAACTTTATGCTTTTCCAGACAGACCTGATGTCCGGTCTAAAACAAGCCTCAGAGGGGGTGTCCGGTCCTCCAGGATCAATCTTGATACCCAGGGATGGGATGCTTTGGAAGGACAGCAAAATTTTTGTGCCAGAAAGTTGCCGGACAGAAGTGTTGAGCCTGTGTCACGACCATCCGCTGGCTGGACATTTTGGGGTTCACAAGACTCGTGAACTAATCCAGTGCATGTTTTGGTGGCCGAAGCTTGAGGAAGATTGCAAGGACTATGTTAAATCATGTGTCATCTGTACCCAAAGCAAGTCTACCCCTAAAGAGTACGCCGTCTGCTTTGGAAACCGCCCGGGTGTTCATCAAGGAGATCGTAAGGCTGCAGGGGGTACCAACCAACATTGTATCTGACAGGGGAGTCCAGTTCACCTCCCGCTTCTGGAGGTCACTATGCCAAATTCTGAAAATTGAACTTTCCATGTCATCTGCTTTCCACCCCCAGACTAACGGACAAACTGAAAGGACGAACCAAACCCTGGAACAGTACATCCGTTGCTTTACCTCATTTGTCCAAGATGATTGGGTAGCACTGTTGCCTTTAGCGGAATTTGCTTTCAACAATGCCAGCCATTCAGCCACAGGTCAGTCACCGTTCTTTGCGAACTATGGGTTCCATCCAGTCTTCCTGCCTAACATTATTCCAGAATCTCCTGTTCCAGCAGTACAAAGCACTGTCGAGTTCCTGGGTCGCAACAACAAGTTGTTGCAAGAAGCTATGGCCAAGGCGCAGGCAACCAACAAGAGGCTTTATGACAGGAAGAGAAGAGGTGAATTACGTCTCCAACCAGGTGATCAGGTGTGGTTATCTACCACCAACCTCAAGATGGCTTGCCCTTCAAAGAAGCTGGCACCCAGATTCATTGGCCCTTTCCCAGTTAAAAGGAAATTGAATGAGGTCTCCTATGAACTTACCCTGCCTGAGTCGCTCAAAGTGCACCCGGTGTTTCACGTGTCTCTGCTTAAACCCACAGTACCCGACCCTTTCCCGGACAGAGGAACGGGGCCACCCGGACCCGTTATTATTAATAAGGACGAGGAGTATGAGGTGGAGGCTGTCGTAGACTGCAGGAGAAGAGGTAACCAACTTCAATTTTTAATCAAATGGAAGGGCTATGGACCAGAGGAGAACTCATGGGAACCTAAGCAAAATGTGCATGCCCAAGAACTGATCCAGGCCTTCTTCCGCAGACATCCTCAGAAAAGAGCTCTTTTGGGCACCCGGAGGTTGACCTTAAGGGGGGGGCAATGTCATGGACATACTACTTCCAGACCTGCAACAGGGCTCAGGCACATCCCCACCAACAGGTTCCCAGTAACGAACAGGCGTGCGCCAATGCGCATGTGCCGATCGCAGAGATCGCACGCACAGTGATTCGGCTTTGGTGCCCAGTGGCCTTTAAGAGGGGCTTCCACAATTCAGCACTTGCTGTTTGATCTGCAGCTTCATCTGTGACCTGTTCCTGTAATCAGCATCCGATCACCTGACCTGGCTCTCTGACCACGCTGCTGTCTCCAATCCTGAACCTTGGCTTTCCCTGACTCTGATTCTGTTTACCTGCCTGTCTGATCTCCTGTTACCAGAAACCAACCCGAACTTGACTATTCCTTGCCTGCCGAATCTGTTGAACTGATCCACTGTGTATGACCCGGCTTGTCTGACCTTGCTTCTGCCTGCTGTGTGCACCCTGCTGACCTGCATCCAGCTTACCTGCATCCTGCTGACCTGCATCCAGCTTACCTGCATCCTGCTGACCTGCATCCAGCTCACCTGCAGCCTGCTGACCTGCATCCAGCTTACCTGCAGCCTGCTGACCTGCATCCAGCTCACCTGCATCCTGCTGACCTGCATCCAGCTCACCTGCAGCCTGCTGACCTGCATCCAGCTCACCTGCAGCCTGCTGACCTGCATCCAGCTTACCTGCATCCTGCTGACCTGCATCCAGCTCACCTGCACCCTGCTGACCTGCATCCGGCTTACCTGCTGACTTGTATCCAGCTTACCTGTACCCGGCACTCCAGTCAGTTCCAGTGTCTCCCAGTGGACATCATCTCCAGTTCCAGAGAATCCACCAGGCACTCATACCCCACTGTGCTCCTACGGTCACTGTCCTCAACTCCAGTGATCTGGGAACCAGGGCTGTACGAGAGGTCTCCCTCTGCACGTCAGGCTCACATACGAGGTACGTGTCAAGAACAACTTTAACAAAATTAGACAATTGCCTTTGACTTACGTTCACCAGCCACTTTATTAGGTACACCTGTTCAATTGCTTGGTGATGCAAATTGCTAATCAGCCAATCACATGGCAGAAACTCAATGCATTTAGCATCTAGACGTGGTGAAGCTGACTTGCTGAAGTTCAAACTGAGCATCAGAATGGGGAAGAAAGGGGATTTAAGGTGGCATGGTTGTTGGTGCCAGATGGGCTGGTCTGAGCATTTCAAAAACTGCTGATCTACTGGGATTTTTACGCACAACCATCTCTAGAGTTTACAGAGAATGTTCCGAAAAAAAGTGAAAATATCCAGTGAGCGGTAGTTGTGTGAACGAAAATGCCTTGTTAGAGGTCAGAGGAGAATGGGCAAACTGGTTCAAGATGATAGAAAGGCAATAGTAACTCAAATAACCACTTGTTACAACCAAGGTATGGAGAATACCATCTCTGAAAGCAGAACACATTGAACCTTGAAGCAGATGGCGCTATAGCAGCAGAAGACCACACCGGGTGCCAATCCTGTCAGCTAAGAACAGGAAGCTGAGTCTAAAAGTCGTACAGGCTTACCAAAATTGGACAATAGAAGATTAGAAAAACGTTGCCTGGTCTGATGAGTCTCGATTTCAGCTGCATTATTCAGATGGTAGAGTCTGAATTTGGCATAAACAACATGAAAGCATGGATCCATCCTGCCTTGTATTAACGGTTCAGGCTGGTGGTGGCGATGTGGGGGATACTGTATTTTCTTGGCACACATTGGGCCCCTTAGTACCAATTGAGCATTATTTAAACGTCATGGCCTACCTGAGTATTGTTGCTGACCATGTCCATCCCTTTATGACTACATTGTACCCATCTTCTGATGGCTATTTCTAGCTGGATAATGCACCATGTCACAAAGCTCAAATCATCTCACCACTGGTTTCTTGAACATGACAATAAGTTCACTGTACTCCAATGGCCTCCATAGTCACCAGATCTCACGCCAATAGAGCACCTTTGGGATCTGGTCGAACGGGAGATTTGAATCTCGATTCATGGATGTGCAGCAGACAAATCTGCAGCAACTGCGTGATACTATTATGTCAATATGAACCAAAACCTCTGAGGAATGTTTCCAACACCTTGTTGAATCAATGCCACGAAGAATTAAGGCAGTTATAAAGGCAAAAGGGGCTCCAACCCGGTACTAGCAAGGTGCACCTAATAAAGTGGCTGGTGAGTGTACATGCATAAGGTTATATAGATTAGGAATGAGTGTTTCTACAACAGATACAATCTCATATGCGCCATGGGCACCTAGTTATCTACTAAAACAAACCCATCTGACAGGACTGCATAATAATCAGATACTTGAAACCCTGTTTCAATATTAAAACAAGGTTCTCATAAGTGGGCCTAATCTTTATCACTAATGAGGAATATCTGTTTGCCCAACATTTAAACAAACTATTCGCAGTATAAACAAGAACTCTATATAGAAGAAGAGAGAAAAAAAGGGAAAGACAGAATTTAATGAAGAAGAACAAAGGAGTGAGTCACAAATCTCTGCAGCAGGTGTCTGAATATATAAATTACTCAGTAGAGTTGTAGTGGATGAAAAGGTGCCACATTAGTTTTGATCTGTTTTGAGTATCGTTCAGGATATTTGTTAGCCTATTGTTACTCATGATCAATTTGTTCTAAGTTGTAGTTTAATCAATAGTTCTTTAAGTAATATTGTATTTCAATTTGAAACTTAAAAATTAACCTATCAGGGTGAATAAAATTGAATTGCCATTACTGACATGTTTTTGAAAGTGCATATTCCAGGTCTGTTATATTTGCTTTACTACTTTGTGGATCATATGCACATGATTGCTTTGGGTTTTAGTTACAGAAGAAAAGATAAGGACACCAGTACAGAGCTGCCATCTAAGTCAGCAATGGCAGCTCCTGTATTCTGTCCTTACAGGCTGACAATCAACACAAAGACCCATAGATGTTTTGAAACTGGTACCTGCCATAAATATAAACTCATACAGTATATAGCTTTTGTGGCATAAGACAGAGATATATATTGTATAATCTCATACATACACTGAAAAAATCATAGCTCCCAACTGTCCCTCATTTGGAGCATTTGCCCCTCGATTAGAACTAAATCCCTCTTTCCCTCCTCAGTTGTTCAACTTTTTTCATCTGATATATATATATATATATATATATATATATATATACAGTATCTCACGGAAGTGAGTACACCCTCACATTTTTGTAAATATTTTATTCTGTCTTTTCATGTGACAACACTGAAGAAATTACACTTTTCTACAATGTAAAGTAGTGAGTGTACAGCTTGTATAACAGTGTACATTTGCTGTCCCCTCAAAATAACTCAACACACAGTCATTAATGTCTAAACTGCTGGCAACAAAAAAGAGTACACCCCTAAGTGAAAATGGGCCCAATTAGCCATTTTCCCTCCCCGGTGTCATGTGACTCGTTAGTGTTGCAAGGTCTCAGGTGTGAATGGAGAGCAGGTGTGTTAAATTTGGTGTTATCGCTCTCGATCTCTCATACTGGTCACTGGAAGTTCAACATGGCAACTCATGGCAAAAAGCTCTCTAAGGATCTGAAAAAAAAAGAATTGTTGCTAAACATAAAGATGGCCTAGGCTATAAGAAGATTGCCAAGACCCTGAAACTGAGCTGCAGCATGGTGGCCAAGACCATACATTAGTTTAACAGGACAGGTTCCACTCAGAACAGGCCTCGCCATGGTGGACCATAGAAGTTGAGTGCACGTGCTCAGCGTCATATCCAGAGGTTTTCTTTGGGAAATAGACATATGAGTGCTGCCAGCATTGCTGCAGAGGTTGAAGGGGTGGGGGGTCAGCCTGTCAGTGCTCAGACCATACGCCGCACACTGCATCAAATTGGTCTGCATGGCTGTAATCCCAGAAGGAAGCCTCTTCTAAAGATGATGCACAAAAAAGCCTGCAAACAGTTTGCTGAAGACAAGCAGACTAAGGACATGGATTACTGGACCATGTCCTGTGGTCTGATGAGACCAAGATTAACTTATTTGGTTCAGATGGTGTCAAACATGTGTGGCAGCAACCAGGTAAGGAGTACAAAGACAAGTGTGTATTGCCTACAGTCAAGCATGGTGGTGGGAGTGTCATGGTCTGGGGCTGCATGAGTGCTGCCGTCACTGGGGAGCTTCAGTTCATTGAGGGAACCATGAATGCCAACATGTACTGTGACATACTGAAGCAAAGCATGAACCCCTCCCTTCGGAGACTGGGCTGCAGGGCAGTATTCCAACATGATAACGACCAAAAACACACCTCCAAGATGACCACTGCCTTGCTAAAGAAATTAAGAGTAGAGGTGATGGACTGGCCAAGCATGTCTCCAGACTTAAACCCTAATAAACATCTGTGGGGCATCCTCAAATGGAAGGAGTAGGAGAGCAAGGTCTCTAACATCCACCAGCTCTGTGATGTTGTCATGGATGAGTGGAAGAGGACTCCAGTGGCAACCTGTGAAGCTCTGGTGAACTCTATGCCCAAGAGAGCTAAGGCAGTGCTGGAAAATAATGGTGTCCACACAAAATTTTGACACTTTGGGCCCAATTCAGATATTTTCACTTAGGGGTGTACTCACTTTTGTTGCCAGCGGTTTACACATTAATGGCTGTGTGTTGAGTTATTTTGAGGGGGCAGCAAATTTACAATGTTATACAAGCTGTACACTCACTACTTTACATTGTAGCAAAGTGTCATTTCGTCAGTGTTGTCACATGAAAAGATAGAATAAAATATTTACAAAAATGTGAGGGGTGTACTCACTTTTGTGAGATACTATATATATATATATATATATATATATATATATATATATATATATATATATATATATATATATATATATAAAAATACTAAACCACGAAAAATTAAACTGCTGAGCCCCTGAAATGTATTAGTTGTTATTGTGACCTCTGTTTGTAATGAATAAAGACTTGCAGCACTTGTTGCACTTATACCATACTTATGACACTCTCCTCTTCCTCCTACTGTTTTGACTATTCGGGGGACCCCTTGGGGTACCCTGGCTGATTGATGCATTAGTGTTCAGGAAACATTGCCCCCCTTACATTGATGTTCAAGAAAGAGTGCTCCCCCTACGTTGGTGGTCAGAGAAGAATGACCCCCCCCACATTCGTGGTTAGTAAAGAATGCCCCCATTACATTGGCGGTCAGGGAAGAATTTCACACGTAAGCTGGCTATCAGCAGGGACCAGCCGAGATTCGAACCATCTATGGGCAGACTAGTTGTGCCAAGCTGATCCATCGATCACTTGGGTACAACCAGCATGTCCCATTGTTTACATGTGATCTTTGCCAGCGACTATAGCCACTAGCAAAAATCACTGTATTCACCCGGAAGAGACCGGCTCACCACTACCCCGGTGGTCGGTGAAGAATTTCCCCACTGCAGTGGTGGTCATGAGAGAACATCCCCTGACATTGGTGGTCAGGGAAGAATGCTCCCCTTATCTAGATGGTCAGGGACGAATGCCCCTTTTACACTGGGGGTTAGGGAAGAATACTCCCCTTATCTAGATGGTCGGAGACAAATGCCCCTTTTACATTGGTGGTCAGGGAAGAAGGCTCCCCTGATCTAGATGGTCAGGGACAAATGCCTCTTTTATATTGGTGGTCAGGGAAGCATGCGCCTCTTATCTAGATGGTCAGGGACGAATGTCCCTTTTACATTGGTGGTCAAGGAAGAATGCTCCTCTTATTTAGAGGGTCAGGGACAAATGCTTCTTTTATATTGGTGGACAGGGAAGAATGCTCCCCTTATCTAGATGGCCAGGGACAAATGCCCCTTTTACATTGGTGATCAGGGAAAAATGCTTCCCTTATCCAGATGGTCAGGGACGAATGCCCCTTTTACAGTGGTGATCATGGAAGAATGCTCCCTTTATCCATATGGCCAGGGACAAATGCCCCTTTTACATTGGTGGTCATGGAAGAATGCTCCCCTTATCTAAAAGGTCAGGGACAAATGCTTCTTTTATATTGGTGGACAGGGAAGAATGCTCCCTTTATCTAGATGGCCAGGGACAAATGCCCCCTTTACAGTGGTGATCGGGTAAGAATGCTCCCTTTATCTAGATGGCCAGGGACAAATGCCCCCTTTACAGTGGTGTTCGGGGAAGAATGCTCCTTTTATTTAGATGGTCAGGGACGAATGCCCCTTTTACATTGGTGATCAGGGAAAAATGCTTCCCTTATCTAGATGGTCAGGGACGAATGCCTCTTTTACATTGGGGGTCAGGAAAGAATGCTCCCCTTATCTAGATGGTCAGGGACAAATGCCCTTTTTACATTGATGATCAGGGAAGAATACTCCCTTTCTAGATGGTCAGGGACAAATGTCCCCTTTACATTGCAGGTCAGGAAAGAATGCCGACCCTTGCATTGTTGATCAGGGAAGAATGCCCCCCTTACAGACATTTAAAAAGAATATTTGTTTCTTTCTGCTGGCTCTGCAAATGATGTTAGCCCCAGAACTATGTTGGCACTATCAAACTGGAGGTCAATCAGCCACAGTTTAAAGAACCCACAACAAACGCTGGAGGAACCCCCGGGTGAGAATGAGTGCTGTAAATATATAAATAGCTGCCTTGGCATACTATATAGTCGCATTCACACATATCAAAATAACATCATTTCCATGCACATTAGCTTACTCATCTCCTTTCAATCTGAGTCATTCATGCACAATGTATTTGCTATTGTTTCTTGCTTTCTTTGCATGATTTGAATGTAGAGGAAGGCTGGAGATGTTTGGCTATGTGATGAGTGTGTGGTTAGGCTGGCATGTGACAGTAGTGGTGGGTATGGAGTGTGATGGGACTGGGAGTGTGATGGGACTGGCAGTGTGATGGGACTGAGTGTGATGGGACTATGATCTCAGTGTGGAGTGATCAGCATTCCTGACATTGTAGAGCGGATACATAGCAGTGCCTGCCTCTGTCTTCCTGCCAGTGATCAGCATGTAGGAGAGAGGGAGGTCCAGTGTGCTGAGTAACACAAGACATCCACAGTCAGCCAGGGGGTGGGAGTGAAGAAGTAGAAGCGGACACGTAGCTGCCTGCCATCGCCCTCATCTCCCAGCATCTTCCCTTTTCCTGCGGCTTCATCGGGCATCTTCTACCCACTCCCAGACACTTTATTCTGCCTGCCTGCAAACTTCACATCGTCCTATGGGAAGTACGATTGGCCCGGACTACTAATATAACGGATCGGAGAGTGGATGTGTCCGGATGCAGTCCTGGGAGAAGCCCCTGCAGATGGAACTTCTCAGACAAGTTACAAAGTAACAGTATAAGCTCACTAAAGGAGCTGATCGGGTGGCACCGCTACTGCACATGTAACCGATACGGATGTGTGTTGGCCAGCCTGGATCTAGTTACATGACGATCTGATGAGCCCTGGCACTGTGGACATCAGACATCTGGGCGCATCAGGGGTAATCTTAAACCCTGGCACTGTGGACATCAGACATCTAGGCACATCAAGGGATAATCTTAATCCCTGGCACTGTGGACACTGACATCTGGGCACACCAGGGTCAATCTTAAGCCTTGGCACTATGGAGATCTGACATCAGTACACATCAGGGGCATTCTAAAGTCCTGGCACTGTGGATATCTGACATCTGGGTACATCAGAGGCCACCTAAAGCCCAGGCACTGTAGAGATTGGACATCTGGGCACATTAGGGCCACCTAAAGCCCAGGCACTGTAGAGATTGGACATCTGGGCACATCAGGGGCAATCTAAAGCCCTGGCATTGTGGAGATCAGACATCTGGGCACATCAGAAGCAATCTAAAGCTCTAGAACTGTAGAGATCAGACAGCAGGGCAATCTAAAGCCCAGGCACTGTAGAGATCAGATATCTGGACACATCAAGAACCATCTAAAGCCTTGACACTGTGGAGAGCAGACATCTGGCACTGTATAGGCCAAACATCTAGGCACATCAGGGTCCATCTAAAGCCCTGCCACTGTAGAAATTAGGCACCTGGTCTTGACACTGTGTAGATCAAACATCTTGGCACACCAGGGACCATCTAAAGTATTGAAACTGTAAAAAGCAGACATCTGGGCACATCAAGGACCAATTAAAGCACTGGCACTGTAGAGATCAGACATCTGGACACATCAGGGACCACCTAGAGAAATCCTGTTGGGATGTGGGTGCCAGGGTCTGCAGGGGGCTGAGGATGGCATCGGTTGTGTTTGAGGGCACCTCCCTGGTGAACATGTTTGTGAAGGACTGCTGGGTTAATGGGATCAGGAGACTTATCATAAACCGGAAAGGTGACGAAGAGGAATTCTTCGAGATCAGGACTGAGTGGTCCGACAGGAATATTTTGTATTTGCACAGGAGTTACTCAGACTTGGGGAGGCTCTTTAAGAAGTTGCTTGAATCATTTCCTGAAGATCATGGGGAGCTGTCACAGTCGTCTCTGCTGGAAGGTTGGTCATTTGTCAGGAAGGCCACACAGTAGGACACAGTCTTATCTGTGGCCGGTTAGTTATTTATAAAAAAGCTCATTGAGCAATGGTGAAGGCAGCTTGTGATTAGTCACAATAACTGGAAAGCTACAGGTTTCTTTTCTAGAAAATAATAAAAATAATAATTTGTGTTCTTTGCAGTATAAAATAAAACAATGTAATTTAAAAGTATTTGTAGAGCGTTGCCAGGCTACTTTTCCTGCACACAGCTACACAATAATTGATACTGTTGGCGCTATATAAATCCTGTATAATAATAATTAATATCTCATGGTTGTGTGATCATGTGCAATTTTCCGCAGTTTATGTTCTGTTGATCTGTTGCAGTTTTTTTTCGGGATTCTTCATTACTCAAAATCACATGATATTTGACTACTTGCAGTTTTCCTTTTAAGAGATTGCAACTACTAGGCCTCATATACAGGCGGGGGGAATTTACTAAAACTGAAGCAGACAAAATCTCAAGCAGCTGTGCACAGTAACCAATCAGCTGCTTTCTTCGGCTTGTTCAGTTACCCTTTAACAATGAAAGCTAAAAGCTGATTGGTTGCCATGCACAGCTGCTCCAATTTTAGTAAATTCCCCTTGTGGTATTTTAGTGCCAGCTACAGCAAGCATACAGCACATCTGGATTCACAGGTGGAAAGTTGGAAACCTTTGACAGGCTGAATACGGCCACAGCTGTCTATGGGTGTACAGATGCGACAACACAAAGCTATTATTTCCGGTTAAGGACAGATTGCCCCTGGATCCAAGCTGCTTGCGTCCCGGGGTTATCATCTGTCTCTGACCACAGGTAACAGCTCCATGTGCAATTGCACACAAACACTGGCAGACATCTGCATTGGCTGTCACCCTGTTATTGCTTTGTACACCACCCACCTCTGAATCCAGCTGCAGGAATCCACTGAATTCTTGCCGCAGCTGTCAGAATCCAGCATATTTCTGCACCCAGGAGTCCACAGGAAGTACAAATCAATGACAGGCTGCCAGACCCTGCAGCTGTATGCTTGTAACCACACAAGTTAATGGTTATATACATGCAAGGACAAATGAGCAGCCCTGGACGTGGACACGTGGCTGCTGGCTGAGGCTGTATGCAGCACCTATGGACTCCTGGGCATGGAAATGCTCTGGTTTCTGGTGCTGTAAGTGAAAATGCAGCCATATGCATGAACCCATACTACTAAGAACTGGCTTTAAATTTGGACACATAATATATGTAGAAAGGAATTGACTGGAGAAGATCAGCAGCACTGAGATTGCAAAAAAGATGCCAGTGGCCCTTTATGGAAAAAAAAAACATGGAAATTGTTTATGATACACAGTGCTTTCGGAAACTCTGATTTACATTATTAAATGTTAAAAAAATTGTAACTGTTAGGCCCCTTTCACACGATCGGACCGTTCAGGTCTGCCTGTCAGTTTTGATGGGGGACCTGAACGGGCGCTCCATGTTAGCCTATGGAGCGACGGATGTCAGCGGAGACATGTCCGCTGACATCCGACCCCGCCCGATCCGCTAAAAGAAGATGGACGACCCTACGTCCGGATCCGTCGCTGGCGGATCGGATCGGGTGAGATCTGACGAAAACGGACATGCTGTCCGTTTTCATCCGATCGCTCCATAGGTGAGCAGAGAGGGACCTGTCATCCGCCGGCTCAGCGGAGATCAACGGACTGATCTCCCGCTGAGCCGGCGGACTGAGGCGGGCTCCGTGGAAACAGAGTCCGCCTCGTGTGAATGAGGCCTTAAAAAGAACACAATGTTAAAACTTGAACATTCACGCTGAAATTGGTCACAGCAACAATTCAATGAATAAACACACATCTTTAGTGTTGATGACCAAGATTCAGGCATAAGACCTAAATTCTGTAGTTGAGCCATGATAGTTTTGCTATGCATATCAACCAACCATCCCCAATCAGGGTTGCCTGCAACCCTGGGGTCCCCTAGAGGTTGCAGGGGGTTCCTTGAACCTTAGCTGATGGACCTACCATTTGATGCATGGTTGCAGAGCCAACGCAACTTGGTAGAGTCAGCTGCATGATACTGATGTTCTATTTGGCTGTCAATAAGGCACTTGAATGGGTCACATTCGGTGGCAGTACCACCCATCGAATGTGGCATGCTATTTAATTTTGCCCTGGCCGCGAAGCAAAGCATCACAGCCGCAGCAAGTGTAAAGCCTTGACCCTTGACACTGTCAGGGGAATGTAAAACCGCAACGTAACCACCTGCTTAGTGTAGTATTCTGACCACTCATGTGCGGGGCATTCCTCTTACTGGCCACCCCTGTAAGGAGAATTTCTCCCACTGACCCAAAAGACTTGGTTTTACCAAGGGTTCCCCAAGACCTGAAAAATATTTTAGGGTTCACCAGGTAAAAAAAGATTGAGAAAAGCTAATGTAAATGAAGGAAACACTATCTTAGTGGACCATGTCACAGTGGATATGGGCAGTGGAGGCTAATAGAGGTGGTGACAGTCAATTAGGCTGTCAGATTGTCCAGTAATGCTTGTTTATTGGACATGAATGAATTCAGATGTGGATCAATATCCAATGAGGAAGACTAATTAAAGCGTTTGTTAACCCCCCCCCCCCAAAAAAAATGGATCTTTATCCCTTAAAGCATTTTATATGACACAGTGCTTGTCCTGTGTCATTTGGCCCCCTGTAACACCTAAAAAACCTGGCTGATCCTGCCAGTTTCTCCCCACCCCTATCTAAACTGACCACGGTGTATCATGGCCGCTGAGACCAGACACCGTGGTCAGTTTACGTGCCTCTGTCATCAGCAGCCTACTATCTGCTCTCCTCTCTGCTCCTGTGTCCTCCTCCCCCCTCCCCTCGCTGTCTGTGTGTGAGCCGCCCCTCCCCCCTCCTACTGCTCTCATAACACTAACCTGTATACACCATCAGCACTGCCTCCTATTGCAGTGTCCCCCTCTGTGAATGATTTATAAATATAAACGCTGTAAATACCTAATTTAAGAGCCGAGATTGTGATCAAATGATCAGCCAACTCTCTCCTCCCCTCCAGACTGACATCAGCAGGGTAATATCATCCCCGCCCACTGCATCACTCAGTGGAGAAAAGGAGAAAGCTGGACAGTCATGTGATCGCAATCTCGGCAGTGAAATTAGGTATTCGCAGCATTTATTTTTATAAATCACACACACAGAGGGGGTTACTACAATAGAAGGCAGTGCTGATGGTGTATACAGGTTAGAGTGGCTTAACAACCACTTTAATATACTATATACTGAATTGAAATGCTAGAATAGAAGATGAGCTACTTCTTTTTTTTTTCCCAAATATTTTTTATTGAAATTTTTATCAATACAAAGACATATAAAAAAAAAAAAAAAATATATAGAAATATAAAATTATCATTGGAATGTTACATGCACATGGATATATAAAATCCGGTTCAAGTATTAACTGTTCTGAGTCTCATCTCAGAAGATGAGCTACTGGACTTCTATTTTGCACAGATCATAAGTTTAGTCTGTGGGGCTGGTGCACACCAGAATGCTGTGCGAGAAAGGTGCACTCCGGTCGTTTTTTCTCACACTGCACTCAAAACGCACTGCCTTTGCGATCTGTTGCGTGTACCAATATATTCTTAACGACAGCCGAAACGCAGATTGCAAAAGCAGTGCATTTCTTCCACCAAATTGCACGGTACCATAGTACCATGCGATTTTGTGCTGTGTGTTTTTTTTTAAAAAGTAGTGCTTGCACTACTTTTTGTGCAGTCTCTGCACGGGAACGCGCAGGAATCACACAGGAACACAGACTGCGTTCCTGCGCTCTTCAGGTGTGGACCGGTCCTAAAATCATGAAGTGATACAGCCTAACAAAGATCTAACGGCCAAACCAAATGTATGGGGTATGAAAAGCCTTCTATTTGCATCCTTCAGTGGATACCCACAGTGTTCATAAATAATGGGTGCATCTTTTGTTTTATTTTTATGAAATTATGCTATGCTAGTTTGCCAAAGCATTGCATTTGACTTGTAATGGCTATTAACCGCTTCCAGACCAGCCGCCGCAGTTTTACTGCAGCAGGTTGGCTCCTCTGCGCGAAACCACGTTACTGTACGTGGTCTCGCGGGGGCTGGATAGCAGGCATGCGCTGCACAGCGGGGGTGCCGATGCTCGTGGCTGACGGTCACGATGGCCGACGGCCACGAGCGATCGTGACCAGGAGAAGCAGGACAGGGACGAGTGTGTGTAAACACACACTTCCCTGTTCTGTTCTGACAGATTGTGTGTTCCTATTAGCTAGGAACTATGCTCTGTCACTTCCTGTAGTTAGTCCCTCCTCCTTCAGTTAGAATCACCTCCCAGGGAACACAGTTAACCCCTTCACCGCCCCCTAGTGTTAACCCCTTCACTGCCAGTGACATTTTTACAGTAATCAATGCATTTTTAATCTCATTGATTGCTGTATTAATGCCAATGGTTCCAAAAATGTGTCAAAATTGTACGAAGTGTCCGCCATAATGTCGCAGTCATGATAAAAATTGCAGATCGCCGCCATTACTAGAAGAAAAAAAAAATAATAATAAATATGCTATAAATCTATCCCCTATTTTGTAGACGCTATAACTTTTGCGCAAACCAATCTATATACGCTTATTGCGATTTTTTTTTTACCAAAAATATGTAGAGGAATACATATCGGCGTAAACTGAGGAAAAAAACAGTTTTTTTATATATTTTTGGGGGATATTTAATATAGCAAAAAGTAAAAAATGATGCGTTTTTTTCAAAATTGTCACTCTTTTTTTGTTTATAGCGCAAAAAATAAAAAACGCAGAATCGTCAGTTAAAGCAACGCAGTGCTGAATCGCAAAAAGTGCTCTGGTCAGGAAAGGGGGTAAAATCTTCCGGGACCAAAGTGGTTAATGAGGGTAAAACTAAAGTAATTAATGGAAATAAAAGTGTACAGTAGGTGTTGCCCTTATGAACCAATCCCATTCTAGCAATCATTGCTAGAAAATATTTAAAACACAATTTGATTGCTGTGTACTGTATATAAGAATTGCTTTATCTTTAAAAAATGGTTGTGAAAAGAATACCTGGCTACTCCAGATGGAGTAAATCATAGTTAAGTGTTTACAGATGTGCACTTCCACCTAGTTAAAGGAACAGACTTGCTTCAACAATATATCACTTCCTGCTTTGTTTGCAGCAGCACTGTATAGTCTTCTATGTTAATTGCTGTGTCTTAACTATTGCTTTTTCCTGAAACCTTCTGAAAACATACTAAATGACCTATATGGGCTTTGTGGGACATGTTAAAAGGAAATAAAATGAAATACAATAAACAGAGTGCTGTACAAAAGCCACCCAAGTATTTGCTGAAGTGCAGCTTAGCACAGTCTTGGTGATTATGTATTCAGTTGGAGATGCTTTAGGCCTCGATCACACTGGACATTTATCCTCAGTGTATGAGTCTCCAGCGTTTAGCACAGATACATGAGGCTCTGGAGTTTATTAGTGGGTGGAAGGTACAGTCACACTGCCAGCAGCCTGTAAAAGAGACTGACAGCTGCTATGGCTGGTAAGGCCTCATGTACACTGCTGCTGGTAAGCGGATGTTTAGGAGCAGTTGGGCATTTTTTTCAACTACTCCTGAACTCTCCTCTATGTGATCTTATCAGTACATGTCCACAGGGTCCTTTATAGGCAGTTGAGTTTAGAAGCTTTTTTTGGAACCCAAAAAAATGCATTCAGAAGCTGTGTTTAGAGACATTTCAAAGGCCAAATGTGGCTAAGTGTATTTAGGTGCATGTTCGTCTAGTAGCGTTTTTAAAGGGAAACAATTTATTTATTACTTTTGAGCCTGGAAAATGCTAAAAACACACCAAAAACTCAATTATCACTGTATGCAAGCTTGATATATACCATGTGATATTCCCCTCATCAGTCAATTATGCTGTACAATACACATTTCTCTGGGTAATTACGCAGATGAACATACATATTAGAAAAGTATCATGTGGACATGCGTTGAGCCATCAATGGATGTGTCCAGTAGAGACGAACTCTGGTCCTCTCACGCAATTTTCTACATCTTTGCAGCCTCAGCAAAAGCAACATCAGGAGCATTTCCTCACACATGCTCATCATGGGATCCATATTAACAAACCAACCAAAAAATAACAGCTAGCTACAAGCACACTGCTTTCTCAGCTGCTACTCACACTGTTCTCTCACAGAATGGCAGAAATTGTTAATAAATACTTGTTTTTAGTGCTTTCTAATCATTTGGGAGGGTCTCCTGAGGTTATCTTTAGTAAACGCTCCTGAACGCAAACTTTTTAAAGGCTGCTAAACACACGTTTTTAAACGTGGATTACTAGCTGTGATGTTCCAGCGTTCAGGAGAGGTTGAGAAACAACGTCCCGTGTACATAAGCACCTACTGGTACTTACTTTTAGAGTATTATTTGCACAGACACGAATACCAGTCTGCACCCAGCCATAGCAGCTTTCAGCCTCTCGTAGACTTTTACAGGCTGACAACAGTGGGGTTGGATGGTGTACCTTCCATCCGCACATAAACCCTAGAGCCTCAAGTATCTCGGCTAAATGCCGAAGAATCATGCACTGAGGTTAAATGCCCAGAGTGCTAGAGGCCTTATTGGTTACTGTGGTATAGTGTGGCAATATACATTGTTGGATTGTTAGGTGGGGTTGGAAGTGAAGGGATGTTTGTCTGAATCCAGGCATATGAAGAGGATTTTAAGGCCCTGTTAAAGTGTTTGTTAACCCCCAAAAAAAAAAAAAAAATAAAATGGAGATCCTGGTCCCCCAAAGCAGATTAAACAACACAGTGCTTGTGCTGTGTAACGTGCCCCCCTCCAAAATGTAAAAAAAACCTCCCTGAATCTGCCACTTCCTGTATCTCCTCTCTGTACTGACCATGAAAATGAGGGATGCTAAACCCTGACCAACGTGGTCAGAGTGCGTCCCTCCGTCATACGCAGCTGTCCTCTCTGCTCTCCTCTCTCCCCCCTCAGCTCCCCCTACTTGCCTGTCAGCTCCCTCTCTGTGTCTTTGGCTAAGCAGCCCCCCCCCCCACGCCGCTATTATTAAAAATAACAAACCTACAATGGGTCACTGCCAGCCCCTCTATTAGAGCCTGGCAAAGCACACTATGTAAGTAATTTCTAAAAACAAGCATTGTAGTAACCTATTTATATCTATCTTCAGGCCGGTCACGTGACTCGCAGCCGCTTTACAGCTCCGAGAAAGGGCTTCTGTGGGAGGCCACGTGATCTCCATGGCTGACATCAGAGGGAGATCTTGGTCCCTGCCGCAGAAGCCATGTATCAGAGTTGTAAGTCGATCGCGAGTCACGTGACTGGTCTGAAGATAGCTCTAAATAGGCATTTACAACGGTCGTTTTTAGAAATTACTTACTTAGTGTGGTATGCCAGGCTTTAATAGAGGAGCTGACATTGATTTATAAATTAGACTTAACAAACACTTTAACACAAAGGCTGAACATGTGCGATATTGCACCTGTTCCCGCAGCACATAAAGATACTTTATTTTTTGTCAGACATGCTGAGTTGCCATACATTTTTAATGGTGCCCTAAACGCACCAGTCAACACATGTGTGCATCAAATTGCAATGCAAATTAACTCATGGCAACATCTTGCAATGTGTTGTAGTGCAATGCATTAAGGTAAAAAAAAGTTTCTTTTGTGCAACTGTGAAGCATGTGGCCTCCCATTGAAATGAAACCTGGTGTACCTAAAGGTGTAAACAGAGCCTTAAAAAGCATTTCTAGGCAACAGGTGAAATATTCAGTTGGATACTAAGGCTGTACATTAAACAATGTTTCTGGATTCTGGATTGTGCCAGGGACACTGGTGGCCCAGACCGCAGAATTTGGTTGCTAGGTTACTTGTGGCCTGGGTCACACAGTGGCTTTGGTTGCTAGGATGCAGGCGGCTGGGCTGCACAGCCTTATTGATTGTTGTGGTGCAGGTGACCAGGGCCAAAAATGTACTGCAGACATTGCCTCCATGATTGCGACCTGAGAACGCCATGCTCTGGCTGTACCAAAGTCAGATAGTTGACTTTGTTTACTTAGGATTAGTAGGAATTCCAGCATCTCATTTACCTCCAGACTTCCAGGACATGTTTTCCTGATCGATGGCTATGAACAATTTCATAACATTGATATTTTTTTTACATCTGGCTATCTGAATGTGAAAGTCAGGAAGGAGCCTGTGGTGGGTGTTTCACCATTACAGCTGGCATATTCTAGGATTACTAGGTTGCAAACAAAAGGGGTTCGAATGAACCGGTGCAGAACAGTAATGTCTGAGTAAAAACAAAATTGAAGTACTGAGCAGGTAGGCTATCATCAGGTGGATTTGGAATACCAAAGGGGGCAATAGTAAGCACTCTCTTCTGTAGAAATCACATTTTCCAGGACATTTGGAGACAATCACTGAAATAAGTGGAGGACAGCAAACACATTTTCCTTATTGGATGAGTTGAAAAATACTGTATATGCCCGGAGCCACCTCAAGTAGCTGATAGAGCAAGGCCAGATGTCTTCCTGTATATTGTTTACGTAGTCAGTCTGGTTGAAAAAAGACACAAGTCCATCCAGTTCAACCATGCGGACATAGGGACATCAGCTTGTCTTTGGCTAGCCTAAGTTTTAAAAACAGCAGTATTTAATTTTGGATGCACTGTGGCAAAAGCTTTTTATGCTCGTCACTAGCCATTACAGAATGTGTGATTGAAGGCGAAGGTAGACTCACCAACAGACCCATGCCAGGGGTGGATGCTGCCTGAGGCGGCCATGTTTGCTGCCCCCCTTCTATAGTCAGTTGCTAGGATGCTGGGCTACATGGCCTCATTGGCTACAAGGGTGCAGATGGCCAGGCTGCATGGCAACACTGGTTGCTAGGATGCAGGTGGCTGTACCACAGAGTTTTGTTGGTTCTTACGGCTCTATCTCTCTTATTGCAGGGAGATCATTGGTCGTCATCAGTGCATAGATGTGGATCATAGTGCAGTTTACCCCTTGATGCCCCATCCCACACTGTACCAGCATCTCTTTTGTCCGCACCATGAGTGCAGGGCAGGCAGGGATCTGTGAGAGCCGCCGAGAGGAAAGCTGTCCTTGTAAACACAGAAAGCTTTTGTGTTTACAAGTGACAGTGGTAAGTAAGGAGCGGAGGGTGAGAGCCTGAGGTGGCAGAATAGACGCCACAATCTGGTTAAAAAAGTCCTGTGTGCGTGGGCCATATGAAATGGCCGGACATGCCAGATTTGGCCTGTGGACCTTGTGTTTGACACGTTTTATAAATTAACAGATGCAGAGTGACTGAACTGAAAGTATACATTACTATGTTCCAACAACAAAATGTACAAACTGTGCAGGGACAGTAATAGTGAAGACCTGGCTAAACTGTAATGGTAGGCAGGAAAGCAGTCTTGAACCTTTCATGGCACATAATATGTTGCCCCTAGTAAAATAATTTGTGGTTGCCTGTATGCAACAATGCTGCCCTAGACTATGGACCATGTTGACCATGAAGAAGACGGGGTTTTTTTTTTATCAAAACAGGGCATTAAATACCTAATATTCGCATGTTTTACGATTTGCAAAATAAACACCTTTTTGTAGGTGAGATGCTATTTCCAAAAAAAAAAAAAAAACTTCAAAAGCCCAGAAGATTTTAATAATTGTCATAACAGTTGATGGCTTCTTGCACTGCATAATTACTGTCCCGGTACCCGCAGCCACCACTCACAGTCGCCAATGGAGATGAATTTGAAGATGCAGCTGTATATGGTTGTGTGCTGGGGGTTGCTTAAAGCACTAGTACAGATTAATGCTCCGAACGCAGATAGCGTGCATTGGCAGAATATGTCACAGAGCATATTTTGAGCCTGGCAGCATTTAAAGTATGTGTGTTGCATAATAACTGGCACTCATTTTTTGTTATTCTGATGGTATAAATTCTGCCTGTCCCTCAGCAAGTTTTGTATTTAAAGTCTTGTGTGCATTTTGGGCTTTGTTGCATTTGAAGTGTACACCTAGAGTAAACATGGGAAGATGTTTTTGATGGTTACATAAGCAGTTCTTAACTTTGTCATTAAGTGACAAATTACAGCTGTGTTGGTCTTTGGGAGCTGCTTGGTGGAGGAGAGTGATTCTTCAGCAGGTTTTTATCAAAAGGAAATAAAGAACACTAACTGCTGATTGCTTAGATTGGAGGCCTGCTTTCAAGGCTGACAATATGTAACTCTACTCTGTCAGCAATACAATGCTCAGTTAGGGGAGTCTGGTTCACTTTCACTAGGCCAACGCCGCACACCTGTGCGAGTGGTGAATTTAGGTGTAAAGCATTTGTCACCCACCCATAATGTCCTGTGTGAGAGCAGCCATGGTGGCAGTTGTTTATGAGAGAAGCGGGAGAGATTAGGGCTCATTTATGCAAGCCTTGCCCTGTGCAGAGCAATCCATGGTGAATTGTTTTTCAGAGGGCATTTGCAAGGTAGTGAGGAGGCGATATGGGCTTTGGGCAGGGATCATTTTTGCTGTGCCACAATGCAATGCATTGCAGCCACAGCATGTGTATACCCCAAACGTCTGGCTTTGCATCTTGGGATCGGTAAAAACATGTCTCAACTGCATGTTTTTACGCCCCTCCCCCAACCACAAATGTAAACTTAGCCTAAGTTGGAAAACTGTGCTTTACTTCTGTGAATTGCAGCTGTGGGGTACAGCATATTTTCTATGTGTGCCCCCTCCCTGTTCTTAGGTCTTAACTAAACTTAAAAGTCCTTGTTAGCTCTACTATCTGTGTCAGCAACGAATTTGATTGATAGCTCTTGGGCAGTCATCCCCTGTACTGCATTCTTGTGTTATTATTTTTGAGGATTTTATTTTGTTGATTTGAGGGCCCTTTTTTTGCTGTTGACCCATCTGTAACACCCCTCTCAACTTTTTGCAGTAAGGATTTTCTTTGGTGATGATGGTGGTGACATTGTATAGTTTCAATCCCTTGTGGGTACATTGGTTTTCCTTTTGTGTTTATGTTGACTTTTTTTTCAAGTTTGGGGTGCCCAAAGTGCAGCATTTACTTGCTGCATCCTTTATAAGAAAAACAAAAGTGCCCCAAAGCAACCTCACACTATCACCCACACTCGCTGCAAAAAGCAACAGGAGGCAACAGTGGTGCACTTGGGGCAGATAGAGGGTGATCAGTTCCACAAGGTGCTCCCTCTGCAGATATTACGATTAATAAATGATTTTATGATTTTGATTTTATTTTCTCTCTTAGGCTACATGCCCACTGACATTTTAAAAAATGGGCTGTAAAGCCAGTACAGACGCCAGGAAAAAAGCGGCGTTAAAAACTCGATTTTATCTGCGTTTTGCATTGAATTCAGTGCACGTTACTTTGTGCTGGCTTTCAGCTGCGTTTCTTTGTCTCTATTGAAAATCAGTGGTTCCCTGTGGGAGCCCATTGATTTGAATAGAGGTCGCACCAGAAGTCAGATCAAGAGGATCCGACTTCTGCTGTGACTTGTGTGCTGAGAATCGAGAATCTTGAGGGGGGAACCCAGAGAAAATGTAAAAAAAAAAATTTGTGTGAGGTTCCCCCCTAGGATGATACCAGACCCTTCGGTCTGGTATGGATCTTAAGGGGAACCCCCACACCAAAAAAAATGGCATGGGGGTCCCCCCAAGATCCATTCCAGATCCTTATCCGAGCACACAGCCCGGCAGGTCAGGAAGGGGGGGGCAGCGAACACCCCCCTCCTCCTGGACCATACCAAGCCACATGCCCTCAACATGGGAGGTTGGTACTTTGGGGCAGGGGGGCCCTGCGCCTCCCACCGCAAAGCACCTTGTCCCCATGTTGATGAGGACAAGGGACTCTTCCCGACAACCCTGGTCGTTGGTTGTCGGGGTCTGGGGGCGGGGGCTTATCGGAATCCGGGAGCCCCCTTTAATAAGGGGGCCCCCAGATCCCAGCCCCCCACCCTATGTGAATGAGTATGGGGTACATTGTCTTTTTTGTTGTCTTAAAACTTGTTGTAAAAACTCCTGTGTTGGAAGCACTTTTCAGGCTCTTTGGAAGCGCTGCACATTCATTTCAATGGGCAGGACGTTTTGGGAGTGCTAAATACAGCACTCCCAAACTGCCCCAAAGATGCTGCTTGCAGGACTTTTCAGAACGTCCCGCAAGCGCACCGCCCCAGTGTGAAAAGTCACACTTGAATGAAAGGGAGGCGGTTTTCAGGTGCTTAGCAGAGGCTATTTCCAGTGCTAAACTGCCTGAAAACCACCCCAGTGTGAAAGGGGTCTAAAAGTAAAAAGTTTTTTTTACCCTAATGCATTCTCTGCATTAAAAGAGAAGTCTGGGATTTAAACAAAACAAACATTTATACCTTCCTAGATGGATGCAACATCTGTCCCCCGTTCAGTTCTCGGACTTCAGTGAGCAGAGAGCCGGTGACTGTCATTTACCGCTCTCTGCTATGAACCTCCAGTGCTCACTGGAGCGCTGGGCTGTGGAGGGGGCAGGAGCGGCTCGCTCAGGCTCTCAGCAGCATGCCAAGAGGCTGAGGCAGATGCCGGTCCAGGCATCTGGGTTGATTACAACATTAAAGTGTGGATTTTTACAGAGCCTGGACTGGCTGAATGATGTCAGCCGACAGCAGACTTTAGCCTACTGTTGACTAAATACAGGTCACAGGAGTGTAGAATTAGGTGTACTCCTGTGACCTACAGGAGAAGTAGGGCCAAAAAAGGTTTGACCCTACTTCTCCTTTAAAAAAAAAATCTCAGTGCAGCTCCCCCCCTCAGCCCCCCTTATATTTGCCTGAGCCCGATCTTGATCCAGCTATGTGCACATGAACAATGGCTCCCTGAGCTCTCTCCCTCATTGGCTTAGAAACAGCAGTGGGAGCCAATGACTCCTGCTACTGTCAATTACAGCCAGTGAAGAGGGAGCAGAGGGCGGGCCAAGCAGTGCTCTGTGTGTCAGTGGACACACAGAGCTGGCTCGGGAGCGAGCCTGCTTGAGTGCCCCTATAGCAAGCGTCTTAGCAAGCGTCATAACAAGGGTCTTGCTATGGGGGGCACTCGACTGGGGTTAGGAGCCAGGAGCGCCAGCAGGGGGCCCAAGAAGAAGAGGATCGGGGCTGCTCTATGCAAAACCATTGCACAGAGCAGGTAGGTTTAACATGTTTGTCATTTAAGACATCCCATAAACCTGCAACTTAACATTTTTTTCATGTTGGTTAGTGCAGGAGCAAAGTTCAAACTTCACTTTTCACCCCTTTTCACACTGGGGCAGTTTTAGCGGCGCTTTTAACCCCTGCTCGTGGCCGAAGAAAGCACAGTATCGGCAGCGCTGCCCATTCATTTCAATGGGCAGGGAATTTTGGGAGCGGGGAGACTGCCCCAAAGATGCTGCTTGCAGCACTTTTTTTCCCGTCCTGCAAGCGCACCGCCCCAGTGTAAAAGCACTCGGGCTTTCACACTGGGGAGGCATGAGAGCCACTTTTCAGGCGCTATTTTTAGCGCATAAATGCCTGAAAGGCACCCCAGTGTGAAAGGGGTCTTAAGGTTAACATGGGGCTTTTACAGGCATTTTCTAAGCCTAGTATAGTTTCCTGACGCTTTCTCCACCTTAGAGCCGTGCCTGCCGCATACAGCGTGCCATACAAGTGAATGGCTGTATGTGGCCATGCTCTTGTAAATGGCTATGCTTATTTGTATCAGCGCTTACCCACGCATGTGCAGCAGCAATGTGTTTTCCCAAACACAGAACTTTCACGTTCGGAAAATACATTGGACACACATGCAGGGGCAAATGCTGATGCAAAAAAGCATGGCCGTGTACAGCCATTCACTTGTATGGCAGGCTGTACACGCCAGGTGTGGCTCCCCGGGTGCAGATAGTGCACAAGGCATAGAAAATAGCCTGTGTGTATGAACCCATAGTAAGGAGAAATCTCCCTAGACTGCAATATGAACCTGACAGAACCTTTCAACTTTCACCGCTTTGTCCAAAGCTAACGGAAATGTACTACAGGTATACAGTAACTATGAAAGCTTGCCATTTTTTTGTGTCAGCAAGACTTGAGGGAATAAAAATTGATTGAAAATGTAAATATAGTTTCTGGGCTTCAGACTTACCGACACTGTTAAATAATGCAAAAGTCCTGAGTTTTATTTCTAACATATTATTGCACAAAATGGGAATATGTTGCATGTTAAAGCGTTGCTGCGTGTTAATCTATGGTGAAAATGTAAAATCAAATATTCCATTTCTATATTGTTTTTTTAATTATTTCCACTCCTATTAATCTGAACGATTGTGAAGTATTTCAGCTTATGCAGACCCCCACACATTTACATCCTTGGATTCACTATACCCTGTGAGTAGACACTGCTGTGTCACACATTACACAGAGCCTGCCTTCTGAACTACAGAGGTGATGAGAGGAGGAGTTTCAGGAGGCGGAGTCAGTACAGGAATCACTACTTGCAGGCAGCAAGGTACCATGGGATATGTAGTCTTTAGAAAATGAAAGTAAATGGCAGAGGAGAAGCTGCAAAGCACAAAGGGAATCCAGGAAGCTGTGGAAAGAGAGAGCCGGTGTTCTGTCAAAAGAGCCAACTCGTCAAAATCTCCAACCATGTCACTTCCGGTGACTCTCCAGCAGCTGTAATTGGAGATTTCGATGAATTGGCTGTTATCACAGAACACCGGCAGCATATACACAACTGTACACGATGAGTAGGCTGTTTTGACAGAACACCGGGTAAGGAGGAAAAAAGTTGTCTCCGCCTTAGAGACAGTCTTGTTGTTGGTTCTTAGCACGGGTGGACTAACAATGTTTACTCATTATATCATCTACCGTACTGTATACGCTGCCGGTGTTCTGTCAAAACAGCCAATTCATCGAAATCTCCAATTACAGCTGCTGGAGAGTCACCAGAAGTGACATGGTTGGAGATTTTGATGAGTTGGCTCTTTTGACAGAACACCAGCAGACAGGCAGCAATCACAGCATTAGGACTCATGCACACTGCTGCTCCTAAACTCACGTTTAGGAGATTTTGGCGTTTTTTGCTGAAGCCCCTGAACTCAACTCACTAAAAGCCTAAGTGGTTGATTTATTAAAGGCAAATAGACTGCACTTTGCACTGTCTATTTGTCTTTAGTAAATCAACCCCCATGCGTACATGCACACATAGGGGTAGATTTTCTAAAGGCAAATAGATTGTGCACTTTACAGATGCAGTTGCCCTCTGTAAAGTGCAGTTGCTCCAGAGCTTAGTAAATGAGGCAAAGCTTCACTTTGCAAAGAATACCCAATCACATGGAAGATAAAAAAAAAATCGCATTTTTGCTTGCACATTGTTGAATGATGGAAGGCAGCAGACCTTCCCCTCAGTTACTAAGCTCTGGAGCAACTGTCTATTTGCGTTTAGTAAATCAACCTCATAGGCTTTTACCAGAGTTTAGTAGCAGCAAAAAAATAAAATTCTCTGAAATAAACAGATTCCCAGACACCAAATGCTGCTAAACTCTGCTAAACTCACCTAAACTGGTTTAATAAAATGAAGCTTAGGTGTGTTTTTAACGCTGATTTTGTCCTGTCAGGATAAACAGCGTAAACCAGTGTGCATGAAGCCTTATGCCGCGTACACACGATAGGAAATTCGGCCAGCAAAAGACCGATGAGAGCTTTTGGTCGGAAAATGCAATCGTGTGTATGCTCCATCGGACTTTTGCTGGCCGAATTCCAGCCAGCAAAAGATTGAGAGCATGTTCTCAATTTTTCGGTCGGAAAAAGTTCCTATCCAAAAATGCGTTAGTCTGTATGCAATTCTGACGTGCAAAATTCCTACGCATGCTCGGAAATAATTTGACGCATGCTCGGAAGCATTGAACTTCATTTTCTCGACTCGTCGTAGTGTTGTACGTCACCACGTTCTTGACGGTCGAAAGTTCAGCGAACTTTTGTATGACCCTGTGTATGCAAGGCAAGCTTGAGCGGAATCCCATCGGAAAAGCCATCATATATTTTTCTGACCAAAATCCCGATCGTGTATACGCGGCATTAGGCTACTTTCACACTGGGGTGCTTTTCAGGCGTTTTTGCGCTAAAAATAGAGCCTGTAAAGTGCCTGAAAAGAGCCTCTCAAGCCACCCCAGTGTGAAAGCCTAAGTGCTTTCACACTGGGGTGGTGCTCTTGCAGGACGAGCAAAAAAGTCCTGCAAGCAGCATCTTTGGGGTGTTGCGGGAGCGGGGAATACACCGCTCCTAAAATGCTCCTGCCATTGAAATCAAATTCAATGCAAAGCGATTCGGCAGCAGAGATTAGCGGGAGCTTTTAACCCTTCGTTCGGCTGCTAGAGGGGGTTAAAAGTGCCCCGCTAGCGGCCGAAAAGCGCTGCAAAAATGATGGTAAAGCGCCGCTAAAACTAGTGGCCCTTTACTGCCGATAAACCCCCCCCCCCTCCGCTCCAGTGTGGAAGTGCCCTTAAAGTAAGCTTTTATTGCATAGTCTTTATAACTATTGTTTGAGGCTGGGTTCACACTGGTACGACACGACAGCCGTCCTACTTTGGATCCGACTTTGCCCTGCGACTTGAAGCCGACATATGTCCGACTTTCAATGAACAGGGATTCAACTTGGATCCCCGCCAATACCAGGCACTGTGTTTGGTATGAATCTTGAGGGGGAACTCCACGCCAAATTTTAAATAAAAAACTGCCATGGGCATGCCCTTGGGTCTGGCATGGATTCTAAGGGGAACCCCCTACGCCGAAAAAACGTTGTGGAGGTCTCTCCAAAATCCATACCAGACCCTTATCCGAGCATGCAGCCCGGCCGGTCAGGAAAAGGGGTGGGGACGAGCAAGCACCCCCCCCTCCTGAACCGTACCAGGCCGCATGCCCTTAACATGGGGGGGTGGGTGCTTTGGGGCAGGGGGGCACCCTGCGGCCCCCCCACCCCAAAGCACCTTGTCCCCATGTTGATGAGGTCAAGGGCCTCTTCCCGACAACTCTGGACGTTGGTTGTTGGGGTCTGCGGGTGGGGGGCTTTTTGGAATTCGGGAGCCCCCTTTAACAAGGGGGCCCCCAGATCCCAAGTGTCAATAAAAAAACACACTAGACAGGTTTTTAAAGTAATTTATTAGGCAGCTCCAGGAGTCTCTTTCGAGTTCTCCGCGCTCTCCGGTTCTCCTCCCACTCTCCAGTGCCTTCTGCCGGGCTCCTCTGCTATCTTCTGCCCACTCTTTTACTAGCGGTGGCCCGGTCTTCTCCGTCGTCTTCTTCCCTCTTCTCTTCTTCCGATGTTGACACAACGCTCTCTCCCGCTGTAATGTCGCGTGCTCATCGCGCAACCACTTATATAGGCATGGGGCGTGGTCACCGGGTGATGTCACCCGGTGACCCCACCCCTTATGACGTCACCACTTGGGGCATGATGAGGCGGTGACGTCATAAGGAGCATGGTCACCGGGTGTCATCACCCGATGACCACGCCCCATGCCTATATAATTCGTTGCGCACCGCGTACATGGCATTACAGCAGGAGAAAGCGTTGTGTCAACATCGGAAGAAGAGAAGAGGGAAGAAGACGATGGAGAAGACCGGGCCACCGCTAGCAAATGAGCGGGCAAAAGAGGAGAAGATAGCGGAGGAGCCTGGCAGAAGATACCGGAGAAGAGGCCGGAGAGAGCGGAGAAGTCGGAAGAGACCCCCGAAGTCGGAGGAAGACCCCCGGAGCTGCCTAATAAATGATTTTAAAAACCTAGTGTGTTTTTTTTGACAATTTTTTCCCCCAGGTGAATATGTAGGGGTATGATGTAGGGGGGGGGGGGCGCTCGCTCGTCCCCACCTCTTTTCCTGACCGGCCAGCAGGCTGCGTGCTCAGATAAGGGTCTGGTATGGATTTCAGGGGGACCCCCACGCCGCTTTTTCGACGTAGGGGGTTCCCCTTTAAATCCAGTATGCTCTTGGAGGGGGAACCAATGCCGGTTTTTAAATTAAAATTTGGCGTTGAGTTCCCCCTCAAGATCATCAGAGCACAAGTCACATTCCAAAGTCAGATCATGCAAGACGGCAATCCGACTTTGATCCGACTTCAATGATAGTCAATGGGCTGAAGTAGGATCAAAGTCGGACCAAAGTAGTACAGGGAGCATTTTCAAAGTCGGACCGACTTGTGTCGGACCAATTAAGACGGCTCCCATAGGGAAACATTGATTTTCACACGTCATGCGACATGAGCTCCCAATGTCGGAGCGCTTGTCATACCAGTGTGAACCCGGCCTGAAAGTTTATGTGGTGACCATAGAGTTTGTTTAAAATAAAACATCCATGTATCCGTACATATAAAAATTACCTATTGCTCTACCTTTCTAAATTTGTCAGGATCCTGTCTAATGGTAACCTCTGACCTCCGCCTGAACCATCAGCCAATGTATTTTAGAGGTGAATCCTCCAGGATGGGAGATGAGCCCCTGATTTCCAGACTAAGGAGCAGCACTGGGGTTGTCTGCTGAGCACATAAGGATGTATGCTCATTGAATGCATCAATTAAGACAGTCTTTATGGGGGACTGATTTATGAACTATTAACAATAGACTAATAATAATTAAAGAAAACAACGTTATTGCTGTCTGTATGCTAGGTATATTTAACATCACTTCCTGTTTACAAAAGGTACAGTCACCAAAACAGGAAGTGGGGGGAATTTTTGTAGATAGTAACCTTTTTTCACTAAGAAAAATGTTTTGGCTACGCTTCTGTTTTCTTACTGTAACAAATGTGCCCTTATGCATCCTTAGATGATTCATTCTGGGCTCCGTACAAGGTACTCAAATATAGATATTATCATTGTGTTCGTTTGGGTTACTTACTCCTAGCGCCATAAATGCATATATGGCATTGGCATAACCGCTCTCCCTACATTTCCTTATGTTATTTTCAGTATATTTAGTTGGTTTGCATTGGCTGAGCATGGTGCGTTAGATTAGCCTCATTGAAAGTGACACATTAGATTAGCCCTGGTGTGGTAAGGTTAGAACTAATGATCCTAATATACTAAACTGCACAGTTTGCTCTGCTTTGATAATAAAGCATTTAATATCTTGTGAAATGTTACTATGCCACAGTAATGCACAATGATTATTTAACTTTTATGGGTTCAACCTCTAATGTCTCCTTTAGTTCAGCATTTTGTGTCTTCGTTCTTTTTACAGAGCTAGACAGAATGCAATGTATCTATATGGCTGGGCAGATATACATCTGCCCTCATCCAGCTCCGTTAGGTTTGCAAAAACAAATGGAAAAAATGTGCAGCCCATGTCCGCCCTCCAATAGAGTTTGCATCCATCCTGTTCTGATCCAACTCAGCAGAGGAGGCCAATATATCTCCAGAAGTGGAGAAGTGTATTATAATCACAATTAATTTCTCATTCCCCAGCCACATGTATAAATATGCTGTATATATATATAGATATATATATATATATATATAGATATATATATATATCTATATATATATATATATCGTTACATTTTACCCATTACAGAGTGGACATTAGGTCCTGTGGGAGAATGTCAAAGCATTAGGTCTCTATAAGAGAGTCTAGGGAGTCAGGGTGGTGCCACTGCTGCTGAATGTAACAGTAAGTGACTGCCACAGCTTCAGCGCCCCCCCCCCCCTTGTGCCAGCTTGCGGCGCCTGTGTGATTGACTCTGAGTATCCGTGTGTGGACACCTTGCTCCGGGGGGGGGCACTCGCCCCCCCGTTGCGGGCACCCATGTATGCACATAGAGACATCAGAGACATCAAGGCTAATTGGCTATACAAAAAGCAGAAGAAGGGAAACTAAGCATAAAAGACAAACTGACCTATATACATCTTTGGCAAGAACAAAAAAGTTGAGTTACCTTACTGGTCTCAGTGTTCTAAGATACAGCAAGGAGAGGATTTTATCTGCATTATGAAAAGTTATGAATCTCTCAACAGAGTCGGAGGCTTTTTTTAAAAAACTTTGCACAATTTACTGATCGTGTTGATATACTGTGAGCTTCTGGTGTAATATTTTTCGCTGAAAACTTAAAATTATTTCAAGGGTCCCTTGAAGGTAAAGGGTTGAGAAAGGTTGCTTTAATTGCTTAAAAAATATGGCCGTCAATGGATAGCAGTCTTTTTGAATGAAGGTGCCACAACACCCTGGGGTTTCCTCTGGATTCTTCAGGAGTGCCATGGAAAAATGCTCCAAGGTTGCTCAAAAAAAAACTAGCTAGTGTGTGGATCAAGCCTGCCTTTTTTTGCGCAGCAATAAAACCTTGGGCACCATAAGGGCCAACCCTAAAAAATATAGTCCTCAATGGAGAACACATCTTTTTTCATTGAAGGTGTCGCAACAGCCTGGGGGGTTCCCTGTGGATCCCTCAGGAATGTCGTGGCAAAATGCCTAAAAATTGCTCCAAAGCTGGCCAAAAATTGACAACTAACCGGTGGGTGGATCAATAAAACCTTGGACTCCGTAAGGGCCAGCCGCTGGCCTCCTAACAACTGATAATGTCATCGATTGAAGCACCTTGTTGTTTGCTCCTCCAACAGCACTGGGCTCACATTAGCTGTGTGACGAAGAAGAGAAATGCTGGAATGCTGGAATACAATCAGTAACAGTGTGCAAAAGCATATCTGCATTGTAAAAATAAATCCCCTTTAATGTTGGGTGTCCTACATGTTTGGACGCTGCTGCGTTATGCATGTAAAATGGAGTGTGCATAATTTTAAAGGGAGCCTTGACTGAAACAAGGAGGACAAACGCTGGTATAGCATGACCTCCCTGCAGGGAAATGACGTCCTGTAACTGTAGCCAGATTTTGGTCATTAGAAAAGTGTCACAATATTTTTTATTTAACGTCTAATGACCTCATCTCCTTTCTCCGGTAACCCTGAAATCCCTCAGTCTCCTTCGCTTCGCTGCCGTTTTGGACTTTGATGAGCACATTTCTCTTGGTTTCTTTTTAACACAGTCCCAAATTGCTGTTGTTCCTCTTCTATCGCCCTGAAAGCGATCCCGTATATTTGGCAGGGAAGCATCAGTAAGATGCCAGATGCTGACAGAGAAGCTCTGTGTGCGCCCTGTAGTGTGCCTGGGGATGCTCTTTACTCCTAACTTCAACTTTGCCCCATAAGTCTTTTCAGTACTGAAAGTTATTGTCTCTCTCCACCCAAGCAGATGTTGTGTGTAATATTTATAGCTAAATGGCATTAGATCTAGCCAGCCTCATTGGATAAGGAGATCTGATTCAATGGAGAAATGTCAGGGAATTTTATTCTGCATGCCCTTTATTCTAGTGGAAACAGGATCTGTTTTGCTGATTGTAGTTTGATCCTGTGTTTTTTAAACAGGTCACATAGAAAGTAGTGTGTGTGTCCCCTAGTGAGTATAATGTATACCGTGTGCCTTGTTAGCTAAATAGTGCGACTGGACAGACTGCTGGCACTCAGTTCTGGAGATACAGCAACGAAACACGTTTGTTAGATATGGTCTGTATGAGAAAATCTAGAATATTTAGATTGAAGAACTGAGACTTCTTTCATCAGGGCCACCGATAAGCATAAATTGCAATGGACCCCAATGAAAAGATAAAACATAAGCACGTATTCAATGTTTACATTAAAATCATATTAAACCCTCTGTTTTTATGCACTTTTAGCAGCTAATTTACTCACCTACTGAGTTTGCAGCTTTTGAGCCTTGCCTAAGTTCCACCTTAAGATGGTGCCATAATCACTGCCCTAGATCTCGTTTCAGGATGGCTCTTTTCTCTTGCAGCATCCAATGTGGCAACCCTTGTATGCAAGGTGTTGTGTTTCTTTACGCTGTGTGCATCCATAGAAACACACAGCTCCATAGCTTAGGATGGCAAGGCACTCCATTGTCCCTCCTTCTCTTCCCACTTTTCCAAGATAACAGACTGCGCTGTCCACTCGAGTGATACCACTTTAGGACCAAGCCTTTTCTGGCCCTTTTTGTTTACAAGTACAAACCAGCATTATTACTTAGAATTACTTTAGCAGAGATCCTAGAGAATAAAATAGCGATTGTTGCAATTTTTTATGTCACACTGTATTTGCACAGCGGTTTCTTTGAAAGCTATTTTTTGGGAATAAATACACTGTTATGAATTTTAATGCAAAAATACAAAATGTATAACCTAATTTTTTGGTAAAGTATAAAAGATGATGTTACGCCAAAGTAATTAGATACCTAACATGCCACACTTTAATCTCCATCTCCATCATGCCTAGTCATGTCTGTGAATGTCAGAGTTTTACAATGCCTCATGGGATGTGTAGTTCTGCAACATCTGGAGGGCCGTAGTTTGAGGATCCTTGAAGGGTCAATGAAATATGGAATTTGACCAAATATTTGCCCATCATTTTAGCAGTGTTTTAACTGTAAACCTATAGCCACGTATAATTTTATAATTAGAAATTTAATAAGTTAAAATACTGGTAGAAGTTATACTATCCTGCTTATAATAGTTGCTTTCATACTACATATTATAACTTTTGCCCCAGTAAACCCTGTTGTGTTGTTTAGTACAGTTCCATAGCATGCAGTGTATAATTACCACATTGTGTTTTTTGTCTGGAGGTCCTCACATCTGTCTGGTCAGTGAGTATGGCTCAATCGACAGCTTTGTAAAATAAATGAAATGGTGCAGAGAACAGTCTGCCACATGTATGTATGTTCCATTCATCCCTAGATATGAGATGCATTACAAACTGCTCTTTCATGTGAAAAGTCATTTTTTAGCTATATTATCTATAGGTCCAGGATAAAAGCCAGCGATCGCATATGCCTCAGGCAAAGACACTTGGAGCAGCGAGTAACCGATTCTACACATCAGAGGCCAAGCTTGCTGTTTCCAGATGTGCTGCCTTTTTATTGCTTATTCATCAAGGAATAGTTTGTGTGGGATCAGAAAGCTCCAATAGCAGGAATAATTCTTAAAGGAAAATGTAGTGTTTCTAGTATCAGGTTTATAAAGATTATATATATATATATATATATATATATATATATATATATATATATATAAATATATATATATATATATAACACCAAAAGTATTGGGACGCCCGTCCGTAGGGTTTGATATTGAGTTGGCCCACCCTTGCAGCTATAACAGCTTCAACTCTTCTGGGAAGGCTGTCCACAAAGTTTAGGAGTGTGTCTATGGGAATGTTTGACCATTCTTCCAGAAGCACATTTGTGAGGTCAGGCACTAATGTGGACGAGAAGGCCTGGCTCGCAATCTCCGCTCTGATTCCATAGAGGTCCAAGGTCCATAAAGACATGGAAGAGCGAGTTTGGGGTGGAGGAACTTGACTGGCCTACACAGAGTCCTGAACTCAACCCAAAAGAAACACATTTGTGATGAATTAGAGCGGAGGCTGCGAGCCAGGCCTTCTCATCCACATCAGTGCCTGATCACACAAATGTGCTTCTGGAAGAATGGTCAAACATTCCCATAGACACACTCCTAAACCTTGTGGAGAGCCTTCCCAGAAGAGTTCAAGTTGTTATAGCTGCAAAGGGTGGGCCAACTCAATCTTGAACCCTACGGACTAAGACTGGGATGCCATTAAAGTTCATGAGCGTGTAAAGGCAGGCGTCCCAATACATTTGGTAATATAGTATATATATACTATATATATATATATATATATATATATATATATATATATATATATATATATATATATACACGCACACACTCACTGGCCACTTTATTAGGTACACCTGTTCAATTGGTTGGCAACACAATCAGCCAATCACATGGCAGTAACTCAATGCATTCAGACATGGTGAAGACAACTTGGTGAAGTTCAAAATGAACATCAGAATGGGGAAGAGTGGGCTGGTCTGAGTATTTCAAAAAATGCTGATCTACTGGGATTTCCACGCACAACCATCTCTAGGGTTTAGAGAATGGTCCAAAAAAGAGAAAGTATCTTGAGTGGTAGTTTTGTGTGGACGAAAATGCCTTATTGATGTCAGAGGTCAGAGGAGAATGGGCACCCTATTGGGAATGTGTACAGTAGGTATATACACATCAGTGTAGGCACTAGGAAGTGCATTGTCACAGAAATCTAAAAAAAGGTACATTTTTCATGGCAGCTTAGACACAAGTAACATTTCTAAATATTCTCTACAATATGGCAAGTCTTCACTTTCTGAGATCAGGTCCACTTAAATGTGAATGGCTGCAGGGGCAGCCAATACATAAAAGTATACATATCTTTTAAGGCCCAAATAAAACATTTAGCACTGTAAGTTTCTGCAAGGCAGTTTTTTTTTTTTTTTTTTTAATGCTTCTTTTATGTGAGAAAATATCAAAGGTTTCCCAACCATTTAATGATGGCAGAAGTGTGCCTGAAGAATTAAGCAGGCCATACACGGTCGAGTTTCAAACGAATTTTCTTTTCAAAATCAGAAAGTTCGTTTTTTTTTGTGATCCGATGATGCCACCATTGATTTTCGAAATTCGGCCAACCAAGCCTTCAGTTTCACTGCATGTTGCTACAGAAAAGAATTTTCGTGGGCGGGAATCTTCTTTTCTCTCCGTAAATTTTCTTTTCTTATTACATTTCTCGCACGATTCTCCCATCATTGATTAGAAAATCGTTCGTTTTTCTAAAAATTCCCAACATGTCCGATTCCTCAAATTTGATTGCCGCACGAAAATCGTCTGTTGTTGCAGCCCACTAATGGTGCAAAATTCGTACGAAATTCGAACCGTGTATGGCCGGCATTAGGCCCATTTCACACGTACAGAAAGTCGGCTGGCTCAGCAGCAACTGTACAACTTTTAGTAGATGTGTACCGCTGTCTGTTCAACAGAAGCCAGTCTAAAGACCGGCTTCTGACAAATAGTCATGCTGGAAAACCAGCATTTGATCATCACCTGCAGCCAATGCCTGCAAACGCTGATCAGTGTATTCTGATTGGGGGAGTCCCCCTGTTAGAAAACAATAGATCAGTGGGACAGATCCGTGCATCACACATCGTTGTGTAGAGGCGGGGATCTGTCCGTTTTTTTATGTTCAACTTACTGGTTGAATGAAAAAAGACTGAATGTGATTTCATGCACAGATGTCAATGCAATTCACACATGAAATCGCCAAAAATAGTACAGAAACCTTTTTTTAAATTGGTGCAAGTCGGAGTCGCACCAATTTGACCAGTTCAATGGGCACAAATAGGGTGTAACGTGTCATGCGATTTTGAACTGTCAAATTGCATGACAAGTCGCACCGGTGTGAGCAACGGAAAGATGTGCATACTTACTTAACCTAAGGGCGCTCCAGTCCAGTCTGGTCTTGTGATCTCCCCAGCAGTCAGCTTCAGGGGAGAGGAGAGAGCAGTGGCAACAGCAGCAGTGCCTGAGTGGTGAAGTCACCCATAGACTTACTATGGGGCATCTCTTTTCTACTATCCCTCTTCTCCACCGAAGCTGGGAGCCGGTCACGTGACTGGGCCGGAACGCCCTTAGATTAGGTAAGTATACACATCTTTCCTTTACAGGGTAATTAGTATAGGGCTTACAATGGGGGAGGGGGCAGGTTTAAACTTAGCGGTCCTTAAGGAGTGTCCATAAACCAAAAAATGCACCTGTCTTATTTTTATTCAGTGCATTGCATTATGTGTGAGCTTATGTGGGGGTGGGGGACAGAGAAAGCACAGCCTGCGCCTTCTCCCGGCTCTCTCCTCCTCTCCTTGCCGCTTCCAGCACTGGGATGACAGAAGTAGTGATGCCTCTGTCACTACTCCTGTCAGCCTTATAGTAGAAGGAACTTGTGGCGCCCCCATCCCTACAATACACGGTGCGCCCAGGGCAGCTGTCTCCTTCTGCCCACCCCTTGTCAGGCCCTGAATGCAGCACATGTGTTTCTTTTTGCACTGATGTCCAATGCAATTGTTTTATTAGTATATGTGTGGTGGGGTGCCATTGAAAATGAATGCAGTGCAGCGCACGTACACAGCATGAAAACACACAGAAGTGTAAATGAGGCTGTAAAGATCAGGGTTTTCCATTGATTCATTTGGCACCTGAGATCTGACTGTGTATGGCTACCTATCCTGGATTTACTTAGGTCCCATTTTCTTCATCAACTTTCAGTACGTGGAATTTTGCAGGAACTGGACGAGATACTATATTTATTTTCAGGGAAGCTGTCTTTTTGTTTTCCTTTCAGCGGGCCCATGCATCATTTAATGAGCTAGTGGCTTTCAGCTGTTGCCAAATGTATGATAAGTGAACCTGCTTTATAGCTTACTTCAAAGGTAATGAATAATTTAAGTAAGCTAATCTACTCTTCGGTAAAAAGAGAGTTTGTGAAACTTACATAAAAAGACGGTTGCTTTTTTAAGTACGTTGTACATGAGAATTTATACAAAATGTATTTTCGTTGGAAACAAAACTTTATTTGTCTGAACGAAGACTTGCTTGTGCTGCCCATATCAACTTTGCCCTCCAGATACTCTCGTTCAGTCTCCTGTATTGTACTGTTGTGTTTTATGTTTTGTCGAGCACTGAGATTTGGGTTATGTAATGGTCTTCATTGTGTTATAGTCATATATGGACCCAAAGTATTCAACTGACAATTGCATCTACTGACATCCCTATTACATATTCAAACTTTCAAATTCAAAATATGGCGTTTAATAAGGCTCATGCCTTATTAAACGCCAGGTTGAAGCCCACATACACAATTTACAATTGAAGATTTACTAGCTATACAATACCATTCCAAAGTATATAAACTTTAAAACAACAACAATGATGGAAGACCAGCTGAGCAATAGACTTTACATGTTTGTTAAGAGGGTATCAAGGGGTATCAGCTGGTGACCAATCTAACATATAATATTAACAAGTAGGATACATTCGTTATCACCGGGGCTTGCCCCGGTGGATCTGGTCATGGGCAGATTGCTGGGTATGGGAGTCTGAAGTGGCTAAATGTCAGATTGATAGAGCAATTCCTTTTTTTATTCTCATTTCCTTTTCTCTTCTCTTCTTTTTTTTTTTTTCCTTCTTCTGTTTCTATTTCTACACCGGTGCCTTAAACCTGATTAGGATACGATCTATGGGCAGATAGTCAAGAAATAGACAAACAAAAGGTTCAAGAGATAGTAGGAAAATGTGCAGTATGCAGATTATGCAAGTTTGATGTACCTAATGTTTAAATGTATACTTGCATGTAATTGAAATGTCGGTATGTATTTACATGTTTACTTCAATAAATTCTTTTCTGGATAAAAAAAGATACATTCGTTATCAATACCCATACATATCATTTTTGGAGAACAATTCCTTTTGAATGAATTTCATGGAATATACTGTATATGTATTAGATGACAAATGCATCTTACTCATTACTGTTATATCTTAGATCAGGCATTCTCAACCTTTTAACCCTAGAGGAACCCCAAACATAATTTTCATGTCTCGAGGAACCCTTACTAAAACCAAATCATCAGGGCTCAATAGGAACAATGCTCCTTATCTTAGTGGTCAATAGGAAGAATGTCCCCCTTAAAGTGGTGTTTAGAATGTCACCCTTAAAGACAGCTAAAAAGATATTTGGTGTCATGCTGCTGGCTTTGCTAAGTGGTGGTGAACCTTGAACTTTGTTGACATCATCAAATAGGTGGTTCATCAGCCACAGCTCAAGGAACCCCTAGCAACCTCTGGAGGAACCCCAGGGTTCCACGGAACCCTGGTTGAGAATGGCTGTCTTAGATTGATCACCAACTGATAATCCTGAAGAAATTGAAATCTTCACAAGGAAACATGTAGGGTCTACCATCATCGTTGTTGTAAAGTTAATATACTTTGAAATGGTATTGTCTAAATAAAAATTGTAAATAGTGTATGTCAGGGCTTGACAAATTTGCTTTGAATCTAGGAGCCAGCTAAAAAAGTTAGGAGCCAGGTTTTTTAACTAACAAATCTTACGGGTGAAACGTGTAACATGTTCCCAAAGGTAAACTTATCCTTTAACCCTTTTACAGCCAGAGGCGTTTTTGCGTTTTGTACACATGTTTAAAAAATAATTTTAGGCCTGAAGATTACATAAAACCCTCTACCCTGCAGAATACTTTTATACTGTGGGACGGGAATGAGCCATGATTGGATAAAGTCATGATGACAGTGTCCAATCATGACTCTTACAGTGCTCTGTGCCCTGATTGGCTGAAGCTTTCACTGCTTCAGCCAATCAGGGCTTGCAATGCACTGTTCAATGCCACAATGCATTGTGGTCAGTTCGGGGGGGCCAAACAAACGATCAAACGACCCATTTGTTCGGCTGTTATCCGAACAATGGAAGTTCAGCCCAAACTTATGCTTGGACCGAACCGTTCGCCCATCCCTAGTGAGGAACTGCACTCCTGTGATCCCCAGGATAAGATAAGCCAAAATAGCTATTCTTGTTCTTTACTATGGCATGTAGTAAGACATGAGCAGGAAGTGTACCAAAACGTTTTTTATTTCACTCATGGAGAATGTGTGTTTAAATTTATAAATAAAGTTTTTGTAATTTTATTGATTATACGTATTGAGATATTTTTGGTACCTGAAAGTCCAATTTTTTTTAACTTGGAAGTTTGATCAATGGAGTTTATTGGGTAACTACCCAATTTCTGGGAGAATGGAAGTTGATGATGATGTTTTACTAACTTGATGAGTATACCTGGCAGGAAGATGTTGGCATTAGTATACTAGTGTACAGAAGTGTAGATCCAGTATTAAGATGTCAAATAGCCCAACCACTAACAGCATCGAGTTTGCATGTTTTCCCTGTGCCTGTGTGGATTTCCTCCAGGTACGTCGGTTTCCTATCACACTCCAAAGACATGCTGGTAGACTTATTAGCTTCTGTCTAAATTGGTTCTAGTATATGTATGTAAGAATGTGAGTTAGGGATCTTAGAGTGTAAGCTCCTTGAGGGCAGGGACTGATGTAAATGTACAATATATAATATGTAAAGTGCTGCATAAATTGACGGCGCTATATAAGTAACTGTAATAAATAAAATAAATAAATAGCCATAGAGAAGTGAATAGTGACAGAGGAAGATACATTTCATACCAGAAATGTTTTTTTTTTTGTTTTTTGTTTTTTTTAGGCATTGTAGTTACAGTTGTGCTCATAAGTTTACATACCCTGGCAGAATTTATGATTTCTTCGCCATTTTTCAGAGAATATGAATGATAACACAAAAAATTTTCTTTCACTCATGGTTAGTGTTTGACTGAAGCTGTTTATTATCAATCAACTGTGTTTACACTTTTTAAATCATAATCCCAACAGAAACTACTCAAATGACCCTGATCAAAACTTTACATAACCTGGTGATTTTGGCCTGATAAGATGCACACAAGTTGACATAAAGGGGTTTGAATGGCTATTAAAGGTAACCATCCTCACCTGTGATCTGTTTGCTTGTAATTAGTGTGTGTGTATAAAAGGTCAATTAATTTCTGGACTCCTGACAGACCCTTGCATCCTTCATCCAGCGCTGCACTGACGTTTCTGGATTCTGAGTCATTTGGAAAGCAAAAGAATTGTCAAAGGATCTGCGGGAAAAGGTAGTTGAACTGTATAAAACAGGAAAGGGATATAAAAAGATATCCAAGGAATTGGGAATGCCAATCAGCAGTGTTCAAACTCTAATCAAAAAGTGGAAAATAAGGGGTTCTGTTGAAACCAAACTACGGGCAGGTAGACCAACTAAAATTTCAGCCACAACTGCCAGGAAAATTGTTTGTGATGCAAAGAAAAACCCACAAATAACTTCTGGTGAAACACAGAACTCTCTGAAAACATGTGGTGTGGCTGTTTCAAGATGCACAATAAGGAGGCACTTGAAGAAAGATGGTCTACATGGTCGAGTCGCCAGAAGAAAGCCATTACTACGCAAATGCCACAAAGTATCCCCCTTACAATTTGCCAAACAGTACAAAGACAAGCTTCAAACCTTCTGGCACAAAGTCATTTGGAGTGATGAGACCAAAATTTAGCTTTTTGGCCACAACCATAAATGCTTCATTTGGAGAGGAGTCAACAAGGCCTATGAAGAAAGGTACACCATTCCTACTGTGAAACACAGAAGTGGATCGCTAATATTTTGGGGATGTGTGAGCTACAAAGGCACAGGAAATTTGGTCAAAATTGATGGCAAGATGAATACAGTATGTGATCAAAAAATACTGGAGGAACATTTGCATTCATCAGCCAGGAAGCTGCACATGGGATGTGCTTGGGCATTCCAACATGACAATGATCCAAAACACAAGGCTAAATCGACCTGTCATTGGCTACAGCAGAAAAAAGTGAAGGTTTTGGAGTGGCCATCTCAGTCTCCTGACCTCAATATCATTGAGCCACTCTGGGGAGATCTCAAACGTGCAGTTCATGCAAGACAGCCCAAGAATTTAGAGGAACTGGAGGATTTTTGCCAAGAGGAATGGGCAGCTTTACCATCTGAGAAGATAAAGAGTCTCATCCACAAATACCACAAAAGACTTCAAGGTGTCTTTGATGTTAAAGGGGGCAATACACAGTGCAGGCGGTCCCCGGGTTACAAACAAGATAGGGTCTGTAGGTTTGTTTTTAAGTTGAATCTGTTTGTAAGTCGGAACAGGTACATTTTTTAAGTGTTGCTTTTTGGATAGCACAGGGAAGGGTTAACGTCCCAGTAACATTTGTTTTGCTGTCTGTGCCCCTGTTCAGAAGATTTCACCTCACTTTCTGTCCCAATGACAATTGGATTTTGAACATTTAGAGTTGTGGAAACAAGCCTTGGTGATAAAACATCAATGGAGGTACCTTTTTTCCATAATAACTCTCAGGAGTGAATTTCCTTTCCTAGGGATAGATTTCCTCTTATTTCCTGTTGTCTCCCTCCATTTGTAAGAGTCATTTGTAAGTCGGATGTTTGTAACTAGGTGACTGTATTAAGAAATGGGTTATGTAAACTTTTGATTAGGGTAATTTGGGTAGTTTCTGTTGTTATTATTTTTTTATTTTTTATTATTTATTTTTATTATGATTTAAAAAGAGTAAACACAGTTGATTGATAATAAATGGCTTCAGCCAAACACTAACCATGAGTGAAAGACACGTTTTTGCGTTATCATTCATATTCTCTGAAAAATGACCAAGAAATCATAAATTCTGCCAGGGTATATAAACTTATGAGCACAATTGTATGTTAGATGACCATTAATAGTGTAACTCCAGCCAAAACTTTTTTTTTATTTTTCAAATTTTTTATTTCTTTCTGAATCCTCAATTTTCCTTAACTTCTTGTCCTGTGACAACGCTGCCAGCAGAAAGCTAATAAGAGCCAGTCAGCAGTAGTCAGCAGTAGCCAGTCAGCACTTTTATTACAATAGCAGTAGTTGAGGCCTTACCATAATGTGTGAAAAGCATTTTTTTGCTGTTGTGTCCATGTGTAAATTTCCGTTCCTGGCCCGGTGACAGCAGGATTGAGGGGAGGTCATCCTGGTGGAGCTCTGAATAGCAGTAAAAACCTTACAGAGGTTTGTACCCTTACACGGTGTATTGAAAACCTAAAAAATGTTTGGACTAGAGACATACAGTAAATGCATAGCCGATTTTGTTTTCAGTTTCAATAGAGTAGGAAAGGGTTAAAACCAATGCCAATGCATTATCCCTTTTGCAATGGAAAGATTTCCCTTAAGTTTCTGTTCTGCAGATGAAACATGTAGTGCGAGCAAATCTGCAGAATGTTAGGGAAATTCTTTCTTACACGGGTTTTTCCCCACTGAAAGATTTATCTTCACGTCTTGTTCTAGTGAAATCTCTAAAATGTTGGATTTCCCATCAATTCCTGTGTCTGTGATAGTGAGTAGCTATAGCCATAGCAGACTGCATGGCTGATATGGGTCCCAAGGGTAAGAAGGGAGCCCCACTAGGGAAGTTGTCAGTTGCGTTCCGGGTTCATCTGAACATGATTTCAGAACGAATCTGGAGCCAAACCCAAGCAGCCCATCCCTGCTAGTTACCGGTTTCCTTTGCATTCCCCCTATCTTTGAGTATATTAATTGCCTTTAAAGCTTCTGGTTATCCTGGCCAGCACTTTGATATTACCCTATATGCCTAATATAGTGCTCCCAAGGCTGTGATAGGCAAACTGATTGTCTTCTCTGCTAGAAAGCGATAAAATATTTGATATTTACAATTCTCACTAAAATGACCCAGTTTAAAGAAGTTTGTATCAAGTTTAACTAACAATTATGTAATGACATAAAATTAAAATTGTATTTTTTTTTTGTGTTGTTTAATTTATACTAAACCATGATGTCCAGTGCTTGGTGGTTAAAAGGTTGAGGGGGTTTAGAATTTACACCAAAGCCCCAGACAAAGTACTGGTGAGCCTCTGAGGACTTAGCAGGAGAATTTAGGTTAAAGGTTAATTCCTTGCAGTGCTGTGCCATCTTCTCTGGCTGCTCTATCCAAGGCACTGGTCTCTACTAGTGTACTGACTGTTAATAGCTCTCCTGTTGCCTGTCCTTGATGTAGAGCAGTGGTCTCCAAACTGCAGCCTGGGGCCAGATGCGGCCCTTTGCTTGATTTTATTAGGCCCTGAGGCACTATTTAATTCACTGACACCAACGAAGGGGCACAATTCCTACCAATAACACTGGGGCACAGTTCCTACCAATGACACTAATAATGGGGCCCAAAAACACCAATGATGGGGCACAATTTCTCCCAATGACACAAACAATGGAGCACAGTTCCTCTCACTGACATCAAAGATGGGGAATTGTTTACTGCCACTGATGCTGGGACATTTTCTACTCATGCTGGCCACAGTCCATCCCTCCTAAAGTCTGAAAGACAGTAAACTAGCCCTTTGTTTAGAAAGTTTGGAGACCTCTGATGTAGAGCATACTTACACTAGGCACGGTTGCCATGTAACTTGCCAAACTACGTTTTTCCCACTCCTCACTTTCTCGCTGGTCTGTGCTCACATAGTGTTGTGCCCGAGCATGCTCATGTCATCACTACTGCCAGGAAGAGCATAGTGATCCCTGCTTCACTGCTCTGTGAGTGCTCAGTGATCTATGAGAGTTCCATGCTCGGGTATGGTTTAGCATCACACATAAGTGTACTGTGCCGCAGTACATCTTAACCATGCTCCAGACCACCTCTTACAAGCAGGCAAGGGCACAGTACATCGAACCTTGTTTGAGCACAATACGATGCAAATACACTACGCAAATAAACTTCTCAGACATGGCACAGTCACCCTACTGTGAGTATGCCCTTAGAAATACACTATATTACCAAAAATATTGGGACGCCTGCCTTTACACACATGAACTTTAATGGCATCCCAGTCTTAGTCCGTAGAGTTCAATACTGAGTTGCCCATCCTTTGCAGTTATAACATCTTCAACTCTTCTGGGAAGGCTGTCCACAAAGTTTAGGAGTGTGTCTATGGGAATGTTTGACCATTCTTCCAGAAGCGCATCGGTGAGGTTAGGCACTGATATGGACAAGAAGGCCTGGCTCGCAGTCTCCACTCCAATTCTCCCCAAAGGTGTTCTTTCGGGTTGAGGTCAGAACTCTGTGCAGGCCAGTCAAGTTCCTCCACCCCAACCTCGCTCATCCATGTCTTTATGGAGCTTGCTTTGTGCACTGGTCCAAATCATTTGGTGGAGGGGGAATTATGGTGTGGGGTTGTTTTTCAGGGGTTGGGCTTGGCCCCTTTGTTCCAGTGAAGGGAACCCTTAAGGCATCAGCATACCATAACATTGTGGACAATTTCATGCTCCCAACTTCGTGGGAACAGTTTAGGGATGGCCCCTTCCTATTCCGACATGACTGCGCACCAGTGCACAAACAAGGTCCATAAAGACATGGATGAGCAAGTTTGAGGTGGAGGAACTTAAATAGCCTGTACAGAGTCCTGACCTCAAGCCGATAGAACACCTATGGGATGAATTAGAGCGGAGACTGCAAGCCAGGCCTTCTTGTCCACATTTGTGCCTGACCTCACAAATGCTCTCCTGGAAGAATGGTCAAATATTCCCATAAACACACTCCTAAACATTGTGGACAGCCTTCCCAGAAGGGTTGAAGCTGTTATAGCTGCAAAGGGTGGGCCAACTCAATATTGAACCCTACGGAATAAGTCTGAGATGCCATTAAAGTTCATGTGCATGTAAAGGCAGGTGTCACAATACTTTTGGTAATATAGAGAGGTCATGGGGGGGGACTTATCAAAATTTTGCTAGGAAGCCAGATGAATTGTAGTTCCATTCTTGCTCTGTGACCATGGACAACAAGATAAACAAGGGGGTAATCTACCTAGCTGGAACACAGGCAGCAATAGTAAGATGACAGGGATTTACCCTATCCCTGCGCTATTCAAAGCATAAAAAAAAGTTTTGACTGTACATGTAAGATGTGGTTACCGTGTCTTGGGAAGCTTCCAATTACTTACAGAATACCTAGTGATCCTTTAGAGATTTTGGACAGACTGAGGCTGTCTTGCACACATTACCCTGCAAACTGCATTTACACACTGTCTTAGGTCAATAACTTTGCATTACTGTGGATATATATGGGAATACTACCTGCTTTGTTCATAAAAACACTATTTAAATAATTGTTAATACTCAAAGCAAGCTCCCCCATCCCCATCCCCATCCATGTCTCTATGCTTTATTTGGTTGAGAACTCACTTTGAACCCCCCCCCCCCAGCATTTCTGCCCGTGGCCATCTTGAATAATGGCAGATGATTCATGTAGCATTTACTTCCTGGAGTCCACTTTTTCAGGCATGCAAGCACGAGAGGGTGTGCCTAGCTAAGAAAGCCCTTCCTCACCTATTGAGGACTCCTGGGATGTATGAGATCATTTTCCTAGGCACGGAAACCAGGAAGTAACTGAAGAAATGTAAAAGAAAAAAAGTTTAAAACAAGCAAAAATGTTATACTTTCCTATGCATTTACTAATGCTAGCAGCATAAGAATTAAAAATTGTCAACGTTGGTTGAGAGAGTGACGTTCTGCTTTAAGTTTCTGGTTTATAAACTTCTAAAATAATGGCTTGTAATAATTTGTTTATGGTCTTATGTATGCTTGGAAAGACCCAGAACATGCTATTACAATTTGGTTATGAACAGTGGTTAAAATTTTTAATGAGATATGTCAGAAGTAGCATTATCCACAGGCCATCCTAAACCTTTACCTCCCATTCTCCTACTTTAATCTCACCTGGACTCAAGGGACGGTTAAAACAGTGAAATTTATTTTCACACGCGTAGGCATGGAAAACTCTGTACAATATTTTCCAAAGGAGATTACCATTTCTACAGAGCAAACATAAAAAGAAAGAGCTAAAGTTGTAGGAAAATATATGGATGCAAACCTTATCATTATAGTCTTCTTTTTTTGTTTTCTTTGTTGGCTTGTGTACAGAGGCGTTGTTAACCTGAGTTTAACGAGTGTTTGAAAAGCTCATAAAATACAACTCAGCAGAGTCTTATTTCCCTTATGGTACAGTGGATGCCAGTTCTTGGGGCTGCATTTGACCTACTTTGCATTGTGATCCTGCGATTTCCATCCTCTGAATGTGGTGGATCCTACTGGAGATGTTGTTTGTATTGCAGGCAATGCCTGTCAAATGCATCCTTTTGCATATGAAAACAAATGCATTTGTTGTGCTACATTGTTGTGCTACATTGTGCTGCATTCAAATGTAAAAGTCGGCATTCAACAGCAATTCCATGGACAGCTTCCCCTATGGGGCTTGTAGTTGCTAAGACACTGGAGGTCACCATAACCAGTGACTCTACTCTGGCCCCAGTGAGCTGCCAACCGGGCAATTTCCTGGCCGAGAACTGAAAGTTAACAAATTGGTCCGTGGTATGGACACTCCAGCCTCAGTGCCACTCTAGATTAATGTCCATGTACGTACCCAAGAGATATTTTAATCTGTCACCTGCTCTGACATTTGTGGTGTGGAGGAGTTAGGAACTTCTAAAGAGTGCCTATGATATTTTATGAATATCCCAGATAGTATGTCTTCTGCAATAAAAAACGTCCTCACAAATTTTTAAATGTATGCTAAAGTTCTGCTTTAAGTCAATCTATAAATCAATATAAGAGAAAGAACATTTGCGTTGCAACACAGAGTTTACCATAGTACAATGATGTGGTTGACTTGTTAACTATACCAGCAAATCCGAACCAAATATTGCAATGCACACACTGCGCTAACACACTAAGGATTTACAAGTCCTTAAGCTTAAGGCTTTTAAAGTTTAATTAGTACAGTTCGTCATTGGCTTCAGGCCAAAGCATATGCTTTCAATTAGGTTAAACTGCATTAGATTGAAGTCAAGTCAGTGCAGTACACTTATTTGTAACACGTGGTCCCTCTTGGCTCCAGATTACTATGGACAGTGCTGTGGTCTAACAAATTGCACAAAAAATGGCAATTACATTCTTTCATCCTAACCAAACGATATTCATATTTTATGTTACATTTATGTGAGAAAGTGGATATTTATAACCTGCGAGTTGCTGATTTGACTGACTGTAATGTTTATCATCAAGTCAAGCAAGATAAAGATCAAAGGGGTCTTCACACTTTAAAACAAAACTGAAGCTTTGTTATCATAACTTGAACTGTCAGATATAGGCTCGGTTCACACTGCAGCGATGCGGGAACTTTGCGAATCCACTGCGGATTCCCACATCGCATGTCTCCCAGCGTCAGTTCACACTGCCCTATGCAAACTGCTGGGAGTGTCAAATGAAAGTTAATGACACCCTCAGATCAGTTTGCATATCGCAGTGCGAGCTGCAAATTTGGACAGGAATCGGATTGCATTGGGTTTGAACACCCATGCGATCCGATTCTGCTGTGGACCAAAAAAAGGTCATGTGCGAGTTTGGTCCGAATGCGATGCGAATTCAGCCATACTATCTGTATGGCTGAAATCGTATCGCACATAGATCGCATGCAATTTGCACTGCAGTGCGGTACAAATCACATCCAATGTCAGACATTGCACCAGTGGGAACAGGCCCTAAATGGCTAGAGCAAGGGTCTTCAAACTATGGCCCTCTACTATTCCCATCATGCCTAGCCATGTCTGTGAATGTCAGAGTTTTACAATGCATCATGGGATGTGTAGTTCCGCAACAGCTGGAGGGCCGTAGTTTGAGGATCCCTGGGCTAGAGTGTAAGGCAACATACTGGAAAATACAAAGGATGGAACACTTATAAAAGAATAGCAAATAATTTGTTTAGCCATTCTTTAGGTTTACATAACCATGCAATTCTATATAGCCACTCAATCAATAACCAGAGAGGAGTGATGCACCAGTATTTACAGCCTTGAGGACCCTCTAGCTTCCTATGTGACTGTCCCACTTCTAGAGGTTCTCCTTGTGATCCACTACTTCCGATACTCCTTTAGCACTTGATAATGTACTTTTGAACGAAACTAGTTGGGAGGAGCTACAGCGGTGACTTTTATATGCAATTTTACCCCTGCCTTTTTGTAAGCAGTTTTAACTTTCATTAAAAAGTTTGGATTTTTAATAACGACACCACGAGTTCCTCATTTGTCTCTCTGTTGAACATCCTAGTTGTATGGTAACCCATCCTGGAATCTTGGCTCCTTATATCCATCCATCCCATGGGGATACTGGGATAAAGTGTAGCCAGACCCCCATCTTGGGTTTCAGAGTAAGTGACTTGAGAGTTGGATGTGCACTTTTGGGTGTGAAGATTTTGCTATTTACACAGAAATATGGATTTATGTTGATACACAAGTATAAATTAACTTTTTGCACAACAGTGCTTCTCTTCTTTTTTCTGATGGACTTTACTGGATTATTATGAATGTTTTTAACACGTTCTTATTTAACGTTTTTATATATATATGAATGTTTTACTTGATTAATTGTTATGAATTTATGCTAAATCACCTCTTCCTTCACCAGCCAAAACTCTGCAGTATCTCACTTGTCTGCGAAGGAGCAGTTATGCATACACACCTTGCAGAACTGGATAGCAAGGGAACTATGTTGTAGGGGCAGAAGAATATTCTCCTACGATTGCTAGCATTATGCAATGCAATATGCCCCTATTATCTATAGATCTAATGTTTCATCTGTAGATATGTCATCTGTTTTGCTGAAAAAAATATTGTTTTGTTTACAGAGCTTAATAGCTCAAATTCAGATTTTCACACACAAGTGAATTAGTCAAAGAATTGACATGACTTCCTCACTTCTCTTTCATGCTTGCTTTGTTCATACAGCTCCTTACAGACTTCAAATTAGAGAGAGAGAGAAAGAGATATTACGAAGTGTACACGTTCTGCTGTGCACTGGCTTGAAATAGATACAAAACATGATTTGAAAATGTAAAAACAAAAAAAAAACATAATAGTTTGCCTTTAAGCAAATTGTTAACCTATTTTTTAGAGTAGAGTATTCCTTAAAAACTAACTCCATTTTTTAAGCAGCTTTTTTCACATTCTGCGGTCTAGACCCAGCCCTCTTCTGGGTTGAATGACACCTAGCTTCATTTAAACAACCTCCTGTGAGTCCAGGGCCCATTGAACCCTACTCCTGGGGGTTCATCATAACTGCACCCTGTGCTCACAGTACATTGCTGTGAAGAATGGCACTGGCATCATTACATCTATGCCATTGTCTTGTCTTCTACAGTGAACATTTGTAAAGTTTGGTCTCATCTTCCTTCCATTAGCCTTAAAGTGATTGTAAACCATTACACATACCCAGTGAAGTGACTAGCCTTAGGGGATACACAGAGATGAAACAAATCCTCCTACATCAGTTGTACCTGTTTATCTGCAGTATTCTTTTCTTTACAGCTTTTCAAAGTCCAGAATTTACAAATCTTGTCTGAGTTGTGAGAAAAAAAGGGAGGGGGGGGCTGAAAATACACTCTGCAGAGCTCAGTGAGGAGAGCTCTGAGAGCTGATTGGAGGGAAGGGATGCACCCCCTTTCACACAGCACACAGGAACAGAGCTGAGGCTGTCAATCAGCTGGAGGTCCCTCCCCTGTCACATTTTTTCTCTTGGTCTCATGAAAACTTGTCAGAAGTGGCTCATGCTGATAGCAGAGGAAGGAGGCAGGAGACAGAAATGACACTAAACGCTCATAATTGAGATAAGTACACAATATAGAGGGATATGTTTTATTCATATGTCTGAGGTTTACATCCACTTTAATGTACAGTGTAACCAATCAGTGTTTTCATGCTTACTTGTTTCAACTGCTGTGAAGTTAAATATGGGTATTATTATGGGTTACTTTATCTAACACATCATATTTGCTTTTGTAATTCTTTATTGAATAAGCCTGCTTGTAAAAAATTAAACTTTCATAGAAATAAAAGAGACACACATTTACCTATATTCTTAACTCTCACTCTCTCTTTTTCAGGACTCATCACAATAAAAGATGCCCATGAAATAGAGGCAAGACTGAATGAAGTTGAAAAACTGCTGAAGACTGTCATAAATATGGCTTGTAAAGTAAGTATGTCATATGCAACATTTCTGTTTGTTAAAAAGTGATACTTGAGTGGAATTATCATAGTATATTTTATGTGCGTATCCTGATCTATTCATTAGTCATTTTCATTTTTATGACATATTTTTGACCAAATAAATTGTCAAGTAGGCAAAGGTGCCAAATATTTCTAAAAAAGCTTTACATATAACACCTGGATTTTCCATAGATTGGCATATTCCCTTTTAAAAGTGTTCCGTAAAATGAAAAAACCTCCAAAAGTCAATGAGAGTATCTTATGGGTTGAGGATGACTGGGGGCTAAAAGGGGGGGGGGTCTATAGGTGGTTGATAAATGATGAAAGGTCAATTGGGGTAAATGAATCCATGAAGGTCTTTGTAGCGCTCGATGCCAGTCGCTATTCTCAAGGTGAGGTGATTAATCACAAGACAGTGTTACCCCTACCTCTCAACTTTTTGAGATGGGAACATGGGACACCTATTATCAAAAGTATGTAGGCCTAGGACACACCTCTCTGCCACGCCCCCTTAAAGGAGAATTATACAATAAAAAATATTAGTTAAAGTCACAAGTGTTTTTTGTTTTTGTTTTTTGTTTTTTACCACTACTATATTCCTTTATACCGGCTTTTGAAATTTACAGTTGCAGCAATTTAGAAATTGGATGGAAGATTTAGCGCTGGGAAACAATTTTGAAAGATAAATAGTGCATTTTATCTAGAAATACAGTACAGGGGGTCCCCGACTTAGGAACATCCGAGTTGCGAACCACTCCTACTTACGAACGGGGCCCGAATGACGTCACTGCCGGCCGAATGTTCCTCTCCTTGCTGGAGTGAGCCGTTCCTCCGTTCCTGGCCTGGCTGCGGGCCCCCCTCGTCATCCTGCCTGTCCACCCACAGGCCTGGTACAGTCCGGTGGCCTGCCAGGCCGCTAAAACTGCCCGTCGTGGCCGAGGCCTTGGCCAGCCTAGTGCGGCCTAGTGAAGCCTCCAGGATCCCCGTTATTTCCTGCGCCGCTGCCTTGCGGAGGTGCACCGCGGCCGGCAGGCCTGCCTGGACTCGTACTGCTGCTTTCACCATCAATCTCCCTGCGGTGCCACAGTGTACCTCTCTTTGCTGTCCGCTGTCCCTGCTGCCATGAAAACAGTGAAATTGGAGAGCTGTGCTCAGCTGTGCACAGTGCTAGGACTCCTGTTTTGGAGGTGACAGGGTCAATAAAGAGAACCTGTCACCTCCAATTTCTATCGCACAGGGAATTGTTTTCTCCTGTGTGATAGCAATAAAGTTAAGTGAAAAAAAACTGATAATAAATAAATAAATAAATAATAAGAAATACAGTAATAATTAAATTAATAAAATAAAAAAGTAATTAAAAAGTAAAGAATAAGAAAAATAATATCAAAAATAAGAAAATTATACAAAAATAAAAAAACAGTAAATGACAAGCTACAAATAAATTAAAAATTTTAAAAAATGATAAAAAAGTAAAAAAATAAAAGAAACAAAACATATTTGAACTAACCGCTTCGCCCCTGCCATCCGGTTGCCTTTCTCTGTTAATTTGGGTTCACTTCCTGTCTCTGAGACTGGATTTGCACTTAAAAAAGGTACTGTTCCGACTTACAAACAAATTCGACTTAAGAACAAACCTACTGTCCCTATCTTGTTTGTAACCCTGGGGGCGCCCTGTATATAGATCAAACCAAAATGATGGACAAGTGAGGAGGAAAGAGGGACAGAGGGACTTTGTTCCAAATCAGGGAGAGTCCCTCGAAATCAGGGACAGTTAGGTGCTATGGTGTTACCCACATGGCTTTTCAGCAAGCTAGCGTTGACGGCCTTGAGTGGTTCCTATTTATCATTTGTTGTTACTGTCCTAGCTATGTGTTGTGTGTTTCTGACCTTCCACCCTTCACTTTTTGGGAAGGAAATACATTCCATATACTTTCCTTTACTGAATGTACCCCCAACCTCGAACTCTGTTGGCGAGCCAGTGAGAACACCCATAGAGCTAGGAGTGGTTCCAAAGATATGATTGCTGACATTTACAAGAAATTCAGCATTGTAACAACCATATTGGCAGCTGCTGATACTAAGTGCAAATGTCAATGATATTAAAGAATATTATTATTAAAAAAAAAAAAATCATAGCACTAATATTTAAAGTGGCATTTATTAAATTAATTATATAAAAATTAATTATTTTCATGTAAATGTTTGGGGGTCATCAAACAATGTAAAACTTTATGAAGGAGTTGATGTCCCAATGAGGACACAAATAGCGATAAAAACCTGAACGTGGTTAAACCCTTCCTCACAATCCAAAACAAAAAAATTAAAATTGGTTGAACTTCACACATAACATAACTACCTATGAAATTGTTTTTGGAAAGTTCCTGGGCCACAATTAAACAGCTTAATTCCCAGAAGAGGATCCAACAACCTACTTTCACTTCATCCCGTTATTTTTAATGATTTGCTTTGCACATTTCCTCTTGAAATGCTGCCTTGTTCAAACAAAATACAGTAAAACCTTGGTTTGAGAGTAACTTGGTTTGAGAGTGTTTTGCAAGAAAAGCAAAATTTTTAATAAATTTTGCCTTGATATACAAGCAATGTCTTGCTATAAGAGTAGCGTCATGTCACAACTGAGTATAAAATAGAAGAGAGGCGCCTCTAAGTGTAGCAATATGGTTACATTTAATGAAGGTACAACATTTAGCAACTTATTGCTACACTTATGCCACGTACACACGGGCGGAATTTTCGACCGGACTGGTCCGACGTTCTTTCCGACGGACTTTCCGACGGACTTTCCGACGGACTACTGATGGACTTTCGAACGAACGGACTTGCCTACACACGCTCAACCAAAGTCTGGCGGATTCGTACGTGATGACGTACGACCAAACTAAAATAAGGAAGTTGATAGCCAGTAGCCAATAGCTGCCCTAGCGTCGGTTTTTGTCCATCGGACTAGCATACAGACGAGGGGATTTTTTGACCGGACTCGAGTCCGTCGAAAGATTTGAAACATGTTTTATTTCTAGGTGCGTCGGACTTTTGGGAAAAAAAAGTCTGCTGGAGCCCACACACGATCGAATTGTCCGACGGAGTCCAGTCCGCCGGACCAAGTCTGCCGGAAAGTCCGCTCGTGTGTACGTGGCATTAGAGGTGCCTCTCTTCTCTTTTATACCCTGTAAAAAAATGCTTTGATATACAATGCTTTGGATTACAAGCATGTTTTTGGAACAAATTATGCTCGCAAACCAAGGTTTTATCTTTTGATGTGAAAAACTGCAAGGACATTGAGACTATGTTATTACATGTGTCACTAGTAGCCAGAATGTCTTAGATTTTTTAGACTTTTCAATTTAACCACTTCAGCTCCAGAAGGTTATACCCCATTCCTGACCAGAGCATTTTTTGCAACGCTGTACTCAAACAAAATGTATGTCCTTTTTTCCCCACAAATAGAGCTTTCTTTTGGTGGTATTTGATCACTGGGATTTTTATTTTTTGCGATATAAAAGGCCAACATTTAAAAAAAAAAATGATATTTTCAAATTTTTGTTATAAAGAATAAACTAAATTTTTGTCATACATTTAGGCCAAAATGTATTCAGCTACATGTCTTTGGTAAAAAAAAAGTCTCAATAAGTGTATATTTATTGATTTGCACAAAAATGATAGCTTCTACAAACTATGGTATATACAGTATACTGAAATGTACGCTGCTTCTACATTTCTTGAAGTGCTAAAATGGCAGGGTAGTACAAACCCCCCCCCCATAATTACCACTTTTTAGAAAGTAGACACCTCAAGGAATTTGCTGAGAGGCATATTGAGCCCATTGAATTTTTTTGACACAAAGTTGTCACTAAATGATATATTGCTCACACATGCCATGGGTATATGTGGAAATACACCCCAAAATACATTCTGATGCTTCTCCTGAGTACAGGGATACAACATGTGAGACACTTTTTGTCAGTCTAGCCACATACAGGACCCCGAAAACCAAGCACCGCCTTCAGGCTTTCTAAGGGGCGTATATCGCGTATTTCACTTACTCACTACCGATCACAGATGCCATGAAATGCCAAGATAGCACAAACCCCCCCAAATGACCCAATTTTGGAAAGTAGACACCCCAAGCTATTTGCTGAGAGGCATGTTGAGTCCATTGAATATTTCATGTTTTGTAATTTTCCAGAATCTTGTGGCAAAACATAAAATATTCCATGGACTCAACATGCCTCATAGCAAATAGCTTGGGGTGTCTACTTTCCAAAATAGGGGTCATTTGGGGAGTGTTTGAACTGTCCTGGCATTTTATGCCCAACATTAGAAGCTTACCATGTCCACGTAGCCTCTGACCCCCGTACCATGTCCACGCAGCCTCTGACCCCCGTACCATGTCCACGCAGCCTCTGACTCCCTGTACCATGTCCACACAGCCTCTGACCTGTACCATGTCCATGCAGCCTCTGACTCCCTGTACCATGTCCACGCAGCCTCTGACCCCCGTACCATGTCCACGCAGCCTCTGACCCCCGTACCATGTCCACGCAGCCTCTGACTCCCTGTACCATGTCCACACAGCCTCTGACCCGTACCATGTCCATGCAGCCTCTGACTCCCTGTACCATGTCCACGCAGCCTCTGACTCCCTGTACCATGTCCACGCAGCCTCTGACTCCCTGTACCATGTCCACGCAGCCTCTGACTCCCTGTACTATGTCCACGCAGCCTCTGACTCCCTGTACCATGTCCACGCAGCCTCTGAACCCCGTACCATGTCCACGCAGCCTCTGAACCCCGTACCATGTCCACGCAGCCTCTGACCCCCGTTCCATGTCCACGCAGCCTCTGACCCCCGTACCATGTCCACGCAGCCTTTGACCCCTGTACCATGTCCACGCAGCCTCTGACTCCCTGTACCATGTCCACGCAGCCTCTGACCCCCGTACCATGTCCATGCAGCCTCTGACCCCGTACCATGTGCACGCAGCCTCTGACCCCCTGAACCATGTCCATGCAGCCTCTGAACCCTGTACCATGTCCATGCAGCCTCTGACCCCCTCCTGTAGCATTCTGCGCAGTCTCTGACTCCTTCCCGTTCCATGTAAATGGAGAAATATGGTTTTTTACTTTTGTTTAACTTAAACACATTGCGAATAGCACTAGCAACATGTTTATAGTTTAAATATTGATATTTGCACTGGTTAGCACTTTTAGGTATTACCTTTTAGGTATTTTTTTGCAGTGCCAGTAAAAAATGCGGCTCTGCCAGTAAATTTGATGGTTTTTGGCAGCAAAAAAAAAAAAAAAAAATTGGTGCCGTTTGTAAATTTTAGCGTTCTGCCAGTAAATTTCACTTTGGGGGGTTGACAACACTGGCCTGATCTTAGCAGGGAAACCTACTCTGTCATTAAAGCTATCTGTCAGGGTGCCACTGATCAAAGATATTGATCCATTCGTACTATACTAGAGGTGTATAGTGTGTGTGTGTGTTAGTGTTACTGGCAATCAAAGGGTTTAAATTGTGAATTTGTGGCGAGCAATCTGATGCTGTCTGGGATTGACGCTAACTAGTGTCACCCATGACATTAATACGGTGATCAGAAATCTGTACTCTGTACTAATGACACCGTGACAGGGAGTGAAAGGAACAACTGGGGGGGCGATCAGGGGGTTAAATGTGCCTAACTGTGTGTTCTGGTGTCAGTGTAGTGCTTTTACTCACAGTAGATGTTCTCTTCTCTCATACTGGATCTGAAAAGGACTTCTGGGCCTCTGTTTACATTACACAGGTACAGGACGTTCTGCCGTTCGCCAGAACTGATCAACAGGTTCAGGCCATAAATCATTGGCCTGGACCAGATGATTGATTGATTGGTTCTGAATCAAGTCCAATTACCGCGCCCCCTACCCACTAGAGCGAATCAGGTACAGGTCACCTGATTTCGCGCAAACTGGCCGCCCTGTGGCAGTAAATGTACTAGGGCAGTCTGGAACAGGTTAAAGTCACATTGCTAAGTATTAAAAAAACATGTACAGCTGTGGTATTTTGGAGTAATAAAGTGTATGTCTCCTTTTTGCCCCTATTTTGGTCTTTTTGTTTTTTGTTAAGTTTTGTTAAGTTTTTTAAGTTTTTGTTTTATCTGTTTGATAAATGCAAAAGGTAACTTTTAATTTTGTGCCAGAAACCTTGAGAACTGATAACTTCCTTTGCACAGGGTAGGGTTATGGAGATAAGTAGCTGGGGTGTGAGGAATTGAGGAGAGGTCCGTGTCCTTTGTAATGCATCAGAAATAAAGTTGGCAGGTCTGACAACACGTGCTTTGGAATTCAATGTAAAAAATACATTGTGTTGTCATGGCAAAGAGGAAAGAAAAAGCAACATTGTTTTTTTTAGTAGGTTACATGTTTCCTCATTAGCACTTTTTGTTGCAGTTTGTCTTTGTTCCGCCCTGGCATTGTGTACATTATGTGCATGGGTGGCCTTATATCCGCAGATATGGATTGCTTGCCAATTTTTATTGCATATACAGTGGAACCTTGGATTACGAGCATAATCCGTTCCAGGAGAATGCTTGTAATCCAAAGCACTCGCATATCAAAGCGAGTTTCCCCATAGAAGTCAATGGAAATGAAGATAATTCGTTCCGCATTGACTTCTATTACATGCAATACCGCATGTGGCCAGAGGTGGGGGGGCACCGGAGAGCCTCTGAAATATTCAGGGACAGCTCGGCTGAACTCGGAAAGGCTCGGAAACACTCGGGAACGAGTATTTCCAAGTGATTCCGAGTATTTCTGAACGGCTCCAAAGTGTCCCCAGCGCCCCTGCACCTCTGGCCAAATGCGATTCTGCACACCCCATTAGCTTGAATTCTGCTCGTTTTGCGAGACCACACTCGCAAACCGAGTCAGAATTTAAAGAAAAAAGTTGCTTGTCTTTCAAAACGCTCATTAACCACTTCAGCCCCGGAAGAATTTACCCCCTTCCTGACCAGAGCACTTTTTGCGATTCGGCACTGCGTCGCTTTAACTGACAATTGCGCGGTCGTGCGACGTGGCTCCCAAACAAAATTGACGTCCTTTTTTTCACACAAATAGAGCTTTCTTTTGGTGGTATTTGATCACCTCTGCGGTTTTTATTTTTTGCGCTATAAACAAAAAATTGCGACAATTTTGATAAAAACGCATTATTTTTTACTTTTTGCTATAGTAAATATCCCCAAAAAATATATAAAAAAACCTTTTTTTTTCCTCATTTTAGGCCGATACGTATTCTTCTACATATTTATGGTAAAAAAAATTGCAATAACGTTTATTGATTGGTTTGCGCAAAAGTTATAGCGTCTACAAAATAGGGGATAGTTTTATAGCATTTTTATTGATAATTTTTTTTTGTACTAGTAATGGCGGCGATCTGCGATTTTTATCGTGACTGCGACATTATGGCGGACACATCAGACAATTTTGACACATTTTTGGGACCATTGGCATTAATACAGCGATCAATGCTAAAAAATTGCATTGATTACTGTAAAAATGTCACTGGCAGTGAAGGGGTTAACCACAAGGTGGAGCTGTAGGGGTTAAGTGTGTCTTAGGGAGTGATTCTAACTGTGGGGGGGGGGGGGGGGGCTGTGTGTGACATGACACTGATCACCACTCCTGGGAACTGTGATCAGTGTCAGTGTCATTAGGCAGAACAGGGAGACGATCGCGGGTATGCCCCCAGACATCGAGTCCGCAGGACCCGCGATCAAGGTCAAGAAGCTCCCGGCGGCCGCGCGAGCCGCCTCCTAAAGGGCAACGTACAGGTATGTTAATCTGCCTGTACGAGCCCTTCTGCCGCAGTATATCTGCGTGAGACGGTCGGGAAGCGATTAACCGCGTTACTCGTAAACCAAGGTTACACTGTATTTGTTTACTACTGATCTTTGTTTAACTTTACCGATTTATGTATTTATATTTCCTGTACTTTGACGCAATGGGGTTGATTTACTAAAACTGGAGAGTGCAGGCGCAGCTCTGCATAGAAACCAATTAGCTTTCAGGTTTTAGCCCTTCACACTGAGAGCAGGAATGAAATTGTGAGTTGTGAGTTCAGCTAAATTTGGACGATTTCATTCCCACATGTCAATCCCGACTTGCCGACCGGCGATTTCAGAAACATCTGTGCGGGTTTCTGCACAGATGTCTATGGAAATCGCACCCCGAAGTCGCCAAAAGTAGTACAGAAACTGCTTTTGGGAATCAGTGCGGCGCGGCAATCGCACCTAATCGGATGGTGCCATTGCCGGCAATAGCCGCCTATTTGGCATGCGATTTGACATGTCAAATTGCATGTCAAATCGCTGCTATGTGAACCAGCGCTTATTGTCAAAGCTTTATTGAACAAGCTGAATTTAGAAGCTGATTGGCTACCGTGCACAGCTGCACCAGATTTAGCACTCTCTAGTTTTAGTAAATTAACCCCAATGTGTCATTCTTTGAATTTCCGCTTATGGGATCTTTGGCCCTCACCCTTGATATGTCTTTTAGCATTTGTACTGAATGACATCACTACTTTCTATGTATATTCATTTCATTTCTATGTGTTTCATGAAATGAAATGTTGACACAATGGGGTTGATTTACTAAAACTGGAGACTGCAAAATCCGGTGCTGCTCTGCATAGAAACCATCAGCTTCCAGGTTTTAGGCTCAGTTCACGCTGATGCAATGAGGGAAATTAGGGTTGTCCCGATACCACTTTTTTAAGACCAAGTACAAGTATCGATACTTTTTTTAAAGTATTCACCGATACTTTTTTCAAGTACTCGTCGATACTGATTACCGATACTTTTTTTTAACGTCATGTGACAGTTTGACTGATGGGTACTGATAGGTGCCACTGACTGATGGCTGGCATTGATAGATGGCACTGACTGGTGGGGACTGATAGGTGGCACTGATAGGCAGCACTTATGGGCACTGATAGATGGCACTGATAGGCGGCACTTATGGGCACTGATAGATGGCGCTGATAGGCGGCACTTATGGCACTCATAGGTGGCACTTATGGGCACTGATAGGCGGCACCTATGCGCACTGACAGGTGGCTGGCACTGATGGCACTGGCAGCGAAGAAGACCCGGACAGGGGACAAGAACCGGCAGAGGCAGAAGACATCAGCTGCCTTAATAAATTACTTTAAAAAACTGTGTACTGCGTTTTATTTTTGACGTTTTTTTTAGATGAATGGGTAGGGGTACAGTGTACCCCATACTCATTCACATAGGGTGGGGGGCTGGGATCTGGGGCCTCCTTGTTAAAGGAGGCTGCCAGATTCGGATACGACCCCCGCCCGCAGACCCCGACAACCAACGGTCAGGGTTGTCGGGAAGAGGGCCTTGTCCTCATTAACATGAGGACAAGGTGCTATGGAGTGGGTTTCACAAGGCCCCCCTGCCATAAAGCACCCACCACCCATGTTGAGGGCGGGCGGCCTAGTACAGTTCAGGAAGGGGGGCGCTCGCTCGCCCCTACTCCCTTTCCTGACCTGCCAGGTTGCGTGCTCAGATAAGGGTCTGGTATGGATTTTGGGGGTTCCCCTTAAAATCCATGTCAGACCTAAGGGCCTGGGATGGTCTTGGAGGGGAAACCCATGCTGTTTTTTTTTTCTATTTGGCGTGGAGTTCCCCCTAAAGCCTCAAACAAGACACAGATTTCCTGCATGGTTGGGATCAAAGTTGGATCCCCATTCATTGAAGTCGGACTGATGTCGGGCTTCAAGTCGCAGGGCAAAGTCGGATCCACAGTCGTACGACTGTTGTGTCATACCAGTGTGAACCCGGCCTTATTGTCTAAGCTTAATTGAAAAAGCTGAAGTTAGAAGCTGATTGGCTACCATGTACAGCTGCACCAGATTTTGCATTCTCCAGTTTTAAAAAATAAATCCAATAAATGTTTCCACTTTGAATGATCTGTTTCAAGACATGTTAGTCTCTGATTTTTGGGGATTCGTATGGGGATACTTTACATGCAGAGCACCCTTGGGACTATATATACAGTTTATATATTTCTATATTGTGAGACACTGGCTGTCAGGATTGTGGACAGTGTAACCTAGGTTTCTCACTGACACATGCTGAGGGTTATGGCTGATGTGTAGAAAACAAACATTTGGTTTTCTCAGAATCTTAATAAGTCCTGATCTGAGTCTTGGAGCTTGGGTCTTTGTAGAACTTTTTGGTGGGATAAAGCGTCCATTCCTATGTCCACATCCTACCTGGTAGCCAGACGTCTTTATTATCTCAGCTGTCTATCGGCCTTTATGTATGCAAGTTGATTGATGCTCTCTCTCATTTTCCCTGCTGTGGGAACCTGCTACTGTGTGGAGAGTCGTTGACTGAACACTAAAAAGGAACAGAAACTACCTGACTGATTTGGGAAACCCAGTGGTGCCCTGTTAGTATTACCTGCATTTAATTAGCGGCTTAGAAGAGCAGATGTTTTGTATGTTCTATGCTACAGATTTACTGTACAAAGCCCGCCTACAAACTGTGTTTGTTTGCTGCCTTGTAAAATAAAAGTGCAGGACAAAAGTATTTGGACTGTTTCTGGATGTCCCGGTCTCATGCATGGTTTACTGCTGCCAGCACTGGTTGAACATGTGGAATTACCTTGACAACTAATTTACAGCCAATTACCTCAAAGATCAAATCCTAATAATACATCTTAGGTCAGAGATAAAGCATTAAATATGAACTTTACCCATATCATAAACATTACAACAAAGGCACCTTTAGGCCTGTTTAATGCAGGATGGAATCTGTCCAAGTGGATCTGCCTGCTTAGTGGGGGATCTCTCAGCTGATCCCCACTGTGCAGATTAATTACAGGTCACTATGCAGAGTGGACACGGACACAGCCTGCTGCTCTCTATGGGGCAGTCGGATGGCGAACGTATCCCCATCCATCTGTTTTTAGCAGACCGGATTGGATGCCGGCGGGGGACAGTGGACATGTCTGCTGACATCCGCCGCCCCATAGAGAACAATGGGTGGTCCTTAGAAATGTTTAGCTATGACAATCTACAAACAGATACTTATAGATAATTGCAGGCTTTTTAATCTTTGCTTATTTATTTTTTCCATCCTATTCTACTTATGGTGGCCATCACTAAGGGCAGATGAGCCTCCTTTTACTTCCTGGATTCCTGGGCTTGCCTCCATCAGAATGTGACAGGAACTTTCCAAGTGGCAACTGTGAGGCCAGGGTTGTATCACCAGTGCCTCACTCAATCTGAAAGTGGAAAAAGGAGGCCTTCTCAAAAAGGGCCAATTTGTAATGTAAAATAGTCATCACTTGACATTATCCATACGCGTTTTTATTCTCCAATGGGAGCTTTCCACATTTTCACAATGTTTTGTTTGGGGGGCTGTTAGAATAGATGTCATAATATCAGTATTTCATGATTTAACAAATTGCAAATGCCGGTGTAGCAGTATTCTGAAGCAGTGCAGCAGTGTGTACAAATAATACCAGCTTTTCATTAATTTAGTCAGTCATCTAATGCATACTTATGTCTTTTTCTCTCTTATTTTTTACAGTATTCAAGATCAGAAGTTGTCCTCACTTTCTTTGAGAGGTCCCCTCTGGACCAAGTGTTAAAAAATGATAATGTTCACAAGATTCAGCCAAGTTTCCAGAGCCCTATTAAAATATCTGGTAAGAGGATTTGCAGCTTTGAATATTACTGCCTTTTTCCAGTACTGCAGTGCAAAGAGCTGTGATGATATGCAAGGTGCAAGAACCTAACCAATCAGTACGTAAAGGATTGATTTTGATTTGATACTGTTGGTTACAATACTTTCTTTTTGGTTTATTGAATATACCTCTATATCTACAGTATGGTATTCATTTTAATGGTTTGTTTTGCTGTACATGTGTAAACTATACTAAGTAAACCTCAATTCACTGTATATTGCATAACCAAATTCTAAAACTGAATAATAAAGGTCAATTGCACTGTAATTGTTCAAATACCTCCCAAAATCAGAAAGTTCTGTTAGAATAGTAATTTGCCCTTCTTTGTTTTCTTAAAGTGATCAAGTTTAGCTGTGCTCTTTATTTTTATACTTTTTTTGCTGCTGTCATTTTTTAAGCTATGAAGAAAGTACCGTAATCTTGAAGGATATATTAACTTCCCTATTTCTCTTATTTTTAGTTTCAGCTGTTAACATGCCAGCACCAACTTATGGTAATTGCGTTGTTCATGCTTCATAAATCATAATGAAGTATCCTGTTGTTTACATAGGCTTTGCTGCATGTGCTGTATTATGTTGTCGCATTTTAGGTACAGGCAAAAACATGTACAAGTCCAACTGAGTGTGATGACAAAAATGCACAAGCAGAGGATATCTTCAGTGACAAGCACCTTTTGTCTTTTGCCAACACATAGATCTGGAGATATAGGCATCTAAAAGGTGTATGCAAATTTGAGCACCTCCTACCTCCCAAGCCTCCTTATAGCTTCCTGAGACTCATCACACTAAGGGCCCATTGTTCCTGCCTTGAGGTGCGTTACGCTAGGGTAGCACATTCATTTAGAATGAGTTTTGACAAGCCTAAATGCATGAAAAAAATCACCTGAACTATTTTTGTCAAGCACATCACCCCACATTCTCATTGATATGAGTTGTGGTGAACTAAAGGGCAGTTGCATTTTTTTATACTGTATATGAATATCAATGCACATACTGTGCCCATAGGTGTAAGTCAAGTCTTAAAGTGCCATGAAGCAAGAATAGGTTTTGTGCATACTTGGTGCTGAAACTAGAAATATACAATCACTAATACCTCTTGGAGTTTGGGTACATAATGCTGTTTCTTAGCAGTTTCCTTTTTATCGTTTTCACTTTTAGAACACAAACATTTATTAAAACGAATACCATATATCAGGGTTCTTAAACTTTTCACAAGGGATGAGGATGATGATGATATTGGGTGGGGTGGTAGGAAGCTGGCAGTGGAGTACAAGGAGGATGAAGATGAGGATGATGATGACAGTGGGTGGAGTGGTAGCATGTCGGCAGTGGGGTACAAGGGGGATAATGATGACAGGGGGTTGGTTTTTAGGAAGCTGGCAGTACAGGGGATACAGGGGGATGATGATAAGGAGTATGATGACAGGAAGTAGGGTGGTGAGATGCCAGGTACAGAGGGATGATGTTGATGAGGATAATTATGATGACAGAGGGTCAGTAGTTGGCATCATCTTCATCTGGAATTGCATACATATCGCCAGGGCTGAGGTCAAGGGCAGCCAGGAGTGGAGATGTCATGGGGTGCTGTCAGTGTCGAGCGGGTAAGGACCGTCATGCAGTACCTTGAGGCTCTGGCAGACTAATTTCTCAATGATTTTCAGGCGCTAGCTCAGGCAGGTCCTTCATTACAGACCGTCAATCCTGGAGAGGAGATCAGGGAGCTGCTCAGCTGCAGCAGGCATTATCTGGGCTCTTCACATGGCAGGAGACCTGCGGAGCGGGGGGAGAGGGGGAGGAGCCGGGAGAGGGGAGGACATGGAGCCACTCATTGACCCGGGCCCTTTAGGCAGTGCCCGAGGGCTTTGATGGTCAGTCTGCCCCTGGCCAGGAAAACTAGTTGCAGCTGCTTTAGGCCCCACAACAATGACTGGGCCCAGGGCATCTACCCCTTTTGCCCCATGTTAAAGATGACCCTGTCCCTAATGGATTTCCCAGTACATCCCTACAATCCGTCTGCAAGATTGTCAAAATCATCATCACCAATCCTGTATGGTTCCAGCATGAATATAAAAATAACAAAGCCCGGTTCACATCTGTGTGGCTCTGCATGCAGCGTTTGCGGGGGGCACGGAAGCCCATTCATTTGAATGGGCTGCTGTGCCTGTGTCTCCTGCAGGGAAAAGGTCCCTGCACCTTTTTTTTAAATATCGTTGCACAGAAAAGCAGGAGACTGCACCATGTTTTTCAGTGCCTGAGGGTGCCATTAAGAGTTAATGGCACCTCTGCATGCTTTCTTTATAGCACTGTGTTTTGTGTACGGGGTTGGGAATGCATGTGATTTACATGCATTTGCGCACAGATATCAGCCTAGCAAAACAGCTTAAATTAAATTTACATACAGATACTTAATTTTAACATTTAGATAGTTAGGAATAGAACAGCTGAAAGAAAATCATAATTTCAACATGCATTTAATTTAACAATCCCAAATGCAAAAGCTAGCTACAAACTTGCAAGTTTTTACAAGTGAGATTTTTTGCTGTATCTACTGGTCGTGTTACTCACACATCGTCTAACACAGTAAGTTGATTTCTCTACTTTGATTTCTGATTTAATAAAGCAGAGAATCCCTTTTCAGTTTTGCTTTGAATCGTTTAGAGATCCAGTCCTATATCCTTAAAAGTGGACCATCAGTCATTTTTTCAACTTTCCATCTATTACATTTTCTGCCCTTGTTGTTTTAACTTTGGATAGTAAAACATTTTTCTTTCTGCCAGTAAATACCTTATACAGTCCACTTCCTGTTTCTTGTCTTGTAAAATACCTAGGCTTATGACATCATGCACAGCTCTCTCTCTCACTCTCCTGAAAGTTTGCCAGGAAAGGAGGGGGGATGAGTCATAATAGGGCCAATGAGAGCTGCAGAACTGGAGGTGTGCCTCTGTGTGTCTATGTAAATCCAGGAAGTGAACAGGCAGCAGCTTCAGACTCAGCCAGACTCAGTAGAGGGAGATTTTTGCAGCATATTTGGCAAGTACAGAATCACAATATATATATAAAATAATATGCAAAGTGGTTGGAGGAAAGCTTCAGAATGGCAAAGATGTTTATATTACAAATTATGTGAGCAGACAGCAGTTCCTCTTTAAGCAGTCGCTTACCATAACCCCAAGGGGTATGGATACCCCCAGTTAGGAATCTCTGCTGTGATAAAATCAAAAGTAAGCAGAAAATCGGGCAGTATCAAATCAAAATTCTGATTGGTTGCTATGAATTATAGACATTTAGAGATTTTGCACATTGCCATTGCTGTAGGTACCGCCTACTGGACCCATTGATAATTTTGGAATAAGGTTTTTACTGAAGGTAATTAATTTTAGGTGCTGTCTTCATCAAATACTCCATTAACCTTGCCCAGGTTTGTGACAAGTTTAGTATAAAGCAGAACTAAATCAAATTGAACCCATCACATCACAAAAACATTCCTTATCTACAGTCTGGGCACAGAGCTGAGCAGAGGAAGGATCGGTGTGCAGACACAGTCAGCCAATCAGTGGCTCTGCCTGCAAAAAGATTTGGCACTAGGACATGCACCCCCAGATACTGTTCTCTTCCAGGTTCAGCTGTTACAGCCATTGCAGCTGCTAAGCATTAGGCTCCTTTCACATGGGGCGGATCCGCTACGTCTTCGCTCAATGTGCAGAGAGATGGACCTGTCAGAGTCCCGTTCTCCTGTATGGAGAGATCGGAAGAAAACAGACAGCCTGTCTGTTTTCATCCAATCCCATCCGCTGGATGGGTGGCGAGCGGAATTTGTCGGATCAGATGTCAGCGGACACATGTCACATGCATACCTCTCAACATTTTGAGATGGGAATGAGGGACACCTACTAACAAACATATGTAGGCATATGACACGCCCCTTGCCAAACCCCCTTAAAGGAGAATTAACAAAAAAAAGGTTAATTAAATCTACAAGGACTTTTTTTTTTTACCACCACTATTCCTTTATATTGGCTTTTAAAGTGTACAAATGCAGCAATTTAGAAATTGGATGACAGGTTTAGCACTGGGAAACACTTTTAGAAAGATAAAAAGTGCATTTTATATACAACTTTATGGACCAGACCAAAATGAGGGATACATAAGGGGGAAAGAGGGACATTGCTCCAAATCAGGGACAGTCGCTCGAAATCAGGGACAGTTGGAAGCTATGTCACATGTCCGCTGACATCCGCCTCTCCATAGAGGACAATGGGTGACCCGATCGGGTCCTCCTGAAAAAACGGACAGGCCTGTGAAAGGGCCCTTAAAAGGGTGAGTTTAGCTAGTTACTGTAGAGGACAGCTGAGGTTGAGAAAAATAGGTGTTTAATTGTGATATTTAAAGTGACACTAAAGGATATCCTTATTCTCCAAAAATAATCCATACACATCCACTACATAATGGCTCTGTAATCTATTTTTCATGAAATCATTGCTTACTGTGTTTTTCTACTTCCTTGTTATGGCCTCTGTGGTCTCCAGAACCTCTCCTTGTCCCTCCTCACTTCCTTTTTTTTTTTTTTTGGAACAAGCAGTGCATGTTAGTTGCAGTCACGTACATTGCTCTATACACACTACAAATCCCATAGTCCTTAGTCCCTACTCCCTACTCCATCTCAGGAGCAAGAAAGAGAGGGTGGCTATGTCCCTACATACATGCAGCATGGAGAATGAATGAACATGGCCACTCTGTAACAGGATGTTGGCTCACAGCACCAAAAAAAAAAAAATAGATTTAGAGGAGGCTGAGAACAATAATCGGTACTTTGCTAAGTTAAGAACACGTACTTCAATAACATTTTCTCTTTTTAAACCAGAGTTTAGTGTGACTTTAAGTGCCATTGCGAAGCAAAAAATATAGGAAAGCAAAACAGTAAAAGTTTTCTCTATCTAAGTATATTAGCAGTTCATTAGTTCTGCTTTAAGCAGTATGTTCTTATTTGCTGTAATAATTAGATGACCCTTTCACACTTCATTTAGAGTGAGTGTGTGCATTTGTGTTAGAAATTGTATCTCTTATGTTATATTGCCACCTAGAGGTGAAGTCATTTTTTTCCATACAAAATAAAAAATAGCCTTCGAACCTTTTTTATTTTGGGATATTTTTTTTAAATTGAAATGCTGCATTAAATATTTTACAAATTTGCTTTTAAAACATTGATCATATTACACCTGTTTTTAAATAGGAATATTTTAAAATTGGGAGAATACTCAATATTGTGTTAATGGCCATTCCTGAAAGATGACATTTTTCTTGGGTTGGCATTTTAGCAGGATGCAGCTAGGATCTCCTTGTTGTTTGAGGTATCAGTGTATAAAGCTATACGACTCAGTATATAGATGATGAAGCCAAAGGCGTATTTTGCTTAAGGATAAAATGATTGCAGACTGCAGCACTGGTTAGCTGACACTGCAGTAATCATTCACTTCAGTGGTATCCCTGGATAAAATATTTCTGTAGAGGTGGGTCTTTCCATGCTGTCCTGTGGGCATATATGCATTCATTGTTATGCATCTCTTCACTAACAGCAGTGTTTCTCATATCCTTTAAGTGCCTGACTATTCAGGTTTTCCAGATTTTATAGTAGTACTCTGTCTGTATTAAATAGTAACACAGAAGCTTCAGCTTGTACCTGCTAATCTAAAGAGCATTATGTAAAGCAGGAATTACAAAGCGTTTTAGGAAGTTCACAACGTTTTTTTAGAAGCCCTCAAAAGAAACCTGTATATGCCATGTCAAGCTTTGAGTGGCTGTACTACAGCATCCTTCTGCTCCAGCCTGGGAGTGCTACACATCTTAATAGACAAGCTGCCTGAAGGTTTAAACAAGCTGTTAGCAGGTTAAAGCCTTGTACACACGCTACGATTGTTGGCTGATTTTTGTCAAAAGGGTGTGTACCAGGATCTTGTCTTGCATACTAATGTTACACAATTTTCGTACCACAAACACGAACGTAGTGACGTACTATGAGGAATTTTAGCTCCTGAGCGCCACCCTTTGGGCCCCTTCTGCTAATTTTGTGTTTGGTGAGCATTGATTCCAAGCATGCGTGTTTGTACTTTCGACTTTCGTGTGACAGATTTGTGTACTGACCATACAAAAATCAGACATGGAGCCGTTGTCCGCCAAAAATTGACTAGCCTGCCGTCCAACTTTTGTTGGCCAAAAATTGGAAAACAATTGTCTAAAGGAGCGTACTAATGGTAGGAATTTAGGACAACAGTCTGTCAACAGACAATCCCCTGCCAGCAATCGAACCGTGTGTACGAGGCTTAACACTTGCTTTTAGTGGTTTTAGCATGTGCTTAATCTAGCACAAAACCTGGCATCAGTTCTTTTACTGACCCAAAGCAAGTTTGCAGATCCAAAAAGTTTAAAGGGTAACACCACTTTTGTGCAAACAAGTAAAGTTATTCCTGTGCTACCATGTGTGGAAGGGGAAAAAAAATATAAATAAACTGGAAAAGCTGCCTACACTGGATAGGGTACAGTGCCTTCTGTATACAACGAGTAGACCCAGAATGTACAGCACCACCCTGTCACCTGGAACTAGGTGACAGGGTGGTGCTGTACATTCTGGGTCTAACTCGTATACAGAGGGCACTGGGACGGAGTTCCCATATGAAGCTAGCATGTATAGGACTAAAGGTTGTCGCCCCCATTACTGGTCTTACACTGGGACCCCGCCATCTGGAAGGATTTAACCCCTGCACCACGAGAAAGGGCCGCCATGCCTAAAATTGGTCTATGCTGTTACCCCATTACCCGCAGGTAAGGGGCCACTACTTACAAATGTGTGTTGTGTTGCATGAAGAGGAAAACATCACTGTGCTATATTTGTTCCAGTCACCTCACTCCTCTCAAGAGGACTACTATATGCGCACTTTTATCTTTGGACATTCTTATGCCGCATACACACGAGTGGACTTTACGGCAGACTTTGCCCGGCGGACTTTTCGACGGACTTTATGATGGACTTTCTGAATGAACGGACTTGCCTACACACAATCAACCAAAGTCCAATAAATTCGTACCTGATGACGTACGACCGAACTTAAATAAGGAAGTTCATAGCCAGTAGCCAATAGTTGCCCTAGCGTGGCTTTTTGTCCGTGGAACTAGCATACAGACGAGCGGACTTTTCGACCGGACTCAAGTCTGTTGGATAGATTTGAAACATGTTTCAAATCTAAGTCCGTCCAACTTTTGAGAAAACAAAGTCTGCTGGAGCCCACACATGATTGAATTGTCCGACGAAATCCGTTATGCCGGACCAAGTCTGCCGTAAAGTCCGCTCGTGTGTACGCGGCATTAGTCATCTGTCACTAATATTTTGCTTGCTTGCACTAGTCACTTTATTTTTCTGTTTGTTTGCTGTGTGCTTGGTCTGCACATTATCTACATGATTTTTATTGTATTTAAAAATTGGGGTTGCTTATTGCAATAATATTCACTTCCACTACCTTGCACATGTTCTTGGTCACATGTGGATTTATGCGGTATATCACGAGTTTGTGCTGTATACTAGTACGTTAGCATAAGCACAGTCACTTTATAGTATTTTAGGACACTTTGATCAGTAGATATTAGCACTGCCACGTTGGTTTTACATTTTCACATTTTATGTATTATTTTCCAGATTGGATTAGCACAGCACCATATTTTTTATTTAAACACCACTTTTGTGGGGTAAAAAAAAATAGCATATTAAAAAAAAAAAATAATATAGCTTATACAATTGTGACTCAAGTCATATTTTAGTTGAATGTTATTAAAAATGACTTTTCCTTTTCAATCTGCAGTGCTGCCATTTTCTATAAAATGTAATGTGGCTACCTGGAGGCGTTCTGTACACAGATTGTCCACAGCAGTGGTTCGAAACCTCAGTCCTCAAGTACCCCCAACAGGCCATGTTTTGGGAATTTCGCTTTGATAAAATATCTGTCCAAAATACCAAGCCATTGACTCTGATTTAAAGCACCTATGCAAGATAAAGGAAAACCTGCAAACATGGCCTGTTGTGGGTACTTGAGGACAGGGTTGAGAACCACTGGTGTGCAGAACGCTCCCCAGAAATGTCATTTCCTGCTTGTGTTATCGGCTTACTGATTTCCCCAGAAGTCTGCACTAAGATACAAATAAGATTTTGAGCATCCCCTGCAACAAAAAGGTCCTTTATGGTGCGAGGGGAAATCGCGTCTAAAGGGATGCAGACCCTGCCAATTTTATCATTAGAGCCCTGCGGGTACAGCAGCTGATTGATAATTATAAAAGCACTCCCAGACAGGTTCACTCTGCACATGGATACAGGCAAAGAAATAGTTATTCCTTCACAATAACAAAAGGTAGGAATCTGCAACAAAGTTTGTTAAAATCCCTGCAATGTGCATAGATCACCCAGATGGGAATGTTTTTTTCTCAACAAAAGTGAAGGTAATCTTTAAGATAAGTCAGTGACTCAAAGTACTGAAGCAAGGGGCATAGAATGACAACCAACTAAAATTTCCACCTGCTTACTTGCAGGTGAAATAAGCATGCAGCTTAAAGAGGTGTTCCGCCTGGGGAAAAAAAATTTAAACGTCAGCAGCCACAAATACTGTAGCTGCTGACGTTTAATATATGGACACTTACCTGTCCAGGGAGCCTGCTATATCGACACCCCAGCCAGTCTTTGGATGGGGCTTTGGGTGCTGCCGCCGCCATCTCCACTAAAACCCCTTTCACATGGGCTTTCCAATCAGGTCCACCTGTCAGTTTTTCAGGTGGACCCGATCGGACACTCCATTCACCTCTATGGGGCGGCGAATGTCATCGGTGACATGTCCGCTGACACCCGTTGCTGTCCGATCCTGTCTGTGAAGCCCTATTTTCTATCCATCTGGCGGATCAGATGAAAATGGACAGGCGGTCTGTTTTCATCTGATCCCCCATAGAGGAGAGCGAGGCTTTGACAGGTCTGTCACCCGCCTGCTCAGCAGGGATCACCGAATCAATCCCCCGCTGAGCAAAGCGGAGTCCGCTGTGCGGAAAGCCCATGTGAAAGGACCCTAAGAGAAACCAGCAGTGAAGCCTTTCATCTTCACAGTTGGTTCCCTACTGCGCCTGCTCTTTCTAACTGACCCGGCGGCGGAGGAAGGAGGAGGGGAGCCGAACTTCCAAGGGACGGCGCCGTCTCCCAGAAGGGGTAAAGGGTACCTGTCAAAAACAGGTACTCATTTCCCCCTCCCCCCTGAAAGGTGCCAAATGTGGCACCGGAGGGGGGTAGGAAGCAGATGAGCGGAGGTTCCACTTTAGAGTCAGATAGTGGCAGTCTCAGTCACAAGGGCTTTTTGGCTGACCAGCAGTTTATCTTTGAAGGGCAAAAAAGCTATAGATATTACCAAGCTATTTGCAGGTTTTGTGCAAGATTAGGCACGGCTTAAAGCCGCTCAAAGCAAGCGGGAACCTGCTAATAGCTTGCTTACACCTTCAGACAGCATGTACAGTATCTCACAAAAGTGAGTACACCCCTAATATTTTTGTAAATATTATATTGTATCTTTTCATGTGACAACACTGAAGAAATTACACTTTGTTACAATGTAAAGTAGTGAGTGTACAGCTTGTATAACAGTGTAAATTTGCTGTCCCCTCAAAATAACTCAACACACAGCCATTAATGTCTAAACCACTGGCAACAAAAGTGAGTACACCCCAAGTGAAAATGTCCAAATCGAGCCCAAAGTGTCAATATTTTGTGTGGCCACCATTTTTTTCCAGCACTGCCTTAACCCTCTTGGGCATGGAGTTCACCAGAGCTTCACAGGTTGCCACTGGAGTCCTCTTCCACTCCTCCATGAGGACATCACAGGGCTGCCAGATTTTAGAGACCTTGCGCTCCTCCACCTTCCATTTGAGGATGCCCACACAGATGCTCAATAGGGTTTAGGTCTGGAGACATGCTTGGCCAGTCCATCACCTTTACCCTTGGCTTCTTTAGCAAGGCAGTGGTCATCTTGGAGGTTTGTTTGGGGTCATTATCATATTGGAATACTGCCCTGCGGCCCAGTCTCCCAGTCTCCAAAGGGGGGGATCATGCTCTGCTTCAGTATGTCACAGTACATGTTGGCATTCATGGTTCCCTCAATGAACTGTAGTTCCCCAGTGCCAGCAACACTCATGCAGCCCCAGATCATGACACTCATACATCCATGCTTGACTGTAGTCAAGACACGCTTGTCTTTGTACTCCTCACCTGGTTGCCGCCACACACACTTGACACCATCTGAACTAAATACGTTTATCTTGGTCTCATCAGACCACAGGACATGGTTCCAGTAATCCATGTCCTTAGTCTGCTTGTTTTCAGCAAACTGTTTGCAGGCCTTCCTGTGCATCATCTTTAGAAGAGGCTTCCTTCTAGGATGACAGCCATGGAGACCAATTTGATGCAGTGTGCAGCGTGTGGTCTGAGCACTGACAGGCTTACCTCCCACCCCTGCAACCTCTGCAGCAATACTGGCAGCGCTCATAAGTCTATTTCCCAAAGACAACCTCTGGATATGATGCTGAGCACTCAACTTCTTTGGTTGACCATGGCGAGGCCTGTTCTGAGTGGAACCTGTCCTGTTAAACCACTGTATGGTCTTGGCCACTGTGCTGCAGCTCAGTTTCAGGGTCTTGGAAATCTTCTTATAGCCTAGGCCATCTTTATGTAGATCAACAATTCTTTTTTTCAGACCTTTAAAGAGCTCTTTGCATTGAGGTGCCACGTTGAACTTCCAGTGACCAGTATAAGAGAGTGAGAGCGATAACACCAAATTTAACACACCTGCTCCCCATTCACACCCAAGACCTTGTAACACCAATGAGTCACATGACACCGAGGAGGGAAAATAGCTAATTGGGCCCAATTTGGCATTTTCACTTAGGGGTGTACTACCTTTTGTTGCCAGCAGTTTAGACATTAATGTGTTGAGTTAACAGCAAATTTACACTGTTATACAAGCTGTACACTCACTACTTTACATTGTAGCAAAGTGTCATTTCTTCAGTGTTGTCACATGAAAAGATATAATAAAATATTTACAAAAATGTGAGGAGTGTACTCACTTTTGTGAGATAGTGTATATTAAGATCCGCATTTAGCACTCCCAGACTGGAGAGGAAGGGTGCTTTAAAGACAAATGAAGACTTGACATGGCATGTATAGTAAGCAGTATAAGGGACTATTCTCATTTGTCTGTTTTGATAGAACAGAACATTTGCATTTTGCTGCATGATGATTCATGTCAGGCAGAAATCCCATTCTTTCCTGCAGGGCTGGTTCACATCTATATGTTGCAGTTTAGCGTGAAAGACAAAGGTAAATTCTATGGGCCCATTCACACCTATACATATGTATTCCCATGTGTGCTGCATGCACACAGAAATTGTGTGAAAATCAGCATCAATATTTGCTGTACATAAGAATCTTTAGAATAGCCATTGTAAACTGGATTTAGCAGATGTCATTGTCACCTATGTTTTTGCAAAGTGACAGTTTGACAAAGTTTGATTTGCAATTGTGAACTGTTATGTCTAATTTACGCTGTTCCAAAGAGGAATTTTATTATAAAAATCAGTTACCAAATAATGACAAGCATGAAGGATATATTTTTGTCTGGTCTCACTGAGAGGCTGCACTTCATCCAGTACAAGTATTAAAACACTTTTATTTTTAAGGGGTTCAAAGTATGGATAAATTCTTCATTACATTTTTCTGCCACTAGGTGGCATGACAGGTTATTACAAGAATGATGTTCCGATGTAATTATTAGTTGTTGCTGATTTAACCTGGTTATAAATAATGTTCCAGCATTTATTATATTAAGAGCTTCACCAGGGGAGATTTTATAGTTTGCAATGTAACAGAATTCATGGCGATGACTCTGAAATAAATCCGCCAGGCAATGCTAGCTGCCTTTCCCCTGCAACAGCTATAAATTGGCATTGGCATTTAAGGGTTATAGGCAGGTGCACGCTGCATTAGTAGGTCAAATCTAAAGAAAAAAAAAATACAACCCAAACTCTGCTGCGTAGAATTTAGTTCAGGTTGTAAAGCAGTGGGAACTTCAGTCTACGGTTCCTGCTTATATTTCTTTCCTTTTAAACCTATGTTGCAATAAAAAGATTTAATTTCTCATGTAATAATATTATTATTATTATTATTATAATACAGATTTTATATAGCGCCAACAGTTTGCGCAGCACTTTACAACATGAGGGTAGACATTACAGTTACATTACAATTTGGTACAAGAGGAATCAGAGGGCCCTGCTCTTTAGAGCTTACAGTAGTATGATTGTTAGATTTAACATCTTGATGGAAGGATTTCATTTCCAGAAACTGATTGCTCCAAGGGGTGGGCAACCTTGCCACTCCACCTGTGGTAAATCTACAAGTCCCATAATGCCCCTGCCTTTAGGAATAATTCCCGTGGCTTTCAAAGTCTTCCAGTTTGTTATGGGACCTGCTGCTCTAAAACAGCTAGAATGGCAAGGTTGCATAACTAAAACTCCAAACAGTCATTTCAATTTAGGGATGATCATTTTCATGGAGAAGAGACAAGCCTTCCTGGCATCCAATTAGATTTGATTTTTTTCTTAAAGCGATAGTAAACATAGGCATTGAAAACAGTTTTTAAAATTCCACTGCATGGCAATAGCATAATGTGCTAGTATGCATCGCATACTAGCACATTACGAAATACTTACCTTAGACCGAAGCCCTCCAGTCAGTGCTGACAGGGCTTCCATCTTCCCCTGGTCTTCCTTCCAGGTTTGCAGTCTCCGGCTGTATGAGTGGCCAGGGCCGTGATGACATAAATCCACGTGCACATGCACGTGGAAGACCTTGGCTCTGGCACAGAGCTCTGAAGATCTGGCACGGTACGATATCCCTTTAGAACGCATGCGCCAGTGATGTCACCGGCTGCATCCTGTATACAAAAAGTGTAGCTGCTAACTTTTAATAAACACACACTCATCTGTCCCAGGATCCAGCCATGTGGTCACCTGAACCGTTGCTTCTCTCTGGCCCTACTGATCAGCGCAGGCATTTTAACTGTGGGCACCTGGCCATGACAGCTTGCTGCTTCACAGCCGGGCACACACTGTGCATGTGCGAGTCACGCTGCGCCTGCTGAATGGTCTGGCAATCTTCTGGAACCTGTGAGGTGTCCCAGAAGATTACAGGGAGGAAGGGGGGGTAAGATAAATTATAACAGGTAAATTATAACACTTAATTTTGATCATTTTTATTTGTAAATCCTTAGGCAAAAGTAGACTTTTGATTTCTCTTTTAGTATTGCAACACAAATGTGTCCAGTTGCAGGTTGCAGGGTTTAAACCAGAGGACCAGTTTTTCAATAAAAAATCTAAAATGTACATGATAGTCCCCCTTTTTTAAAAAATACCTCTATTATTCCATAATTCTTTGAAGTAACCCCTTTATGGAACATTTATGGCTAATCTATTTAATAGGGTTACCTATATACATATGGCAAGGGGCATATCTTCCACAAGTTCATGCAACATACTACTCACACACATGACAACATCTTGCATTAGTGCCTGACTGCGATTTTCACAGTCCGGCACAGAATAGATTACATATTGTTTTGACTAATTATTGAACCAGAAAATAATCATTTTTATTCTTCAACATGTAATTTTGTCTCTGTTTCCTTTCTCTTTGTCCTAATAGAAATCATGCGTTCCAATGGCTTTTGTTTAGCCAATACAGAAACGATAGTCATTGACCACAGCATTCCCCATGTAAAGGATCCTGACTTGGACATAGATTCAACAGATCCCTTGTGAGTATCTTGCTTGCACTGCAGTAAAATGAATTCCAGGGTTTTCCTACTTGCCAGGATATCTTCTTACCAGACTACCAGTCTAAACTCTCAGTAATGACCTTACCTTGTCATTTTACTTCCTGGGATATGGAAAGCAGTCACTCTACCTAGTATTTAACTATATTAAAATGTCAACAGTCACATGTGGCCACAGATGAAACAAAACAAACTTTCCAGCTTAGATTTGAATAGGTGCTATTTTTTTATAGCATACATAGAAAAAGAACCTAGGGCTTTAGAGCAGTTGAACAATTTTTTACAGTTACTTAAAGTGGATGTAAACCCAATTCATGAAATGTGACCTGGGCACATATATCTGCAGTGTTTTCTTATTTCTCTTCAAAGCACTAAGTCCCGTGGCTTTCTCCTGCTTCATTCTTCTGTTATCAGCATGATAACGTCTGACAAGTTATCCGTCAACTCTGATAAAACCAGGCTGAAATTGGTGTCAGGGTGGGTGCTATAAATAGATTAGCAGAGGGCTTGTCTATTCACAGCACAGCTCTGCATTGTTTCTTCCCTTTTCTGCCTATGTGGAGGGGGGGGGGTGCCTTTCCTCCAATCAGCTGTCTCACAAGGTATGGCAAGAATCCACACCCACTGGTGAATCAGGAAGAGAAAATTCTCACATGATGTGCACTTTCTAAACAGTATATAAAGCTGAAGACAGCAGCTATACATGTAAAACTTATGTAGGGAGATTTGTTTCATCTCTGTGTATCATCTGAGGCTGTTCACTTCACTGGGTATATGTGAGGGTCTACATCCACTTTAAATATCTTGTCTTTATAGGGCATTAAGGTCGCTGGTTCAAATCCCAACCACGACACTACCTACCTGGAGTTTGTTCTCCCTGTACTTGTGTGGGTATCCTTCGACACCCCAAAGACATGTTGGTAGGTTATTGGATGGCTCCTGGCTAAATTGGCCCTTGAATATAAGTTAGGGACATTAGATTGTAAGCTCCTTGAAGGTAGGGACTGATCTGAATGTACAATATATATGTAAAGGACTGCATAAATTGACAGCGCTATGTAAGTACCTGTAATAAAATAAATAGGGCATTATAATTTGACATGATTAGAGACTTGCCCACTGAGCCATCTTTTCTCTTTCTGTTTTGGTGCATCTCAGCTGTGCTCAGTCATTGTGCCTGATTTACTAAAGGAGTTAAGGTGGCCATACACCAGTAAAATTTATTTCAAAAACCTTTCCTTCTTGGAACATTTGTTCTGTTCTCTAGTAGGTAATAGGATCCAATTATTAATCATTTTTGACCGTAGTATTATTTAAAAAAAATAAATAAATCAAAGAACGGAAAATTTTTCTTGAACAAGCAAAATTCCATTAGTGAATGTGGTTTTCATTTGGGAAATTCCATTAATTCTAAATTAATTCTAAATTCAAATGTTAAAAGCAAATTCAATTTTAAAGTACTTTTGAAAAACATTCATCAAGTCTTTGATGACATTATTGAATATGCTGATGAGATTTTTGGTATGAACATTCATATGGGAATCTACCAGTATTTTTCAAGGTTAAGCCTGTTTCCTTTGCAGTGTGACAATTTTTATTTTGCAAGGGAATTGGCAATTAACTTATTGAATGTGGTGCCGAGAATACCCAATAACTTGCAATGAAAATGAAAAAGAAAGGATTTTTACTTGTATATGATTGTATGATAGAAGTAAGCACAGCTTCACTTCATTCACTAAAAATTCAGTTTGAAAATTGAACAGGCTTTACTTCTTCAGGCAGCGGCTGGCTTTCTCATGAAAGCACTCCAAGCAGCTCACAAGCCAATGGAACGCTTTTAGAAGCATGCCAGTGTTTCTTGGGCTTACCATTTCCATCAGCGCGCCCAAGAAATGATCCGACGGTGCGGCCGGCTTGTCACAGAGGCGATAAGAGACTAGATCGTCTTTGACTGCCTCTATGGCCTTGGAGGACCGGAGCAACATCACGTCACTTCCGGTCCATTTTTTATTTTTTTTATAAAGCAAAAGATCAAAGTTTTTTTTTTTTTTTTCTATCTTTTGCTTTTTAAAGGTAAAGGAGATATCTGGGGTCTTTTTGACCCCAGATCTCTTCATAAAGAGGACCTGTCTATCTTATTTCTATTACAAGGGATGTTTACACTCCTTGTAATAAGAATAAAAGTGATCCAAAAAAATATATAAATAATGGGGCAGTGTAAAAATACGTTGGTCGTGCACGAATATGTAAAAGGTGTTCGCACCACACATGTGAGGTATCGCTGCGAACTCCCATTACCCATTGGGGGGGGGGGATATTCTGGTGCTGATGTCAAGCAGCTGCGCGATCCTGGGTCGACAGTGGCCTTCCATGTGACTTATACTGGATTCACTGTTCTGGATTGTATGTTGTTTTTACATGTTTGGGGAAAAAAAACTATTACCTATTGGAATCTGCTCTGACCTCTTGGTGAGCTTTATTTACCCTTAGCTGGAGTACACAGGAGGTGCCATTGGAGTTAACATACCGCACTGGTTCCTGGGAGATTTCTATGTATGTTCTCCATCCATTCATCCCCAGCCCATTGCCCAGAGATAGAAGATATAATGTTATACATAAATAAGCCAAAGGATGGTAATAATATGTAAGGCATTTCAAAGTTTTGGTAATAGTGACATGCTGCTGTCAGTAGTGCAGAGGACAGTGTCAGTAGGACAGTGGACGGTGTTAGTAGAGCAGTGGACTATGTGAATAGAGCAGTGGATGGTGTCAGTCATTTTTTATTTTTATTTTATTTTTTTACAATTTTATGTATTATTTACTTTTTACAATATCAACACAGTTTACTATGCTTCAGTTCTGAATGAACACAGTGAGCGATCGGTATCAATCACTCACTGTGTTCACTCAAAAAAGGAAGGGGCCAGAAAATGACATGTTTACTGCCCCCTTCCCCTGTTCTCCATCCTGATACTTCCCCTGCAGCAGCTGGCGAGAGAGGAGAGGAGGGAAGCCAGCAGTGCTGTCGTGGGGATGAAGGGGAAGGGGAGGAGTCAGCCAGCAGAAATACGTAGAACGTGGACAGGAGGGTTGGTGGGGGCTCCATTTACTAGAACCGATCAGTTGTATTTTCCTTCAGAAAAATACAACTGATCGGTTCTAGTAAATGCTGCCCTCCTGTGAGGAGAGCATGGGGAGCCGCAGTCCAGTTTGCACAATGTGTCAGAGTTTCAGGTGAACTGGAACCCGGGCACATGTTTCAAAACACAGACAAGTGGCAAACCTAGTGGCAGCACCCCTCTTAATGCAGCACCTGGGGGACACATGCCCCCCTGCCCCCCCATGTTTCGGCCTTGCTTGTGCTAAAAATTGGGGTGGAAGGGTCAGATATTTGCTGAGGGGCTATTTTAGAGGGGAGAGAACATGTGCTAGAAGGTGGGGTGGAGGAGGGGGCAGATATGTGCTGGGGGGCACTTTGGGAACGGAATGGGCTTGTGCTAAAATTTAGAGTGGGGGGAGCAGATGTGTGCTGGGGAGTGCTTTGGGAGGGTAGAGGACTTGTGCTAGAAGGTGGGGGGGGGGGATTTCAAATTCAACCTCCTCACTTCTAGCCCAAGTCACCTCCCTTTCCAAATTTTCCCCCAGCACACATCCGCCGCCCTCTCTCCACCTCCTTAAAAGCTCCACTATCTTTCACATGTCTTACTTCTGTTGCTCTATTAGGCTGAAGCACCCAGTTGGCTCTAGTACCTCCCCCACACTGTAGTTGGCTCTGCCTCTCTCATTTGCTGGAAGATCATCCAGTGGGGCTGTCGGCATCTGGGGCATTTGGGGCAGCACAGTGGCGTAGTGGTTAGCACTCTCGCCTAGCAGTAAAAAGGGTCGCTGGTTCAAATCTTAACCACGACACTACCTGCCTGGAGTTTGCATGTTCTCCCTGTGCCTGCGTGGGTTTCCTCCAGGTACTCCGGTTTCCTCCCACACTCCAAAGACATGCTGGTAGGTTAATTGGCTTCTGTTCAAAATTGGCCCTGGTATATGAATGTGAGTTGGGGACCTTGGATTGTGGGCTCCTTGAGGGTAGAGACCGATGTGGATGTACGATGTATGTGCGGAGTGCTGCATGAATTGGCGGCGCTATATGGGTACCTTAAATTAAAAAAAAAAAAAAATAGGCATGATTGTAGACATGCACCCACACTCACTCAGGTTGAACTGGATGGACTGGTGTCTTTATTCAACCTTACTAACTATGTAACTATCTGCAGTGCACCCCGGGCACCTGCATCTCCCTTGTCCCTATCCTGTACTCAGTGGGAGCCACTTAGAAGTTCAGACCTGTGGGAGACATTGGGAGACAAGCTATCACTTGTAAACACAAAAGCGGGACGTCTGTGTTTACAAGTAATAGTGGTCAGCAGGTAGCAGAGGGCCTGAGCCAGAGGTGGTGGAACTAAGTTCCAGCTGAAAAAAAAGCCCTGATTTGCACTCTACCTATCCTGTCCTCCTGTGACTCAACTTAACTTAGGGATCCCTCTGTCCTCATTAGTTGACACATTTTGGTGGATCATTTTATTCTTAAAATTTTCCTTTGATTTTAAACGGACCTGCAATTTACTATTTCTGGTCTATTTTTACAATTTTATTCTATGTGACAGACCATATGTAATAATTTATTGTCCCCCTGCTTTGTTTGTATTTTTCAACAAAAACAGCTCTCAGTATAAACTGTACGTGATAGACACTGATGGTTTTTCACAGATACAACACATTATGTGAATTTTTGTTGGCGTCTGGCACACCTCAGTCGATGAGCTTCCTCATTATCCAAAGCCGTGAAATATAACATTACTAGCTGAATATTATTTCTCACACCTGGCTGCTGTCTTATTATGATGACGTGAATTGATTAACTGCAGTCGGATCTGAACTGGTTAGCAAGATTACAAAGCAGGGTTATGGACCTTTCACAGCAAGACACGTGGCAGTGGTCTGGGACAGTTCTCCTGCAGCTTTGGATCAGGTCACCTTTATGATACATCTGAATGTTCCTTAAATGTTACATGACTCCTTGATATCTTGCTGATCACTTCTGCCCTGACCACGCTGGGCCCTTGTAGGGTTGCTGAGAGGGAATTAGGAAGGAGAACTTTTATGAATTTGTTTACTTGGCTCTGGTACAAAATTAAACCATTTGATCATGTAGCGTTGGTGCCAAAATGTCTGCAGCATGCTGCTCTATTACACATTTTGGCACTTGAACGGATGAACAAAATCATTTCCTAATTCACTTTGTTGTTTTGGCACTACAGCATATATTATTTAAGCTCACATATCATAGCTGAAAAATAATATGGCTTTGATTCTTTTAAGATTATGTTCTTTCTTTCAAACCTTTTATGTTGTTACTAAAGCTGTGATATTGTAAGTTATCACTTGATGTGATGTGACAGTAGTAAATGTTTTTATATTGTGAATGTACTGTGGCCAGAGTGAAGTCAAGTATATATTTGATTTGCATATAAACTCCAGTATATAGCTGAAAACCCCAGTGGCAAGAGCTATTACACTAAAAACATTTAAACATTCAGTGGCAGTATGAAGTCTGTTTTACAACTCAACTGAAAAAGGCAAAGAAATAAGGCAAAGTACAATTTCCAATAATCCTTAATAACCAATTAAAATAACGTATTTTTTGCATTCAACTGGAATTTAGGCAAAAATTTTTTTTTTCCATTTTGGATAGCGTAATGCCGCATACACACAAGCGGACTTTTCGACCGGACTGGTCCAACGGACCGAGACCGGCGGACAATTTGACCATGTGTGGGCTTCATCGGACCTGCAGCGGACATTTTCGGTCGAAAATCTGACGGACTTTAGATTTGGAATATGTTTCAAATCTTTCCAACGGACTTGAGTCCGGTCGAAAAGTCCACTCGTCTGTATGCTAGTCCGACGGACAAAAACCGACGCTAGGGCAGCTATTGGCTACTGGCTATCAACTTCCCTATTGTAGTCCGGTCGTACGTCACCACGTACGAATCCGTCGGACTTTGGTGTGATCGTGTGTAGGCAAGTTCGTTCATTGGGAAAGTCCATCGGAAGTCAGCCAAAAGTCCGTCGGATAGACCGTCGGACCACTCCGGTCGAAAAGTCCACCCGTGTATATGCTGCATAAGTGAGGGTTATAACCCCTGTCTAGTTTTTTTTTTTGGGGGGGGGGGGTTGCCATCTGTGTGCCATTGGGAAAATTTACAGTTTCTTCCTGTCCCATAGCCAAAACAGGATGTGAGAGGAAATCCCTGCAAATCAATGGAATCCCTTGGGGGCCCCCCAGGCCACCAGAATTAGTTTCACCGTTTGAAGATGTCCCCTTACTTTTTTGGGGACAACCCAAAATGTAGTATTTTCTTTTACTTTCACTTTCAATGATAACAGTAAACCAGACTTTAACGGGGACACAGACAGCAATAAAATCTCCACTATGTCTAAAACTGAAAAAAAAATAATTTTTTTTTTCTTTAGTTATACTTTAAGTACAACCCCAATTCCAAAAAAAAAATGTGTAAAATCTACATAAAAACAGAATGCAATAATTGGCAAATTTCATAAACCCATATTTTATTCACAATAGAATATATATCCAATGTTTAAACTGAGAAAATGTACCATTTTCAGAAAAAAATAAGGTCATTTTGAAATGGATGGCAGGAGCACATTTCAAAAAAGTTGGGAGCGGGCCCCCTGATGATGTCAATACGATGAAAAGCCTAGGGGCGTGGTCGAGGCATAGCTTCACAGCACTGAGAGAGAGCAAGCTGGCACTGGAAGCTTACATTAAGGCCACTTTCACACTGAAGCAGCGGGTGTGTTAGCAGTAAAGCACTGCTAGATTTAATGGCACTTTACCGCTGTTATAGCGGCGCTTTTTGCCCGCTAGTAGGGTGCTTTTAACCCCTGCTAGCAGCCGAGAAAAGGGTTAATAGCGCCTATTCTGTGGCGATTCGGCAGCGCTGCCTATTCATTTCAATGGGCAGGGGCGGTGGAGGAGCGGTGTATACACTGCTCCAACACCGCCCCAAAGATGCTGCACTAAGCTAACACAATATAGGATTTTATTGTCTTTTAACATGTAAATACACACTGAATCGTCCATCCATCCACCCACCTAACCTACTGAGGTTCTCCAAGAGCCAGAGTCCTTGCTGATTAAGAAGGAAATTAGTCTGTTTATTGTTGGAGCGCCTATATTGACCTTTGTCATGGGAGTCAATACAGTGAGGTGAAAGTTTGCCAAAAAGGGATTCACCTTAGTGTTTTCTACTTGCAAGTTTTTGCAGCACTTACCTAGGAGTGATATATATCACAAATTGTATGGGACTACCACAATCACAATTATATGGACTTTTTACAATTTTTTTGTTTATGATTCATTTATTGTTTTTTTTAGATTATTTAACGATTGCTGAAAACACATACAACATCAGTTCATAGACAGTTGTTATCAGTCACAGATAAACTTTTAGTGAGAGTAGCATTCATTTATTTTTTATACATCTAAAAATTTTCGAACTATTTCAGAATAATGTTTGTCAACGTAAAATTGTGAAGATTTTAAATATATCATCATCTACAGTACATAATATCATAAGAATATTCCAAGAATCTGGAGAAAGCTCTGTATGCAAGGGACAAGGCAGAAACGCAATATAGGATGCCCATGATCTTTAGGCCTTAAGATGGCACTGCATTAAAAACAGGCATGATTTTGTGATGGACATCACTCCATGTGCTCATGAATACTTCCAAAAATCACTGTCTGTGAACACAGTGCACAATGGAATCCAAAAATTTAAGGTAAAGCTCCAATATGCAAAGAAAAAGCCATATCTGAACATGATCCAGTAGCACTGCTGTCTTCTCAGGGCTAAAGCTCATTTAAAATGGTCTGTTGCAAAGTGGAAAACTGTTCTGTGGTCAGACTAATCAAAATTTAACAATCTTTTTTTGCAACCATGGCTGCTCTGTCCTCTAGACTAAAGAGGTGAGGGACCTTCAGGCTAGTTATCAGTGCTCAGCTCAAAAGCCTGCATCTCTGATAGTATAGAAGTGCATTTGTGCGTATGAAATGGGCAGCTTGCACATCCGGAAAGGCACCATCAGTGCTGAAAGATACTGTATATGCAGGTTTTAGAGCAGCATATGCTCCCATCAAAGCAATGTTTTTTTCAGGGAAGATCTTTCATATTTCAACAGGACAATGCTAAACCACATACTGCATTTATGACAACAGCATGACTTCAAAGTAGAATAATCCGGGTGCTTAACTGACCTGCCTGCAGTCCAGGCCTTTCACCAATTGTGAATATTTGGCACATTGTAAACACAAAATATACAAAAAAGACCCAGGACTGTTGAACTGTTAGAATCCTATATCAGGCAAGAATGGGACGACATTGCTCTCTCAAAACTCTAGCTGGTCTCCTCAGACGTTTACAGAGTGTTGTTAAAAGAAGAGGGGATGCTACACCATGATAAACCTGGCCCTGTCCCAACTTTTGTGAGACGTGTTGCTGCCATCAATTTCAAAATGATCTTATTTTTTTCTTAAATTGGTAAATTTTCTCAGTTTAAAACATTTGATGTTTCCTATTTTCTACTGTGAACAAAATATGGGTTTATGGGATTTGCAAATCATTGCATTCTGTAGAATGTAAATTGTATACAGCGTCCCAACTTTTTTGCAATTGGGGTTGTAGTTACTGCATCTTAAATCCATGTCCAGACAAGGTCCTGTGGTACTCAAAGCCAAGATGCCAAAATGTATTCCCCCGTTCCCAGAAGCTGATATTGATGAAAATTGCAGATCCATAAAGTATATTGGCTTTGCCAGTGCAGAAGTGACTGCCCTAAGCTTATCATGTTTTGATGTGAATCCAAATTGAGGTGTTGCGATGTAATTAATTATTGTGATTTAGTCATAAAAAGCATGCAAACAGAAACAGAATTTCATTAACACAATAACCAAAATGTGTTCTTCCATTTGTGTAAGTTATCTTACAAAACTCATCCAAAGTGAAATCTTAAGGTTACATATAAATGTAAATGAACATGTTTAAAAAAACATAGAGCTAAGGGGGTTTTGATTTCACACAGAACACTAATTTAGAATGAACACAATTTTTTTGAATACTCACTACAACTGTACACAGACTGAGTTGTCACATGGAATACTGACTGTAGCACTGCAGATTACATTGGGAGATCAGTCTTCACAGTGTAATTAATAGGGTTCCGCTGTCCCGCTGTAAGAGCTATCCTCTGCACTTTGTTGTAAGGTGCTTCTCATTAAGTTTAGGGGCAACTGTCAAACAGACAACCAATCTCCCAGTAATGGGGCTTCTTTTGGAGAGCAGAAGACAGAGAGCAGAGGCAGAAAAGACTGCTGCCCACTTCTGCCCTCTCTAACAGTGCCTGAGGCAGGTTCATCTCCAGCCTGTGGGGTAGTCCAGCCCTGAATGCCATTATTGTTTACACAGTATTTATTAAATAGGTTGTGGATCTTATTTCAAGCAGTTAGCATCAAGGTGGAGGACATCATTCAAAATGGTGCCCCATGAGGGACAAAGGAACAAAACTCTCCTGAATGGGTACCTCCTGTACATGTTGAGAAACAGAAACAATCTTTTAAAGGGTCAGTTCACCCATAATTACGGTTTTATTTAAAGGTCTTGGATACTCTTACCAATGAGATATCCCTTCCATAGTTCAGGATTCTGTTCCCCCTCACCTGGGAGTTTGAATGTTTCTGCCAACTTTCCATCCTGTTGCAGTCTCTGTAATAGAAATTAAATAAGGAGCCCAAAGGGGAGATCATGGGTGCTTTGCAATGGTAATCACAGGTGTTAAGCTTCAGGAACTGAAATCTTCTAAATCTCCCTGGTAGATATTAGAAACTGTTGGGTAGCTTGATACTCTAGAATCCTTACTTAGTTTTTTTGTGGACTGGTCCTTGAAATGTCTAACCTTCTTGCCAGTTGATAAATTGCATACAGAACTTATGTATTACCATGATTTCCAACACAACTTATAAATTGTGGAAAGAACGTATAAAAGTAATTTGTATTAGGTAAAAAAAAAAAACAAGTAGGTGTATAACCCCCTTTATATCTAACTCATCTAAAGAACTGATATAAACAAAGGCTAATTTCACACTGGGGCGTTGGGGGCGTCGGCGGTAAAGTGCTGCTATTTTTAGCGGAGCTTTACCATCGTTTTTGCTGAGGTTTTCGGCCGGTAGCAGGGCACTTTTAACCCCCGCTAGCGGGCGAAAAAGGCGGTTCGGCAGGCGCTGGCCATTGATTTCAATGGGCAGGAACGCTTTAGGAGCGTTGTATACACCGTTCCTACAGCACTGCAAAGATGCGGCTTGCAGGACTTTTTTTACCGTCCTGCCAGTGCTCCGCTTCCTTGGGCTTTCACATTGGAGTGAGAGGAGAGGCTCTTTCAAGGTGCTTTGCAGGCTCTATTTTTAGCATTATAGCCTGTAAAATGCCCCAGTGTGAAAGTAGCCTCAGTATAGGAAGAAAAAACACTTTCCTAAACAGCCAGAGAGGGAAATCTTCACAAATTGCCAGCCTACCAGAAGAATCTAATCTTATCTGCACCAGGCAACCTAGGCTTTGTTCAGATTGCTGCTTTGATCCCAAACTCTTTATCTGCAGACGTGCTCAGAAATTTATTAGCAGGTTTCTGCTGTAAATGTCAAAGTGCTGATGAGCACAGATTGCAGAGAACTGATTGCCTTGCTGCTCACAGATTATAGGAATCAAGTCTCCAAAATTTGGATGGCAGCACATTATCTGCTGTCCAAAAGAATATAGGAAGAAGCCTTTTGTGGGGTGTAGAGCAGCAGGTTATAGGGACACTTCAGAATAATTTATTTTTTCAAAATCAAAAGAAATTCCACGAGTATAGCTATGCAGTCATGTAATGGTGAGATAACAAATTAAGTTTGTATGAAACAAAGTAGTGAGAACAATAACAGCAAATCTGATCTTACAATTCTACTTTATGAATAACAAACTACAAAAAAAGAAAATATAGTGAAACAGGAAGATATAAAAATGGGATGGGGGAACTTGGATTACCTAATATAAATTTATTACCAACCTACAGTGGTCATAGAAAAGAATCACCCCCTTTAAAATAATTACATTTTTTTGCTTTGCAGCCTGAATTCAAGACAGGCACCGTTTTTGTTTTACTCAGCTGTATTTATTAGTGCAACTTATAACATCCAAGTGAAAGATACAACACCAACATATCAGAGAAAAAAAAAATTAAAACAGGATCACTGAGTTGGAAAAAGGATCACCCCCTTATGTCAGCATTTTGTTGGACTACCCTTTGCTTTAATTTACAGCCTTTAGTCTGTTTAGATATGTCTCTACTAACTTTGCACACTCTTCTTTGCAAAACTGCTCAATGTCAGTTAAATTTGATAGTGACCATTTGTGGACTGCAGTCTTCAAATAATTCCACAGATTTTCAATTGAGTTTAAGTCTGGGCTGTGACTAAGCCATGCAAGGACATTCACCTTTTTCTCCTTCAACTAATATGTGGTCATTTTTGTTATGTGCTTTGGGTAATTGTCATGTTTAAAGATAAACCTTCTTCCCATTGACAACTTTCCTGCAGAGGGCAGCAGATTTTCCTCAATAATTTGACAGTATTTTGCGCCATCCATTTTTTCTTCTGTCCCGACAAGTGCTCCAGTCCCTGCTGCAGAGAAACACCCCCTAACAGGATATTACCACCTCCATGGTTTACTGTAGAAATGGTGTTATTTGGATGGTGAGCTGTATTGGATTTCTGCCAGACATATGGTTGGGTGTTGAGTCTGACCATAACACCTTTTTCCATGTGGCCTTAAATATTTAAGGTGCATTAAAGGTGGTCAGATGAGGCTAAAATCATTTGAATTATTTGATCTCAACTCCAAAGCATAAGTCTGGCGGAAATCCATTATAGCTCACCATCCAAATAACACTATTTCTACAGTAAAGCCTTGAGGTGGTAATATCCTGTTATGGGGTGTTTCTCTGCAGCAGGGACTGGAGCACTTGTCAGGATAGAAGGAAAAATGGATGTGGAAAAATACTATAAAAATACCATAAAAATCTGCCCTCTGCCATAAAGTTGTCAATGGGAGGGTTTACCTTTCATCATGACAATGACCCAAAGCACACAGCAAAAAGTACCACACAGTGGTTGAAGGAGAAAAAGATGAATGTCCTTGCATGGCTTAGTCAGAGCCATGAAAATCTGTTTAATGATTTAAAGACTGCAGTCCACAAACGGTCACCTTTCGATTGATCTGAATTTGAGCAGTTCTGAAAAGAAGAGTGGGCAAATATTGAAAAGTCTAGATGTGCAAAGTTAGTACAGACATATCCCAACAGACTAAAGGCTGTAATAAAAGCAAAAGGTAGTTCAAAAAAAATACTGACACAAGGGGGTGATCCTTTTTCCAACTCAGTGATTCTGCTCTTAAATAATTTTTTTTTCTGACATGTTGGTGTTATATCTCTCACTTGGATGTTATAAGTTGCACTAGTAAATACAGCTGGATAAAACAAAAACTGTGTCTGTCTTAATTTCAAGCTGCAAAGCAGCAAAATGTGATTTTAAGAGGAGGTGATTATTTTCTATATCCACCGTTTATGAAGAACCAAAGTAACAAGAAACATTAACAAAGAAAAACAAAGAGATTGAGAAAGCATTGTATTGTTTGCAATGAACGCACATTGCAGTAACTGGAACAAGAACAAATAAATAAGGGAGTTGAGTTTTCTAAAGTACCTGTACCTTTGATTAACTGTCAGTATAAACAAACCAAACATGTTACAAAAAGTATGACTGGATATTGACAGTTATAGTATTTTTTGGGTTTTTTTTTAATCTATAGCAGGGCTCCATAAATTAAGTTACAATAGTTTAAATGTTTTTTGTAATAAATGTTGTCTTTCCATCCTACTATAGTCATCTTCATCTGGACATTAGTTTGGTCTTTTGACAGCTATACTGTTATAATAAAGACAGCTACGATGCTACTCTGCCCAGGCCTCCTTAACATTCATAGAGATATGATTACTAGATCTAGGTAGAAAGGAGCGCCCAGTGTCCAGTAAATACAAGTCGGAAGGTGAGTTTGAAGGCATTTTATGAAGATTGTAAAAAGTATGACAAGCCAGCACGTTTCGGGGGAACAAAGACTCCCCCTGGGGAAGAATCCCAAACAGGTATGTCTGTAGCACAAGGATCAGACAGATGTATGTCTGCATGTCGGCTGTGCTCACTAAGGCAGTGTTGAGAGAGCTTTTTTCCCCCGAAACGCATTGGCTTGTCATATCCCAAACTCCAATAAATGCCTTCAAAATCACCTTCCAACTTGTATTCACTGGACACCATGCGCTCCTTTCTACCTACGCTTCCTAGTTCACATATGGACCTTAAGGCCGTACCCAGAGGTAGCAGCCCAGGACCCAAAAAAAGGGCTGCTCGTCACCTTCTTTTAAGTTGGGCACAAACCATTGGAAGCAAAGCCTTCTCCTTTGCCCACTCCATCACCCACCTACAACTAGTGACTGATTGACGCAGTTCAACGCAGTCTCCAAACCCAACGAGTTAATTAATACTCGAGCGACCTCAGTAACAGATTTTTTGATTTACTAAGAGCAAATAGGCTGTACATTTTGCAAGGGAATTAACTTTATTTAATTAACTTAATTAACTTAATGAATGTGGTGAAAATTAATTTTGCAAAGAAAGCCCAATCATGTGCTAGGAAAAAAAACAAACTTTTTGCTTCTACATGATTGGATGATGGAAGTCAGCAGAGTTTTACCCTTTACTAAGCTAAAGAAAATTACCATTGCAAAGTGAAAATCCCCCTGCAATGTGAACAGCATATTTGCCTTTAGTAAATAAACTCCAGGCAATGAAACATTTGTAAAGCTGTTTAACTGTATTAGAGATGCCTAACCACAGAAGAAGCTACAGGGAATAACAGGACTCAGTCTGTCATGTGCTCCAGGGTCCAAGAGGCCAAGCTCAAGTGGCTACATGGCTGTTTCATTCTTACGCTGGCCATACAGTATACACATTTCAGCCATATCCTGATGAGCCTGCCCATATTCGTTCAGTGGCTGACCCTCTCAGCCCCCTCCTGCTTGACATCCTTTAACTGAAAAATCAAAAGAGCTGGCAGAAAACTGTAGGGCAGTGTTGAAAATTACACCAGCAACCATAGTTGGGTTAGAGTTAAAAAAAAAGGATGAATGTGTTGATGTCTGTTGAAAACCGACAGATGTTTGCTTCAAAGAAGTTCTATGATCACAGCAAACACTTTATTTCTTAACATTACTATCTCTTTCCACAACGTCTTGGATTCCATGTATGCTTTGCAGCTTCTCCTCTACTGTTTACTTTCTTTTTCTAAGGACTACATACCCAATGGTACCTTGCTGCCTGCAAGCAGTGATTCCTGTACTGACTCCACCGCCTGAAACTCCTCCTCTTATCACCTCTGTAGTTCAGAAGGCAAGCTCTGTGAAATGTGTGATACAGCAGTGCCTACTCACAAGGCATAGTGAATACAGTGCCTTTGAAAAAGTATTCATATCCCTTGATATTATTTACATTTTGTCATGCTACAACCAAAAACTTACATGTATTTTACCTGACCTGTCTGGTGTGTTCCTTGGCCTTCATGATGCTGTTTGTGCACTAAGGTTCTCTTACAAACCTCTGAGGGCTTCACAGAACAGCTGAATTTATACTGATATTAAATTACACACAGGTGGACTTTACTAATTAGGTAACTTCTAAAGGCAATTGGTTCCACTAGATTTTAGTTAGGAGTATCGGAGTAAAGGGGGCTGAATACAAATCTACGCCACACTTTTCACATATTTATTTGTAAAAAATGTTGAAAATCATTTATCATTTACCTTCCACTTCACAATTATGTGCCACTTTGTGTTGGTCTATCATATAAACTCCCAATAAAATACATTTACATTTTTGGTTGTAACATGACAAAATGTGGAAAATTTCAGGGGGTGTGAATACTTTTTCAAGCCACTGCATGTTTTAGGGGACTCAAGGAAGTAAATGTGTGGAGATCTGCACAAAGTAAAATGACAAATTTCAAGATCGTTCTGATTAATAGGAGTAGGCTAGAAGTAATCCACAAAAGCTGTGTGTTGTCAGCCCAAAACAGGATTTTTAAGATGATTGCATTTCTGGAAGATCAACTGTTATTTTTCTATACAGTACTTACAGGGTCTCTAAAGGGATAAAACATGAGGAAATGTGCATGTATTGCATAGATCTACTTCCTATTTTTTTTATTTTGCTTTGACAAATGCTTTATAGTTATATGACAATGTCTGCACACCTCATTGTAGTGTGTGGCTTCAACATATTTTAACTTTAACGTCATAAGCAGGTTTTAGTGAGTTTCTATTTGCAGACTAGCAAGGCTATGTGTCTTTTGTTTTTATTTACATTTACAGTGAATTGCAACACCCACACACCTCCCATGCTAGTTAATTATAAATTATTATTATTATTGATCATTGGTTGACACTTTCTTCTTTAAGTATACAGTAGGGAAAACAATTATTTGATTCCCTGCAGATTTTGTAAGTTTGCCAAATTAAAAAGAAATGAAGGGTCTATAATTTTTTATCATAGGTGTATTTTAAATGATAGAGACAGAATATCAACCAACAATCCAGAAAAACCACATGATACAAATGTTATAAATGGAGTTGCAGTTCAGTGAGTAAAATAAGTATTTGATCCCAAGCAAAATATGACTTAATACTTGGAGGAGAAACCCTTGTTGGCAAGCACAGAGGTAAGATGTTTCTTGTAGTTGGTTACCAGGTTTGCACACATCTCAGGAGTGATTTTGGTCCACTCTACAGATCTTCTGTAAATCCTTAAGGTTTCTTGGCTGTCACTTCAGCTCCCTCCATAAATTTTCTATAGGATTAAGGTCTGGAAGCTGGCTAGGCCACTCCATGTCCTTAATGTGCTTCTTCTTGAGCCACTCCTTTGTTGCCTTGGCAGTATGTGTTGGGTCATTGTCATGCTGGAAGACCCATCCACGACCAATCTTCAGTGTTCTGGCTAAGGGAAGAAGGTTCTCATCCAAGATTGTACAATACATGACCCCAACTATTGGCCCCTCCTACCTCCCCTACCTTTGGCAGAGAAACAGCCCCAAAGCATAATGTTTCCACCTCTGTGCTTGACTGTAGGGATGGTGTTCTAAGGGTCATAGTCAGCATTTTTCTTCCTCCAAACACTGAAAATGGAGTTAATGGCAAAGAGCTCAATTTTGGTCTCATCTGACCACAGCACTTTCTCCCAATCCTTCTCTAAATTATTTAGATGTTCATTGGCAAATTTCAGACAGGTCTGTACATGTGCCTTCTTGAGGAGGAGGACCTGGAGGGTGCTTCAGGATTTCAATCCATGGCGGCGTATTGTGTTACCAATGGTTTGTTTGGTAACTGTGGTCCCAACTACCTTTAGATCATTCACAAGCTCTGTGTAGTTCTGGGCTGATCCATCACTTTTCTCATGATCATGCTTACCCCATGAGGCAAATCTTGCATGGAGCTCCAGACCAAGGCAATTGATGGTTATTTTGTATTTCTTCCATTTGCAAATAAACGCTCCAATAGTTGTCTCCTTCTTACCAAGCTTCTTGCTGATGGTCTTGTAGTCCATTCCAGCCTTGTGTATGTCTACAGTCTTGTCCCTGACGTCCTTTGACAGATCTTTGGTCTTTTCCATGATCGTGAGGTTTGAATGGAAGAAAGATTCTGTGGACAGGTGACTTTTATATACATAACGAGTTGTCATTAGGAGCACCTTCTTTAATTGACAGGACTAATCTGTGTACCACATGAGCACATACTGTAGCCAGTCTGTGGGAGCCAGAATTATTGTTGGTTGGTAGGGTATCAAATACTTATTTTACTCACTGAACTGCAACTTAATTTATAACATTTGTTTTATGTGTTTTTTTCTGGATTTTTAGTTGATATTCTGTCGCTATCATTTAAAATACACCTATGATAAAAATTATAGACCCTTCATTTCTTTGTAGGTGGGCAAACTTACACAATCTGCAGGGGATCAAATAATTATTTCCCCTACTGTATCTAAGGCCAAAACAGTTTTTTTTTCTGTTGGATAGAGTAGGGAAGGGTTAAAACCACTGTCAGTTTTTAGGAATCTGTCCCTTATTAGGGAAATTTTGCTTCACTTCCTGTCATATAGACTAAACAGGATGTGAGAGGATATATTTCCAAAGTATGGGAAAGCCTCTCTTAGTGGGAGACTTCCAATCTTATTCTGTTCTGATAGTGACTCGGTAATTTTAATCTACCCTCACTTTCTTTCCATTGACATTCCATTGACGTTGACAATAGTGATCAAAACAGTTAGAGAAAATTAATCTCCATATCAGGGACACTGGCAACAGTAGAGACCTTATAGTGGTTCTATCCCCTCACGCCTCTAAGTAAAAAAAAAAGGTTTTGTCTTTAGTTACTCTTTCTGGCTAGGTCTAAACCTGCCTTTAAGAACTTGACGACAGTCGTATTATTAGCAGTTTAATGATTTCAGTGCAAATGCTGAATGCATACCAATTGTCTTGAGATATACTAAACCTTCCTTGACAAAGGAGCTGGGCGGCTCCAAAATGTGAAGCCATGCCCCATTCACAGCTGACAGCTGAGTGTGACATCATTTCCAGTCTGGCTTTGCAATCCAAGGTGGTTTCACTTCCTGGGTTCAGCCACTTCCTGGTTTCTCTCTATTACCCGGCTGGCTGCAGGGATAAAGCATTCTTTCCTGGAATAACAGACCCCTGGAGCACATCTGAGCTGGCAACTTGATGATATTCATGATAAGCACTGACTGTCATCCTTTTGAGCTAGTTGCTAATTGTCTTTTTTATCTAATAAAGGTTTCCTACTGCTACACTTAGTTTGGCGCCCTCTTGTGTTCCAAGAGGGCGCCATCCCACCTTTCATAGTTTTGATTATGTTCAACAAAATGGTCAACTGTCCATGTACCCTGCTAGAGTTTAGAGTTTAACCCTTTCCCTGCCAACAGCATAATGCTTATGTCAATAGCAGCACTCACCCATAGACAGATTCCTGGCTGTACTTCTTCAGCTGACTGTTGAATTTTTAGTGGAATTGATTCAGATGGCTTCCACATGTGCTGGAATCACTACACATCATTTACTGGATAAGTTCCACATACCCTGGAAAGTGTATATTGACAATTTTGGCTGGTCTAGTTTGTCATTGTTTCATAGGCTTGACATGTTTGGTATCTGTTTACTCATCTTAAGCTCGTCTTTTATGTTTTAGCAAAAACTGGGTAATATACTGTGTTTGTGTGCACTAAAATTTACTTCAGTGTATAATTAATGAAAATATAGGTTAGATAAACAGTTGTACTAATATATGGCACAAAAAATTGCAACTGGGTCCAATTTATTTTACGGGGGCTCTGCTTTTAGAAAATATGTAATGTTTTGAAGGTTTTTAATTAATATTCAGGCATAAAATGCGCATTCTTAAAAAGTGTTCAAAAAATAAAAAATAAAAGGCTCTGGCAAGCAAACTGTTAAAGTGAAACAGAGTTTTGGATAGAAGGGGGAAAGCTTGCAAATCCTTTCTATATTTTCCTTGGGAAGATTTCCCCTCTCTTCTTGTTTTAGGGTTCACACAGGAAGTAATGAGAAATCTCTGTTGCAAAGAAAGTAACAAAAACCTGACAAACGTTTTTTATTGTTTACTACTTTTTTGCAAAAATAAAATTGTTTTAGTTAGAGTTCAACTTTAATGAAGCCAGACGCAAATTGGCACAGGAACTGTATGTGCCCCAGCTTTATATTGAAAGAATAGATTCTGTCAAAGGTGTAGTTAAGAACTGTGATGTGACTGTGACATTTATAAAAAGCTAGATTTTATTAAAAAAAAAAAAAAAGAACAAGGTAAGAAATTGATTTATATATAGATTTGATATAAAAATAATATGTTAAAGTAATGCAAGTAGGTCATACTTATTTGTCTTTGGATTGTTCTCATGACAACCTCTGTGATGACAAAAGTCTGATATTTTTATCACTGCCCACAGAGTCACTAAAATTATGTTCAGCTCTCTTTTTTGCTTCCTGTTTCAAAGAAGAAATGAAAAAGGATTTTCAATTTTCACAGTCAATTGTCTCCGCTCTCGGTTTAGGACTATGACATTTTCTGCTCGTTATATAATGACAATAACATGTCAAAACAACGGCTCATTGTGTCAACAGTAACTAAAGAACTATAGATGGTGTAAAATGGATTTTCTATAGAGGATGGCTATACAATTTTGCAAGATCCACAATTTCATATTACCGTATTTATCGGTGTATAACACGCACCCCAATTTTAGGAGGAAAGTTTAAGGAAAAAAACTTACCTTTTAAATAAAGAACTTTGAAGCAAAATTAGGGTCACAGCTCATCAATGCACCCTGCTCAGTGCCCATCTGCAGCCTCTAAATTGCCCATCAATGCACCCTGCTCAGTGCCCATCTGCAGCCTCTAAATTGCCCATCAATGCACCCTGCTCAGTGCCCATCTGCAGCCATTAAAGGATCACTAAAGCTATTTTTTTTAAAAATAACAAACATGTTATACTTACCTCCACTGTGCAGCTCGTTTTGCACAGAGTGGCGCCGAACCTGGTCTTCTGGGGTCCCTCGGCGGCTGTCCCGGTCCCTCCCCCACAAGGGCTCAACACCTTCATGCAAGCTCCCTCGCATGGTGTTGAGTGCTTGCGGGCGCGCTCCTGTAATACAGCCGGCGGCCATAGTGTATCACTGTATCACTTGGCCCTGCCACATCATTGGATGTGATTGACAGCAGCGCGAGCCAGTCAACGGCCAGGCTGAGCAGCGAAGAGGATGTTGGGGGCGAGCGCGGGACTTTCTAGGGGTCAGGTAAGTAATACGGGGGGGCTGGGGGGGGCGGTATTGTCGGATGTTTTTTCACCTTCATGCATATACATGAAGGTAAAAAAACTTTTACCTTTACAACCCCTTTAAATTGTCCAACAATGCAGCCTGTTCAGTGCCCATCTGCAACCACTAAATTGCCCAACAATGCAGCCTGTTCATTGCCCATCTGCAGCCTCACCTTTCCCATCATTGCAGCCTCGCCAGTGTTGGATTATCCCTGCTGTCTCCGAGGGTAGAGGAGGAGTGAGCGCCGCTGAATTACATAGAGCCGCGATCTCCTGTGTACCCGGCGCTCTGTCACTCACAGCCACGCCTCCTGGTCCTGCTGATATGAAAGACAGAACAGTGGCCCAATGCAGGGCCTGTGGGCGTGGCTGTGAGTGACGGGGCGCCAGTTACACAGGAGATCGTGGCTCTGTGTAATTCTGTGGCACTTGCTCCTCTTCCCTCAGAGACAGCAGAGATCGGTGTGTAACACGCACCCACGATTTTCCCCTGATTTTAAGGGGAAAAAAGTGCGTGTTATACACCAATAAATACGGTATTTAAAAAGTGACCCTGTCCGGCTGTCCCTTTTTGCAACAGTATCCAAAACCCTGCCGCTATGGCTCATTCTAGGCCTTTCTACTTGGCAGTGATCCAACACTTTGCCATAGTGTCAAAACTTGCCATTCTATCCCACCCCCCACACGTTCATACTGAACTGTCTCTCTGGACAATAACAAGAGATTTGGCTGCCAGAACAGCACAGAATTCAGCCATAGTGGCACTGTTTTAAAGGCTAATGTGGGAGTGTTTGTGCTTTACACCGCGCAGCAGTTTTGATATTAGCCAGAGTTGCTACATGATTTCCCCATTAACACGGATAGTGCTGACAGGGGAATCCCTCCTGCCGAGCTATTGTCTGCTCCTGGTGGGGGGATGGAGGCGGGTGGGAGAATCCATCCTTGCCAGGAGAAGACGGTGATAGCAGCCACTAGCGATAATCGCAAGAGGATCCGGCAGGCTGGTTGTACCCAAGTTGATCAATCGATCAGTTTAGTACATTCAGCCTGCCCATTAACGGTTCGAGATTTGAACCATGTATGGCCGGCCTTAAAGTGGCTATAAACCCTAACATATACCCAATGAAGCAATTAAGTAACTGGCCTCGGGTGATACACAGAGATGAAACAAACCTTCCAAAATAAGTTGTACTTGTTTATCTATAAATGCCTGTCCTCTATATCTATTCAAAGTGCAGAATTTACACAGGATCTGTCAGCTTTAAAAAGCAGGGGGCAGGGAGCTGAAGTTACATCAGTGAGGAGAGCTCAGCTCTGAGAGCTGATTGGAGGGAACGGACACGCTCCCTTCACACAGCACACAGGAACCAAGCTGAGGCTGTCAATCTGCTGGCTCTCTCTCCCCTGTCACCATTTTTTTCTTGGTGTCAGGAAAATTCATCAGAAGTGACTCATGTTTAAAGCAGAGGAATAACACAGTGGACAGAAATGACACTTAGTGCTCTGGATTGACCATACACTATGCTTTGTTAGTATTTCATGTGTGAGGTTTACAACTACTTTAAAATTAGTTTTGGTCTGTTTAGGAGTTAGTTCACTTTTCCTGCACATTTCCAACAACTCTACCCCCATTTATTCCAACATCCCCAGCTCATTACATATCATGTTCAGCTTTTTTAAAAAAAGTTTCTTCTTAACTCTATTTCTGTAGGCTGGCCTGGCCTGTCTGCAAAACCTTCCAGGTTGTTGAACCCCCTCTGGAGGTTGAAAGTGTTGTTAAAACTGCGTGCAGGCAGAGGGCACTCTCTCTTCCTGTAGTAACAGTAGCCGAGCTTTGCATTGTGCAGCACCCATTCCTAGAAGAATAAAGAGTGCATATACAGTTTGAATAAATCAGAACACCCTCTGGGGGTGCACTTCTAACCCCAGGCCCATCCGGATGTATTGGCAGGACAGAGTCGGTTTAGGCTACCTGGGCGTTTTGCACGGCCTATGGAAATGTAGTGGAAAAGGAGCGCCTTTTTAAAAAGCTGAGCCGTGGTATGTAAGGAGCTGTGGATGCTGAAATGCTTTGGGCTTTTGATGGAAATGTGAAGCCATTAAAACACACTATGGAAATTGTTTTGGGTATATTGTAACTCTAATTGATAAGTGCAAAATAAATACAATTTAATATATATATATATATATATATATATATATATATATATATATATATATATATATAGTATATACAGTATCTCACAAAAGTGAATACACCCTTCACATTTTTCTAAATATGTTATTATATCTTTTCATGTGACAACACTGAAATAATGACACTTTGCTACAATGTAAAGTAGTGAGTGTACAGCTTGTATAACAGTGTAAATTTGCTGCCCCTGCAAAATAACTCAACACACTGCTATTAATTCCTAAACTGCTGGCAACAAAAGTGAGTACACCCCTAAGTGAAAATGTCCAAATTGGGCCCAAAGTGTCAATATTTTGTGTGTCCACCGATATTTTCCAGCACTGCCTCAACCCCTTTGGGCATGGTGTTCACCAGAGCTTCACAGGTTGCCACTGGAGTCCTCTTCCACTCCTCCATGACAACATCACATAGCTGGTGGATGTTAGAGACCTTCTTCTCCAGCTTTCGTTTGAAGATGCCCCACAGATGCTCAATAGGGTTTAGGTGTGGAAACATGCTTGGCCAGTCCATCACCTTTACCCTCAGCTTCTTTAGCAAGGCAGTGGTCGTTTTGGAGGTGTGTTTGGGGTCGTTATGTTGGAATACTGTCTTGCGCCCAGTCTCTGAAGAGAGGGGATCATGCTCTGCTTCAGTATGTGACAGTGCATGTTGGCATTCATGGTTCTCTCAATGAACTGTAGTGCGGGCAGCACTCATGCAGCCCCAGACCATGACACTCCCACCACCCAGCTTGACTGTAGGCAAGACACCATCTGAACCAAATAAGTTCATCTTGGTCTCATCAGACCATCTCATCAGACCATCTCACTCATCTCTCTCACTCACCGTACTGTATCTAAGGAGTAGCGTTCACACCCTAAGAAAAGAAAACACATCCCCCTCCCCAATAACATGGGGGGGACACTCTGTAGTCCACAGAGGTAGCTGAGAAAAATATAATTGATAACAGTGTGGCACAGGCAAGAAGTGCAGCTCCCATGATATCTGGCAAGATCGACAGATACAATATCTCACAAAAGTGAGTACACCCCTCACATTTTTGTAAATATTTTATCATATCTTTTCATATGACAACACTGAAGAAAATAAATTTTACTACAATGTAAATGTAGCACTGACCCCAGAAGGAGCTGCTGATATTTGATTGGGCCTGTACTCTGCTTTAACACCCCCAATGACTTGACTCAATCCCTTTGACACAGCTGTGGTGCAGTGTTAGTGTGAAGCTAACAATGAAGGATAACCCCACAATGTACAATATAATAACAGTATACCTTTGTTATTATCTGGGTATCCGATGTTCCACCTGCTAGAGAAAGGGACAACACTCCACACAAGTTGTACTTAACCAGGAACGTAACTTTTACTTGAATCAGTATAAAAGTATTACAATATTTGGTTGCTCACACAAACATAGTGCAACAGCCCAATAAGTTCACACAATAATTGGTACACATAAAGTTATATTAAGTGGTCTTTGGAAGTGCGTATCCAAGTGGGACTAATGCCAGAATGGGAAATACCTTAATTCTGGGCACCTTTCCACTTCCTGTGAGCCCTTGTGACCACAAGAAGACAACGTTATTAAACACAGCACAAGATGCAATCCGTAGGGAGCTCCCCCTGCTTTAGAGTGTAAACTTTCTATTAACCAGAAATTAGGATGCAAGGCCCTGCAATGAAAGAGGCAGTCTTTTCTTTATCTTCTGTCTTCTGCTAGCTATTTACGAACAATAAGTTGTAATCCAACAGTTAAGTAAACCAGTGTTAGATAAAGTGGATGTTGAAGATTATCCTTGAAGTGTAATAACCTGCAACTGTATCCAATGTAATTAACTTTGTGTAACACAGTGCTAATAGTGCAGTAAAGGGTAGGCTTGAGGCCTATTTGAACTCAGTCTCTAGTTCCTTCAATTCTCCTGTGTAGGACTACAGGTCCGAGCACACTGTGTTACAGATTCAGGTATGTAAAAAGTGCATTAGGAAAACTTTGGGCAACAGCCCTTTCACCACACTGGGTCCAGGCAGATGGATGCCTTCGCTCCACAGTATCTCAGTTTGTTCGCCACGGCCACGCCATCAGGCTATTCCGTCTCAAAGACGACCGGGAGCCATTTTCCCTCCCCGGTGTCATGTGACTTGTTAGTGTTACAAGGTCTCAGGTGTGAATGGGGAGCATGTGTGTTAAATTTGGTGTTATCGCTTTCACTCTGTCATACTGGTCACTGGAAATTCAACATGGCACCTCATGGCAAAGAACTCTCTGAGGATCTAAAAAAAAATTATTGTTGCTCCACATAAAGATGGCCTAGGCTATAAGAAGATTGCCAAGACCCTGAAACTGAGCTGCAGCATGGTGGCCAAAACCATACAGCAGTTTAACAGGACAGGTTCCACTCAGAACAGGCCTTGCCATGGTCAACCAAAGAAGTGAGTGCACGTGCTCAGCGTTATATCCAGAGGTTGTCTTTGGGAAATAGACTTATGAGTGCTGCCAGCATTGCTGCATAGGTTGAAGGGGTGGGGGGTTCAGCCTGTCAGTGCTTAGACCATACGCCACATACTGCATCAAATTGGTCTGCATAGCTGTCGTCCCAGAAGGAAGCCTCTTCTAAAGATGATGCACAAGAAAGCCCGCAAACAGTTTGCTAAAGACAAGCAGACTAGGGACATGGATTACTGGAACCGTGTCCTGTGGTCTGCTGAGACCAAGATAAACTTATTTGGTTCAAATGGTGTCAAGAATGTGTGGCGGCAACCAGGTGAGGAGTACAAAGACAAGTGGGTCTTGCCTACAGTTAAGCATGGTGGTGGGAGTGTCATGGTCTGGGGCTGCATGAACGCTGCCGGCACTGGGGAGCTACAGTTCATTGAGGGAACCATGAATGCCAACATGTACTGTGACATACTGAAGCAGAGCATGATCCCCTCCCTTCGGAAGACTGGGACGCACTGCAGTATTCCAACATAACGACCCCAAACACACCTCCAAGATGACCACTGCCTTGCTAAAGAAGCTGAGGGTAAAGGTGACGGACTGGCCAAGCATGTCTCCAGACCTAAACCCTATTGAGCAACTGTGGGGCATCCTCAAACGGAAGGTGATTAGCACAAGGTCTCTAACATCCACCAGCTTTGTGATGTCCTCATGGAGGAGTGGAAGAGGACTCCAGTGGCAACCTGTGAAGCTCTGGTGAACTCCATGCCCAAGAGTGCTGGAAAATAATGGTGGTCACACAAAATATTGACACTTTGGGCCCAATTTAGACATTTTCATTTAGGGGTGTACTCACTTTTGTTGCCAGTGGTTTAGACATTAATGGCTGTGTGTTGAGTTATTTTGAGGGGACAGCAAATTTACACATCTATACAAGCTGTGCACTCACTACTTTACATTGTAGCAAAGTGTCATTTTCTTCAGTGTTGTCACATGAAAAGATAGAATAAAATATTCACAAAAATGTGAGTGTATACCTGTAATGATGGCAAAATTGTCTGTCTATGGCTGATAAAAAGAAGTACTTGGTAAATAAATTTACATTTCTTCACAGTTTGTATGTAGTAAATATGAGAGAGAACACACAATGAATAACTATTGTGAAGAATATTATGTTATTATAACTGTGGTTAATTTGTATAATGATAGTATTTAATATATTTATTCATTCTTTTACTTCACTTGCCTTTGCTTAGTTTTTCTCCATATTTACATGCAGACCAAACTGTCTAAGAAATTAAACAGTTACAAGGGTTGGGTCAGGCTACACCCTGCCAAAGCTATGTTCTGCTTATGACAGTCATCTTTAGATCCCATGACTTAGATCTTTTAAAAAATAAAAAAATGCTGTAGCTGAAACCACTGCATTGCTAAAGTTTGCTCAATTCCTGTTTTTGTTATGTTTGCTGGACAAACACTGCAGAAAACCAGGGTACTCTGATGAAGAAACAGCAGCTAGCTCCTTAGCTGCTGACTGTAGCCCATCTCCTCCCACCTCCTGCACCTTGGTATTGGTTGGTTGAGGCGATTCATCAGTTATAGCACAATATCGAGGTACCAGTTGTGAGAAAGTAGCAGTCCAGAGCTAGCGACTATGGGAGCTGCTAGTTGTTTCCCATCAAGTACTCTGCTTTTTTGGAGTTCAAGGGAATACAACATATCAGAAAGGAAATGTAGGCACACTAATTCTGTATTGCCAAAAGTTACCTTTCAAAAGGCATTATATAGGGCTTTGTACTTATTTTCTTCCCTTAATATGGTCAAAATCTTTTTAGTATTGTAAATATGAAATATTGCATATACTGTAAATAAAATATACTTTTTATCCAATCAGCAGGTGAAGCCCTAGGGTAATTTTTCATATGATGAATAGTTTGTGAGTTTAGAGACTCAGTTTCAGTCAGAAGGGGCTAGCTGGACAGAAGATAACTACTTCTATACTTTTAGTGGGCAGTGTTTCTGTGTGTGCTTGTTCCTCAACCAGTGACCAGTGTAAGGTACCATGTAAAAACCCAATTGATCCCTTCTGCTACAGAAATGGAGAGAGACGGCAACACTGTGATCCTTTAAGAAATACTTTAAAAAATACTTAATTGGTTACATCAGAGTGACAGTAAAATTATAGTGTTGACACCTTTCGGCAAAGAGCCTTAGTCGTAGTTTCCCCGCCTTCGGAATACAATGATCACTGCTGGTGCTTATAACTGTCGGAAGTGATCACATGAAAAATCCAGATAGATAGATGGATTGAGAATTTGGACATACCAGACAAATTTTGATCTATCTATGGCCGGCCTAAGTGTTCGTGTTTATGCACCAAGCAGCTTGTGTATTTTGTGTGAAGGAGGTCAGATCATGCCTGTATGTCTAACGGTTTCCTAAAATGTGTACAAATCAAGTAGGCGGCATTATCACAGCACTTCTGAGACTCTTTTCTGTGGTTTTCACTTGTTTTGTTTACCTTTGTTTGTCCTTTCTTACAGATTTGGAAATGGAACCGATTTTCCTCAAGAGGCTGAGGATGCCGATGACCCAACAGCTTATGTTACTAATTTGTCCTATTACCATCTGGTTCCATTTGAAACAGATATTTTAGACTGAAGCTATCAAGAACCTGCAAGGATTTATTTACCATGAAGGTGAAATCTCCTGAGTGCTGCTATCCCTGTGGCCTTTTTAAAACTTTAAAATGCATTTCTCTTAGCAACTAGCGCACAGACTTTAGCAAAAGATGAGTCGACTTTTCAGAATGCCTTAATGTGAACGAGAGGCAGAAGATGCCCTGGAAAGCTTGAAATAAAGGTTTGCTTGTTCGAAATATCCATTCCATAATACTTATCTAGCCTTTAATTGCATGCACGGTGGCTTTTTCTAAACATAGTGCATGATCAGAATTGTTTGCCTAATTGTTGCCAGAAGATCAAAGCATCATACACCAGCAGCAACATTATAATATTGCAGTAATTTATGTTACAGACCCTGACGAGAAGGGGCTTTTCGTAGGAACAATAATCATTATGGTTTTTTTGGATGAATTATCATCAACAACCAAACATAAGCTATCATTTTTCATTGCCTACAGCTGTCCAGAATGTATCCATAGTAGGTGCAATGAAGACAAAATAGAATGGATTTATTTGCCATTTTAGTATATTGTGATATGAGGGACATGAGTATGTTAACAAATATGCCAATAGTATGTGAGATAAAAACAAGTTATAGTTACATGCTTGGGAGCCCAAAAGGACTAGGGGGGCATTAGAGGTGTGCAAGAGCCATACTATGGGCTTGGTGCTCAACACAGAGGAAGACACTCCCTTTCAGTCAGTGCCGATTATAAAGGCCCCTCTGCACAAGCACCAGACCCAAGTGAGTATTCTTATTTTAGTTTGAAGAAAAGTCAGGTTCACTAGTACTGATAACAGAGGAAGTGGTACCAGTAGCACTGTTGATGTTAAGTTAAATCTGTAGTGAATAGAGGAGTAAATTGATGTTTGTGGTAATGATTGAGGTACAATGGGCAGCTGCCTTTGCATGTACAATGTGCTGTACCACGGAGGAAGACTCTGGCCAGGTGGCACTTATGTCAAGAGCTCATGCATGTAGGTGAAACAGCTAATGGCCTTAAAGGAGGGTCTAAACAGTGTCCCTTCACAGGGACCCTCTTCTATACATGCCCACTAATGGGCTAGCTGTTTTTTGCACTTACATCATCTACATTCCAGTGTAAGTTCTTGTGCAATATTAACATTTTTAATTGTTTGTTTTGTATGGGACTTTCTGCTGGGGTGAAATTTCCTGTGATGGGAAAGATATATTTGCTGGATGGAAATAAACAAGAGTGTCAGTTCTGTATACTAACAGAAACAACATTATAATGTAAATAATAGTAAATTATTGAAAAAAAAGCCTAATTCTTTTATACAGTACATTTGAAAATCTATTTTATTGAAATTAAAAAATATTACCCTCAATAAATATATTTGAAATCTGATTTCAGTGTTTTGATTTTTTTTTACATTACCCATTTTGTGTTCATTTAGCCTGTTTTATAACTGATTAGCATAATTCAATATAAGAACTTTGTTTGTCATGTCTTAGTTATTATTACGTATTTAGCTTTTCCCTCTTGATTTACAATACATCATTTGGCTATGCCCTTGTGGCCAAAGCCGCTGTTTGTTTCTCATAGATGATATGGCAACAAATGAGTCCCCATGTCAACAGACAAAATGACTACTGGGTTGATCGTAACTTAGTGTAACTACCAGCCATACATAGTTTACCATTGCTCAAACAGTGAGCTCTGCAGCACTTGCGATCTCTCCAAGGAGATACCTGAATAGACCACTCTTGCAATAAATTTTAGCCTCAAAGGATTTTTCAGGTCTCCCTGCCGGGGCATTTTTTCAGCAGGAACAGCACTGAATGTATGTAAAAGCAAGGGGTGTGGGGTATGCTGGAGGATCTATTGATGCTGGCTGCTGTAGGATCTATTGTCACTGGTGGGGATCTGTTGTTCTTTTGCTATTATTATTTATTTCTTTTTTACACTTTTTTACAGGTTGCTCAAATGCTTTCACAAGCTGCAAACAACTTGTTTACATGAGACTGAATCCGAAAGTGACAAAATCCTCGTTGCTTCCACTTTCTGGCATCACACAGTGGGAGGAACAACATCAGTTCCTCTCCCTGTTTCTGGGGAAGCCAATACTGTCAGTCGCATCCTTACTGGGCTCACCAATTAAAGGTGAAGGAGACCGCCTCCTGTAAAAGTGATCCAGTGGCTGTATAGCCATGTGGAACACTTTTACATTGAAGGGAAATCACCTGCTGTGAAAAACAATACCAGGATCAATGTTTTTTTTCGGCTGGAACTTGGTTGAACTCAGTTCTACCACCTCTGGCTCAGACCCTTTGCTCCCTACTCACCACTAATGCTTGTAAACACAGAAGTAAACACAGAAGTCCTGGTTCTGGGTTTGCAAATGACAGTTTGTTTCCCAATGGCTCCCATTAATCTGATCTCTTGAGTGGCTCCCATTGAGTGCAGGATAAAGGGAAGGGAGATGCAGGTGCCAGGTGTGCAGGGCAGATGCCCACACCCCCGCTGGATGATCTTCCAACATCCTGCCCCTTTAAGACCCTCCCTGTTAGTGAAATTTGACCACACCCACAATTTCAATCGGTATGGAGAGGGTGTGGGGGTGGAGGTTTGGGGGTTGTGTTTGAGTTCCTGTACATATTTTCTGTGGAAAAAAGCCCTGCTCACTGCTATAATATTTCTCAGATCCCAGTGCTCCTCACATTCCAAAACCCAAACTAAAGCTAAAACTTTATTTTTATTTTGTTTGTGGATAGAGCAGTTATAGGTTAGAACCACTGTGAGTTTTTCGTTTGCTGTTTATCTGTCTGTCCTATGTCCTGGTGACCATTGTTATTGGTACTGAAAGTGAAAGAAAACAGGAATAGAGGAAAGTCTTCCAGTGAGGTAACTTGTTCCAGTGACAATCATCAGAGAGGAGATATACCTCATTCTTTCTTCCTATTATGTAGATGGAACCAGACATAAAGGAAAAATATTCCCAATGTGAGTCTGATGGGAAAAAAAAGTGAACAGGGGTTTTAACCATTCTCTACTGTACCAAAATTAAGAGTTTTTTTTAGCTTTACATATACAGTACTTGATAAATTCACAAATTAGAAGATAGATGACAGGAGTCACTTAAGACTCTCACTTTATTGCAATCCAAATTACAAATGAATCTGAAAAATTTACTGGTCAGATTTTAACCTTGTAGCTTTATTATTTGGATTGCAAAAAATGGAAAGAAAGATGTGGGTACCTCATGTAATCCAGAGTACCCCAGCACATGTCAATGAAACCATTTTCAGGGCGCCTAAGCATACATTACAAGTCAGCTTATGCAAATAAGGTTTGATGAACATCTCAAAAATATTGTATTATTAGGGAGCTTCTTCAAATGTGCAAAATAAAGCTGGTGATACTGTAATTTATTAAGGTGAGGCCGTAAGTGTAAACTCTCAGTCTATCATTATTTGGGCCTCAAAATTTGCGGCTTACAATAATTCTCAATAGAATAAATGGCATTTCCTTATGATGTGTGGAACCCATTAAATTGGAATTTCAACTTACACCTAACTAGTCCTAAAACTGTCCCCTCCCCTCTCCTAAAACCCATGCTGCTCTGCAGCTTTTGAGTATACATTTGGGTGTGCAGCTACGCCAAATTTTTCTAGTCTGCTACTGCTACGTCTGGGTTCAAACTCTAGCTGACCTACCTTGGTGCAGCGAGAGTGTGTACCTATGCTAACTAACCTGTGTAAAAAAGATGTATACACTTACCTATTTTCAGGCCGCTTTTGTCTGGTCACATGACCTGGCTCCCCAGGGTCAGCCAGCACTGCTGCAGGGGGGAGGAGGGATGGGTCATTGAAACCTATGGGTGATGTCCCTGCTTAAGGCTTTACTTCACTAACCGTTGTTGGAGCTGTCTCTCCTTTCCCCTGTAGTTGCTGCTGACTGGCACAGGGGAGATCATGTAACTGGAGTGGACGGAAAATAGGTAAGTATACACATCTTTCTTACACAGGTTAGTTAGCATAGGTGCTGGGAGGGGGGGGGGGGGGTGCTGGTTAGATGTAAGCTGGAATATAGTGGGAATCCTATTTTTGGATCCTAACTATACAACTCTGGTAAACATTTTTTTCAAAACAAATCTGAAATTCTCTCTAATAATTGCATATAAGGATATTGCCAAGTGCCACATTTAGTCCTTTCTAAAGTGTATGTAAGCCCTAAAAATGAACTTGTCCTTATTGTTTCCTTTTGGTCCAGTAAATATACCATTGAAGCAAAGGACACTGAGCAAACCTAACACCACTCAGTCTACCAAAAATGCTGTGTGTTGTCAGCCTACAACAGAAATTGAGTGCATTTCTGGCAGATCAAAGTGTACACATGGAGGAGTTATTTGGGGAGGGGAGACCAAAGGTAAGAGGATATGTCCTGGAGGGCACTTTGGGAGGGGGGAAGACTTGTGCTAGAAGAGAGGGGGTTGGATTGGAAATCCCCCCACCTTCTAGCACAAGTCCTTTCCCCTCCCAAAGCAACCTCCAGAACACATCCCCCCCCAACTCCACCTTCTAGCAGAGGCCCACTTGGTTCCCAAAGCATCCCTTTAGCACACATTCTTCCCTACCCCACTCCACCTTCTAGCATAAGCCCACTCCGTTCCAAAATCCTCCCCCCAGCACATATTTGCCCCCTGCTTCACCCCACCTTCTAGCACATGTTCTCCCTCCTCCCAAACAGCACAGGTAGAGACAAAACTAGGGGGGCATGGGGGAATGTGTCCCCCTCATGCTGCATTGAGAGGGGTTCCGCCCCTAGGGTGCCACCTGTCAGGTTTTAAATCATGCTCAGGGTTCCAGTCTGTCTGAAACACAGTCACATTATTCAGAATGGACTGTGGCTGGCCATGCTCCAGGGACACACCTGGACAGGAGGAGCAGATTTACTAGAACCGATCAGCCAGCTTCTCCTCCTCTCTCGCCCACTGGCATTTAGCAGCTGCAGGAGGAAAATGCCTCCTTTCCAGGTTTCACGTCCTTCTGCTGTCTGCCCCCCCCCCCATCCCCAACACAGCGCTGCCGACTTCCCTCCTCTCCTCTCCCACAGACTGCTGCGGGTATGTGTCAGGATGGAGAGCAGGAGAAGGGGCCAGTAAATTTGTAATTGAACACAGTGAGTGATCTGTACTGATCGCTCTCTGTGTTCATTCATAACTATTACTAGGGGAACTACTAGGGGAGTGTTCCAGGTCTTTAACAATCCCACAGTGTATACTACCAAAAAAAATGTTGTGTGCCGCTAAAGTGTTTGAGTTTGGCAACCCCAGCCGCCGATGCGCTAGAAGGAAGCAGCAGCACTTTATTAGGCAATTTGAAGCCTTACCTCTACGGTGGACTAGGAGGGGCACCGCCGCTACAAAAGAAGAGAGCCCAGAATTGGGTCTTTAATTAATCACTTCTTCTTTCACGGTGGCGCCCCTCCTAATCCGTACTTGAGGTGAGGCTTGAAATTGCCTCATTCAAACCTCACCTACGCTGTGATTGTGTAGACCTTCATGTTACATGTGCAGCATATCACTATTACCAAAACTTTGGAATGACTTATATATTATTATTGCCATCCTATGGCTTATTTATTTATTTAATAAATTAGAACCTATTAGATTGTAAGCTCTTATGAGCAGGGCCCTCTTAACCCTCTTGCATTGTAACTGTACTGTCTCCCTTTTATATTATAAAGCGCTGCATAACCTGTTGGCGCTGTATAAATCCTGTATACTAATAATAACTTTCCCCTTTGAGCAGGGGGCTGGGGGTGTGTGGATGCAGAACTTCTCTCTCAGGTGTTTGTGGGGGGGGGGGGGGGTGACGCCAAACAGAGTCTTTGCCCTGGGTGAAATAATGTCTAGCTTCGGCACTGGGATGTACTGCATAGTTTTTCTATTCTGTCCTGACATACAGTGCCTTGAAAAAGTATTCACACCCCTTGGAATTTTCCACATTTTGTCATGTTACAATCAAAAACATAAAATTAAATATTTTCTTTATAATTACCTGTAAAATCCATTTCTTTGAGTACATCACAGGACACAGAACAGCCATATACATTACTACCTGGGTTATACGCCACCTTCACGTGAATGGGCACTGATAGGACAACCAAAACATAACCCCTCCCATACAGGAAGTATTCCAGTTTTGTAGCAAAGCAATGAACTCCCAAAAAGAGAGGTGAGGGATCTCTGTGTTCCGTGATGTACTCAAAGAAATTGATTTTACTGGTAAGTATGAAGAAAAAAAACAAACTTTCTTTCTCTTATATCACGGGACACAGAGCAGCCATATACATTACTACCTGGGAAATCCCAAAGCAATAGCCTTGAGGGAGGGAGACACACTGTATGAAAACACCATCAGATTTATACAGCAGCCTGTAAGACACTACAGCCAAAAGCCGAGTCCTCTGCTGCCCTAACGTCCACCTGATAACACCTTGTGAACGTATGAACCAAAGACAAAGTAGCGGTCTTGCAAATCTGCGTCACCGACGCCTGATGGCAAAAAACCCAGGAGGTTCAAACACCCCTGGTAGAATGAGCTCCAACCCCAAAGGGAGGAGCCTTACCCTTCAGGCCATAGGCCTAAGTAATTAACTGGCGAATCCAAAGTGCAATGGATGCTTTAGAAGCCACTTGACCCTTCTTGGGGCCTTCTGGCAAAACAAAAAACGCATTATAACTTCTGAGGCTTGCAGACCTTTCCAAATAGGTTCTGACTGCGTGCACCACATCCAAAAGTTGCACCTGCTTCTCCTCTGACGAGCCAGGCTGAGAGAAAAAGGAAGGTAGAACAATGTCTTGATTTAAAAGAAAATCAGAAACTACCTTAGGCAATAAGGACGGAGGAGTACGTAGCACCACCCTATCATGATGCAAAATTAAATAAGGCTCCTTACAGGAAAGGGCCACCAGTTCAGAGACCCTTCCAATCAAAGTAATTTCTAAAAGAAAAGCCAAAAGAACAAACGGAATCTCATTAATTGATTCAAAAGGTTGCTCCTGTAGCACCGACAGAAAAAAGTTCAAATCCCAAGGACAAAGAAGAATCTTCACGGGAGGCAATAAATGAGTTGCTCCTTGAAGAAAAGTTCAGATCAAGGAATGTGAAGCCAAAGGCTTCTGGAAGTACACTAATAAGGCCGGAACCTGCCCCTTAATTGTTGTCAAGGCTAATTTCTTGCGAAGCCTGACTAAAAGAAAGGAGCGAATCCTTCCGGCCAACTTCTGGCCTTACACCAAGCAATGTAGGCCTTCCAAACCCTGTGATAGATCTGACTGGTGACCAGCTTTCTGGCATATACCAATGTAGACATCATTGGTCCTGAGATACCACAATCTCCTAGCACCCTGGCTTCAATAGCCACACGGTCAAATTCAGCAAGTGTAAATTCGGCTGGAATATAGGTCCCTGTGACAGTAGATCGAGCTGGAGCAGAAGCATCTAGGGTTCACCTACTGCTAATCTCACTATCTCCGGGTACCAGGCATTCCTGGTCCAGGCCGGAACTAAGAAGATGACTGATGTCATCTCCTCTCGGATCCTGCACAAAAGGTGTGGCAGGAGAGGAATCGGGGGAAATGCATAGATCATCATCTATCCCGATCGCAAGGGGACCTCTTGCTCTGGATACAAACTTCTAAATCTTGCAATTGAACCTGGATGCCATCAGATCTACATTCGGCGTGCTCCAATGCTGGCAAATCTGCATACACACCTGTGTGTGCAGAGACCATTCTCCTGGATGTATCTGTTGGCGGCTGAGATAGTCCGCCTTCCAGTTCTCTACCCCTGGAATGTTGACTGGAGACAGCACTGGCACATTATTTTCTGCCCAAGCCAGCACATGACTGACCTCCATGTGAGCCAGATGACTCCTGGTGCCGCTCTGGTAGTTGACATAGGCCACAGCCATCTCATTGTCAGTTTGCACCCTTCCTGGGTGACCCTGCAACCTTGCTGTTCATTAATTCAGTGCAAAGCGTATTGCCTGCAGCTCTAGAATATTGATGGGCAATCCCTGTTCCTTCAGAGTCCATTTCCCCTGGACTGTGGAACGTTTATATGACTGTGCCTAAGCCGGAGAGACTGGCATCTGTGGTCACTACCCTCCATGACAGTGGAAGAAAAGACCATCCTTGTACAAGATTCTGGTCTACTAACCACCAGGCTAGACTTCCTCAAGCCCTGGGGGTTATGATCATACAGGAATCCAAAGCCTGCATCTTCCTGCTCTATGCAGACATAATGTTCTGTTGCAATGCCCTGGAATAGAATTGGGAATATGGAATTGCCTCAAATGGGGAAACCATCCTTCCCAGAAGACTCAGCCGGACAGACGGCAGTCTCTTTCGACTTACTTACCGAACCTGATCCTTTAGGGCCTTGACCCTTCTTGGAGGCAAGAACACTCTTGCCTGGACTGTGTCCATAACAAGGCCAAAGTATTCCAGACTTTGAACCGGTTTCCTATTTCTCTGAATTTATGATCCATCCTAGATGTTTCTGGAATTGAACCGTAAAGGCCACGTTTCTCACCAAAACCTGCAAAATTGATCCCTGAGTAGGAGATCGTCTAAGTAGCCTGCAATCAAGATCCCCCATGATCTTAGAAGACCGAGGACTGGTGCCAGGACCTTTGTGAAAACTCGGGGGCGATTGCGAGCCCAAACGGCAGAGCCACAAACTGAAAATGCTGCTCCTCTAAAGCCTTTAATGAGGTTGAAAAATTGGCACGTTCAGGTATGCATCCCTGATATCTATGGATGCCAGGAAATCTCCTTCTTGGAGAGAGGCCACCACAGAGCAGACTGATTCCATCTGAAAGGGCCGCACTGAGAGATAACGGTTCAGTGCTCTTAAATCCAGAATTGGTCTAATGTCCCTATTTTTTTTGTGGAAAAGGTTTGAATAAAACCCTGTACCCCTTTCAGGAACTGGGACCTCCATAATCACCCCCTGCTGCCTTAAATGGCTAGTGCTTGGAGTAATAAGCCCTTTCTTGAAAGGTCCGTGGAACGCTGGACCTCACAAATCTTTGAGGAGGGTAGGAGTGCAACTCCAGCTTGTAGCCTTGGAACACTGTGGAGATGACCCACTTGTCCTGAACCAGCATTCCCCACACTCCTGCAAACTGCAGCAACTGTCCCCCCACCCGCAGGAGTGGGGGCATCCCTTCACAAGAAAATCCTTAGTTCTAAAGTGGCCAGGATATCCACTACGCAGGGTTCAGCACCCAAAGGTTACATTACAGGCAAAACCTTGTCATTCATTCTTTAATCTTCTTTACGAGGCTCCGGTACCATTTATCTCAGCATAGTAGCTTTTTGAAATGGATCCGATCTGGAAGAGCTGTCCCTTGATTCTCAAGAACCTGTGCAGGATTACAACATGAAAGCTCACAGGGAGCTTAAAAGTGACCGTCCACCTTTTCAGACACTGGTGGAAAAACTGGAGCACTTCCTGTATGGGAGAGGTTATACCAGTGTCGATTCACCTGAAGGTGGCGTATAATCCAGGTAGTAATGTATATGGCTGTTCTGTGTCCCGTGATGTACGAGAAGGAAATTTATTTTATTGGAACTTTATGTGATAGACCAACACAAAGTGGCACATAATTGTGAACTGAAATGAAAATGATAAATGGTTTTCATTTTTTTTTACAAATAAATATGTGAAAAGTGTGGTGTGCATTTGTATTCAGCCCCCCTGAGTCTATACTTACATTTACAGCTGCAAGTCTTTTTGGGTATGTCTCTACCAGCTTTGCTCATATAGAGTGTGATATTTTTGCCATTCTTCTTTGCAAAATAGCTCAAGCTCTGTCAGATTGGATAGAAAGCATCTGTGAACAGCAATTTTCAAGTCTTGCCACAGATTTGCAATTGGATTTAGGTCTGGACTTTGACTGGGCCATTCTAACACATGACTATGCTTTGATCTAAACCATTCCATTGTAGCTCTGGCTATCTGTTTAGAGTAATTGTCCTGCTGGATTGTGAACCTCCGCCCCAGTCTTTTGAAGACTCTTACAGGTTTTCTTCTAAAATTGCCCTGTATTTGGCTCCATCCAACTTCCCAGGCATCCCAAGCATCCCCACAACATGATACTGCCAACACTATATTTCACAGTAAGGATGGTGTATTTGGGGTGATGTGCAGTGTTAGTTTTCCACCACACATAGCGTTTTGCTTTTAGGCCAAAAAGTTACATTTTGGTCTCATCTGACCAGAGCACCTTCTTCCACATGTTTGCTGTGTACCCCACATGGCATCTCACAAACTGTAAACAGGACTTCTTATGACTTTCTTTCAACAATTGCTTTCTTCTTGCCACTCTTCCATAAAGGCCAGATTTGTGGAGTGTATGATTAATAGTTGTCTTGTGGACAGATTCTCCCACCTGAGCTGCGGGTCTTACAGCGCATCCAGAGTTATCATGGGCCTCTTGGCTGCTTCTCTGATTAATGCTCTCCTGTCAGTATAGGGGGACATCCATGTCTTAGTAGGTTTGCAGTTGTGCCATACTCTTTCTCTTTTCCAATGATGGATTGAACAGTGCTCCATGAGATGTTCAAAGCTTGGGATAATTTTAATTTCCTGATCCCGCTTTAAACTTCTCCACAACTTTATTCCTGATCTGTCTGGTGTGTTCCTTGGCTTTTATGATGCTGCTTTGCTGTTAAGGTTCTCTAACAAACCTCTGAGGGCTTCACAGAGCAGCTGAAATTCATACTGAGATTAAATTACACACCAGGTGGACTCTATTTACTATTTAGGTGACTTCTGAAGGCAATTGGTTCCACTAGATTTTAGTTAGGGGTATCAGAGTAATGGGGGCTGAATACAAATGCACGCCACACTTTTCAGATATATATATTTGTAAAAAAATTTGAAAACCATTTATCATTTTCCTTCCACTTCACAGTTATGTGCCACTTTGTGGTGGTCTATTCAAAAATGTGGAAAATTTCAAAGAGGTATGAATACTTTTTCAAGGCACTGTACTCTTTAATTAAACAATGGCAGCTTACATAGTACAGTAGGCTGCACAGCACAGTTAAAAAAAATTAAAGTAAATCATTTTCTCTGCAAGTACAGCACTTTTCATATTTGAGAATACAATTCATAGTTGTTTTATGTTTGTTATATTTAGTTTACGAGCCCATTGAAAAAGAGTACAGTTAAAAAGTATATTCTGTTTTTAAGTCCCTTGTAATTTTAGGTTACTGTTGCGTTACAATGATGCAAAGTACTCATTCTTTTTCATCTCAATATTGCGGGCTTACACCAGTCAGTAATTTAGTCTACTGGTGACATTGCTGTGTCATCTACTGACCTCTATATTCACAGACTGAGAATTAGTGAGTAGGAGTTGGCTGGTGATGAACTACTCAAAATAGAAAACTCACTACATAAAAATGTACTTGTTGCTTTGATTTGCATTGGTAGCATGTAGCCTTGACAACAAGGCGAAATATGTCAGGGTTTTCTCAGCTGAAAATGAAAATCAGTTTACTCTCATCGAGTTTGGATTAGATGTTTAGAAACACAAATGTAACAAAAAACGCCTTTCAGAGGTTAGGTACTGAGTACAAAGACAAGAATGAAACCAAATCAACACTTCTCTTAGAGTTGGAGAGTATTACACAGTTCACAGTGTCTTGCATATGCCATTATATTTGATACCCTTGGAATGGTCTGTATTATTCTCTTTTCATATCTCTGCTGAAATGCTTAAAAGCCACATTTCTGACACTTCAAAATACATCATTTGCAGCCCACTGAATTGGACTCAGAACTACCTGACATGGTGAGAAAAGGATCAAAATCAAATGTGATATCAAACTCTAATGTGGGGCTGGCTGGACTGATTCCTTATAGAACTGTGCCAAAAGTTACCGGAGCCGTGCTGTGAGCACCAGTGGCTAATGAGCTGAAAAAAATAAATGTTAGGTCAAATTAAGTGCATATTCATTGAGCATACCAACTAGTATTAAAAGGCAAACTCCACATTCCCTACAAAAAGATTTAACATATAGATGCTAAATTGAAAAAGTGATTTTGTTACTGCAAAATCTCTCCGAAGTTCAAGAGTCCCCTGGCAACAATAATGCTAGTGAACCAAAAGGCATAAGATCATTAGCCTTGAAAAATACATGGTTCATTCAGGTGTAGGGGAAATATCCTATTACAATGTTCGGCGCTACTAACAATGAATTGCTCATCAATATATACAATACATATATATATATATATATATATATATATATACACAATCACAATCCTTAGTGATGTATATTTAGCAAACAATAACTGTCCATTATAATAGCGTAGAATAGGCGATAATGGTCGATAATAGTGTCTTCATGCAGTGTGCACGCACCCTCCACCAGGTATACCCTCATCTTAAGGGCATTATAAATAAGCCCGTAGTGTATATCAGCAGCTTGAAAGATCTTCCTGCGATTCCTTTCTCATATGGTGGCTATTTTACCCAAATACAGATCACAAATCACTTCCTCCTCCTGGTAACAGCACAGACCGAAGACCACTACTCCTGGTATTTCAAGAAGCCTCCTCATGCATATCACATACGGAAAACAACAGAGGCGTGCAATAGCGTGATATAGTTTAAAAAGGTTTAATTGCAACTTAGACTCCACATACATTTACACTCATATTTCAGTTATAAAAAAGCTTGCTTTAAAATATACTGGTATGCTGAGGGGTGATAGTATCACCTGAGGTCCGGTTCGGCAGCCCTGGTGCACGGCGTTCACCCCGTCCTTTACCTGCTCTGCAAAGCACTTCCTACTCTCTTAATCAGTCGATCAAGCTCCTCCTACTGGTTTCGTCACAATCTCGTGACTTCCTCTGGGATTGCTGAACTCAGGAGATTGTGACAAAACTGGTAGGAGGAGCTTGATCGGCTGACGAGTAAGAGAGCAGGTACAGGACAGGGTGAACTGAAATGTGAGTGTAAATGTATGTGGAGTCTAAGTTGCAATTAAACCTTTTTAAATGATATCACACTATTGCACGCCTCTATTGTTTTCCATATGTGATATGCATGAGGAGGCTTCTTGAAACACCAGGAGTAGTGGTCTTTGGTCTGTGCTGTTACCAGGAGGATGAAGTGATTTGTGATCTGTATTTGGGTAAAGTAGCCACCATATGAGAAAGGAATCACAGGAGGATCTTTCAAGCTGCTGATATACACTACAGGCTTATTTATAAAGCCCTTAAGGTGAGGGTACACCTGGTGGAGGGTGCGTGCACACTGCATGAAGACACTATTACCAACCATTATCACATATTTTATGCTATTATAATGGACTGTTATTGTTTGCTAAAAATACATCACTAAGGATTGTGTGCAATACACAGAGCGCTTTGCACTTTATTTTTGGACTATACATTTTTATTTTCTTATTTTTTTGATTCCCAGGATATATATATGTATTTATATACACATATACAGTGGAACCTCGGATTACGAGCATAATCCGTTCCAGGAGTATGCTCGTAATCCAAAGTACTCGCATATCAAAGTGAGTTTTCCCATTGAAGTCAATGGAAACGAAAATAATTTGTTCCACATTGACTTCAATGGGATGCAATACCGCATGCAGCCAGAGGCGGGGGGCGCCGGAGAGCCTCAGAAACGGCCGAAAAGGCCCGAGGACACTTCGGCTGACCTCGGCAAACCTCTTAAATACTTCCTACCCGAGATTTGCCGAGGTCAGCCGTGCTGTACATTTCCGAACATGAAGTTGGGCCCTGCTCGGCTCCGGCCCCCCCCACCTCAGGCCAAAAGCGGTACTGCACACTGCTTTGGCCTGAATCATGCTTGTTTTGCAAGACAACACTCGCAAACCGAGTTACGTTTTTTAAAAATACAGTGCTCGTATTGCGAAACGCTTATTAACCACTGTGTATATATATATATATATATATATCACTTTATATTTGCATTGTATATATCGATGAGCAATTAATTGTTAGTAGCGCCGCACATTGTGTTATTCAAATCAGTTATTATCACATTTGGAGAAGTGTGGGGAGTGTTGGCAGCTGTCAACACTTAGTTCAGTTCTATTTTGTATTTTAGTTTTTAGTGCGGCAGCTCACAAGGTTTTTACATAATTGGAAATATTCAATTACTCCTTCCAATATGTGTAGAGGGTGAGTGTGGGGAGAGGGGTAGGTGTAAACATCTCATGATGCCTCATATTGAGAAAGCCTGTTACATTGGCTAGTATGAAAAAAGTACATGTTCCCTTAAAGTGTGATGGTGCAGGCTCTTAGGGGTTAAAACAGATGGCAAGGAGGCAGCAGATCGCTTCCTCACCACCTGTCAAATGCCTTCTGAAAAGTGATCCTCCATGGATCAGAGAAAAACATTTATGTAAACGAGCCCTAATATCCTGATAGTTCCCTTTGTTTATGATGGGGCTGGGCACTTGTGTTTGCTATAATGAACACTGTCTGTACTGTTCAGGCAGATATTCATTATTAGGTGTAAACTAGATTTGAACATTGTTTGTCCTAACAAAGGGTTAAAGATTTAGAAGCTTTAGAGGCTTTTTGCATTTTATATTAATGAGGAAGCAAATTCGACGTGTCCTTAGGAGAGACTTACTGTGACATTGTTCAGAAAAACACAAAGTCAGCCATGACACCCTAAACCATGGGTCAGCAACCAGTAGATCACTGTCTGGGCATGCTGACCCACCATCAGAGTGCAATCAGGGGCGGATCCAGAGTCTAGTCTCGGGAGGGGCACTGCCAGAAAATGCGTTTTCATTGTGGGCAATTTATCGGGGAAACGGCTGGTGTTTGCGCTTCAATCATCCCGGCACCAGTGTCAGGATGATTGAAGCGCATTTTTTCTATAATTACATTGTAATATAAAATGAAATAGTTCAACTCACCATAATGCAGAATCAGTGGGAGACCTGAGTGTGTCACTTGCCACGTTACCTGCTACACGTTGCGGATTGTCACTTGCCTGCCACCAGATGCAGATTGCCACTTGCCACGTCACCTGCCACACCTTGCGGATTGCCACTTGCCACATCACCTGCCACACCTTGCGGATTGCCACTTGCCACGTCGCCTGCCACACCTTGCGGATTGTCGCTTGCCTGCCACGTCACCTGCCACACCTTGCGGATTGCCACTTGCCACTTCACCTGCCACACCTTGCGGATTGCACTTGCCACGTCACCTGCCACACCTTACAGATTGCCACTTGCCACGTCACCTGCCACACCTTGCGGACTGCCACTTGCCACCTCACCTGCCACACCTTGCAGATTGCACTTGCCACGTCACCTGCCACACCTTGCGGATTGCCACGTTGCCTGCCAGTGTGCTGTGTGCTGCTGCTGCAGTGCACTTGACTTGTTGTTAGAGACTCCTCGGACTCGGAGGCGCCGCTCCAGGCTGCCTGTGTCACAGACAGACTAAGCCACACTCACTGAGTTAGGCTGCTGTCTGCTCTCTCTGAGACTCACTCTGCTCAGTCTGCCTTATGTAATGTAGGAGCCTGGAGGCGCCGCTCCAGGCTGTGTCACAGTCACACTCACACCGGCCGCCGGTCGGCTCGGCTGAGAGTGTGACTGACGCTGATGACGTCACTCGTTGCTAACGCCAGGGCCGCCTGGCGTCTAGCAACGAGTGCAGGGGGAAGAGGCTCCACCCACCTCCTTCCTTCAGTGTTATTGACCGCCGCCGCCCGTACCACACGCGAGTCTCTCTCATGAGAGAGAGAGAGAGAGACTCGGCCCGGCACAGCGGCCGGAGCGGCGCTGCGGCAGGATATATACAATAACATTCAGAGTGTCAGTGAGTGTGTGCTTCGGGGGGGGCAATTGCCCTGTTGCCCCCCCCCTGGATCCGCCCCTGAGTGCAATGCAGAGAGACTACTAAAGTTGGAGCTGTAGCCATATAAGCCGATACCTGCTCCTGTCCCATGCGGAGTGATACCAACTGCACTCCACCTCTTATCCCAGCTAGTGGTCTCCAGAGTGGTGCCAGCAGTAGGAAAGAAGAGATTTTCAGGTCAGTGTGAAGCAATACACTGGGAATAATAGTAAAAGTTGATCTGATGTGATGTGCTGTGGTTTTCCCACACCGCAGGTGCAGTGTACCTACAGCTTTCCCGTGGGTTTTCTGTGCTTAGCTATAGACTTCAATTATATCCTGCAGATTTGGTGCACTTTCTGAATGCAGAAGTTTTGGTGAGCTTTCAGAAAGTGTATCACACCTTGCAGGATACAATAGAAGTCTATGGCAAAGCGTAGCTAACCCCAGAATGTTGCAGATGCACTGGGTGCAGATAAACTGCAGCAAATCAGTGTGAAAGCAGCCTTATAGGGGGGCTCAGAACAATAAGGGTTCATTTACATTTGCAGTTCGGGGGGGGGGGGGGTGGTAAAGCCCCTTAGTTAAGATGTGTTTATCACCCTCACCCCAACCTCACCCCCTTTAGCAGCACTGGCTAGGAGTGTACACATGTTGCAGCCACAGCAGGAGTTATGCCCTGTACACACGGTCGGATTTTCCGACGGAAAATGTGCGATCAGGGCTTGTTGTCGGAACTTCCGACTGTGTGTGGGCTCCATCGGACTTTTTCCATCGGATTTTCTGACACACAAAGTTTGAGAGCAGGCTATAAAATTTTTCGACAACAAAATCCGATCGCGTCAATTCCGACCGTGTGTGGACAATTCCGACGCACAAAGTGCCACGCATGCTCAGAATAAATTCTGAGATGGAACTGCTCGGTCTGATAAAATTAGCGTTCAGAATGGATATAGCACTTTCGTCACGCTGCAATGTTTTAAATTGTTTAATGCAGCGCACTCTCTTCTTCTTTATAATGCTTGAAGAACGAAGTAGTTTTGCTGCTCATATTCATACAGACTTCTCACAAACTTCTTTCTTTATTATTTATTGTGATTTCATCACTATATTTTGATTTGTCACATCTGACTAAAAAATTTTAATTTTTTTTTTGGTTTGTATTTTTTTCAAGCCTGATCTTGTGTTTTTTTTTTTTTTTTTTTTAACTCCAGAATAGTTTTGGGTGTGTTTTGTGTGTCAAGTTACCACAACACCATTATTATCTTGTATTATTTAATCTCAAGGAGATTGGTTGGTGTCTCTTGTTAATTTCACATTGTATTTTGGAAATGTACCTGCCTCCTCACAAACAAACTGTCCTTTTTGAAGGAAAACACACATAGGCGAGTATAATAGATACAAAAATTCCTTTATTAAGGGCTCATAACCAAACAAAGAGGAAGGCAATGCCGGAGAAACAGCAGAAATTGGTGAAGCCTTTGGCCCCCAGGGCACACATCAATTATTTCCAGGCAAAATTGGTGGCCTGAGGAGTCCATATCTAAGGGAGTTCAATCTGGTCCAGAAGTCCAAGAGAATCATGAAAGCAGCAGATGACATGTATGCCCCCAGGCTGTGGTCATACAAGAGCTTGCATCTTTTGTCAGATCAGACTGAACCCAGGGCCATCACTCTCTTGTCTTCCTTCCACGCTGTGTCTGTGGTGGTGGAGTTGTGGCAGGAGGAGGAGGAGGATGGCCCAACTCACACAGGTGAGTATTGGTGTGATTTTGCCTCTCACCCCCTTAGTTAAGGTTTTATAAAGAATATCCTCACACATGAGGCGTTGACCCTCCTGCATGTCTTTCAGTTTTGTGGCAGCCATGCAGGCAAAGGCCTCTTCACGAGTGGGGAAGGTTCTGAGGGACGCAGAAGCCTGAGTGCTGAATCCTGCACGTTACTCCCCTTCCTGGGTCTTTTATTTGGAAGGCGGAGGGGAGGGACCTGTGATTCTGTCAGGCTCCTACTGGGCCTGGCCTTCTCCTGGCTGCCACTTAGCCCCGCCTCCTCCTGGCTGCCACATTCCACAGCCTCCTCCTGGCTGCCACATTCCACAACCTCCTCCTGGCTGCCACATTCCACAACCTCCTCCTGGCTGAGGTCTTCCTGTGTATGAAAAAGGGACATAGTTTTAGTTTTTTCTTCAATCACACGCAATTTTCACCTCCTGACTGTTGCAAATTGAATGTTAAGACATATAAAAGACTATTATTCTGAGCCCAGCATTTTTCATTCTTGTCCCAATTATTTTTGCCCACTACTGTCTATTGATATGTCAAACACTTTATTAAATCAGCAATTAGTGATCAATAACAACATCTAGTAAACATCATTTATTTATTGACCAGAAATCTGTAGAACAATGCTATACCTGGCTCCAGCTGGGCTCCTCCACTTCTTCCTGGCTGGAAGTCCCAGGTTGGACATCGGAAGCCTCTGCTGGGGTGGAAGATAGGGTGGAAGGAAGAGTGGAAGGAAGGGTTGAGAGGGATTCCCTGACTTCAGTCTGGTCTGACAGAAAACAAAGTCTCTCATAGTACCACAGCCTGGGAACATAAACATCATCTGCTGTAGCTCCTGATCTCTGGGAATCCTGGACCTTCTTGCACTCTCTAAGTGCTCCTCAGGCCACCAATTTTGTCTTTTAAATAGGGGATGTTTGCCGTGGGGACGACCGGCTTCACCAACTCCAGCAGTTTCTCCAGCGCTGCCTGCCTCTTTTGTTTATTATTGTATTGGGCGTGTTTGATCTGCCAGACAGGGCAGCTCCCTGTATTTGTCTATGAACAGGGGGAGGAAGTTGTGGTCATTGGAGCCATCCATTTTATCTGCAAGACACAAAACACAAGACAAACCCTAATGTCAGGCTAAAGTCTCCTAATCGTGTCACAATATAGGCCTCAATCTAGAAGCAGTATAGGCCCAATTTTCAGTCTTACCTTCGTTATCATGATCTGCGCCTCCGATACTCCTTCCTCCGCTCACAGATCGTACGTACTACGCACGCGTGTTACGCTTTATATACACTGCGCATGCGTGAAACTCTGCCCGCCCCTGGCGTTCTTTCTAGTCTATTCCCCGTCCCTTCTCGTTCAGCACAGTGGGGAAGAGCACATGGTGGAGACATAGCAGGTGTGTGCTAATTACAGCAACGAGGAGGAGGAGGAGGAAAGCCCGGAGCCAGAAACATCTGGATCCCGGAGGAGACGATTTAAGGCCTCAAATATGTCCTTTGGGGAGATGTTGGAGATGGTCGACATACTGAAGAGGACCGACTATGACGGGAAGTATGGACCTTACCCCAACCCCAATGTCAGAAAGGCCAAAATAATGGCGAAAGTTGTCAAGAGTCTGCAGAAGAATTTTGGTGTACGACGATCCAAGGATCAACTCAGGAAGCGGTGGTCGGACCTCAAATTGAGGGAGCATGACCAGTATAGAAGGATCAGGAGAGTGCTGCAAAAAAGTAAGTAGTTGTGCTGTGTTCCTATTCTTTAGTTTTCTAACGTTCGTGCTGCTCCATGTGCTTTTCTTAACTGTTGTACAGTTTAAAATGGCAACTTTCATGTTCATGGGCACATTATTCGTTCATATGAAACATTGTTCGTTCGGCATAGAAAACACCATGTTTTGGACATATGCATTTGAACACATTTTTGCTAGCCTACTTCTCTTAAAATCATTTTGGTGTCTAGATGGGTTGTTAACTAGAATGAAATGCAAACTAGATTCTGTGTAAGGAGAGGACACTCAGCAGCTGTTTACACATCTGGACGCTGGAGCACTAGTGTGGGACACCAGAACACCCTTTTTATTAGGGGCCCCACACAGGTGCTCCAGTGTATACTATAGGGGTGTCTCCATCTGTGAAGCTTGTACAAAACAGGTAAGTATTCAAGCCTGACAAAGGACAAAAAAATTTCTTCATCTTGGAACTCTGCCAAACCAGACAATTGTACCCCACTTCCAAGCAATGTTTCATATTCCTATTTCTGCCATCAAATATCTGTGCTAATTATACCTATTTTTTTTTTTACATAGGGGCTAAAAGACTCGGGGGACACCACTCATCCGAGGAGATCACAGACCCCCCACCTCAGGAAGAAGGGGAAATCCCCCAAAGCCAACAGGAGGAGGAGGAGGAGGGAGACGTGGTAGAAATAGTCACCACAACAGGTGAGTGTCTGCTACCACAGGCTCAGGTAAGAGATGGATGATGGCATATTTATAATACATGTTTTTTTTTTTTTATATATATTTTTAGGTGATTATGATGTTGTGGATCCAGGTCATTTCACCAGTGAAAGTGGGGAGATCATGGGGTGTAATAGGGACTTGGAAAACATCCAGAAAAACATCAATGATGTTAAAAACAAAATGAAGAACATCATTAATGTTCTAGGGAGAGTTTAAAACCCCTCGAAATCCCTAATATAGTTGGCATTTTTCCCCAAAAAATTTCTTGCACCTTTTTTTACCTATTATCGAAAAGCCAAATTTTGAAGATGCACACAGTGTGTCAACATGTGCTATCTGCCATCACGGAGATCAATGTAGGCGTTTTGTGGGTGCAACCCCTTCCTCAATAATAAAGTAGCTGAGAGGAAGGGGTTGCACCCCCAAAACAGGTCCCTTGATCCCCTGTGATGGCAGCTAGCACATGTTGACATTTGGCAATTTGTGTGCACCTTCAAAATTTGGCTTTTCCAAGGGTGACTTCACCCCATCTAAACGCAATATCAAACACAGTTTATAAATACTCATGTCTGATATTGCCTTCAATTTCTAACAAAGTTGAACTTTGTAAGTTCCAGATTTGTGTATTTGCCTGTTTTACCTTAAATGGACATTTCTACTTTTATTAATGTGACCCAAAAATTGTTAAACAACAAACATGTTGGTTTGTTTTAAAAACCTTTTATAAATGTACATGTGATTGTGCTTGTATTAAAAAGATTGATAATCAAGAATGTGTGGATTCTTCTTTCAATGCTCCAAAAATATTTTGTTGGTAAAATTGTTGGTTTCTGTGACAATGGGGGTTATTTCCTAAGGGCAAATCCAATCCACTTTGCACTACAAGTGCAGTTTCAGTGCAGTCTCAAGTGCACTTGTAGTGCAAAGTGTCTTTGCCTTTAGTAAATAAGACCCAACAGTGCTTTCTAATGTTACACAATCGCGCCATTTTCAGGATTCCCCAAATTTATGTCAGGGTCAGCTAAAAGAAAGACAAGCAGGAAATGTCAGCAAATATTTTAGTAGTTAACATTTGTTTTTTATTTAAATGAATTCCGGATTCAGGCCCAACTGAGCCAGCGTAGTTCCAAGAATTTCTCCTTAAAAAGTTGTGGAGAACACAGCAAGCCAGGATGATATGATTGAGTTTATACTCCACCATATGTATGGGTGTAAGAAATAGGTGGAACTGGCTGGCCATTATTCCAAATGTGTTCTCCACCACTCTTCTGGCTCTGGCCAGCCGGTAATTAAAAACCCTCTGGTCCGGAGTGAGGGTCCTCATAGGGAATGGCCGCATAAGATGGTCCCCCAGCGCAAATGCTTCATCCGCAACGAAGACGAATGGGAGTCCTTCCGCATTATCTTCTGGAGGTGGCAAGTCCAAGCTGCCATTCTGGAGACGCCTGTAGAACTCCGTCTGGGTAATTACTCCACTATCTGACATCCGGCCATTCTTCCCCACGTCCACATACAGGAACTCGTAAGTAGCCAACACCACCACCAACATCACAATACTATTGAACCCCTTGTAGTTGTAATAGTATGACCCCGAGTTGGGTGGTGGGATGATGTGGACATGTTTCCCATCAATTGCCCCTATGCAGTTAAGGAAAGTCCCACCGCTGGGCAAAGTGGGAGGCCACAGTCTGCCATTCCTGTGGGTTGGAAGGAAACTGTGGAGTCAAACAAGAAAATAAAATTAATAATTTTGCACATAAACATGGAAAGCAGATTAGACACAAACATTCTTGGCCAACATCAGTATAACATTTATTTTAGGGACTATTTAAAGACAAAGGTATAAGGTCCACCTATCAGATTCCTCCCCCCCGTGGGTCATTTTGTGAATTTTAGGGGGGGGGGGAGATGTTTTGGACAGGTCACCCGCTACACTTTATTGAGAGATGAATGCCTAAATAATGTGGATTACTTTGGTCAGCCCCTCCTTACTTTACAATATTGGCAGTCCACTGGACAATTAAGAAGTGTCATAATACAAAGATATAAATACACACTGTACACTTTTTAGCACATTTTTACATTCTGCTATTATCTATCAAGATAATAGGATACAAAAACTTTAAACAGTATCATTTGAAAGTATTCAGGCAGGCCCTTGCACTACATGCTTTGGGGAATTCATCCATAAATCTGACCACAAAAGAGGTAGGTATAGTGTGTATGGGTTTGGCAAAGTCAGCAGATAGAGGATTGGTATCAGCTGAGTTAGCAGTTGGGGGGAGGGAGGGTTCAAAAAGATTTTGTGAACCCCGAAAAAAAAAAGCATCTGGCACTCTGCCTGAATTTCAAGCACACATCACAATTTTAGACATTTTAGGGGGTATTTAAGGTAAAGCACTACTATGGAGCTGACAAAATACATTGTTAAGTGACTACACGAGGTGAATATAGGCCCAGGAGAGCATGCTGGGGAGGTAAGTGAAGGCAAATATGTATGAAGGACAAAAAAATTTTCTTTAAAAAAACCAGCATGCATGAGGACAAAGGGGACATTCACAGCATATTACAATCATGGTAATTAGAGAAAAAGGAAAGAAATACAATACATTAGCAAACATTCTATACAATAAAATGTGTCATTAAAGGATAAAAATCTTACCTTAATATACTCCTTCTGCAGGACCTGGATGATGGCAGAACAGGTCTCTGGGATAATGATCCCCAGAGCCTGGGGGGGAGATGGCTGTCGAGAACTTGAGGTCCTGCAGGCTTCTCCCCGTTGCCAAGTACCGCAGGGTGGCGACTAGCCTCTGCTCCGGAGTGATGGCTTGCCTCGTGCAGGTATCCTGCCTGCTGATATAGGGGGTCAGCAAAGCCAACAAACGGTGAAATATGGGGTCCGGAGAAAGTTCCTGAAATCGTCAGGATTATTCTCACGGATCTCACAGAGCAAAGGCACATGACAGAACTGGTCACGCTGGAGCAACCAATTCTTGGTCCATGAACTCCTCCCCACCCTGTTCATGGACTGGACTTGTGTCAAGGTAAGGACCCCAACACCAAGCCCCTGCACAGCACGAACTCTACGAGGAGTACGTATAGGCAACATGGCTAGAAAATGGTCGGCTGCTCAGAACGAAGTAACAGAACGCACTGAAAAACAGCAAGGCCTGTGAATAGCGACCTGAAAAACAGTAACGAACGAACAAGAACACAATGACAGAGTCAAGGGGAACTCGTTGCATGCACTGAAGACCAGATACAAACCCACAAGCACAAACTGAACAGCAGAAAACGATCTGAAAACCACGAGTCTGAAAAAGCGTGAATCGTTTCTCACCAAACTTTTACTAACATGAGATTAGCAAAAGGAGCCCAAAGGGTGGCGCGCTTGGTTCTGAACTGCCCTTTTATAGTCTCGTCGTACGTGGTGTACGTGAACGCGTTCTTGGCGATCGGAAATTCCGACAACTTTGTGCGACCGTGTGTATGCAAAACAAGTTTGAGCCAACATCCGTCGGAAAAAATCCATGGATTTTGTTGTCGGAATGTCCGATCGTGTGTACGGGGCATTATACTCCCTGTTATGGTTGGTGGGTGTAGCATTTGCCAAGCATTAACTATTCAAGTAAATGAGGCCACTCTGCTAGTGCCCTGAAACCTTGGGCAGTACTGTAAACAAGGGGTTAAAGCAGGCAGCATTGTGTTGCTTTCTCACCTCCTGCTTTAACCCCTTGCATCCCGCAGAAGCATACATTTTCAGGGCACTTGCAGAGTGACCCTATTTACTTGAATGGGTCACGATTGGCAGAGGGTAGCACCCACCAAAAGCAACAGGGGTTTTAATTCCTGCATGTGTACACCATTGGCTACTGCCTCAGCAGCTAAAGAGGGTAGGGATTGGGGGCAGTAAAACTGCAACTCAACTGCATGGTTTTACCACCCCCCAACTTTGTGTGAATGAGTCCTAATGGTGCTGCTACCGAATGCAACTAAGAGCTCATTCACAAGTGCAGCAGGCACTGCTGCTCCTCTGAACAGAGATTGTTTCTAGCGGCTATTGCAGCCACTAGTGATAATCCCAAGTGAATAGATCAACTTGGAACATTCACCCTTCCCACACACGGTTCATGGTTACTGTTGAACCAGCCCAGATTCAAACCATCTATGGCCGTCCTTACCAACACACAATATATTTCAAAGAATTTATTAGGCCAAACAAAGCCTGAATGAAGAGAGGATTATCAAGTGTACTTATACAAATAATCAAAAAGACAATAATGTAACCATACTGTAGGTTAAACACCTACAGTATTCTTTCAGTAATTAACAGAATTGAATTGCTTTTATAACTAGCAACACTATAGTAGGACTGTCCTATAACATTCCCTGCTTTATCCCCCTAGCCAGTGAATGATGAAAAAGAAAAAACATTGGCCGGCAAAACTGGGACCTTTGAAAATAGCACAACGGTTCCCAGCAGACAACAGATTACCTTGTGCAATGTTAGTCTCTTACCAGGGTGTTGGTCTTTGAAACAAGGTCCTGTGCATTGAGCAGTTTCTCAGAGGTTCACCTGATTTCGTTCAGCTATGGCAGGATTCTGTTCTGCCAGCAGTCCAGTCTCTCCATTCAGCCAGCAGTTCAGTCTCTCCATTCAGCCAGCAGTCCAGTCTCTCCATTCATCCAGCAGTCCAGTCTCTCCATTCAGCCAGCAGTCCAGTCTCTCCATTCTGCCAGCAGTCCAGTCTCTCCATTCTGCCAGCAGTCCAGTCTCTCCATTCTGCCAGCAGTCCAGTCTCTCCATTCTGCCAGCAGTCCAGTCTCTCCATTCTGCCAGCAGTCCAGTCTCTCCATTCTGCCAGCAGTCCAGTCTCTCCATTCTGCCAGCAGTCCAGTCTCTCCATTCTGCCAGCAGTCCAGTCTCTCCATTCTGCCAGCAGTCCAGTCTTTCCATTCTGCCAGCAGTTCAGTCTCTCCATTCAGCCAGCAGTCCAGTCTCTCCATTCAGCCAGCAGTCCAGTCTCTCCATTCAGCCAGCAGTCCAGTCTCTCCATTCAGCCAGCAGTCCAGTCTCTCCATTCCGCCAGCAGAACAGACTTTTCCCACCCCTATAATAAAAAAAATGTGCAAAAAAATTACATACACTATGTGGTGTGGGCGATTAGCTCCAAGTGAAGAGTTTTCAGAAAGGTAATCAAGCCGTATGCAAGGTTAAGAGCTTAAATAAAGCAAACAGAAAGGCTTCCCGCACAGGGGTAAAAAACATAATCCAAAGCAAAAGTCCATCAAACGAATATAAGCATCCTAGCAAATAGATAGACCTCACTAGGTCTGCTTCAGGCATGTTCCCTCACAGACTGCCTTCTCCTCTCTCAGCACCACCACTGATTACACTCGGGTAAGTCAAAATTATACCCCAGGTGGGGAGCAAGGTGTGGCCAGTACTTAACCCCTTGCTGCCTACAGACCTTTCACTGCCACCCATTTACCTTAACCACTTGCCGACCGCCATAAAGCAAAATAACGGCGGCAAAAGTGGTTTCAATATCCTGACTGGACGTCATATGACGTGATCAGGATATTAAGCCCCCGAGGGCGCGCATTGCGGCGATCGTTGTTGCAGTGTGTCAGTCTGACACACCGCAACTCCGATCTAGGTAAAGAGTCTCTGACGGAGACTCTTTACCACGTGATCAGCCGTGTCCAATCACGGCTGATCATGATGTAAATAGGAAGAGCCGGTGATCGGCTTTTCCTCACTCGCGTCTAACAGACGCAAGTAGAGGAGAGCCGATCGGCTGCTCTCCTGACAGGGGGGGGGTCTGTGCTGATTGTTTATCAGCACAGCCCCCCCTCGTATCCTGCCCGGGACCACCAGGATGGCCACCACACTGGAGCACCAGGTATGCCCCCTAGACCCCCAGGGAAATACCAATCTGTGCCCAGGCAGCTGCCAATCTGTGCTCAGGCAGCTGCCAATAAGTGCCCACTCCAATGCCTACCACTGCCAGTGCCACCAGGGATGCCTATCAGTGCCGTGTATCAGTGCCATGTATCAGTGCCACGTATCAGTGCCCAGCAGTGCCGCCTATCAGTGCCCATCAGTTCCCAGCAGTGCCACCTATCAGTGCCCATCAGTGCTGCCTAACAGTGCCACCCTATCAGTGCCCAGCAGTGCCACCTTTCAGTGCCCATCAGTGCCAACCAGTGCCACCCAGTGTCACCCATGAGTGCCCATCAGTGCCGCCTATCAATGCCCATCAGTGCTGCATATCAGTGCCACCCATCATTGCCGCCTACCAGTGCCCATCAGTGCCGCATATCAGTGCCCATCGTCAGTGCCCGTCAGTGCCTGCTCATTGGTGCCACCTCATCGGTGCCGCCATATCAGTGCCTGTCAGTGCCGCCTTATCAGTGCCCATCAGTGAAAGAGAAAACTTACTTATTTACAAATTTTTTTAACAGAAACAAAAGCAAAACTTTTATTTTTTTCAAAATTTTCAGTCTTTTTTTATTTGTTTAGCAAAAAATGAAAACCGCAGAGGTGATCAAATACCACCAAAAGAAAGCTCTATTTGTGGGAAAACAATGATAAAAATTTAGTTTGGGTACAGTGTAGCATGACCGCGCAATTGTCATTCAAACTGCGACAGCGCAGAAAGCTGAAAATTGGTCTGGGCAGGAAGGTGTACAAGTGCCCTGTATTGAAGTGGTTAAAGGGGTGTTCCAGCCATAAAAAATTTGCAAGCACACCGCCCCAGTGTGAAAGCACTCAGGCTTTCACACTGGGACTGCAGATGAGGTATTTTTCAGGTGCTTTACAGGCGCTATTTTTAGCCATAAAGCACCTGAAAAACGCCCCAGTGTGAAAGGGGTCTAAAAGTAGCAGTGATAATCCAGACAGGAAGTATGAACACTGCCGCAGGTCAGGTCTGCCTGAGATGTAGGAGACTCTCTGACAGCATGGGAAAGCGTCAATCGATGATGTCAGATGCCGAGAGGCTCAAGGAGGGTGTGGCTACATGCTTTGAGCCTGCCCAGCCTCTATGTCAAGCCTGCCCCATTCATTACAATGATCAGCCTTTTAAAGTTCATGAAACTACAAGGCTCAGCTACAACTAAAATAACATTAAGTACTACAAAACTATCTTAGCAAATACTGGATCTAAGGTACATATATCTTCACAGTGAAATACGAATAATAAAGTAAAAAATAAGTAGTTAAATGAAAATAAATATTAGCGGACTTCATTATATTAAAAAGCAAGCTTGGTCATAAAAATGTGTGTAAATTTTAAGAAAAAATATATACATATGTAAAAAAGAATATATAAACAATGCATTATATATGCAAAAATGTACGCGTATGCAAGTTTGTAACAGATGAGAACACTAAACAGTGTCCCTAGGCATTTTGCTGATTTTTATGAAGAATCCTCTAAGGGGCTGAGAATATTGGTCATTGAGCCCATTTCTAGCAAATTATCACCTACTAAAGTTAAAATACCACCTGCTGACCATTGTAAAAGGTTAACACAATCATCTGATGATGTGCTTTATTAGTCAGTAGGTTCCTGTACCATCACTCCCTCTAGGGGATTTTTATTGTTATTACTATTATTGTTCTTTTATAACTACTATTATTATTTAGCTTGTTTTGCATTTTTTTTCACTGTCAGTATCTATCTCTACATATATATGTCAAAATTTGCTCTTCAGTTTTATACAGATGCTTTTTAATATTATGAATTCTGCAAATCTGTTTATTTTCATTTAACTACCTATTTTTAACTTTGTTGTTGGCTCACTGTGTAGATATACTGCATATACCATAGCTCCAGTTCTTGCTAAGATAGTTTGGTAGTGTTAAATCAGGTTAGAGAGTCTCCAAATCAAGACCTTTTTCTGATGAGACAGTGAGCCCAAATCGATAAAAAGGAAACAGTGCTTTTATTCTATACACTGCAGTGGAGAAACACAATACACAGTTCTCAATAAAGCAGTAAAGTGAAAGTGTTTCTGAAGTTACAGCTACAGGCTATACAATTTTATACGTATGAATATGCATAAGGTCTAGGCGTGTTATAGGTATGACTGTATATCAGCATTCATATCTTCTTAGAAGCAAGGGAGCATGGGTGTATACATCATGTGACTGGCAAAAAATAGAATTCAGCAGTATCTGGTCAGTTCAGACTGGTTTTGGTATGAAAGCCTATTTTGAGCAGCTTTCTGGGTTCTTATCAGTAGTTTATGTCGTCACATATCCAACAGTTTCGATTTCCCAGGAACTGAAACAAGCCATCTAAGAAGGAAAAAACAAATCAAGCATATTATAAATTCTTAAAGTGACAGTCTCTATATACTGTACATATTATATATATATATATATATATATATATATATATATATATATATATATATATATATATATATATTCAACATTATCAGACCCCTATAATTCTACTCAGTAGTGTGTAATGTTATTTTAGCTGTAGCTGAGCCTTGTAGTTCCATGAAAACTGCATTACTGTTTTATCTGGCAACTTAGTTGTTTTAATGGACAAATTCTTGGGCTGTACATACCTCTGCATGTCAACAAGTTTACTCTGCTGCTTCCTGTTGGAAAAATTACATATAAAGTGTATGTTACCACAACAATAATGATTCTTTATATATTGTATGTATACTGTATGTGTTTCTCTGGAGTCCTTTTTCAAACTAAGCACGCCAAGCACAGAAACAGATCTGTGCTGGCATGGTCAGTTTGCATCCCAGGGATCAGTGTTAGGAGTTGCAGGATGCTGTGCACATGCACAGCATGCATGTATTCCCTGTAGTCAGTTTTATGAGCACGCCCCATACCCAGCCCTGCTGTATTGTAGATGTAGCCTTTAGCAGGTTAGCTCTGCCTTCTGGAATGCAGCACACAGACAGGGAACGTATGTCCCTGCTCTGTGTTACATTAAATTGTGCTTGCCCACTTGCTATAGAGGCACACCCCAAACTATGAGGATGAGGAAGATAAAGGAGGCTGGGCTGTCATGTGACCATCAAATAAAAATTCAGTAATAGGTAAAAAGCAAGTATTTTGGGTAAATGTACAGGTGATTTCAGTTAACCTCTGACATTTATTCCACTGTGTTCACAAATACTTAAAATTGCTGAACCAAGAGGATGAATTACAGAGTAAATCTTGGCAAAACTAACAAAATATATTCAGTACATCACTATAAAACAAGCATATTTTCCCATGTTTTGTATCTTTAAAAATGTGGCAAATGCAAAAAACCTGCTGATCCTGCACAAAAGCAGCAAGCTCCTAAGTTACTGGGTTGACAATGCTGCCTTTGCAGCATTAATATCCCAATCAGTTTCTATAAGTTATATCCTGCTGGATTACTAAACACTTCTACTTATTTCTATAACATAAGGGTGTGTTCTGTAGTCAAGCCTTGGGTGGTGGGGTTACTAAGGTAGACCTAACACTGTAGCTTGGGATTTTTAGTACAGTATGGGCACTGTGTTGTCAGTTCACACCAGTAAGTTAGAAGCTCACTGCATGTCTTGCAGGATTGGCAGGTATTCGTTTTAATACTTTCAGCATTTTTAAAAAGACACCACATTTAGAAATTGTCCAAAGATTGTAGAGATGCAATGGTGGGGCTGCATTCATGTCAATGGGGGTGCTGCATTCATGGCAATGGGGGTGCAGCATTCATTGCAATGGTGAGGCTGCATTCATGTCAATGGGGGTGCTGCATTCATGACAAGGTGAGTCTGCACTCATGGTAATGGTGAGTCTGCATTCATGGCAATGGTGAGTCTGCATTCATTGCAATGGTGGGGCTGCATTCATGGCAATGGTGGGGCTGCATTCATTGCAATGGTGGGGCTGCATTCATGGCAATGGTGGGGCTGCATTCATGGCAATGGTGAGTCTGCATTCATGGCAATGGTGAGTCTGCATTCATGGCAATGGGGATGCTGCAATCATGGCAATGGTGGGGCTGCGTTCATGGCACTTGTGAGGCTGCAGATGGGCACTGATTAGGCTGCATTGATGGACACTGACCCTTATTTTTTATACGTCAATAAATACGGTATATCCAAATAACATGCCTAAGCTCATCTCTTCACCACACACAGCCACAAAGGCAAGAGAATTCTTGTTGGGCAGTGTATTAGTGCTTGGACGAACACACTTGAATCGAATTTTAACGGTTCAAAGAATGTCAGGCAAAATGGTCAGCCCTCTCATATGTTCACTTCATCAAATCTGGCCCTCTTTGAAAAAAGTTTGGGCACCCCTGCTATATACAGTGCAAGGGTCATGACTTTACTGCATACAATATAGTGTATACAGTGATGGGGTCATGGCTATAATGTACAACAATACTGAAGCAATGCAGGGGTTAGGTATATAATGCACTACATCAGTATCAGGGCAAGGTCATCCAGCGCCCAGGACAAAAATTCCAAACTGCATCCCCCTCTTCCGCTCATGATGTGCAAGCTTAGGGGATCCTACACCAAGCAGCCACTTGCTTGTCAAAATCACTGCTGCCGTCACTACTCCTGGCTGCCTTGCAACAGAAGGAAGGCATCCCCAGTAGACCATTGAGCCAAGGACAGCTTCCCCTCCCATCCACCACTTGTCTCAGCCCTGAACAACATAGCATATATAGTGCAGGAATCAGGAGTATAATGTACAGCATTGTGAATGCAGTGCAGGGTATAACTTAAAACATAGCACAACCTCTATCCCTTTAGGTCAGGGCTGTCCAAACTTTTTTCAAAGAGGGCCAGATTTGATGAAGTGAACATGCGTGAGGGCTGACCATTTTGCCTGACATTCTTTGAACCATTAAAGTTCATTCTAAGTATGTTCGTCTGAGCACTAATACACTAGGGTGCCCATGTGTCCCGGATTGCCCGGGACATTCCCTCAATTGGCAGGTCTGTCCCGGGCACCTTCATTCTGGGACAATACAGTGTCCCGGAATGGAATTGACAGAGCGAGAAAACCCCACCATAGCTCTGGCACTCGCTCTGCCTCCAGCTCCACCCGACCCGAGACTCTGGCCACTGGTTGCTATAGCCGCATGGCGTCTACCAACCAGTGACCTCACAGCCGCGACTCTGCCCAGTATGCAAAGCGGAGGAGAAGTTAACTTTCTCCTCCTCTGCGCCTAACGCTCTACACCATGCTGGACGAGGCTGCCAGCAGGGGCAGCCCCAAATACACTAATCCACCAGCACTGCAGTCAGTCAGGGTTACCATCTCCGCAGCTCTGCCCCTGGATGTCTCCCTGCCTCATACCACAGAGCAAACCGAAGCCGCCTCCCCCTCCTCGGCTATTTACAAGTACACGGAGAGGGAAGAGGGACACCGCTGTGCATTCTTGGCGCTTATCTGAGGTCTGTTCTAAGCTTATATTATGTGTATGTAGATGGAAAGAGGAGGGAAAGGGATAGTGATCAGGAAAAGGGTAAAAAGAACCCCCCAGCACGTTTCTGACACTCACCTCTCAACTAACACAAGTGGAAGGGGGGTCAGTACTGTGGGGGGTTCTCTACTTAGTGGGGGGTCCATACTGTGGGGAGTTCTCTACTTAGTAGGGGGTCTGTACTGTGGGGGGGCTGTACTTAGTGGGGGTCTGTACTTAGTGGGGGGTTCTGTACTTAGGGGGGTCTATAATGAGGGAGGGGGGTCAGTACTGAAGGGGGTCTATACTGAGGGATGGGGGTCTATACTTAGTCAGGGGGGTCTATACTGACGGAGAAGGCATCTGTATTTAGTGGGGGGTCTATACTGAGGGGGGGAGTCTGTACAGAGGGAGGGGAGTAAATACTTGGTGGAAGGGGGTCTTTACTGAGGAGGTATATACTTAGTGGAGGGAGGTCCGTACTGAGGGAGGGGGTCTATAGTTAGTGGGGGGGGGTGTCCGTACTGAGGGAGGGAGCCTATAGTTAGTGGGGGGGTCCATACTGAGGGAGGGGGCCTATAGTTAGTGGAGGGGGTCCGTACTGAGGGAGGGAGCCTATACTTAGTGGAGAGAGGGGTCCGTACTGAAGGAGGGGGTCTATAGTTAGTGGAGGGCGGTCCATACTGAGGGAGGGGGCCTATACTTAGTGGAGAGGGAGGTCCGTACTGAGGGAGGGGGTCTATATTTAGTGGAGGGGGGACCGTACTGAGGGAGAGGGTCTATAGTTAGTGGGGGGTCCATACTGAGGGAGGGGGCCTACACTTAGTGGAGAGGGGGGTCCGTACTGAGGGAGGGGGCCTATACTTAGTGGAGAGGGGGAGTTCGTACTGAGGGAGGGGGTCTATAGTTAGTGGAGGTGGGTCCGTACTGAGGGAGGGTGTCAGAGGACTAGTAGAAGCTTGACCTGCCAGCGTTGGCGCCTTCCTGTGCGCCGACGGGTTCACGCTTCCAAACACATAGTTCTGCGGGTCGGCGCATGCGGGTGCGCGATGTGCCGTAAGCACACGGGCACGTGCACGCTGTTGTGCGCACAGCGGAAGTTCCCTGGGCAGGCCTATAAAAGTCAGCCTTGTGTATGGTATCATTGCTGGTTTGTCTTTTCAGCTCCTGTAACCTGTTCCTGAACCTGCGTACCTGTGCCTGCCTGTTGTGACCCGGATTGACCTTGACCTCGCCTGAACCTCTCCTGCGCTTGACTCTTGGCTTATCTCTTGGACTTCTCTACCTGCCTGACCACCCGTGTTTGACCCCTGGCCTGCTCCTGGACTTGCCTCTGCCTTATCCCTGTGTTTGATCATCAGCCTGCTTACTTCTGCCTGACTACCCGTGTTTGACCCCCGGCTTGTTTCTGGACTTTTGCCTTTGTGTTTGACCCTCGGCCTCCTCTTGAACTGGCTCCAGTCTTCATCTCCAGACTCTGCTTGAGCTTCTACCTAGCCAGTTCCAGCGCGGTGTCAGCCACCCTGCATGGATCATCTCTCTACCTGAAATACCTTCCAGCTTATCTGCTACCTGCTGGTGACCCGTGCTTCTTCGTGCCCAATACCCGCTGTGTCACTTCCAGAGGGTATTGTGTGCCCAGCTGCAAGGGGAGCCTCTCTCAGCAACTCGGCCTTGGTGAGTACCTGACAGATGGGGTCTATAGTTAGTGGGGGGGTCTGTACAGAGGGAGGCGGCTTATACTTAGTGTAGAGGGGGCCGGACTGAGGGAGGGGGTCTATAGTTAATAGAGGGGGGGTCCATACTGAGGGAGGGGGGTCTAGAAGAGGAAGAGGAATTTGAGGTAGAAACTATAGTAGACTGCAGAAAGAGGGGGGGCAGGTCCAATACCTAGTTAAATGGAAGGGGTATCCCCCAGATTTGATTATCAGCCTGCTTACTTCTGCCTGACTACCCGTGTTTGACCCCCGGCTTGTTTCTGGACTTTTGCCTTTGTGTTTGACCCTTGGCCTCCTCTTGAACTGGCTCCAGTCTTCATCTCCAGACTTTGCTTGAGCTTCTACCTAGCCAGTTGCAGCGCGGTGTCAGCCACCCTGCACGGATCATCTCTCTACCTGAAGTACCTTCCAGCTTCTCTGCTACCTGCTGGTGACCTTCGTGCCCAATACCCGCTGTGCCACTTCCAGAGGGTATCGTGCGCCCAGCTGCAAGGGGAGCCTCTCTCAGCAACTCGGCCTTGGTGAGTACCTGACAGAGGGGGTCTATAGTTAGTGGGGGGGTCTGTACACAACTCAATGCATTTATTCACCATAAAATTATTTTCTTGGAGGGGCACAGGTTCCACCCCTCTGTGTTTACGGATTTGCTCTCAGTGCTGCGTGCTGCGTTCTACCAGGCTGGTCACAGATTTTTTGGGGTTTTCTAGTATCCAAATCCTCCTAAAGGTGAAGGTATAAATCATATATATCTGAATCATGTGTGCCTTGATTAAGAATGTGAGTACAAAAATCCAATAATTTTCCTTGGGTCTTCTTTAAAATTGTTAGAAAAGTGGTAACTAGAATAACCATGTACAGTATAAAATGTTAAGTGTTCCAGGCTCTAGCAATAATGTGTATTGCTGGAAGCACTGTATTTTTTTTTTTTATTCATGAAAAAAAAGCAGCTGGCAACCTGCAGCCAATTAAAATTGTTTTCCTCACCTATGACTTGTCCGGTGTAAAGGGCATACAATAAACTATGCAAAACCGCCTGCACAATTCTGATCCAGACACTTTCCTTTTTATTTTCATGTTTGATTTAGTGCCTAACCCAAAAAGGCTACAGTAGCTTTAGGCAGATCTTTCCTCTAAATCATAATCCCTGGTGGTCCTACTGTCAGATGGGTCAAAATAGAGTAGCTTTATAATGCATTCATCAAACAGTACAAACAAGATGCTTGTACTGTGTAAACTGAATGGTGTTTTAATTCCAAAGTTTTTTGGAAAAAGATATAATGTTGAAACACCACTGAAAATATATAAATGATACATAATCTATAAACATTTGTCCACTTTAAAGCGGCCCTAAACTCAAAAACTGCACTTTATGCTGCCTAGTATCCATACAGGTAATGATTCCAAAAGTTTTTTTCAGCAGTCTCTGTCTGACCTGCTGAACACCTGCTACTTCCAAGGGTGTGTTCTGTGTGAGAAGGAGGCATTGACTGCTTGTTTCTGCCTAAACCGCCAATTGTCTGCATCGCAGAGGACCCTTCATCAGCTATAATGAAGAGCTGAAAGTATTAATAAGCTGGTTGTACATTTTGTTGTACAAGAAGGTGCTTCTAAGTGCTGTAATCCAGCAATTGTAATGAAACACAATAGTTAAACACTTACATACTTGTGTAGTTAAATAGGCTCATCAGTAGCATTGGGTTCTCCTAGCATGTTATTCCATGTCTCTGTGCCGACCAGCAGATGCATGAGAGGAATTTCCATGGGAGCAAGATGGCTGCTGCACATCTGGAACCACTGTGGAAGGCACAGGGGCCGTGTGTAAAGCAAGCACCAGAAGTGACGTCAGGATGGGCGCTGTGATGCGTTTTGGAGTATGCTCAGAAGCTCCTTCTTCAAAAGCACCAGGAGCACCCAAAACTATTGATGGGCCTATTTAACTACACAAGTCTGTAAGTGTTTTTAACCGTTGTGTTTCATTAAAATTGTTGGATTACTACACTTAGAAGCGCATTCTTGTACATATTTCATTCCCCAGAGCCTGCTTCTACTCTTCCAAGTGCTGCTCTAGTGCCCCTCCAGCTTTCACCTTGGATGACCCTAGGAATTACAGCACCTTTGAAGACCCTTCTAGCAGAAGCGCTCCTGTCCTTTATTTGGTTGTACCAAAGTGAACTCCCAGAACTGATCTATAATTGTTCAAATCTCAAAACAATTTGTCAAAAAGTCATCAGTCAGGGTGATAGCTAAGCATTGTTAATGTCCTTATGACCCTTTCAGATAGGCAGCATGGGGCACAGGCGGGCTTAAGGTCAGTTATTCTGCTTCCGTTGAAATACATTAGGTTCCTATTTTGAAACATTTTATTTTCAAAGAAAAGGCTGAACTTACCTAGTATTTGTATGTATGAATGTGAGTTAGGGACCTTAGATTGTAATCTCCTTGGGGGAGGGGCTGATGTGAAAGTACAATATATATGTAAATTGACGGCAATATATCAGTACCTATAATAAATGAATAAACTTTGATTGTATGTAAAGACAAAAAAAAATGTTCTTGTTTTGGATGAAGTGGGGGGCAGTTTTATTGTTGTCTGTGTCCCAGTCACCCTCTCCATTTGTACTAGTGATCACTGTGATCAGAGAGTGAGGAGAAATCCAAAATTTTAGACTTATCACTAGAACAAGAGGTAAGGAGAAGGCAAAGCATCATGGGTGTGGCATGTGTATGTTCAATGCTGTTGCATCTTAAGGGGGAGCAGTCAGGTGGGTTAAAAAAAGTGGTTTGACCACGTTTTTACTGTTTCGTAACCACAAATGTAATTGAAGCCCAAGAGGAGATCTTACTTTGGGAGATTTTCTCTAGTTTCCTTGAGTCTTTGGGACAAAAGGTAAGGCTTCATCATACAGTTGTACAGGGGCCATACAGCGTGCAAAGTCTGTGTAATAACTTTCCCAGGACTTGTTGTTGCTGAAAACAGTTGCCTATTGAGAAGAATTAGAAGATGTGGACAAATGCAGATAGTATGCTTCCAAGTAGGGAATTTAAAGTCTCATATTTAACCAAGGCAAAGGTATATCAGTATATGTCATAAGTCTTTAAAAAGTGCATTTCAAAGTTATCTGACTTTTATTAAACTTTTCTCTGACATTTTAGAGTTAAGATGAAGCCGATTTCAGATTACTAAGCAAACTCAAAGAAACCTGTCCTACATTTCAAACTTTTGAAAGTAAATGTTCTTACCGAGAGCAGACATCAAAAGAAATCTGAATATTAAGCCAGAAAAGTTTATTCTGTGCCTCTTACTGAATTACTTTCCCTGACTTCATGGCCAAGCACTGCCTACTGCGTTTTCAATGTCCAGTAAGATTGCCTCAGTGGCCAGTAAAGTCACTCTGATTGGGAAGGGGTGGCAGTTGTATTTTTGAACCTATACCTATAAAAAAAGTTTTGGTAAATCTTAATTGTAACCTCATTTGAAATGTTGGGTGTGTCTAATTTCTTTGGAACACTTTTGGAAGTCTGACAGCAGACAATCAATCTTTGAGCTGAATTTATGAGCTTCAAATATATTTATGTAGTACTCATTTGGAAGGGTGGAGGTTATGAGAAGTGACATTTCCCAAACAGGACAGTGTTTAAACCTGTAGGTAATAAGAGAACTAAGAGAACCAGAACCTGGAAGTGGAAGAGTGGGTTTGATAATAAAAATGGCAGTGCCTCCACCCAAGATAGGGCCTCTGTGAACAGAAGGAATTCCTTTCCTGTGCGATTCACATGCAGTTCCTAGTGTTAATGGGCCCTTAGTCACTTCCTAGTAGTTTCTAGTCTGATATGCAACTGGACTTTTATCGTCTAGAAGTGGCCATCGGATGCCTAACCTGGCTCTAGCAGTCTATACTGGTTATTAAGTCCTAAGCTAAAACTAGCTATAGAATCCCATATCAGAAAGGACAGTGTTAACCAAAATATCAGGAGCTGCATTTAAAATCTATTCCAATAAACAGGTTCATCTACTAATATACTGGAAGCTGACTACTACATACATATAGTAGCACAGAGCTGGCCATATGGCACTGTGCATGTGAAATAACAACAATTGGACAGAGATAGTCTGTCTGTCACAAAGATTCAGAAACACACTCAAGAAGCTATGGATAGCTGCAGTTAAACGAATAGAACATTTATTTGCATATTAGTCTCTTCTGGCCTGAATTTAGTAGAATGGATGTGTATCTGAAACATTGTGCGTCTCTCTTTATTTACCCTTCCTCCTTCTGGGGGTTTAACGTTAGCCTCCAGGAGACAGGAAGTGCTAATACATCATTATATACGACACTGTAATATAAGCAGCTACCAGCAGAAGGCAGCAGATTCTAGACATGTGCAATTCGTTTAGTTCCGAATTCGTTTTTTTTAATGAATTTTGTCAAATTCGTTAATTCCGAAATTTCCGAATTTCCGAATTTTTCAATTTCCGAATTCTTGGATTTCGAATTTCCGAATTTCGAATTTCAAATTTCCGAATTTCTGAATTTCGAATTCTGCTGCTCCCATCAAGCTCTGTGGTGCAGTTGTGAGTTCCTCATGCATTTGTTGCCAAATGGCTGTAAATTTTAACATGGCTCATATGGTTATGGCAGAAGCTGCAGACCACAACAGGACTAGTGGCTGCGGATATGTTAAAAAGGCCCACACTGCAGAGTTCTTTTTATTTGTTGCCTATTCAAGGGTTCACATACTGACCAGACACTGACAACTGTATTCTCAAAACATAACTGAAATCTATCCTTGGAATATTTAGTGCATAATTGGGGATACAGGGATAGGAGGGGATTTTGGAAATGTGGGGCTGTGGTTTTGAATACAGTGTGCTACTTCAAAAAAAAATAAATGTACAAGCTTTTTTCCACTGGCCTATTGGCCAGGAAAGTTGAAGGCTTTAGCTATATTTTTTATAGTTTCCCTGCATTAAGATACAAAATGTTTCACAACTTGTTCCCCTCATTGTCCCTAAACACTTAAAGTGGATGTAAACCCTCTTCTATACCCAGTGAAGTGAAATGCCTCAGATGATACACAGTGATGAAACAAATCTCCCTACTAGGGATGAGCTCTGGCGTGTTCACACACTTCACATGCAGAGCCCACCAGGAAGTCGGCACAGCGCTGCGCTAAACACAGGCACTGAGACATTTTCCCGATGTGTGGCTGCAGAGATGGGGAAATGTCTCACTGCCTGTGATTAGTGCAGCACCGTGCCGACTTCCTGGCGGGCTCTGTATGTGGAGTGTGCGAACATGCCGGAGCTCATCCTTACTTCCTACATAAGGTTTACATGTATATCTGCAGTCTTTCCCTTTCTATATTCTTTAGAAAGTGCAAATCTTGTTACAAAATCTTTCTACCTGTTTCAGCAGTGGGAGGGAAGTCTGGGCATACACTGTGTGTAAGCTGATAGGAGGAAAGGCACCCCCCCCCCCCCCCACTTCCACATAGGCAGAGAAATGAAGAAACATGCAGAGATGTACTGTGAATTCCCTCCCCGCCACAAATTTCCAGCTGCTTTTATCTCCTGTGCCGAAGAGCTTGTCAGAAGTTATTATGTGGATAACAGAGGAATGGAGCAGCAGAAAGACATGAGACTTAGGACTTTGGAGAGAGATAAGTAAACTCTACAGATATGTGCCTAGGTCAGATTGTATGAATAGGGTTTACATCCACTTTAAGCCTCATACACCAGTAGTTTTTTTTTCTTTTCGTTCAACCCGCTGTACTAACAATACAATGTTAGTACAGCGATCTCCTCTGCTGTGCTATTGTGTTCTGACAGGGGAGAGCGCTGATCGGTAGCTGGTCAGCAGACCTTTTTCAGTTGTAAGCCTTCGACAGCTCTTGTTGAACTAGTTGCCATACACATGGGCCTATTGAACCGCCCGATGGCGGCCGACATTCCGCCCCGTGTGTGCTAGGCTTCTTCTCTCACAATCCAGTTATTTTCTCTTCACTCCCTGCTTTCACAGGAGACTCTGAGAGCAGTGGTAGCCATTGGCTCCTGCTGTCGTCAGTCAAATAATGTGAGGAGGGACCGTGGGCATGGCCAAGCCACACTGTGTGTTTATCTGGATGTACACAGCCTGGCACATGGCTTGCCGAGGGGGCACTCGGAGGAGCGAATAGCTCAGGCGGGGGGAATAGGTAAGAGATTGCTCTGTGCAAAAAGAGCAGGTGAGTATACACCTTTCCTATAGACTTTTTGATCTGTTTGCTGCTAGTTTCACCAGTCACTTTAAGCCTATTACCACTGATTAAAAAATCAGGTGGCATACTAAAAAATACCTAAACAAGCTATTCAATTGTAATAATTTTCATGGAGATGTTGCTGATGCTGTATTTACACCAAGCAATAATGTAAAAATAAAAAAAAAATAAAAACTTTACGCTATTTTATCTATTGCAAAATATGTGATACCAGAATATGGTCACTCTGTCCGTAGAAGTCAAACTGTTCCTAAAAAACGCAAACAGTTTAAAGCATGTATTTCCTTGTCATCCTTGAAGTCGCATAAAAAGGAATTCTTTTTTAAATGCAAATCTGCATTCTACTGCATAGAGCAGGGGTCTTAAACTGGTGGCCCTCCGGCTGTTGCAGAACTACAAGTCCCATTATGCCTCTGCCTGAGGGAGTCATGCTTGTAACTGTCAGTCTTGCAATGCCTCATGGGACTTGTAGTTTTGCAACAGCTGGAGGGCTACCAGTTTGAGACCCCTGGCATAGAGGGACTAAAGGAGGATGTTATCAAATGTCTTTCATGTACTAACAGTAACTGCATTTAAACATTTGTTTATTTATTAATGTATAGATAACTGCATCATTGTTTAAACTGCATATATACAGCCTATCTATGCTATAATTGTATTCATTATGTGTAAGTCAGATCTAATTTGTTTTAAGAGTGGAATAAAATGACCTTCTTAGATTTGATTGTTACGGTAAGGTAGTGAGCATAGCAGGTCCTTAGGTTTTTCAACGACTTCCTTTATACATGTATTTAATATAAATCCTGATATCACTTCAAACTCTCAAAGGAGTTCATGGAGATTAGGAAGAGAAATTTGATTAAGGCTGGGTTCACACCATCGTCGCATCCGTCGCACAGCGGGGTCCAGGGCGTGCTGGGTTACCGTTTCAGGTCCGATTTCAGCCCGAATTTTGGGCTGAGTTCAGACCTGAAACGGACCAAAAAAAGCACACGTTTTTCTTGCAAAACGCACCGGACCTGCTGCGGAGATATGTGAACCGGCTCCATAGAGAGCCAGTCATATTCTCCTGCTATGCAAATTGGATGCGGAAAAAACTGTATCCAATTCGCATAGGTGTGAACCCAGCCTAAGTGTGAGGAGAATGTCATCTGGGAATTGTAATACATTCAATTCTTTATGTTCCAGATGAGTGCCTCTAATTTTATGAGGTCAACCTATTACGAGAGTAGCAATGAGAGCAACAACGAGGGCATTGTTGGCAATGGTGACATTATGGAACTGTTTATAGGTTTAAAAGAAATCTGTCAGAATGAAAATATGGAAACTGCTCGTTGTTGAGGCAGCCACAAGGCCAAAGATCACTGGAAGTCTTGTAGCTTTTGTCAACCTTCTGACCTTACACACTGGTTGCAACTTGTTATTGTGTGAAGTGTGTAAGGTCAGGCAGCTCGAAGGCAGCAGCTATATTTGGCATTTCAGCTAAAGAGTCAGTTGTGGATAAAGTTAAAAAAAAGCTAAATAAGGTCAAAAGCAAGTCTACACAGCTGTCAGTACTGAAGGATAAATGTTTAAAATCCTGCATAAGCCCGGTTGTAACCTGTTCTCTATAGCCACTTCAATACTGGACACTTTCACCATCTTCCTGCCCAGGATAATTTTTAGATTTCAGTAGTGTCATACTTTGCATGACAATCACTGCAGCACTGTACCCAATTCAAGTTTTCACCAGTATTAGACAGAACTTTTTTTTGGTGGTATTTACCACTGGGTTTCTTTATTTTTTGCTATATAAATGAAAAAATACAGAACAATTTTGAAAAAAAACTATATTTTTCTTGGTTTCTGTTATAAAATTTTGCAAATAAATGATTTTTCTTCATAAATTTAGGCCAAAATGTATTCTATTACTGTAAAAATAACCCATGTCAGTGTATATTATTTAGTCGTTGTGAAAGTTATAGAGTCTACTCATGGCATTTATATTTTAAAATTGATCAGTCCTAATGTACTGACGGCCTATTTCTTTTCTTGAGGCCCTAAATTGCCAGGCCAGTACAAATATCCCCCAAATGACCCCTTTTTTGGAAAGTAGACAGTCTAAGCTATTTAGTAAGAGGCAAGGTGAGTTTCTTTTATACTGATATTCAGGGACACTAACTGGTGACAGCACGTAAAAAAAATATATACATTTTTTTTTCTAATTCTTCAACACTTATTTTATTTTTTACTAGGGCTGTTACTGATTAAAATTTTCATGTTCGATTAATCTATTTTTTTTTAAGTCAATTAATCGACTAATTTTGATTAATTATAACGCACATACAGATCCAACTACTTTTAGCTGATTTAGCACCGTTGTTATGGCAACGGCCGAAGCCGGACATAGTGGGGCATGGCTAGGACGTCACACATCATAAACTCAGCCTCACCGTACCCATAATCTCAGCCTTACCATGCCCATAATCGCAGGCTCACCGTGCCCATAATCGCAGCCTTACCGTGCCCATAATGCAGTCTCACCGTGCCCATAATCTCAGACTTACCATGCCCATAATCTCAGCCTCACCGTTCCCATAATGCAGTCTCACCGTTCCCATAATGCAGTCTCACCGAGCCCATAATTGCAGCTTCACCGTGCCCATAATCTCAGCCTTACAGTGCCCATAATGCAGTCTCACCGTGCCCATAATCTCAGACTTACCGTGCCCATAATGCAGTCTCACCGTGCCCATAATCTCAGACTTACCATGCCCATAATCTCAGCCTCACCGTTCCCATAATGCAGTCTCACCGTTCCCATAATGCAGTCTCACCGTGCCCATAATGGCAGCCTCACATTCCCATAATGCAGTCTCACCGTGCCCATAATCGCAGCCTCACCGTGCCCATAATGCTGTCTCACTATGCCCATAATCGCAGCCTCGCCGTGCCTATAATCACAGCCTCACCGTGCCCATAATGCAGTCTCACCGTGCCCATAATGCTGTCTCACCGTGCCCATAATCGCAACCTCGCTGTGCCTATAATGGCAGCCTCACCGTGCCCATAATGCAGTCTCACTGTGCCCATAATGCAGTCTCACTGCGCCCATAATGCAGTCTCACTGTGCCCATAATTGCAGCCTCACTGTAGTCAGTGCCTGTGCCTGGATTACACAGTCTGCGGGCATCTCCTGCTGTGTGTCTCAGAGCTGAGTGTGAAAACTTTGGCCATGCTGTGCGAAAAGTCCCGCCCTCCTCCTAGATCAGCTCGTGTGATAGACAGAACACTGCGTCTATCACACGAGCTGATCTAGGAGGAGGGCAGGACTTTTCTCACAGTGCGGCCAAAGTTTTGACACTCACCTCTGAGACACACAGCGGGAGATGCCCGCAGACTGTGTAGGATATATAGTGGAGGAGGAGGGAGCGGAGCGCTGCACTGCAGCCACAGCTTGCCCCAAAGCAGCCCCAGGGCAGGCAGCCTACCGATCAAAAAAATTTTGATCGATCAAAAAAATTAACGATTAATCGAGGAATTCATCGTTAATTTCCGCAGCCCTATTTTTACTTACTATGATCAGAGCAGTACAGTCTCACCATAGTGACACTGTACCACTCTAGGGAGGTGATGGTTTTATTTTTACACTACAATTACTTATTACAGTGATGATCACAGTTAAAAGCAATAATGTTTATGAATGTGTTTGGCCAGAGCTATCATATGGTACAGGGGCACTGTGATTCGCCTTGTCTCTACCATGTGATCACTGTGACCATTCACAGAGATCAAAATCATACACAATGAATGGTTAAGAATGAAAGTCATTGTGTACTATTGACATGTGATATGTGGTACCAGGGCCAGCCCGGTACAACGACCTGTCTTCTGCTATGTCCGGTGGACTAGGTGGGTGACAGATCATGCCACTGCATGGCCCCTAGGACACACATGAGGCATGCACCTGGAGGACATCATATAATATCCATCCAGGATAACTGTGCTCCCACTTAGCAGTCATTTTACATTTATTGTGTTTTTCTCACACTCCAGCCAGTTGCCAGTGATTTTGTCTCATCCCGACCCTGCTACACTACAAACTGACGCATATTATGACTACTCTGCAGCCCAGAGAGCTGTGAATAGGCAGACAGAGGATGTAAAATTGGGGAGGGAAAATACTGCGTTAAACCCAAAATAAAACAAATGTGTATAACAGAAGCGGCCAACTCTCAAATTCCAAAGTAATGTGCAAAAATAATGTGTAGCGCTAAATATTGTGACCTAATGAAAGAGCCATCTATACATGTAATAGTGTGAATATCAGAAACTGGAACTAATGCCAAAGTCATTAGTACTCGTGAAATTATACAAGTGAAAACAATCAATATACAATAATGAAATCAAATGAATCTGTGAAGTGATTCAAAGTGTACTGAGTACAACACAATGGAGTGTTAGATCACAGTCCAAAGGAGACAAGTCCATGAGAGGTGGTGAGAGATGTTAATCCCCCATTCTCAAATGGGCTGGAGTGTATAATCCCGGTAAACCAGATGATATGCCTATGGATACTTGTACGAATTCACATAAAAGAGGTGAGGTACCCTTACCGGAGATGGTGGACCCAAATACCATATGGCAGTGAGTCAAACAGGCTTGAAAATCCTCCGTTCTAGGAGATGTCACGTTGGATGCAATGAAGGATATACATAAATTAAAAATTGATTCACCATAAACTCGCCCCAAGTGAACTCAAAATAGCAGCGCTAAAACAATCCCTAATCATAAAGTGAAGAGTGATAAAACATTCAATCAACCAAATGATATAATCATAACATCACTCCTCCCCATTAATGTGCATAAAGTGATATGATCAAAAATTCACAAAAAATGGTGCGCAAACCAATAAAGTGAATAACATAACTGTGCACACAAAATATGATGTATAAATAATATACTGTGTGAATCAATGTGAATCAATCCACAAAAATATAAAAAATATATATATGAAAAATAAATATGTGTCCACAAACAATCCAAAAATGAATAATCCAAAAAGTTCCGTGACGTGATACAGTGCAGATCTTCCACTTAATTGAATCTTCCACCGCACCTCTGTGACTGTGAATCCACTCCCCTTAGGTAAATAAACTCACCGGCTCCTTTTGCCCACACTCTCGTGTCAGGGCCACCAAGCCTTTATCCCACACAGTAAGGGGAAATGTATGATCTCCAATGGTACACCTTTACATATCCAGAGTGTGATGCCAGAGCTCTCTCCGCATGAAAAAAGAAAATAATCCAATAGTGCAATAACGTATTGATATTTATTTAAAAATAACAAACTCCTCCACCATTGAACTCACATCTTTAAAAATCACTGCAAGCTCAAAAATAGCACAGCACAGCAAACTGTCACAGCATCAACTCAAATCAGTAAACCAGTGTGTGGTGGTTGCGGCGGACCCAGGTACTGCGCTCTCAAAATACCCGTCTCACCCGATCCCTGGTGTAGATAGGATCAACTTCCGCACTTCCTCGTATGGCGCTCCCTGTCACAGCGTCCTACGTCACTAGCGTTCGATTGCCGTGTAGCCACGCCCCGACATGTTTCGTCATAAAGACTTAATCATCATTAAGTCTTTATGACGAAACATGTCGGGGCGTGGCTACATGGCAATCGAACGCTAGTGACGTAGGATGCTGTGACAGGGAGCGCCATACGAGGAAGTGCGGAAGTTGATCCTATCTACACCAGGGATCGCGTGAGACGGGTATTTTGAGAGCGCAGTACCTGGGTCCGCCGCGACCACCACACACTGGTTTACTGATTTGAGTTGATGCTGTGACAGTTTGCTGTGCTGTGCTATTTTTGAGCTTGCAGTGATTTTTAAAGATGTGAGTTCAATGGTGGAGGAGTTTGTTATTTTTAAATAAATATCAATACGTTATTGCACTATTGGATTATTTTCTTTTTTCATGCGGAGAGAGCTCTGGCATCACACTCTGGATATGTAAAGGTGTACCATTGGAGATCATACATTTCCCCTTACTGTGTGGGATAAAGGCTTGGTGGCCCTGACACGAGAGTGTGGGCAAAAGGAGCCGGTGAGTTTATTTACCTAAGGGGAGTGGATTCACAGTCACAGAGGTGCGGTGGAAGATTCAATTAAGTGGAAGATCTGCACTGTATCACGTCACGGAACTTTTTGGATTATTCATTTTTGGATTGTTTGTGGACACATATTTATTTTTCATATATATATTTTTTTTATTTTTGTAGATTGATTCACATTGATTCACACAGTATATTATTTATACATTATATTTTGTGTGCACAGTTATGTTATTCACTTTATTGGTTTGCGTACCATTTTTTGTGAATTTTTGATCATATCACTTTATGCACATTAATGGGGAGGAGTGATGTTATGATTATATCATTTGGTTGATTGAATGTTTTATCACTCTTCACTTTATGATTAGGGATTGTTTTAGTGCTGTTATTTTGAGTTCACTTGGGGCGAGTTTATGGTGAATCAATTTTTAATTTATGCTTGTTATTATTTAAGCAGCAGCTCAGATTTAGTTTTCGTTCCATCAGCGCAGCGTTTTTGGGTGTATGAGTGGGCGGATTTTTGTACACCTGATTTTTTACATTAATGAAGGATATACGGCTCCAAGTCGTGTGAACGACAGGCGACAGACGCCCCGCAGCCAGTGACTTTGTACATGTGATACATGTGTTACCAAGCAATTGAACAGATTTACCTAACAAAGTGGCCGGTCAATGTATTTTTCATGCTTGTTGTTATGACCACTCTGTGATTGAAGGTCACGATGCTCTAGAAAGTATTTTATTTTTTTCACCTGGGCACGTGGATTTCACTGTTGAATTTTCCTGCATTTATTGCATTGTGGATTGTTCATGCATTGGAATACTATCTTCACTGTATTTGTGGCTTGTACAGTCCTGGGCACTTATAAAATGCGCACTTGGAACTTGGAATACCTCATTTGGCCTTTTTTGCACATTGAGACATTTTTTTTCTCAAATACTTGCATTTTTGGCATTGCACCTTATGAGGTTATTATATTTTTTTCATAGCACATGCATTTGAGTATGCACATTTTATTTCAATTAATTTTGTTTAGTAGTATTTCGTAATTTTTACTTGAGTGTGCGCAGGGTTTTATTTATTTCCTCACATTTGTATTATGTATTATTTTTTTTCTGTATATGAAATTCTGCAGTTTTACACTCATTTAAATGATTGTGAGAATCATACCCATAGAGATGAGCAAAGCCATGCTGCTGAACAAAGGCATTATTCTGAGCTTCTGTTAGTCTTCATGCCCAAAACAAAAATCAGGGAACACATGAGGAGAGGAAGGCTTAGCTTGCCACACAATGCCAACCCTCCCCACACATGAAAACACTGTTCCCGGGGGGCTGCCCTCCTACCCCTCCTTATCCAAATACCTGTGGGAGGCATCCTCTCTGATTTAGAGTGAACTTAGCCAACTTTCAGCTTCCAGGCACCACGACTGCAACAAGTCAAAAGTGTCCTAAGGCTTTCCAGAGGTACGCTGGTGTAGGTGATGCAGAATGCACACTGTACATACAGCTGGGGAAGTATGTTCTGACTCTAAATTAGCCATTGGATAGAAGAATCATTTTGTGGCCACACCTCATTTTCACAGCATCTGGGAGAAAAGCTCAGCTTCATATTCAACATACTGTATATTCAGTGCATCATTGCAGAAAGCCTTGCTATGTCACATACCTGTATGAGGAGCCCATGATGAGGGTGGCCTCCTGCACATTTCCTGTCAAAGGAGGCCTGAAAGTTGAGACATAGGCTGCTAGGGCAATGGAAGGGTGCAGGTGCCAGGAACCTGACATTGTGGACTTGAACTTGGGAGGGATGGTGTTAAGTAAGCAGAAAGACAGCAATGAGGACACCCTGACTTTACCCAGACCAATGATCCAGGCCAGGTCTACAGATTGAACATTTCCAGAAATTTAGAAGCTGTGGCAAAAAAAGTTTTTTCCATTTTTTTTTTCAGAAAAAATGTACATTTTCGGAAAAAAAAAAAAAAAAAATTCAGTGTGAAAGTAGTTTTATAAATTGAACTAATTGTTCAAACTTGTTTTTGAATAACAAACAGTCGGCTGTGAGAGTAAATGATTTTGCCATCATGTAATGACTCAATTTTGATCGAAAAATTGTTCAATGGATATAAATTAATCATTTTTTTTGTGTTCATTTTGTCACATGTGCCTAGTGCAAACAGTTTGGGCTAGAAACACATGAACCTTTCAATCTATTGTTCATTCGGCAGCATTTTCCAATCTGCTCCCTTGGTTTTTCTATGGAAGAGCCCTGGGGCCATCATAAAAAAAAAATACAGAATTCTGAGTTTGAAAGTCAGAATTCTGAGATTCAAAGTCAGAATTCTGAGATTAAAAGTCAGAATTCTGAGTTTCAAAGTCAGAATTCTGAGATTCAAAGTCAGAATTCTGAGTTTATAAATATAGTAGTCTCTATTAGGAAGATTTTAGGACCAATGAGCAATAAGGTAGTAACACCCACAGATCTTCATTTTGCAGACATACATGTCTCCTGCTCTGTATATGGATATGTAAATCTATCTTAGTTACAGCACACAGTATAGGGAAGCAGGCAGTGCTGGGTTCTCTGGTTCCTCTACTGTATTAATTAGTTCCTCGGTTTGCTGTCTTATCCTTCTTCTCTGTCATCTGCTCCAACATAAAGAGCCATGCTGAAAACATGTGTACAGTATTGTGTGTGAGTGGGGGGGGGCACAGCTTCCATAGATAGCAGAACACAATGGCCAGCACAGCTCTGTACCCCAACTTGTAGGACACATTGCACTATTGCCCCTACATGAGAGAATTGTGAATGGCTAGAAGGCAGCAGGACAATGTGTGTCTATGATCATAACAGATTAATCATAGCAATTAATTGTATGGGCTGATGAGGTGTTTCACACACAATATATCTCATATTAAACATAAAAAGCAATGGTTAAAAGTCCTTAAGTGATAGTCACATGGTTAGAGTAACAGACTTATAGTGTTGAAGGTTGTGGATTCTAATCCAGTTCAGAGTGCAATCACTGATTATATATTTTCAATATATTGATTTTATATTAAACATATTTTAAAATATGAGTTAGTGAGGGCTTAAATTGTATTTTATTGATATCCAAATTGATTTCAAGGCATATTAACAAAGACATATTGATAAAATTGTTGTATAAGCTGACTATTATAAATTAGAGAGTAGGGATTTTTTTACAAATCTGTGTATATATTGGGAAGATTTTGGTGACATGGGGCCAGTTCTCAATTTCAGGAGATTGTCCCTGGAAGCTGCATAATAACCATCATATCTCACAACTCAGCCCTGAGCTCTGCACTATAATGTAATCTGTGTGTACTACAATGTACATGCACACGCCCATATCTCCCCTTCATTGATTGGCTGCACTTTATCCCCACTGACACCGATGCAGCGCCATTTTCCTCTTAGCTACACCGTTGACACAGAATTTTTTTCTAGCTAATGACACCACCAATGCAGGGTAATTTTTTCCATCCAGTGACACCACCAATGCAGGGTCATTTTTTTCCATCCAGTGACACCATCGATGCAGGGTCATTTTTTCCATCCAGTGACACCACCAATGCAGGGTCATTTTTTTCCATCCAGTGACACCACCGATGCAGGGTCATTTTTTCCATCCAATGACTCCACTGATGCTGGGTCATTTTTTTCCATCCAATGACACCACCGATGCAGGGTCATTTTTTTCCATCCAGTGAGTGACACCACCGATGCAGGGTCATTTTTTTCCATCCAGTGACACCAACAATGCAGGGTCATTTTTTTCCATCCAGTGACACCACCGATGCTGGGTAATTTTTTTCCATCCAATGACACCACCGATGCAGGGTCATTTTTTCCATCCAATGACACCGCCGATGCAGGGTCATTTATTCCATCCAGTAACATCACCGATGCAGGGTCATTTTTTCCATCCAGTGACACCAGCGCCCGCCCTCCACCAGTACCCAGGGTGAAGTTTACAAACTGTATCTGCTCCCCCCCCCTCAGGTGGGGATTTGGGGAAAATAGTGGCATGCAGAGCAAAATACTGTACCTGTATATATATATATGTGCAGTATGTAAGAGTTTAAAACTGGAGCACACATAAGGGGCTAACAGTAGTGAAGAAGAAAAATGACCCTGCATCGGTTGTGTCACTAGATGAAAAGAAATGACCCTGCATCGGTGGTGTCATTTGATGGGAAAAATGACCCTGTATCGGTGGTGTCACTGGATGGAAAAAATGACCCTGCATCGGTGGTGTCACTGGATGGAAAAAATGACCCTGCATCGGTGGTGTCATTGGATGGAAAAAAATGACCCTGCATGGGTGGTGTCACTGGATGGAAAAAAATGACCTTGCATCGGTGGTGTCACTCACTGGATGGAAAAAAATGACCCTGCATCGGTGGTGTCACTGTATGGAAAAAATGACCCTGCATCGGTGGTGTCACTGGATGGAAAAATGACCCTGCATCGGTGGTGTCATTAGCTAGAAAAAATTTCTGTGTCAACGGTGTAGCTAAGAGGAAAATGGCGCTGCATCGGTGTCAGTGGGGATAAAGTGCAGCCAATCAGTGAAGGGGAGATATGGGCGTGTGCATGTACATTGTAGTACACACAGATTACATTATAGTGCAGAGCTCAGGGCTGAGTTGTGAGATATGATGGTTATTATGCAGCTTCCAGGGACAATCTCCTGAAATTGAGAACTGGCCCCATGTCACCAAAATCTTCCCAATATATACACAGATTTGTAAAAAAATCCCTACTCTCTAATTTATAATAGTCAGCTTATACAACAATTTTATCAATATGTCTTTGTTAATAATCCTTGAAATCAATTTGGATATCAATAAATTACAATTTAAGCCCTCACTAACTCATATTTTAAAATATGTTTAATATAAAATCAATATATTGAAAATATATAACTACTGATTGCACTCTGAACTGGATTAGAACCCACAACCTTCAACACTATAAGTCTGTTACTCTAACCATGTGACTATCACTTAAGGACTCTTAGGGCTCTTTCACACGGGGAAGATCAGTGATGATCCGCCCCATGAACACCCGCTTGCTCAGCGGGGATCGCTCCGCCGATCCCCGCTGAGCAGGAAGATGACAGGTCCGTCGCTGCACACTGTGCAGCGACGGACCTGTCAGAGCGCCGCTCTCCCCTATGGGGGATCGGATGATGACGGACCGTAGAGTCCGTCGTCACCCGATCCGATCCGAAAACGGATGGAAAAGTAGGGTTTTCCTCCGTTACACTTTTCGGATCGGAGCGGGTCGGATGTCAACGGACATGTCACCGCTGACATCCGACGCTCCATAGGGATACAAGTATGTCCGTTTTTCATCCGGAAACGGAAGGATGAAAAATGGACATACGGATCCTCCGTGTGAAAGAGCCCTAAATCTTTGCTTTTTATGTTTAATATGAGATATATTGTGTTATCAGCCCATACAATTAATTGCTATGATTAATCTGTTATGATCATAGACACACATTGTCCTGCTGCCTTCTAGCCATTCACAATTCTCTCATGTAGGGGCAATAGTGCAATGTGTCCTACAAGTTGGGGTACAGAGCTGTGCTGGCCATTGTGTTCTGCTATCTATGGAAGCTGTGCCCCCCCCCCACTCACACACAATACTGTACACATGTTTTCAGTATGGCTCTTTATGTTGGATCAGATGACAGAGAAGAAGAATAAGACAGCAAACCGAGGAACTAATTAATACAGTAGATGAACCAGAGAACCCAGCACTGCCTGCTTCCCTATACTGTGTGCTGTAACTAAGATAGATTTACATATTCATATACAGAGCAGAAGACATGTATGTCTGCAGAATGACGATCTGTGGGTGTTACTACCTTATTGGTCTTAAAATCTTCCTAATAGAGACTACTATATTTAGAAACTCAGAATTCTGACTTTGAAACTCATAATTCTGACTTTGAAACTCAGAATTCTGACGTTGATACTCAGAATTCTGACATTGATACTCAGAATTCTGACGTTGATACTCAGAATTCTGACGTTGATACTCAGAATTCTGACTTTGAAACTCAGAATTCTGACTTTGAAACTCAGAATTCTGACTTTGAAACTCAGAATTCTGAAGTTGAATCTTAGAATTCTGACTTTGAAACTCAGAATTCTGACGTTGAAACCCAGAATTCTGACGTTGAATCTCAGAATTCTGACTTTGAATCTCAGAATTCTGACTTTGAAACTCAGAATTCTGACTTTGAAACTCAGAATTCTGACGTTGAAACTCAGAATTCTGACGTTGAAACTCAGAATTCTGAAGTTGAATCTGAGAATTCTGACTTTGAAACTCAGAATTCTGACGTTGAAACCCAGAATTCTGACGTTGAATCTCAGAATTCTGACTTTGAATCTCAGAATTCTGACTTTTAATCTCAAAATTCTCAGAATTCCGTAGAATTTTTTTTTTTAACTCACGTTTCTGACTTTCAATCTCAGAATTCTGACTTTCAAACTCAGAATTCTGACTTTCAAACTCAGAATTCTGTAAAAAAATTTAAAAAAAAACAATTTTTTTTTCAAACTCATAATTCTGTATTTTTTTTATGATGGCCCCAGGGCGAATTCTGACTTTTTGAAATTGAGAATTCTCACTTTGAAACTCAGAATTCTGACTTTGAATCTCAGAATTCTGACTTTGAAACTCAGAATTCTGACTTTTAATCTCAGAATTCTTACGTTGAATCTCAGAATTCTGACGTTGAATCTCAGAATTCTGACTTTGAAACTCAGAATTCTGACTTTTAATCTCAGAATTCTGACGTTGAATGTCAGAATTCTGACTTTGAATCTCAGAATTCTGACTTTGAAACTCAGAATTCTGACTTTTAATCTCAAAATTCTGACTTTAAATATCAGAATTCTGACTTTTAATCTCAGAATTCTGTAGAATTTTTTTTTAAACTCACATTTCTGACTTGCAATCTCAGAATTCGGACTTTCAAACTCAGAATTCTGACTTTCAAACTCAGAATTCTGTAAAAAAATAAAAAAAACTATTTTTTTTTTCAAACTCATAATTCTGTATTTTTTTTTTTTATGATGGCCCCAGGGCTCTTCCATAAAATATATATTGCAAAAAACAAGTAAAAATTTGCGCTGAACTGTAATAAGCAAGCGGGCAGCAAAGTTCGTAGATAACAAACAAAAAGTCACATGCATAAAAATTATTGCGGCGCTGAAAAGTTCAGAATGAAATTGAAGAGTGGGAGGAATCCAATCACCAAATATATTGTGCAGATTTAGAAAGAGTCACTCGTCACCACGTGGTAATGTAGTCTGCTTACCAGAAGGTGTTAAGGATTAGGCCCCTTTCACACTGGGGCGGTGGGGGCGTCGGCGGTACAACAGCGCTATTTTTAGTGCTGCTGTACCGTCGTTCTTGCAGTGGTATTCGGCCTCTAGCGGTGCGGTTTTAACCCCCGCTGGCGGCCGAAAAAGGGTTAAAATCCCTCGCACAGCGCGCGGTATTGCCGCGGTATAGCCGCGCTGTCCCATTGATTTCAATGGGCAGGAGCGGTGAAGGAGCGGTGAATACACCGCTCCTTCACCGCTCCAAAAAAGCGGTGAAGGAGCGGTGCAGGACTTTTTTCACCGCCCTGCCTGCGCACCGCTTCAGTGTGAAAGCCCTCGGGCTTTCACACTGAACAAACAGTGGAGGCTGTTTAGGGGCGATTTTCAGGCGTTATTTTTAGCGCAATACCGCCTGAAAACCGCTCCAGTGTGAAAGGGGCCTTAGGCATAGATGATAAATTCTCAATAGCATCCAGCAAATCCAGCCCACTGGAACCCCTCATCAGACCACAACATCCGTGGGATTTCCTTCACATATAAACATCTCCCAATGGTCACTTCAAATTTAGGCATTCAGGCATGTAGTCATCATTATTATCATCATTTTTATGCATAGAATATATATTGGCCTAAACTGATAAAGAAATTTGTTTTTTAAAAACATTTTTGGGGATATTTATTACAGCAAAAAGTAAAAAATATATTTTTTTTTTCAAAATTATCGCTCTTTTTTTCCTGTATAGCGCAAAAAATAAAAACTGCAGAGGTGATCAAATAGCACCAAAAGAAAGCTTTATTTGTGTGAAAAAAAGGAAGAAAATTTTGTTTGGGTACAGCATTGCATGACCGCGTAATTACCAGTTAAAACGACACAGTGCCAAATTGTAAAAAGTGATCTGGTCAGGAAGGGGGTAAAACCTTCCGGGGGTGAAGTGATTAATGAACACATAGCTAATATCCGTAAAGGATATAAAAATCATAGTGTATCTAGACACTATGATTTAGCTCATGGTAAGGATCCAGCTGGAATACTTTATATGAGTATAGACAGTTTTACATCACACTGGAGGGGTAGCCTTAAAGAGATTGTAAAGGCTCGTTTTTTTTGTTTTTTTAAATAACAAACCTATCAAACTTACCTCCACTGTGCAGCTCGTTTTGCACAGTGTGGACCTGAACATCCTCTTCTGGGGTCTCTCGGCAGCTCTCGCGGCTCCTCCCCACATCAGATAACCCCCTAGGAGAAGCGCTCTCCCGGGGGGGTTACCTTGCGGGCGCGCTCCTGAGTCCAGCATTTGCGTCCATAGACATGTCCATGGATTGAATGTGGATTAGGATGTAAATTGTTTTCTGGATAATTCATAAATGTAGTCTGTCTACGTCTTTTAATTTTTGCTCATTTTAATATTCTTAATAAATTTATTATGTACATGTTGCATTGAATGTTGAATTTTGCCATATTTATTTTAATTAGTCTGAATCCATCCTTTGCTTTTGTCATGGGTTCTTCCTTTCTACCACAGGATGTGACTGCTTTTTCTAGATGTGAGTCGCAATCTCAGCGCTTCCTGTATGTTAGGTCATATGACCTCACGTCCTCTTGGGATAACCCTTGAGCGGAGACACGCAACCAAAGTGGGGCGGGACTTGGACTTACGTCTGGTCGGTGTACCCGATCGGAACGAGGCTTGATTTGTGTGTTGAACTGCACAAGGCATATGTGATCAGAACGAGGCTTGGTTATGTGCGATGAACCGCACAAAGCAGAGGATGGTAACGAGGCTCAGATCTATCGGAGCAGTATTAATAGCGATGGCGGGGAAGGATGCCTATGCCCCAGATTAAATCCTTGTAGTGACGAAACCAGTCGGGCAAAGGTGTCACTTCCTGTCCTCGCGACCAGAGAATCAGTATATGGAAGCTACTATGTCCAGCACATGCTGTTTTTTATCCTTAAATAAATCCTGTTGGAAAAGGTTTTACACTATATTGGCATTTTTTCTCTCATTTGGGTTATGCTATTTGGTGCTACGATTGGATTGAGAGGATTCATTGTTTTTCCAACTGGCCATTTGGAGCTGTAGCTCCTGCATACCCTATTTTCATTCAGCGCAGCACATTTTATTTTGCATATACTAGATGACAGCACACCAACATTTAGCATCCTGAAACACTGGTTAAAAGTAAACTATAATGGTTTTAAGACGATTTTCTTTTTTTTTTTTCATTTTGTTTCATTTTCTTTATTTTAAATACTTTTAATTGAAATTTTACATTTTAACAAGCAAACCAGACATGCCTCATTTTGATGACCTTAAACTTCTGGACAATGTTAGCACGCCAACAGCAATATAGGACCAAAGTACCAACAGCATTATGTAACACAAAGAATACATGTGCCACTTCCCCTGATTCCTCAATATCAATGGCCCAACTATCAACTTGTCCCCCCATGCCAAGGTCCTAGCTGTAATCCTGGACTCCGAACTAACCTTTTGACCCCACATCCTATCGCTATCCAAAATTTGCCACCCCAACCTCCGCAACATCTCCAAGATATGCCCCTTTCTGACCAATGTCACCGCAAAGCTTCTACTCCACTCCCTGGTCATTTCTTGCCTCGACTACTGCAACTCCCTCCTCATTGGCTTAACTCTAAATAGGCTATCCCCCCTTCAGTCCATCATGAATGCTGCTGCAGGCTCATCCACCTTACAAACCGCTCAGCGTCTGCTACCCCTCTCTGCCAATCCCTCCACTGGCTACCACTCGCCCAACGAATTAAATTCAAAATACTAACAATAATTTACAAAGCCATCCACAACCTGGCCCCCAGCTACATCACTAACCTAGTCTCAAAATACCAACCTAATTGTTCTCTTCACTCCTCCCAAGTCCTCCTGCTCTCAAACTTCCTTGTCACCTCATCCCATGCTCGCCTTCAGGACTTCTCCAGAGTCTCTCCCATTCTCTGGAATGCTCTACCCAAATCTGTCTGACTTTCTCCTACTTTGTCCACTTTCAGATGATCCTTGAAAACTCAAACTCAATCTCTTCAGAGAAGCCTATCTGGCCCCCACCTAACAACTGTACATTTATTTTCTCCATCAGCACATCCCCCACAGTTATTACCTCTTGTATCTCTTGACCTTCTCTCTTAGATTGTACGCTCTAAGGAGCAGGGCCCTCTGATTCCTACTGTATTAAAGTGTATTGTATTTGTACTGTCTACCCTCAAGTTGTAAAGCACTGTGTAAACTGTTGGTGCTATATAAATCCTGTATAATAAAAATAATAAATACAAATAGGGGCTAACAGAAGTTTCCTTAATTCATAGTACCATAATGGTCCATATAGTTAGTACCAAAAATAAAATACAAAACAAGCATAAATATCATTTCTAACAGAGTCACAAAACATTTATGAATTCCAAACAATTATATATACAAACTAAGAACTGTTATATGCAAAGGGCATGGGTATCTCATAGTGTTATTGTTTGCTTGTTATGCAAATAGAGCTAATGCGAGTAACTTATCCTATCTTGTCAGGTGTCTATAGACCTCACCATTACAGAACACATACATCAGATTGTACTACAGATTTAGCACTGGAAAAGTTTTTGTACTAAGGATAAAGGTGCTAGACGAGGGATTGGCAACCATGGCTCTCAGAGCTTAGTAAACTTATTTAAGGTAATTCTATGTTGATAGATCGATCGCTCTTTTGGGAGGATAGAATTAAAATATAACTATAGGCAAAACTTTTTTTTTTCATTTTGGCTAGTGCAAGGGAGGGTTATAACCTGTCCAATTTTTTTTTTCACCATACGTGTCCCATTGCAGATCCCTTCACTTCCTGTCCCACAGCAAAATAGGAAGTGAAAGTAAATCCCTGAAAATTAAGGTGATTCATTGTGGACCCCCAGGTCACCAGAAATAGTGTCCCCATTGTAAGATTTCCCCTCTATTGCTTTTATGGGGATAACCCAAAATTTGGGATTTTCTTTTACTTTTACTTTCACTTTCAATGATAAGGGTAAACAGGACAAATAGAGAAGGTGAATCTCCTTAAAGGGGGCACAGGCAGAAATAAAAACTGACAGGGGTTCCAATCCATCTCCACTCTATCGAAAGCTAAAAAAAAGTTTTGCCTTTAGTTATACTTTAACATGAGCTCACCAGTCTTCAAATGTGTGAGGATGTGGAGAGATCCTCATTAGAGCTATAATTTTGCGGGCAAGGAATTAGAGTCATGAGACCGGAACCCTGATCTCAGTTAGGTATGCTTCCTCCTCCAAATTACCATCCTCGGGGCACAGTGATGTCACAGCATACAGGTTACCATAAAGGCAAAAAGAACTTATAGTGTAGTATTTCAGAAAAGTGATATAAATAAAGACCGGTGCAAAAAGTGATGATCAAAATATACTTGTGCTCCAAAATTCGTCCCCCTCATGCAATGCACACTCACCAGAACTGCCATAGAGTGCGCAGTTAACACACTTTATAAAGTATCAGTGGGTGAAAAGAAAAGATCAAACACCCCCCTCATGCAGTGCTCACTCACCAAAATTAATGTGCTGCCATTAAGAGCACAGCTAACACATTTTACAAGGTGGATGGATGGATATACAGTGCCTTGAAAAAATATTCATACCCCTTGAAGTTTTCCACATTTTAGGATTTTTTATTGGGATTTTATGTGATAGACCAACACAAAGTGGCACATAAATATGAAATGGAAGGAAAATGATAAATGTTTTAAATTGTTTTTACAATTAAATACCTGAAAAGTGTGGCGTGCATTTGTATTCAGCCCCCTTTACTCTGATATAAAATCGAATAGAACCAATTGCCTTCACAAATCACCTAATTAGTAAATAGAGTCCACCTGTGTGTAATTTAATCTCAGTATAAATACAGCTGTACTGCGAAGCCCTCAGAGGTTTGTTAGAGAACTGTAGTGAACAAACAGCATCATGGAACACACCAGACAGGTCAGGGATAAGGTTGTGGAGCAGTTTAAAGCAGGGTTAGGTTCTAAAAAATATCCCAAGCTTTGAACATCTCACAGAGCACTGTTCAATCCATCATCCGAAAATGGAGAGTATGGCTCAACTGTAAACCTACCAAGACATGGCCGTCCACCTAAACTGACAGGCCAGGCAAGGAGAGCATTAATCAGTGAAGCAGCCAAGAGGCTCATAGTAACTCTGGAGGAGCTGCAGAGATCCACAGCTCAGGTGGGAGAATCTATCCCCAGGACAACTATTAGTCGTGTACTCCACAAATCTGGCCTTTATGGAAGAGTGGCAAGAAAGCCATAAGCAGTCCAGTTGCAGTTTGTAAGAAGCCATGTGGGGGACACAGCAAACATGTGGAAGAAGGTGCTCTGGTCAGATGACTTTTTGGTCTAAAAGCAAAACACTATGTGTGGCGGAAAACTAAAACTGTGCACCACCCTGAGCACACCATCCCCACCATGAAACATGGTAGAGGCAGCATCATGTTGTGGGGATGCTTTTCTTTAGCAGGGACAGGGAAGCTGGTCAGAGTTGATGAGAAAATGGATGGAGCCAAATACAGGGCAATCTTAGAAGAAAACCTGTTAGAGTCTGTAAAAGACTTGAGACTGGGGCGAAGGTTCACCTTCCAGCAGGACAATAACCCTAAATATACAGCCAGAGCTAGAATAGAATGGTTTAGCTTAAAGAATATTCATGTGTTAGAATGGCCCAGTCAAAGTCCAGACTTAAATCCAATTGAGAATCTGTGGCATTACTTGAAAATTGCTGTTTACAGATGTTCGCCATCCAATCTGACAAAGCTTGAGCTATTTCGCAAAGAAGAATGAGAAAAATTTCACTCTCACAATACAGTGCCTTGCAAAAGTATTCACCCCCTTGGCTTTTTACCCATTTTTGTTATATTACAGCCTTTAGTTCAATGTTTTTTTTAATCTGAATTATATGTGATGGATCAGAACACAATAGTCTAAGTTGGTGAAGGAAAATTAGAAAAATATATACATAAAACTATTTTTCAGAAATGAAAAACTGATAATTGGCATGTGCGTATGTATTCACCCCCTTTGTTATGAAGCTCAAAAAAAGCTCTGGTGCAACCAATTACCTTCAGAAGTCACATAATTAGTGAAATGATGTCCACCTGTGTGCAATATAAGTGTCACATGATCTGTCATTACATATACACACCTTTTTGAAAGGCCCCAGAGGCTTCAACACCTAAGCAAGAGGCATCACACATCACACAGCACATCTATCAGTCCGTCCCCACATGCCAGGGTGCTAGGGGTAACCTTAGACTCTGAACTGTCCTTTCAGGCCCACATACAATCCCTTTCCAAATCATACCACCTTAGCCTCCGCAAGATTTCCAGAATACATCCCTTTTTAACGACACCACCAAGCTTCTAATGCACTCCCTGGTTATCTCTTGCCTCGACTACTGCAACTCCCTCCTCATTGGATTACCTTTACATAGACTATCCCTCCCTTCAGTCCATAATGAATGCCGCTGCAAGACTCTTCCACCTTACCAACCATTCAGTGTCCTCCACCCCTCTCTGCCAATACCTCCACTGGCTTCCACTCACCCAACGAATAAAAGTACTAACAATAATTTACAAAGCTATCCATAACTCTGCCCCCAGGTATATCACTAACCTAGTCCCAAAATACCAACCAAGCTGCTCTCTTCGTTCCTCCCAAGACTTCCTGCTCTCTAGCTCCCTTGTCACCTCCTCCCATGCTCACCTCCAGGATTTCTCCAGATCTTCTCCCATCCTTTGGAACTCCCTACCCCATTCTGTCCGACTGTCCCCTAATTTATCCATCTATAGACGATCCCTGAAAACCCTTCTCTTTAAAAGAAGCCTATCCTGCTTCTAACTAACACTGTTTTACTTCCTCCATCAGCTCATCCCCCACAGCTATTATCTTTCGTATCAATTGACCCTTCCTTTTTAGATTGTAAGCTCTAATGAGCAAGGTCCTCTGATTCCTCCTGTACCAAATTGTAATGTAACTGTAATGTCTGCCTTTATTTTGTTATGCGCTGAGCAAACTGTTGGCGCTATAAAAACCTGTATAATGATAATAATAATAATTACTAACCAAACACTGCCATGAAAACCAAGGAACTCTCCAAACAAGTAAGGGACAATGTTGTTGAGAAGTACAAGTCAGGGTTAGTTTATAAAAAAAATATCCAAATATTTGATGATACCTAGGTGCAGTATCAAATCTACCATAACCAAATGCAAAGAACATGGCACAACAGCAAGCCTGCCAAGAGACGGACGCACACCAAAACTCACAGATTGGGCAAGGAGGGCATTAATCAGAGAGGCAGCACAGAGACCTAAGGTAAGACTGGAGTATCTGTACATAGGACGACAATAAGCCGTCCATGGAGTTGGGCTTTATGGCAGAGTGGCCAGAAGAAAGCCATTACTTTCAGCAAAAAACAAAATGAAACATTTTGAGTTTGTGAAAAGGCATGTGGGAGACTCCCAAAATGTATGGAGGAAGGTGCACTGGTCTGATGAGACTAAAATTGAACTTTTTGGCCATCAAAGGAAACGCTATGTCTGGCGCAAACCCAACACATCACATCACCCAAAGAACACCATCCCCACAGTGAAACATGGTGGTGGCAGCATTATGCTGTGGGGATGTTTTTCAGCAGTTGGGACTGGGCAACTGGTCAGAGTTGAGGGAAAGACGGATAGTGCTAAATACAGGGATATTCTTGAGAAAAACCTGTACCACTCTGTGTGTGATTTGAGGCTAGGATGAAGGTTCACCTTCCAGCAGGACAATGACCCCAAACACACTGCTAAAGCAACACTTGAGTGGTTTAAGGGGAAACATGTAAATGTGTTGGAATGGCCTTATTTATTTATTAAAATGCTTAACCTACGCAGTCTTACCCGAAGGCCTCGATGCGCAAAAACAAAAGGACATTGACATTAAAAAAACCTTAAGAGAACCAACAAACCAGCATAGCAAGATACAGAATAAAAGCCTGGGAGTCTGTCCATCACACCCCAATTAAAAATTAGGTGACTCCAAAAGCTTGTACAAAAAGCATGGTTTTCAATTTCTTTCGAAATTTCAAAAAGTCATTCTCAAGTCTCAGTTTCAGAAGCAAGGAGTTCCAAAATTCAGCTCCTTGTACTTCACTCGTTCTCCCTCCGCATGTTTTCTTTTTAAATTTTGGAATCTTCAGTGTGGCCAAGTTCGCCGATCTCAAGGATCGGGTAGGCACATACTTGACAAATTTTTCCTTCGGATACTCTGGGCCATATCCATGCAGTGCCTTATGGACAAGACATCTGGTTTTAAACAGAACCCGTTCTTTCACGGGCAGCCAATGCAGGGCTCTAAGGGATGGAGTGATGTGGTCACAGCGACCAACACCTGTCAGTAACCTTGCTGCGGCATTCTGAATCAACTGGAACTTGTAGATGGTACAAGCAGGCAAACCCAAATACAGGGCATTACAGTAGTCCAATCGACTGTTGATAATGGCATTGACCATGGCGATCTTTTCTGAGTCTGCGATATAGCGAAAAGTTGACCTCAGGAGTCTCAGGTGTAAGTGACATGAACTCACCACCTAATTTACCTGTTTACCTGAGGGCGCAGGTTCAACCTAGAGTCAAAGATGACACCCAGGTCCCTGACCTGAGTGGCCGGAATCGGAAAAGGTTTGAAAGATTCCGGCCATGACGGAAATAAGTTGGAATACACCTGGTTACTGAAGATGATACATTCAGTTTTGGTGCCATTTAGCTTTAGATAATTGGCACCCATCCAGGGTTGGATTTCCTCCAGACAGGAGGCCAGCATGACCTGATCCTCCCCTTTCTTGGATAATTTGAAGTAGATCTGGGTGTCGTAAGCATAGACATGGAACGGGAGATTGTGACAGCGAACAGCAGCGGCCTCATATAGCTGTTAAAAAGGATCAGAGATAAAACCAATCCTTGTGGGACCCCGCAAGACAGGGGACTATCGGAGGAATAAAATGGTCCCAACTTTACCCTCTGAACTCTGTCTTGCAGAAATAAGGCTACCCCTGTCAGAGTTGTACCATCCATTCCCGCCACCATCTTCAACCTATCCACAAGTATAGAGTGGTCGATGGTATTAAAAGCTGCCAACAGATCTAGAAGTACCAAGGCCGAAGCTTCATTCTCATCCAAGGCCCAGAGCAAATCGTCCAGGACTTTCACCAGGACTGTCTCCGAACCTCTCCCAGGACGAAATCCTGACTGGAAGCCATCAAAAATTTTATTAGACTCCAGGTGAGGCTGAAGTTGCCATACCGCAGCTCGCTCCATAATTTTTGCCAAAAACGGCAGGGTGGAAATAGAGCGATTGTTGCTCAACACGCGCTCCACGTTGGCTTTCTTTAGCAGGGGTATAACCACCGCCTGCTTCAGAATACATGGAATGACACCGGTTGTTCTGTCTCAAGGAGCAGAAAGCTAAACCTTCTCATCCCAATAACTGTAGATACCATATTTCTTTGATCTCAGTTTTATTAGAACAAGCCAGTTGAAACTACAAAATAACAGAAATAGACCTCAATAAGTATAATATTGCATACAATACAGCATACATTGCATAAACAACTATATACAGTACAAGATGAGATAATAAAAACTTACTTTTTAAGTTCCCTAAGGGGTGATGGTGATAGCTAGAGAAATACACGACTTGCTTCTTGCTATGTGTTGAAAAGAATGGTGGATGGTTGACTTCCTGTCTACCCAGAATTTCCTGCTTGCTGACAACTTCCTCAACTACACATACAAATAGATGGAGCCTGCACACCACATATGATTGTCTTAAGTAAATTACACATTTTGCATGTAAATTTAACAACACAGGTACAAATAACCAGTATAAAACATCAGCAAGACATCTGGTGGACAGAACACCGGTAGCAAAAGACATGCTGGCAATGTCTGCAATAAAAGGCACCAGAGCATCTGAGGAGTCCTTCACAAACTGTGCAATGCCGGGATCAAGTGATGAGGACGAGGCTCTGAGAGATTTGAGGATGGTTTTAATATCTTCTGGAGTCACTGAATAAAATACCGAGAAGTGGTCCCTACATATGGTGGGCATGTTTCTTCCACCTCCACAGATAAAATGCTTTTTCTAATAATTTCTATTTTCTCTATAAAATAACAGGATAAAATTTCACACAAAATTCAGCAGAGTTTTTCTCTTCAGGTTGACCACACATGGGATTAGCCAATTGCCTGGCCACCCTGAAGAGCTCTGTCGATGAGTTAGATGCATTTTTTGCTTGTGAAAAATTCTTTCTTGGCATTTCTGATGCCTTCATTGTATTTTTTTTAAATTAACCATATAATTTAATTTTGATGATTCATTTGGGGATTTTCTCCATGCTCTTTTAGCAGCCCTACATTGCCATTTTAATTCTCTTGTCTCCTGAAAGAACCAGAGCTGATTTTTCTCAGGTTCCCTTATAGAGATTTTTTTAAAGGAGCTAGGAAATCAAGGGTTTTTATAATAGCAGCATTGGAAAAAATCTATTTTTTCAGCAACCGACTAAATAATGGTCGCTCCAAATCATCTCACAGGATGGGAAGAACTTAAGTAGAAGCCCACCATAGGAGTCCACCATATAAAAGCCTAGTCAAAGCCCAGACCTCAATCCAATAGAAAATCTGTGGTCAGACTTAAAGACTGCTGTTCACAAGTGCAAACCATCCAACTTGAAGGAGCTGGAGCAGTTTTGCAAGGAGGAATGGGCAAAAATCTCAGTGGTAAGATGTGGCAAGCTCATAGATACTTATCCAAAGCGAATTGGAGCTGTGATGGCCGCAAAAGGTGGTTTTACAAAGTATTGACTTTAGGGGGGTGAATAGGTATGCGCATGGACTTTTTCTGTTATTTTGTCCTATTTGTTGTTTGTTTTACAATAAAAAAAGAAACATCTTCAAAGTTGTGGGCATGTTCTGTAAATTAAATAATGCAAATCCTCAAACAGTCCATGTTAACCACTTCAGCCCCAGAAGAATTTACCCCCTTCCTGACCAGAGCACTTTTTGCGATTCGGCACTGCGTCAGTTTAACTGACAATTGCGCGGTCGTGTGACGTAGCTCCCAAACAAAATTTACGTCCTTTTTTACTCACAAATAGAGCTTTCTTTTGGTGCTATTTGATCGCCTCTGCAGTTTTTATTTTTTGCACTATAAACAAAAATAGAGCAACAATTTTGAAAAAAACGCATTATTTTTTACTTTTTGCTATAATAAATATCCCCCAAAAATATATAAAAAAACTATTTTTTTTCTCAGTTTAGGCCGATATGTATTCTTCTACATATTTTTGGTAAAAATTTTTATTAATAATTTTTTTTTTTAAATGGCGGCGATCAGCGATTTTTATTGTGATTGCGACATTATGGCGGACACATCGGACATTTTTGACACATTTTTGGGACCATTGTCATTTATACAGCAATCAGTGCTATAAAAATGCACTGATTCTTGTGTAAATGACAGTAGCAGTGAAGGGGTTAACCACCAGGTGACAGTGTAGGGGTTAAGTGTGTCCTAGGGGCCTGTTTCTAACTGTGGGGGGGGGGGTGGCTACATGTTACACGTCACTGATCTCTGCTCTGATGACAGGGAGCAGAGATCAGTGACACTGTCACTAGGCAGAACGGGGAGATGCTGTATACATCAGCATCTCCCCATTCTTCCTCCCCGTGAGGCGATCGCGGGTATTCCCACAGCGATCAAATCCGCGGGACCCACGACCCGACTCACGGAGCTTGCCGTGGGCGCGTGCGCGCGCCCGCTGGCCGCCTCTTAAAGGGCAACGTACAGGTACATGGTTTTGCCTGTACGAGCCCTTCTGCCGCAGTATATCTTCATGAGGCGGTCGGCAAGTGGTTAATTCCAGGTTGTGAGGCAATGCCAAGGGGAGTGAATACTTTTGCAAGGCACTGTAATCCCAATAAAATATATTTATGTTTTTGGTTGTAACGTGACAAATTGTGAAAAATTTTAAGGGGTATGAATACTTTTTCAAGGCTCTGTATGCCAAACAGCAATTCCTCCAGTGGATTATCTCCTCCCTTTTCTTTAGGAGACACTTAAACAGCTCATTTGGTCAAGCAACACCATCTTTTAAACAATCTTGCAAAAGTCAGCCTTCTCCCCTGCTGTAGGCTCTTACATACAACTTGTCAATACTTACTGCTTACCAATACCTATATCATTTCCAAAAATGTCAAAGCATATGCAAAAGATATGTTAGAGCTCCTTGGCATCTTGGGTCTAGGTTGTCCCTGCGATGCAAATTAAAATGTTTCTATGAAGTAAGATACACCCTGTATATGATGAGCAATTGAGACAACCTCTGTGTAGTGGATATTAGCTGTACCTGCTCCAGGATATGCTGCCAAACCTCCTCTGTCAGCGTCCCCAGATCTTCCTCCCACCCCTTCCTACCCAGGATAGGAAGAGTCTCCAGGTGACTTCCCAGAAGTAGTAGGTATAACTGTGAAATTAGGCCTTTTTTTGAATATTCTCTATCGCCAAAATATTTACAAGTGGGGTTGTTATAAGGAATAGTAATTTAGTTTTGGCCTGAGAAAACTAAGCACAACGCACAATTTGAGATATTGGTAAAACCTTTTGCGTATGGACTTGGTAAGAATCCTGTATTTCTTGGAATGTCTTTAAGACATCCAGAGAATATAATTGATGGGGATAGCACACCCTCACCTGATACTAGAAATTCAAGCCTTCCAATATACCTAATGCCGCGTACACACGATCGGTTTTCTCATCGGAAAAAGATATGACGGCTTTTCCGACGGGATTCCACTCAAGTTTGCCTTGCATACACACGGTCACGCAAACGTTGGCTGAAATTACAACCGTCAAGAACGCGGTGATGTACAACACTACGACGAGACGAGAAAATTAAGTTCAATGCTTCTGAGCATACATTGAATTGTTTCCGAGCATGCGTAGGAATTTTGCACATCGGATTTGCCACAGACGATCACATTTTCGCATAGGAAATTTTCCTGACCGAAAAATTGAGAGCATGCCCTCAATCTTTTGCTACCTGGAATTCCACCAGCAAAAGACCGATGGAGCATACACACGGTCGCATTTTCTGACGAAAAACTCTCATCGGTCTTCTGCCTCCGAAACTACGTTCGCGTGTATGTTGCATAACTCTTCGTAAGAGACGCTACCCCACAGATGAGAATATATGGAGTATCTCCCATAGTTCATATATTTTTTAAGTTCCACACAAACCTTTTGCTTGAGAACAAGGGTCAGGCACAGAGGTGTATCAATAAAGTTATTTGCTTTCAATTGTACTATAAGATGATATCTAGCAGTACAAGGTAAGAGGATAGATTGAACATATTTTTAGGTTTAAAACAATGTTTATATTTATATTTTTTGTACCAAATACAACATTTTGTTTTACAAATAAACACATAATATAGGGCACACCCTTTACCCAGAGTAAACAGGGCATTACTGGTTTTGTAAAGAGAGTCCAAAAGCTGGTCCTTTCCAGACTCTACTACTGAAACTTGGTACATAGCTGTACAGAAGGCGTTCATTCACTTGTCTTTAGAAATTCCAACTTTAGCTACTGAGCTCTGAAAACAACTGTTTATATAGAAGGAGGGGAGATGCAGGGAATGTGAAAAAGAGCCAAGAGCTTAACCTATTAGCTGTATTTAAAAGTCCAAATAATCATATGCAAAATGTTGAATATTAATCTTTAGTTAAAGTAAAAGAAACATATTATTTTTAGTCATGACCAAAACAGATGTAGCAGGGAGCTGGCTATCTCACCTACAGTATCAGAAGACAATCTGCAACATTGTTGCAGTGAGACTATTTCCCTCTAGTGCCAGCTAAGAATCAGTATCATCACATCCTGCCAGCAGGGGGATTACCACCAGGGAGCAAAGCATACAGGGAATTGTAGTCCCAGGGCTCAAGTTACACATGCTATTGAACTGCTGGGGAACTACAACTACCAGCTGGCTGACAGAGAAGAACAGATTTCTGGGAGAGCTTTTAAAAAGGCTAGGCTAGGCCTAGATTGGTCTTGGGATGCCGGCCTGGATTTGCAAGCAGGGACTTTGTGCTGGAGAGTGCTGAGGCTGAGTTGCGGCCTGCACTAGAAGAGTCACATGTGCATCTTTGGAGCACCTGCGGACAGCACTGCTTTAATGTCCAGCGGCAGCCTGGAGGCCGCTTCTGCTCCATCTGAATCACACAGCAGCTGATCCGGGTAGGCTGCGGCGGAGGTTGGACGCCATCCCCTGAGCCAGGTTCCTGAGGAAAAGCTTGCCAAGTCATCATCACCATCATCCTCATCCCTCATTCTCGGATTGGTGAGCAGGCATCAGACCATTCTTTTGTAATAGACACGGTATACAGGCACATTGTCTCTGTTCACTACCTGTTGCTTATGGTGCTGAAGGAAAAGACCATTCATCCACTTAGACACTGTATACAGACATCACTGTCTTCATTCACCCCACTGTTACTTGTAGTTCTACAGGATACAGCACTGTTGAACCTGCAGTCACTGTGATTTAATTTGCATCTTGCTAACACAGGAAGAGTCTGTTCTTATTACATCCAAGTCAGTTAAGTTGCTTTTTTCTGCTATTCAGGAATTCTTCACTTGCAATTTCCACAAAGCTAGCTGAAGACCAAAGGATTGCTTCTTTACATTACAGGACTACTTTAAACCTCCATACCCACTGCAGGGATTATCTTTACTGTGCTCATTGAGCTTGACTTTACCTAGAACTCTTAGAAAGAACAGGTTAAATTCCATTACAGTTGACTATTATTGATGGTTTCTGATTTTTTGCATTTAATGTTTGCGCCTGTGTGTTGATGAACAGAAGGGAGCAGTATGACATGGCTGAAATCCATTCCTCTGCCCTTCTGCTGCCTGTTCACATAGGTCATGTATATGCATATGTGTGTATAAGAGCTGTTTATGTTTAAGTATTTGTTATATTTGATCATTTGATATTCTTCTATGGTGGTTGCCATTTTACTATTGGTGACATTCAATCTGAAATATTACTCTAAAGCAGGGATAGGCAACCTGGGACCCTCCAGCTGTTGCAGAACTATAAATCCCATCATGCCTCTGGGAGTAATTGTAACTGCCAGCCTTGCAATGCCTCATGGGAAATGTAGTTTATAATACTGACACATAATCACACACATAGGTTGGACTTGATGGACTTGTGTCTTTTTTTCAACCTCACCTACTATGTAACTATGTAACAGCTGGAGGGCCCCAGGTTGCCTATCCCTGTTCTAAAGTGTAAGTTTATGTTGTTCACCTTTTAAGTGCCTTTATCATATGAGTAAACATACTTTATGATCTACCACAGTTTGTGTTCTTTCTACTACTGTGTTTTGCTCTAATCCTGCATATTAGGTGTGCCAGAGGGGTTGGGACTGTTCTTGGGGTTGAGGCAGGGTACGGAACCAAAAATACTTAAGCAGCTCCTTCCGGGGTTGCGCTACATAAATAAAAATGAAAATATATGCACATTCTTTTTAAGTTGGCAAAGGAGGTATCTTCAAACCACACCACAAGAAGATAACCCGGATCCACATCTCCTAACACTCTAAAAAGTCTGTAGCGAGCTACAGTGATACAATACACGGTAATCAGATGTCATCTTAAAGAATATCTGAAATCTTATTTTTTTGTCTTTTTAGTTTTAGATTTAAATAGAGGGTGTCTGTCTCATTAGGGATAGTTTCCTTCACTTACATTATGACCTTGTACATATTTCCTTTGTTTATTATAGGATTTAAAAAATAAATAATATTTTCATTTCCTTTTAAGGTAAGATAAAATATGATGTATTAATTATATTCAGGGCCGGTTCACACGGGGGCGACTTGTCAGGCGACCTAGCCGCCTGACAAGTCGCCTCCCGTTCTGTACAATGGAAACGTTCTAATCGGAGCGACGCAAGTCGCTCCGACTTAGAAGAAAGGTTCCTGTACTACTTTGGGGGCGACTTGCATAGACTTCTATACAGAAGTCGTCTTGCAAGTCGCCCCGGCAGTCGTGTGCAGGTCGCCTCGGTGAGGCGACCTGCAAGTCGTGCCGCGTCTAGTGTGAACCGGCACATAGACTTCTATCTGCCAGCAGGTAATTCTTGAATCTGTTAGCTAAATTACTTTTTAGGTATGCCTATGTTTACAGAACTAAAATGAGTTATCACAGCAGGCTTATACATATAAGTGGGCGGCACATTGGTGTAGTGGGTAGCACTCTCGCCTAGCAGTAAGAAGGGTTGCTGGTTCGAATCCCAACCACGACACTACCTGCTTGGAGTTTGCATGTTCTCCCTGTGCCTGCGTGGGTTTCCTCCGGGTACTCCGGTTTCCTCCCACACTCCAAAGACATGCTGGTAGGTTAATTGGATCCTGTCTAAATTGTCCCTAGTATGTATGAATGTGAGTTAGGGACCTTAGATTGTAAGCTCCTTGTATATGTAAAGCACTGCGTAAATTGACGGCGCTATATAAGTACCTGAAATAAATAAATAAAATAAAATAAATAAGCCAAATAAATCCAAGGTTTTTAAATGGAGCACAAAGTAATGTGCTCTACTATGCTCTTTTTAGATAAACCATAGTGTTCTGGGAATCCTTTATTATGTAACACATGTTTATTTGTAAGACACACAATGTAAAAATATAAATAAAACCAGATATAAGACAACATTTTAAAAACGTTAAAATATAATTGACCCAAAACCATTTTATATTTTTCCTGTAAACCTCCAAATTAAATTTATTCTCTGCAGCCTCACAAAGATGGGAACAAAAACTAACTAGACTTCTTCAACTGCAACTATTGTTTTGTTTTGAAGTGAGCGCATGAATGTACATAGCATTATTAGCTAGAGGATAGATTATGTACTGATTTACAAATTGTAGACTCCAGTGAAATTGAAAGGTTAATATGCTGCCTAATATTGGGGAAAATGAACAAACCAGCAAACTGTTAAGGTCACATAGAGGTGCTAAGCTGTTTCTTAACGTTTGCATATCATAGTGAAAAGCCGGAAGTTAACCTTCTATTTTTATTATACATGAAAATATTTTTCTGGAAAGAAAAGAAAAGGTAAAGCTACAGCTCCTATTAAATAAAAAAAGTTGGGACTTTATATGAGACGACTGCTGTAGAGTTTGTTCGTCTCCACCCCTGAATCATAATGAAGAGAGAGGGGGGAAGGGGAATGGGGGAATGTTGGGACTTTGTGTGAAGCACACCACCAGAACCAAATGAATCAATTAATATGTATTATTTAATGGTGCACATGGATGCATGTGGGACAATAAATACATATATACACACACATATAATTGTTCCTACATAGTACATGGTATATATTAAAATATATTAAATATAACCCAAACTTGCATATAGACATGATTGATTGCACACAGGATATTATAAAATTGATTCAAAATTCTCCAAGGTAGTCTCATAGTAGACAAATACAGTAGTAGATGTAACAATACATCGATGGAAAGCTCAACTTCCACTCATCAGGAGCAAATGAAATATATGTTTGTCATGAGATATAAAAATGCCAAATAGTATAGTAACTAAGATAACAGGAAGAGGGGGAACCACATCTTAATCCCAGCACTCTTACCTATAAGTAAACTACAGTATTCAACAACATGAGTAGTATTGGTAGCTGAAGGCACTATGGGAACATCATCCCCGGAAACTGTGATAACTGCGGCAAGAACAAGAGGTGAACATCAATAGTGATTTTGTCCCCAATAAGTAACTGTGGTTGTAATACTGTATATACGCGTGTATAAGCTGAATTTTTTAGCACTTTTTTTGTGCTGAAAATGCCCCCCTTTGACTTATACTCAAGTCAAGCACTTTTCTGCAGCAGAGAATGACATTTTCCGAACCGAATTTGGGGCCCCGTATCTTGGGGCCACTTGGTGCTAGGAACCCCAAATTTGGTGCGCAAACCCAGTGGAACTAGCACTACAACATATCCTAGCACTACAACTGGGGTTCCTAGCACCAAGTGGCCCCCGAGAGACGGGGCCCCAAAATTGGTGTCAAAATGTCATTCTCTGCTGCAGAAAAGTGCTTGACATTTTCCAAACCGACTTTGGGGCCCAGTATCTCAGGGCCACTTGGTGCTGGGAACCCCAGTTGTAGTGCTAGTTCCACTGGGTTTGCACACCAAATTTGGGGTTCCTAGCACCAAGTGGCCCCGAGATACGGGGCCCCAAATTCGGTCAACTGTGTCCATCTGCAGCAATGTCATTTCGGGACCCTTTGGGTCCAGAGACCCCAAATTTTGGCTGCAGCTAAGGGGCATCTAGGAACCCTTAACTACTGAGTTTGAAGTTCGGGGGAACTATGGCTGCAAATGAGCACAGTGAGGCATGCAAATGGGCACAGTGAGGCTGCAGATGGGCATTGTTGACCCTCTTTTCCACTTACAGTAGCTGCGCATTTCTCATCCTAGGCTTATACTCGAGTCAATACGTTTTCCCAGTTTTTTGTGGTAAAATTAGGTGCCTCGGCTTATAGGATAAGTGCTGAGTAAAGACCCATAGGGCTTTGGTGGAAAAATTAAAAATAAATAAAGTGTATCAGCAAAGTGACTACACAATAAATAATTGGGGGAGATATGAAAACCATTACCAAAGAGAAGAAAGACAGAGAACAGATCTAGAGTGTAAACAGGTGAGTGCCTCACCATAGAATGAGTGGTAAGATCAAAGATAACACATAAGAACCATAGATGGATAGAAAACCAAATATTACCCTAGTATGAAGTAGAAAGCATAGTCCAAAGATGTGAATAGTGCCATCAAGGTGCAAGGAGCAGACTGAGTATGTGCTCCATAGGGGTGTGGAATATATACCTGCCACATCGCCACCGGACCCCACCAATTGCATGCTGATGGGAAGGCGAATCCAGTGTTCGAGCAACCATTGACGCCCGGCACTGGACACCACAACCTCCCTTTTAATGCATGCAGAAGGATAAATGACATTGGCCCACGGCATCAACATTGACTTCAAAGGTACGGTGTGTGGGCCTGGCATTGATGAGCAGTGAGCGCCCTTCTGTCCCCCCATGTCAAAGGAACGAGAGAGAAAGGGAAGGCCCCAGTGTGTGTCACAGTTTCCGGGAATGAGGCAAACAAAATGCACCCCCAGCACAATCGCAACCCTGGGTAGATCCATCCTTCTGTAGTTAATATATATAATATTGGCAGATGTATGTCACAGATTAACCAATCTGAATAAATTACAAAGGTGTGTGCTTCCATCCCTTAATTAGTGTTTTATTAAATAAAAAAAGATGATGTTCCCATAGTGCCTCCAGCTACCAATACTACCCATGTTGTTGAATACTGTAGATAACTTATAGGTAAGAGCGCTGGGATTAAGATGCGGTTCCCCCTCTTCCTATTATCTTAGTTACTATGCTATTTGGCATTTTTATATTTCATTACAGACATACCTATATCGCAATGGTTCCTGATGAGTGGAAGTTGAGCTTTCCACTGATGTATTGTCACAGCTACTGTGTGTCTACTATGAGACTACTTTGAAGAATTTTGAATCAATTTTATAATATCATGTGTGCAATCAATCATGTCTATATGCAAGTTTGGGTTATATTTAATATATTTTTAAATATTTATCATGTACTATGTAGGAACAATTATATATATATATATATATATATATATATATATATATATATATATTATTTATTTTATGTTATATATATTATATACAGTATATATTTATTGTCCCATGTGCACCGTTAAATAATACCTATACATTTATTAATTTGGTTCTGGTGGTGTGCTTCACACAAAGTCCCAACATTCCCCCCATTCCCCTTCCCCCCTCTCTCTTCAAAGCTACAGCTCCTGCAGAGGACTGATATGTTAAGAACAAAGGCATCTGAAATAAAAAGAGAAACCTTTTTGATGACAAAGTGGCTTACTCCATGTATTCTACAGAACCTAAACTCTGTAAACCTTTAAACAAGAAACACAAAAAGATGGCATTTTAATTGCAAATACAAGCAACAAAAAGTGGTCTTTTCAAACTATACCGGTCTGTCAGCTTACAGGAATCTGGGCGTTCTTTAATTACAATTGCCAGTCATTTACTGATGTCAAAAAACAGAACTGGAATCCCAAAAGGTTGAAGGTTAAAGCAGCTAGACAGAGCTCTCCTTTAGTGAGCCACCAGCAGTTTCTCATCTCCTTCACCCTCTATTTCCCATCCTGACCACTGTATGGGTGAGCTCACCCTTATATAAAGATCCCATTGGTAACCAAAACACAGCAAGAACTACACTGTCCGGTGAAAATATTCTCTCCTTGAAATATTGCTCCTGGTAACAAAATTTACAAATCCTACTGGTCCAGCACAGAAACCTGTAGACTTTCAGAGCAGTTGAGGATTAATATTTGGGGGTTATTACATCAACACCCATTTCAGTGGGGCTCCCCCTCCTCTTCTCCCCTTTCGTTGGGCTCATTCCTTTGGTAGTTTGAGGTGCATTTGCCAATGTGGCAAATTAAAAAGGTTTTATGATGTCAGTGTAACACTACTAATGCTGTTTCAAATATCATTTCTTTGTCTTTCCTGAAGAGGTGAGCCAGAGTGGCCAAGAAAAGAGTTCATTCATTCATTCATTTCATTTATGGTACTTATATAGCGCCGTCAATTTACGCAGCGCTTTACATGTACATTCACATCAGTCCCTACCCTCAAGGAGCTTACAATCTAAGGTCCCTAACTCACATTCATACATACTAGGGACAATTTAGACAGGATCCAATTAACCTACCAGCATGTCTTTAGAGTGTGGGAGGAAACCCACGCAGGCACAGGGAGAACATGCAAACTCCAAGCAGGTAGTGTCGTGGTTGGGATTCGAACCAGCGACCCTTCTTACTGCTAGGCGAAAGTGCTACCCACTGCACCACTGTGCCGCCCATTTGGGAAGTTCTTCCATCAGTCAATGTGATAAGAATTGTAGAGTATATGGTGTGATGTTTCACTGATATGTGAACAAAGGTTGATGGTTCGGAAATATACACTAAAGGTTGTATGTTGTTTAGCTTTAAGGAAAAAATTAATATGTAAAGGTACAGCAATAAGATTGTATATATAGGGGTTTTTAGAGAATGGATGGAATTTTGTATAGTTTCTTGGCTGTGTCAGTAAGCAAAGTACCTTTAGACCCCTTTCACACTGAAGGTGCTTTACAGGCATTTTAGTGCTAAAAATAGCGCCTGTAAAAAATAGGGCCTGTAAACTGCCTTCCAAGCCTCCCCAGTGTGAAAGCCTGAATGCTTTCACACTGGGGGCATGGCGCTTGCAGGATGGAAAAAAAAGTCCTGCAAGCAGCGTCTTTGGGGCAGTGCGGGAGCCCGCCCCTGCCATTGAAATCAATAGGCAACGCTGCCGAAGCACCTGCAAATCGCTTCGGTAGTGGCGCTTTTAACCCCTTGTTGACCCCTTCTTTGGGGTTAAAAGCACCTCGCTCCGTCACAGCGCCGGTAAAGCGCCGCTAAAACGAGTGGTGCTTTACTGCTAGTGCGGGGCGGTCTTCAGTGTGAAAGGGATGTTAAAGTCCATTTGGATAACTTACGGAGTGAATCATACCGCATACATAATTATAGGGAGGATATGACAAACAATGACATCTTGATATGATAAACAACTGGCATCTTTTTTTTTAAATAAAATGTTGATTTTATCTTTTTTTATCTTTTGTTGCACAACCGCGCAGCTGATCCCCTCTTTTGAAACCACTTTCGGTCTACAAGCCTGCCCTCCTGCAGCTGTTGAATAAAAAAGCCATTCACCGGCTTCTGTGCAAGGAACATTGCCTCATCTGTGCCAACCAGTACCGCCTGCCAGTGCCACCTGCCAGTGCCCACAGTGCCACGAATCAGTGCCCACCAGTGCATAAGAGTGCCAGCAATCAGTGCCACCTATCTTTGCCCACGAGTGCCACCTATCAATGCCCACCAGTGGCGCCAATCAGTGCCTCATCAGTGCCACCTAGCAGTGCTGCCTATCAGTGTCACCTACCTGTGGCCATCACTGCTACCCACCAGTGCCCATCACTGCCACCCATCAGTGCCACCTATCAGTGTCACCTACCAGTGCCACCTATCAATGCCCTTTAGTACCGCCCATCAGTGCCACCCATCAGTGCCACCTCTCAGTGCCCACCAGTGCCATCTATCAGTGCCCACCAGTGCCGCCTATTAGTGCCCATCAGTGCCACCTTATTAGTGCCCATCAATGCAGCCTATCAGTGCAGCCTATCAGTGCCCATCAGTGCAACCTCATCAGCGTACATCAATGAAGGAGAAAAATTACCCGTTTGCAAAATTTATTAACAAAATATAAAATGTTTTGTTTTTTTTTAAAATCGGCCTATTTAAATTTTTTTAACAAAAAATAAAAAACCCACAGGTGATCAAATACCACCAAAAAGAAGCTCTATGCGTGGGGAAAAAATGATAAAAATGTCATTTGGGTACAGTGTTGTATGACCACGCAATTATTCAAAGAGTGACAGCGCTAAAAGCTGAAAATTGGTCTGGGCAGGAGGAGGGTTTAGGTGCCCAGTAAGCAAGTGGTTAAAACACCGAAGTACCTTTTAAATGACTGAGTTAATATACAGTACTTTACAGTACTCCTTATATTTATATAACCTGAGCCTACCGTACTTTTTCCCACCCTTACACATGTTCCTAAGTTACTGATTGTAAGATCTAAGTTTTCCTTTTAAATATCAGCCCTTTAGGGTTATTATTTGCAGTATATGAACTGTTATGTTCAGTTTATTAGTGGTGTTAGCTTATATATTTGCTTTATTACTGCTTTTCTAATTACCCATTTAAAAAAAAGAAATAAAGTGCTATATTTCTTTTTTTGCTACAGTAAAATCTACATTATTCTAGGCCTAGTTTTCCTTATAATGAATTAATCACTGAAAAGAAGGCTCATTGAGGTAATTACATTAAGAAAATGTTCACTACAATAATAGTTAATTGCATCACTCTTTATTTCAGGCCAGTTTTATTTAGTACAGGCAATAATATATTGTATTACTGATTTTACTGTACCTCAAATTAGACACAGCTAAACACATAAATCCTCATCTACTATCTGCCTTGACATTTTACCTTCTACAGATAGGCTGACATTAAAATCGTCCTGAATATGTAAACTTATCTCAGCCAAGAGAACATAGACAATGTCCTGGTTCATCAGATAATGCTGACATTTATGACAATACACATGCCATTGCCAGGGCTATCACAGATTATCATTTCCATGATGCATACGTGATAATATGTCAGAGGAAGCATACTGTGCTGGAATCACGTCAAGTTTTATAAAAAGTAAATGTTTATCCAAGGCATAGCCTACCTTTCCCACAATAATAACCACACAAAAAAGTCACACAGTTTACTCATACCTGAACCTTCAGAAAATTGTTGCAGAAAAATTAAACAAACACAGTAGCAGTTTCTGTATGTGTAAAACAGAAAAATATACTTTTACAAGAACACTGCCAAAGTAATCTAGTGATAATGTAAAAAAAAAAAATCTTAAAGTGACCCTGCCTGCAGGTATAAGATGAAGGTACCTAGGGTGTCTGCACATACCTGTATCCGCTTCATTTGAAACCCCTGTTACAAATGCCATCTGGGCAATGCTTTAGCACTTTCAGATGTTGCCCAGAACCCCCCCTCCCCTTCTTATTGGCCAGTAAGGCATTCTATTAAAAATAATGGGCAAATAGGAAAATATGGGGGCAGGTAGAGCTGGGATTTGGGCATTCAGGCTTAGAGGGGGCAATGAAAGCTGCTGCAGGAATGTGCAAAACAACTCTAGGTTGCCTATTGCAGTTTGAAAGAGAGGATGCCTTGTGTCAGAAGATGAGACTTGAAGTTTACATAGGACAGAGTATTCTCTCCGCACCCTCATGTGACATCATTGAATGCCTCAACCACCAGTGCTGTCATGTGGGAGGAAGTGAAGTAAATCACATCTTTCCCATACCAGTTATTTATTCTTTGTTCTCCACAAAGAGAACAAAGGAGCGGTTGGAAGTGGAAGTGAAGGAAAGATAAGTGTGTGCTGCTGGAGAGGGAAAATATAAAAACCTTAAAGCACAGTTTCCCTTTAAGCAATATAAAATAAAGAGTAGAGTTAATTTACAGAGTTTTTTACTTGCCAGAGGGTTCTTTGGAGTACTTCAGCAGTGAGCCAACTATTCTTGAGTCTTCAGATCAAATGTCCACCTACCAACTGGGTGTAAGGTCTCTACCCCATATCATTAGATATAGCTACAGAGTCATCCTATATAATATGAAAGCAAAGCCCTATTTCTGTTTTGTCACTAAGGAAGTCTGCTTCCAGTAGAAATTTCTCCTTCAATAGGCATGTGCCATACAGAAATAATCAACTCTTACCTGCGTATCCCTACTGCTTTCACGCTTGTTAACACTTCCACACCAATAGCAATGAATACTTTCCACAACTAGATTTGCCACTTTCATATTCAAGCTTACTAGCCCCCTTTACTCCTGCACTCAGTGGTGACTTCACCGCCGTCACAACAGGGCAGCTACCTGCTCACTTACCCCCTCTCCTCTGGTAACCTCACCTCCACTACAATGCAACTGCCCGATCACTCATCACCTCGCCACCCTTCCATTTCTACAGCAATGGCCTGCCCCTAGGGTCTAAAGCTGGCTTCAGTTGTTGCTGCTGATCGTTTAGTCAGTGTTCAGCATGGTGCTTTTCTTCCTCAACCTCCTGCTCTGCTAGAGCATGGCCAATCTGCACCATCAACTTACTCAACTGACATAGCACAGCAGCATTCACTCCCTGCTCACACAGGCCCCTGGTTAGTGTGCATAGAATCCTGAATATCTGCCATCACATTTCATGTCCAACTCACTCGTAGCTGACAACTGTGCCATCCCTTGGCCACCTCACCTTACACTCTTCCCCAGAACAGTACATGTCTCCTCAACCCCAGTCATACTACATCCATCTTCTGTTCACACTCCATCCCTGCTCTGATCAACCTTGCCCCCTGACTCACACTCCTTCCTTTCCAATGCCTCTTCTAACCCCATTCCTCCCAAAACCACCTCATCACTGGCTCACACACATCACTACCTACCCACTGCAACCCATACTCACAATACACCCTTTAACAGTAATGTCATCTCTCATCCTTCTTCAGCCACTTCACCCCTCACTTACAGCATATACCTCCCCTGCCAACTTACCTGTTCACATTGCACCCCTTTCGTAGCAATATCACTCCGCACTCACACTTCATTCCCATCCCCTCTTCTTTACCACGTCTCACTTTGCAGATGCCTCACCCCCTGCTTACACTGTACTCCTTACAACAACCTGCAATTTTGCCCTCTACCCCTTACCAGCAACATGCATGGTAAATATGGTTTTGTGTTTCTAATGGCCAAATACATCTTCCTTGATTATTACTGTAATGAAGTCAGGTTAAATAAACACAAATTGTGTGCTTCTTTTTTATTTTAACAGTATTTTTTGTTGCAGAGTTAAAATACCCTGTGCTAGAAGACCGCTAGAGAGCTGGACCACTACTCAACATAAAGAGCATTACTGGGCAGGGGGTGTGCCAAACAGTTTGAGTCCCAGGTCAACTTTCTGAGTGCATTTACAAATTGCATTTATAATGTAGGAAGCCTCAATTTGGCCTTATTATGCAAAAACATTCCCATTCTGAAACAGGCCCACTTTTACTAGTATAATTTAATAAATAGGGGAGTATCTAGGCTAATGTGCCTATAGTTTAAAAATAGAGAAGTATCTAGGAACATTCATCTACATTCATAAGGCATTCACCAAGAGTTTTTACTTACGGTAAATTATAGCAGAAAGCTGCAACAGTTGAAATGAGTAAATGAAAATGAGTATTTTAAACTAGAAACCTAATTTGCAGGGCATAGAAAATATGACAAATGTGTGCTTCTTGGAGCGAATGGGAGGAAGCTCATCAAAACCTACATAAGGAGTCAAAATTAAATCATTAATAAACACAATCCAAACAGACTAAGACACTGATATCCAGATGTGCATACATCAAACAGCAACTTGATTTAGTGAATATTAGGGTGGTGAATGTTCATTATAAATGCTACAAAAGATCTGATGAGGGCCTATTAAAGCCATCATTTGGTGGTTTATAATTTTGCCCCATAATAATTCATATACCCATACAAAAGTATCAGCATGGGTGACAGGTACTTTGACATGTCCATTGTAGGAGGCAATTTTCCCTAGAACGTCTTCTCTTTCATGCTACTGATGGAATTAACAGTTGAAAAAAAATACCAAGATGACTAAAATGGAATGGTTTAACCACATGCCGACCACCGCACACTGATTTACGTTGGCAGAATTGCACGGGCAGGCAAAAGGGCGTACCCGTACGTCCCTTTGAACATCCCGCCTAGTGGGCGCGTGCACCGCAGTTCCCGCCAACTCGATCTTCGCTGGCGGCCCACGATTGCGGTGAGGAGAGGCAGAACGGGGAGATGCAAGGCATTTCCCTGTTCTGCCTAGTAACATGACAAGGATCTACTGCTCCCTGTCATCGGGAGCAGTGATCTCTGTCAATTGTATTGAGCCCACCCCCCCACAGTTAGAACACACTGAGGGAACACACTTAACCCCTTGATCGCCCCCTAGTGTTTAACCCCTTCCCTGCCAGTGACATTTATACAGTAATCAGTGGCCATTTTTAGCTCTGATCACTGTATAAATGTCAATGGTCCCAAAATAGTGTCAAAAGTGTCCGATCTGTCCGCCGCAATGTCGCAGTCACATTAAAAATCACAGATCGCCGCCATTACTAGTAGAAAAAAAATAATAATAGAAATGCCATAAATCCCCTATTTTGTAGACGCTATAACTTTTGAGCAAACCAATTAATGTACACTTATTGCGATTTTTTACTTTTTATTTTTTACTAAAAATATGTAGAAGAATACATATCGGCCTAAACTGTGGAATAAATTAGTTTTTTTATATATTTTTGGGGGATATTTATTATGGCAAAAAGTAAAAATATTGCTTTTTTTCAAAATTGTCACTCTTTGTTTGTTTATAGCGCAAAAAAAAAAAACTGCAGAGGTGATCAAATACCACCAAAAGAAAGCTCTATTTGTGAGAAAAAAAAGGACGTCATATTTGTTTGGGTACAATGTCGCACGACCACACAATTGTCAGTTAAAGCAACGCAGTGCCGAATTGCAAAAAATGCTTTGGTCGGGAAGGGGGTAAATCCTTCCAGGGCTGAAGTGGTTAAAGTACCTTTAAACCCTAGAAGAAACATGTTATACATCGCAGTTTACGAGTCATTTCATGTGAAGGCTGCTTTGGTTTTCATTTTCAGGGTAAAAAATATTCAGCAAATATAGAAAAATATCTGTTGATTCTGCCAGAAATCCAGTGTGATTGAAATCTTCAATGCAGAAAAATAACATTTTAAACAATGTTATCACCCTCACCAGGTCACATATGGAAACTACAGAACTGGTGAGGTGTGCCAGACTTCTGCTTCCACATAAAGAGCAAGAGTCCCTCTCTGCAGGATTCTGGCAGGGGGTGGCCTTTCTACTCATTGAAAATATATTAACAAGGGTTGTGGCGCTTCCTATGGGGTAATAGATGGGAGGGGTGGTTACCCAGATGGTTTCCCTCAATAGATCCAAATAGAGGTACCTGGTACCTCCCAGGGAAAAACTTAGTTACCGTAAGGGTATATATGTCTGTGCCTACATACATACACCTATATATCCACATGCACCCGTGTGTATCAGCAAGTATAGATAAAATACATAAATAAATAAATAAATAAATAAGTAATGTCTACAGTGGTGGTTCAGTTAGACCCTTATAATTAAGGGGTATGGCCTAAGACCCCTATTACTGTGATATATCTGCACCATATGCCACCACTAGGTGAAAATATCTATATGCTGTACTCATCCAAAATAATTCAAACCATCAAAATAAACCTCTGCTCCCCGTGCAGAAAAAGCATGTGTAAATAAGAAAAAGACATTACATATTATATCAAAATAGTGCAAATAAACGTATTGTAATCAAATAAGTCCAAAGGAAACCAAGGTTAACAATTTTACAGTGATTATAGTCCTTAAAGTGAGAAAAACTTTTGTGAAAAAACTTTTTTGTGAAAAAATTTGTTCAGATCCAATGTTTCAACGATTTTGTGACTTGAGTGCTCTCGGATAATTCCTGTGACTTTAGTGCACCCCCTTGCGGGTCCCCACTCACCAGATCCAACAGCCCCAAAAGGGGCGACCAGCATAAGATGTCTCAATCACGATATCCTCTCCGCGGCAGTTATGCGGGCTCCTCAAGGTGGTTTCCGTGGCGTTGATTTTCCCAATGGATTCCTCCAGCCTCAGATGGAACAGGTTGCAGGGGGAATTGCGATCCCAATATTCTCTCCCCACCGTCCTACCAAGCATCCAGATAGTTTCCTACTATTGGGTTCAATGTTCACAGTGGCTCCCTTGCAATGAGAGCACAACAAATATGATACATTTCCAACTCTCCAGTATCCAGCAACCTAGAAATCCTGAGCTGCCATACATGAGCGTTTTTTAAGTTCTCTAAGGGGTGATGGCAATAGATAGAGAAATACATGTGTTGTTTCCTGAATACTCATGTTGTAGAAAGGCTGCTTTCCAAAGAAAAAAAATGTAAGACTTACCTCACCTTTTTGTTTTTTGATGACTTAGCTCACCTTTTGTTCTTAACTTTGAATGTAATTAGCTTATTATTTTAAAGCAGTATTAAACCCAGAAGCAAACATTTATTATATTGCAGATTACCAATTCTTAGATGTAATGAGCGCATTCTTTCCTTTATATTAACCTAAGGCTTCATGTACACTGCTGCTGGTAAACGGACGTTTAGGAGCAGTTGGGCGTTTTTTTTCAGCTGCCCCTGAACTCTCCTCTATGTTATCTTATCAGTACATGTACACAGGGTCGTTTACAGTAGTTTCTAGGCAGTTGAGTTTAGAAGCATTCTTTGGAAAGAAATAAAATGCGTTCAGGACGGATGTTTAGAGACATTTAAAAAGCCAAATGCCTGTAACAGCTTGTAAACGCGGTAATTCGCGTTTAGCCGTGTTTTGTTTACAAGCTTTTTTAATGGAGATACCTTTTTGACTATTTGCTTCTAAATGTAAATGCGGCAAGTAAACATGGCAAAACTGACGTTTTTAAATGTCGGCTACTATCTGTCAAGTTAATAAGGCATTAAGGGGGGAAGTGGTGCTGCTATGTGCTAATTGTGTAATATAAATGAATTTATAAAAAATAAAAATGGTGTGCTGTATATTTAAATACCAAAAACACACTAATGAACAGGTGTATGAAGTGTGCAGGCACAACCCTGCTAACTAATGACATCAATTACTGACAAAAAATGTATGCGAATAAAGTGCTCAAAGTGCAAATAGTGCAAAAGAACAAAGTATAGTCCGTTTCTTGCAAAAATATTCAAGCAAAATATAAAATACAATATAATAAATTAGCAAAAAGTCATAATTCATAGATCCATATAAATGATCATCTTCAAAAAAGTGTCTGGTGCTTGAGTGAATATTGTAGTAAACAAAGATTGGTGACTCTTCACGCGTGCTCCCCCCTCAGGTCCGCACTCACCAAAGAGATGTACCCCTGCAGGGGTGAAAAGCCTCACGCTGGAATCAACTCTTTGTCCTGTATTTCCTCCTCCTCACCCACGATTAATGGGTGCAATCACATAGGAATGGGTAAAGAAAAAGGACGTCTCATCGTGTAACTCTGGATAATCATATTTATTAGATAAAAGTAAGTAAAAAGCACTCTCAATAGTGTTACAACATAGTATACAGCTGTACAGCAGTTTGTCTGGGACGCCTTGCATTCCACAGACCAGAAACTCCAAACTGGAAATGACGTAGTGATGATGTAAGCTCCGCTCTACACGTTTCGTCGTGCAGACGTCATCAGGAGCAGCGCCATTTTCGTACACGTCACGTCTTTTATACCGCGCGGTTGCAGGCAACAGTACTTAACAACGGCTATATTTAGATTGGATCAAGTCTACAGCAGAGTGTATCAGACACCCAACAGCGGTATCCTTGATGATTAGGTTAATTAATAACATACACTTGACTAAAGCCCTTGTTTTCTGCAGTACCTATGCATACGCCCCCTAGTGGTCAGGTGGAAATAAGTAAAGATCTGAAATTATGTCGGGCAAACTGTACTTCGTAAAGGGTTAATTCAACCCAGGCATTGCAATGTAAAACTTAATATTAAAAAACATGTTCAAATTGTGAATGCTAATTAAACAAGGGTATAAGGAAGACATTCAGAAATTAAACCAAGAAGAGATATACACATACTAAAAATATACCAAAAAAAATATAAAGCATATAAAAAGAGAGACATATATATATGGAGTTCCACCCAAAAATGGAACTTCTGCTTTAAGGGAAGGTGACCCCCTGACATGCCACATTTGGCATGTCATTTTTTTGGGGGGGGAGCAGAAACCCTCTTTTTTAGAGGGTTCCAGCTCCCGCTTCCTCCAGGGACACCGCGGCGCACAGCTGCGCCGGAAGGAAGATCACCTCTCCCCCCTCCCTCTCGTGAATCATCTGGGACACGTCACAGGTCCCAGATGATTGCCCGGCCATTCACAGCGCGCAGTGCGGCTCGCGCATGCACAGTGCGTGCCCGGCTGTGAAGCCACAGCCGGGCGCCCACAGTAACAATGCCAGCGCCGCAGAGAGGAGGGGGAGACGAGCGGGCTTCATTCCCCTGCATCGCTGGACCCTGCGACAGATAGATGCTGACTTTTCATTTTTTTTTTTTAATTTGAACTCCGCTTATAGGTGTCCTTTTATGAAACTGAGATCAGCAGCGATCCCGAGTCTCACCGCTGATCTCAGCTCATGACCAGTTTATGAAACTGAGATAATCAGTGGAGAACATGTTCTCCGCTGATTATCTCAGCACAGTGAGAATTTGTAACTGACTTCACAGAAACGGCCAGTTTATGAAGGTGCGATCTCAGCACCTCACTGGCGATCTGTGACAGAATTCTCACTTTCTGATTCACCATTTCAGAAGTGGAGAATCAGAGTGAGAAGCCTGAAACTGGCTGATATTCTGGAGAAAGTACACACCCCAAAACCAGCAGGATAGGAATTTATAGTGTATATATATATAAATATATATATATATATATATATATATATATATATATATATATATATATATATATATATATATATATATATATATATGTGTGTATATATATATATATATATATATATATATATATATATATATATATATATATATATGTATATATCTATATATAGATAGATAGATAAATAGATATTTATTGATATATATAGACTATATCTATCTATAGATATATCTATATATAGATACATCTATTATATATATTTTTACATATATATATATAATCTATATATAGATATAGATAGATATATAGCTATATATATACTGTATATATCTATATATCTATATATATATATATATATATATATATATATATATATATATATAGATATATAGATATATACAGTATATATATAGATATATATAGATATATGTATATATTTTTTTTAGATGTTCACGTCTCTGGCTGGGTTCACACTTGTGCGATGCGTGAACCAGCGTGATTCCTAAGTGGGTTTTCACATCGCACCTACATTGACATCTGCGCACCACTGTGGGTGTCAATGTAAAGTTAATGACACCCCCAGATCATTTCACAGATCGCAGTGCGAACTATGTAATGGTGCAGGAATCGGATCGCAGTGCGGACCAAATAAAGGGTCCTGTACCATTTTGGTGCAAATGCAATATGATTTAGGGCCAGTTCCCACTGCTGCGGTGTCCGAGATCGGATGTGATTCGCACCGCACTGCAGTGCAAAATCACATCCGATCTCTGTGCAATGCGATTTCAGCCATACAGATAGTATTGCTAAATTTGCATTGCACTCGGACCAAACTCTTACAGGACCCTTTTTTTGGTCCACAGCAGAATCGGATCGCATGGGTGTTCACACCCATGCGATTCGATTACTGTCCGAGTTTGCAGATCGCACTGCGATATGCGAACTGATTTGGGGGTGTTGTTAACTTTTAGGCCCAGTTCACACTTGTGCGATGCCGGACATCGTACAGGCATCGCATGTAATTCGCAGCACACTGCCATTCACATTACATGCGATGTCTGTACGTTGCGATATCAGCTGTACAGGTAGTATGGCTGATATCGCACCGCATTCGGTGCAAACACACACAGGACCCTGGTCTGTTCGGACCAGAATCGGATCGCATGTCCGGACTGTCAGTTCGGAGTGCGATATGCAAGCTGAACTGGGGGTGTCGTTAACAATGTATTGACACTCCCCAGCGATTCGCATATGGCAGTGTGAACTGACATGCGAGTCGGTGCGATGCGGGAACCCGCAGTGGATTCGCAGTGTTCTCGCATTGCACCAGTTTATCAATTTTTATGTTTATCAATTATGAAATATATTTTATTTTAATTTATTAATAAATATTTATACTTGTATACTTTATTAAAATTATTTTTTTAATGATTATAAATGTATTTTGCATTTATATGAATGGTGTATAGCTGCATTACATATGTGGATTACATTCATTTACTATACACCATTCACATTTAAATGTATGGACATGTATGATCTTTAAATATTGATAAAAACAATGTTTTTTTTATAATTAGGTTAATGTATATTGTGTAGGGGGAATTTAACTTTATTATTTTATTAATATGTTGGGGAATAATGTGTGCTGATTTGTGTTACACTTTGTATTTTACGCTTCCTCATACCATAATCCCGCTATATCACGTGAGATTACAGTGAGAGGAGCCATTCTCAGGAGTTCCCGGCGTTTGTAGATCGCTTCTCAACTCAACATGATAAGGGAGCTACAGACCTTCATAAACAGGCACTCAAAGGAGAGCGATCTCCTCTGAGAATGCCTGAGAACTGAAAAGCGGTATTTTACCGCACTTTCATAAAAGGACACCTAAGTATGTATAAATGTAGATGTATATGGAATATAGATAAGTAAGGTTACCTAGGTTTCTGTTATATTGGACAAAATATGGAAAGAGGAAATCTAAATATAATTGCATTAAAAATATATATGTAAAGTTAAATTACAATGAAATGGAGAGGATAAAATCCTTTTGGGCTAATTAGAGCCACAAAAAATCTATATATTATTATAATTGAAAAGGGAACTTTTTGGGTAATATTTCGGAATAGGGGAATAGTTCAGTAGGGAGGTCTAAAAATTGGAAATAAAACAGCTCAAGTGGATATCAATGTTGAGGCCCCCTGGATATAGGGACCCCAATAAATATATCCACCTGGTTTCAGTTTGTGACACTTTGATCCTTTTGTTATCTCCCCTCCAGTGTCCCTTGATTTGGTCTATACCGTAAATGATGAGTCCAGTGGGGTCACAATGGCGTACTTCTTTAAAGTGTCTGGAAAGGCTATGTTTTGGGAACCCTTTTCTGATATTGTTAACGTGTTCCCTAATCCTGACAAACAAGGGCCTAGTGGTTCTACCCACATATTGTAAACAGCATGGGCATTCAATAATGTAGGTAACATCATAGATCCCAACTTTCCCTGATTTCGAGGGACTGTCCCTCTGTCCCTCATTCCACCTCATTTGTCCCTCATTTTGGTCTGATCCATATAGTTGTATATAAAATGCACTATTTATCTTTCAAAAAGTGTTTCCCAGCGCTAAACCTTTCATTCAATTTCTAAATTGCTGCATTTGTACATTTTAAAAGCCAATATAAAGAAATAGTAGCGGTGAAAAAAGTCCTTGTGGATTTAATTAACCCTTTTTTTTGGTTAATTCTCCTTTAAGTGGGTGTGGCAGGGGGTGTGTTCTATGCCTACATACGTTTGGTAGTAGGTGTCCCTTATTCCCATCCTAAAATGTTGGGAGGTATGGTTAACATGTGTACTAGTGCAAGTAATCAATTCCTTGATTTTATACTCCTGGTTTGTTACTGTAGATCTAAAGGATTCTTTCTTTCTAGGTTGTTTTTTACTCACTCTTTTGACATCTATACAACCCATATTTACTCTCCACTGATCCCACATCCTTGTGGTTTTAGTTGGGGTGGGAATCAGCCATCACATCACCTTAGCATGGAACATCATAATCATTTTATCTGTCAAGTTAAATCTTTCAGGAGAGGTTTTAAAATGTCCCGTGTAGGCTAACGATGCAGCCAGTAAGTCTGTTGTTTTTCAACAGAACAAGCTGTCCTACAAAGGTAGCAATAAGGCTGGCCATACATTATAGAATTTTCTTATTCAATTTCCTTTAGATTTACATGCAACTATGCAGAAGGCCGCCTGATTGCATACAAATTGAGAGTGTTTAGGTTTGACCTCATATTTTATGGTTTTGGTAAATCTAAAGGAAAATTGTAGAAGAGACTTGTATATTGTACAAGAGGGTGTTGAGACAAAACCACTGACACAAACCACTGACAGGGGTGCTTACAATGATTTGATTTTATTTATTCACATAAAAATCAGCTGTTTTTATAGCTGTTGCTGTAACTGCTTGTGTACCTGTAGAGTGGGAGAAAAGCAAGGTGTGCCAAAAACTAAAGGCAGCATAAATGCAACGAATGGTATATTTGATTAAAATCAGCCAAATGGCTACTCACACTTTATATAAAGATAAATAAGCCTTTAACAGTAAAATACTGTGGTCACTCAGCAGATCCCCGGTGGATGGTGGTGTGTAGATGTTAACACGAGAGGAGAGGAACAACCGGCCGTACATCCATCTCGGAACCAACATGAAACGCACTGGGAGTCGCATCGGAAGTGACGTCAGAACATGGAGATGAGACTTTTCAAAGCATCCGCTTCTTTGTCAGATCTAAATGGCTATTGATATTAATATAAGTGTGAGTAGCCATTTGTTTGATTTTAATTAAATATACTATTCGTTGCATCTTCTGCTGCACTTAGTTTTTGGCGCACCTTGCTTTTCTCCCAAAGACAGCTTCGCTCTCAAGGGAGCTGCCACTAATGCTGCATACGTATACTTCCTGGACTTTATAGACTTTATTGTTGTTTTATCAGTGTGTTTTGGTACCCTCTCGTGCACCATTCTGTTTTGTCTTGTTGTACCTGCAGTGTGAGCTGGGGTTCAGCTTCCATTTGTTAGTGTATCTAAATCTCCTAGTACATTCAACACTCCCCTCCCCTAGATGGACATAGCTGCTGTTCAAAAGTACCCCTGTGCCCCTTCATTTAGAGTGGGGGTACTCTAATACAGGAGCTGTGTTACTGGCTAGATCACTAGGTAACATAAGGAAAAAAAAAAAACTAAAAAGAAAAAACTAAAAAAAGAAAACAAATGTAGCCACCACAAGGATTGGTAAGGTGCACTCTACACTGTGTATACATTTTTGGTTTTGGGTTTAATACTGCTATAATGGACAGCTCAACTGGGATATAAAAGACAACTTAAATGAAAGCACAGATTTTAGCAATAAATATAACACATGAAAAGCAAGAATTGGTAGATTACCAGTCTGGAGTCACACTTGAGGAAATAACAGTTACCCATTGTTTGGATGTTATGTGACTATATGGGTAAAAAATCTGGTATTACTCGACATTCTATAGTGGCCATGAGAAAGTGTTTCCGAAACATTTTGAAAACAAAGAACACTGATCTCTCCCATTACTTAGCAATATAAAGATTAGCATGATTTAAACTGAGCTCATTGATATGGTAATGACAAATACCAGTGCTTATTCAAAAACATGCAATGCATGGGAAATGAATACTAATGTACCATTAGAGCTTTGTCATAGTCGTGAGAGACTAAAATTTGTTGTGTGATGTCATTTGTCATTTCACTGGGACATTCTGTAGAAAGGTTTGTATTTAGTAAAAATTGTAATGAAAGCAAATGTTAGGGTCAATGCACCAGGCGTCTTGTAATGACAGCAAAAAATTGGAAGGAGGAAAGAGAAAGAAAGGAGAAAGGATGAAACCCCCCCACTGTTTAATCACTTCAGCCCCGGAAGATTTGGCTGCTCAATGACCAGGCCATATTTGCGATACAGCACTGAGTCGCTTTAACTGACAATTGCGCGGTCGGATTACATTGTACCCAAACAAAATTGACGTCCTTTTTTTCTCACAAATAGAGCTTTCTTTTAGTGGTATTTCATCGCCTCTGCGTTTTTTAATTTTTGCGCTATAAACAAAAGAAGAGCGACAATTTTGAAAAAAACACAATGGGGGTTATTTACGAAAGGTAACTCCACTTTGCACTGAAAGTGTACTTGGAAGTGCAGTCGCTCTAAATCTAAGGGGTAGATCTGAAATGAGGGGAAGCTCTGCTGATTTTATCATCCAATCATGTGCAAGCTAACATGTTGTTTTTTTTTTTCCTTGCATGTCCCCCTCGGATTTACAGTGACTTTACTTCCAAGTGCACTTGCAGTGCAAAGTGGATTTGCCTTTAGTAAATAAACCCCAATATCTTTTACTTTTTGCTATAATAAATATCCCACATTTTTTATCAAAAAAAATAATTTTTTCCTCAGTTTAAGCTGATATATATTCTTCTACATATTTTTGGTAAAAAAAAATTGCAATAAGCGCATATTGATTGGTAACGTAATAGGTGTACGTCATGACACTGGGAGTTTGAAGGACCCTGGTCATTTGGTGGAGGATAGGAGACTCTATTCCTTAAAGGCACCATATACCAACCCACTCTGTGGACGGGAGATACCATCTTGATACACAATACAGGCGTTTTTATCATCTTTATCTGGTGAGTGGGGACCCAGGAGGGGAGCACAGGAAGTCACCAGAAATATATTTCAACATGTCACCAGCCCTGAATCTCACATCTGATGAAATTTATTGATTGCACTTCATTTTGCACTATATTGGCACTGAGCACTTTATTATGGTTTTTTTTTGATATTATGTTACACATTTTGATGTTTGTATATATGTATATTAGTAGTTTATAGGTGCAGCGCTGAGTTTAAAATTCTTTTGTCACTTTTTTGGGATACTTACCTTGCACTACAGCGGCAGCCCTATCATATACCCTTTACATTTATTTCCACAGCGCGGGTTTTTGAAATTATACTTCTCATTGAATGGTTTGCGCAAAAGTTATAGCGTCTACAAAATAGGGAATAGATTCATGTAATTTTTATTATTATTATTTTTTTACTAGTAATGGCGGCGATCTGCGATTTTTATCGGGACTGCGATATTGCGGCGGACAAATTGGACATTTTTGACACATTTTTGGGACCATTGACAATTATACAGCAATCAGTGCTATAAAAATGCACTGATTACTGTATAAATGTCACTGGCAGAAAAGGGGTTAACACTAGGGGCGATCAAGGGGTTAACTGGGTTCCCTAGGTGTGTTCTAACTGTAGGGGGGATGGGAATGTCTAGGAGGAGCGAGATCGGTGTTCATACATAGTATGAATACACGATCTGTCTCTATCCCCCTGAAAGAAGTCTGATTTACAGACACAGATCCCGTTCTCGCTCTGTCACGAGCGATCGCAGGTGCCTGCATTGGCTCCAGGTACATGCTGTGCGCGCGCCCCTGGTGGCCAAAAGGCAAACTGATGCAAGGTAACGTTGTTTCGCCCAGCCGCGCCCTTCTGCCGCAGTAAAACTGCGGCGGCTGGTCGGCAAGCGGTTAAAAACACTTTTTTGGTTATTTTTTATTTTACCAATCCATAAATCATCTCATTATTATGACTTATTACAATCATTTACAAGGTGCTTAACCACTTGCTGCCCACCAACAGTACATTTACTGCTGGTGGATGACTCTCTCAGGCACCGCAACGTACCTGTACATCGCAGTGTATTTCCTGGTTTAGCAGCGCACATGCAAACGCCCCCTGCTGACCTGTGCTGTGATTGGACACAGCACGAGTTTGTCAGCAGGTTACTGCCAATCATTTTGGCTGTATACCAGTTAATCGGCAGTGATCAATCACAGTACAGAGATCTGTGTGTGTTTACTCTTGCTGGATTTCTCCCTGCTTTCAGTTACTGTTCAGAAATGAAAGCAAGGATAGACTTCATCCATATCTGTAAGTAAAAGCAGCACATATACACTTGCATACACTTGTTACACACACATTTAACCCCTTGCTTGCCCTCCTGATCACTCCTGTCACCCATCCAGTGCCATTAGTACAGTATAAATGTACCGTATTATCACTGATCACAGTATTAGTGTCACTAGGGATGTCAGTGTCAGTTAGCGTCCATCCCTGCCAATGTCAGTTGGTGCCAAATTGTCCTCCCCACTATCACAATCACACTATAAGTCGCTGATCACCGCCATTACTAGTATAGTGTCTGTATGGATCAGTATCTTGATCACTATGAGAAATATACTAGGGCCACAACGGTATAGTGTCCCCAAAGCACAGTGTTAGCAGGATCAGCCTCAATCACAGCCAGCACTTGCGTTTAGCCTTAACAAGTGCAGTGTCAGCATAATCGTTCTGATCTCTGCCACCTCTGATACATTGTCCGCAAAATAGCAGTGTTAGCAAGATTTGGCCTAATCTCTGCTTGCATTAGCAGTTAATTTTATTTCTAGCACGCAACCAGTCCCTAATTGCTAGCCAGGAGCTTTTTTTCCTATAGTCACCACTAGGTACCTGTACAGTTAGAGACCAAAATGTCCACAGAAAGGTACACTAGTGAGGAGGTATGCAGGATTCTTAGCATGTCAGATGAGATCAAAGGGGATGCCTCGCTGTCAGAATAAGGCTCAGAAAATGAACCTGTAGAAAGTAGCGGCACCCTGACAGCTAGCTATGCGATGGTGAAGAAGTCCCTGCTAAAACCAGGCATACCCAACCCCATGTTGCTGAAGTGCTATACATAGTTATGCTCAAATGCAGCAGGTCGCAAGTACTACAGCTGAACTACTTTTTGGTGATCTGGCAAGCACTAGCAGTGTAGTACATCTTGGCCTTTTAGACACCAGCACTGCAGTATTACATGGTGAAGTGGCGAGCTCTGGCAGCACAGTACAAGCTAGTGAGGTGGCTAGAACTGGTAATTTAATGCAACCGTAGCTGCCAAGAATTCAAGCACAGGCCCATAGAACCCATAGTAGCCTTCCAGAGGTGCTTGAAAACCCTAACTGGCTGCCCCCAGCACCCAGCACCCCCCTTCACAGCCCAGCATGGGTTTCAGGTGGAAACAGCCAACTTAACAATGCATCTTAACTTTTTTGAGCTGTTTTTCACTGAAGATAATGTATATGCTCAACAGCACGTTGCTGCCAACCCAAATTCATTCCTTGCCAGCCCATTTGAGTGGAAACCTATCACGGCTTCTGAATTGAAATCTTTTTTGGGTCTAACTCTTAACATTACAAAAAAGAATGAATTGCAGTCATATTACTCCACAGACCCGATACATCATATGCTCATGTACTGAAAACAGTTGACAGGAGTCCAGAACGAACTGCACTCATGCGATCCATAAGAGAAGTGTAGCCAAAATAGTTTAAGATGGAGCTGGAGTCAAACACATTTTTTGTGTTATATGGAATGAGGATTGGTTAGAGTTTTTGTCAGATTTGAAATGCTGTCTCTGTACCCATTGAAGGTATTTTCCCTGATATATTGTGTCTGACATTTATAATCTAGACAGGAATACAGCCTTTTTTTTACAAGGCCAGTCTTTGCTCTCTTTGGTATCCATTATATAATATGGCTGCTTTACTCTGAAGAATGACATTTATAAGGTTATTTAGCATGGTAGTGAAGGCCCGATATTGATATCCGAAGTAAGGTAATACAGTTGTGCTCATAAGTTTACATACCCTGATAGAATTTATTCATGGTCAGTGTTTGCCTGAAGCCATTTATTATCAATCAACTGTGTTTACTCTTTTTAAATCATAATGGCAACAGAAACTATCCAAATGACAGTGATCAAAAGTTTACATACCCCAGTTATTAATACCGTGTATTGCTCCCTTTAACATCAATGAAAGCTTCAAGTCTTTTGTTGTATTTATGGATGAGACTCTTTATCTTCTCACATGGTAAAGCTGCCCATTCCTCTTGGCAAAAAGCCTCCAGTTCCTGTAAATTCTTGGACTGTCTTGCATGAACTGCACGTTTGAGATCTTCTCAGAGTGGCTCAATGATATTGAGGTCAGGAGACTGAAATGGCCACTCCAGAACCTTCACTTTATTCTGCTGTAGCCAATGACAGGTCGACTTGGCCTTGTGTTTTGGATCATTGTCATGTTGGAATGTCCAAGTTTGTCCCATGCTCAGCTTCCTGGCTGATGAATGCAAATGTTCCTCCAGTATTTTTTGATAACATGCTGAATTCATCTTGCCATCAATTTTGACCAAATTTCCTGTACATTTGTAACACACACATCCCCAAAACATCAGCGATCCACCTCCGTGTTTCACAGTAGGAATGGTGTACCTTTCATCATAGGCCTTGTTGACTCCTCTTCAAATGAAGTGTTTATGGTTGTGGCCAGTAAACTCAATTTTGGTCTCATCACTCCAAATGACTTGTGCCAGAAGGATTGAGGCTTGTCTCTGTGCTGTTTGCCGTATTGTAAGTGGGATACTTTGTGGCAATTGCATAGTAATGGCTTTCTTCTGGTGACTCGACCATGCAGTCCATTTTCTTTAAGTGCCTCCTTATTGTGCATCTTGAAACAGCCACACCACGTGTTTTCAGAGAGTCTTGTATTTCACCTGAAGTTATTTGTGGGTTTTTCTTTGCATTCTGAACAGTTTTTCTGGCAGTTGTGCCTGAAATCCTAGTTGGTCTACCCGACCGTGGTTTGGTTTCAACAGAACCCCTCATTTTCCACTTCTTGTTTAGAGTTTGAACACTGCTGATTGGCATTCTCAATTCCTTGGATATCTTTTTATATCCCTTTCCTGTTTTATACAGTTCAACTACCTTTTCCCGCAGATCCTTTGACAATTCTTTTGCTTTCCCCATGACTCAGAATCCAGAAGCGTCAGTGCAGCACTGGATGAAAAATGCAAGGGTCTGTCAGGAGTCAAGAAATTAATTGACCTTTTATACACACACACACTAATTACAAGCAAACAGATCACAGATGAGGATGGTTACCTTAAAAAGACATTCAATCCCATTTGTGTGCATGTTATCAGGCCAAAATCACCAGGGTATGTAAACTTTTGATCAGGGTCATTTGGGTAGTTTCTGTTGTGATTATGATTTAAAAAGACTAAACACAGTTGACTGATAATAAATGACTTCAGCCAAACACTAACCATGAGTGAAAGAAATGTTTTTGTGTTATCATTCAAATTCTCAGAAAAATGGCCAAGAAATCATAAATGCTGCCAGGGTATTTAAACTTATGAGCACAACTGTATACTTTACACTTACTTTTTATGTATGTATGTAAGGTAATAAGAAGTTTGTGGACATAAACATTCTTGACTATATGGCATGTCTACCAATTTAAAGTGTAAACATCCCTTTAAATGTAAAAAAAAAAAAAACCTACCCCGGATACAAACAAATGAAAAAATGCATGAAACGTACATTTGGCAAAATATTGGCCGCGGCACCTTTATTGGTTTAAACAATGTATTATCCATAACTCTTTTTATTATAATCACATCACATCATAACTTTAACAAAACAGTTTACTTACTGCTCAGTTTTTAGAACTCGAGCAGCAATCCACATATTTAAATATAAATAACAGTCTCCCCTAGAAATCCAGGGTGACCCTACCACATAAATGTGCTCGCGACTGGGGCGGGAGGAAGGGAGCTCCTGTCTTCTTCATCTGATCACGGGAAAAGAGGGAAAATCCCTCTCCTACTGTCCTTATATAGACTAATTCTCTGAAAAATGGCCAAGAAATCATAAATTCTGCCAGGGTATGTAAATTTATGAGCACAACTGTATATAGTAACCAATGATTTAACTGTTGTCAGATGATTTTAGTTATGTTTGGTTGCAGTGGGATACTGCAGTGGAGTGACTCACTGAACAAGCATGCTAGTTTTTGAATATGCAATTGTTTCTATAGGGAGTCTCAACTCTGCTACCTGTACTAACTTGGAATAAAACACAGAATAAAAGGCTGAAAATCAAATTCATCTGGTGTTATTCAACTTCTGCTTCCTTCCAGGGTTGACAGTGCTTTAGGATTACTAATTTTAGCACCAGAGTATTTCTAGCACTTACGCTTTGGCTCCAGACTCGCCCTTAAGCCCAAGTAATATCTCAGCTAAAGACCCAGGCAAGTACAGAACCCCAGCTCCAGAGAGTCAGACACAACTGCTACAGCCACAAAAATTGAGTTTGGGCAACTCTGCTAAGCTACAACCAACAAAAAAATAAATAAAAAATACAAATGTTCTCATTGTTTGAGTGGAATTGCCACTTTGGTTTTGCACAAAGAGTAATGTTGTTGCTTACTTTTATGGTTTAATAAGTATGTGACTTATTAACTCAAAAAAAAAAACTGTGACTTTGACCATTCCTGCAATGGACAGCAATAGCAGGCTTGTCCAATTTGGGGTTGATTTACTAAAGACATCTAGGCTTCTCAATAAAAGGGAATTTGTTTATTTTGGCCAGTTTAGGAAAATCTCACATTTTCCCACAGTGATCTGATAGCACTTCAAAGTAAGTAGAGCACAACAAATTGTAACCATTCACTTTAAAGTGGTATTAAACCCAATGGCTGAGCAAACATTTATTATATTACCGCTTACAAATTCTTAGATGTGATGGTTACATTAGTTTTCCTTTTTAGTCCTTCTTTCTTATTTTCAACTAGTGATCTGGCCGGTAAGTTTGTTTTTCAACAGAACAAGCTCTCCTGCAAATGTATCAGTTAAAGCGGAGCGCCAGTCTCCCCACCAAAACATTAAATGTCAGCAGCTACAAATACTGTAGCTGCTGAATTTTAATATTAGGACACTTACCTGTCCAGGAATCCCGCGATGTCGGCACCCCAGCTGAGTTTTCAATCGGCTCTCGGGTGCAGCTGCCACCATTCCTTGTAAGGGAAACCGGCAGTGAAGCCTTGCCACTTCACAGCCGCATGGGCAAAGCACACTGAGCTTTGTGAATGGCCCGGCGCGTGGGAAGGAGGAAGAGGGCCAAACTTCTGGGGGACCTCGCTGCAGCAAGAGGGGACAGGTAGCTGTCAAAAACAGGTAACCGTTCCCCCCTGAAAGGTGCCAAATGTGGCAGCAGAGGAGGGAGCAAACAAGGGAGCTTCCCCCTTTGGGTGGAGCTCCGCTTTAAGAGCGTTGAGACAAAAAATTTACCACTGATAGGGGTGCATACAATGATCAGCTTTTATTTATTTATAAATCTTTATCCCAAAGGAAAAAAAAATACTTGCTGTAACTGTTTGTGTGACTGCAGTGTGAGCTGGAGTTTGGCTTCAATTTGTTAGTATTCTTTGTAAATAGAACATAATACATGCGTTCCAGTGCTTTCAATAGCAATCATTTGTAAAGTGTACAGTTACATAATTATCACAAACAGACAGAATAAAAAAATTGGAACATTGTATGTTTTCAGTGGATGTTACCCAGCATAGCCTACGATATGCTGGGAATATGCTGTTCATCTATGGCCTCTGATGGAGGTTGTCATTTTACCATAATGGCTCATCTATGGCATTTCTCCCAGCATTTTTCTATTAGCTTTTAATTATTCACTGACTAGAAAATAAAATATTTCTCTGGCTTTATTTCTCAGAGGATTTCTCTGTGTGCTATCCCAGCAATCATCCTTTAAGCAAAGTTAATTTACAGTCTAAAATTCTAAGCAATACTTAACAACATGGATCTCTGGAGACTTTTCAGGCAGCTAAAAGCAAATTACATGTATTGCCCTCAGTGTATCAGTGCAAGCTTCTGGTATTTAGGCTATTATACAAATATGCCTTAGTTAAATTAATATTGGGTAGTCTGAGACATCTAATATTTATTAAGATCTCTTGTCCATCAAACAGCTTAATTTGAGATGGTAAAAATTCTGGAACATATTTAGTCCGATAAACAAGCCAGGCCTAGAAATGTATTTAGTTTAATTTATTTCAGGTCCTTTTATAGCGCCGTCAACTTACGCATCGATTTAAATATACATTGTACATTCACATCAGTCCCTACCCTCAAGGAGCTTACACTCTAAGGTCCCTAACTCACATTCATACATACACATACTAGGGACAATTTAGACAGGATCCAATTAACCTACAAGCATGTCTTTGAAATTGTTTTATTGCTATGTTATATTCCTTTGAAAATAGTAATTAGAGGAAATACTTTTATACATCATGTAACCTGTCAAAATGGGTAAGTAAAACTATATTATATAATGCAACTTGTTATTTCTGTGCTGCAAACTGTGGCACATTCCTATCTGTGAGCAAATAGTTCTAACTTTTAAAGAGTCATTGGATGAAAGCAGCAGGGAAGATGAGACTTCATGGCAGAAATGAAAGAATCTAAAACTTCAGAACCCCAAAAGAGAAAAAAGGAACAGTCTTCAATATTCATGTGTGGTTATGCCTTTTTAAAGATAAAAAACATTAAACCCTTCCACTTACATGTTTGCAGATTCAAAAGTAGCTGTCTATTTAAAGTAGTTAAAGGCCCTGGAAAGAATTCTCAGTACCTTCACCTTTGTAACTCCTTCTATTCAAAGCAGAGGGGCTATACCTTGCCAATTCTTCCAAAGAGTTGGACACGTATTTATGTGTTTCATTTCTGTGTTTCTTTACATTTTATTTCTTTTGCATTTGCACCAACATTTATACAATCACTTACATGCAAATAGGGTATTTTTTCCAAAAAAGAATATTGGCCATAATAGGTGTGACCAGGGCTGAACTCCAACATCCTAAAAAACAAACACACACATATAGACTATCTAAAAAAAAACATAATTTCACACAACCTCCTCCCCTTTACCACACTCAACATTACACAGGACCCCTCTCCTTTATCATTACACAGGACCTCTCCCCCCATACTACCCCCATCATTACACAGGATCCCCCCATACTACCCCCATCATTACATAGGATCCCCTCCCCCATACTACCCCCATCGTTACACAGGACCCCCTTTCTTACCTCTATAGACCCCTGCATTGACCCCCCCCCCCCCCTCCTGTGGTCTTACTTTGATAGTGTCCAGGGAAAGTCAGGCAAAAACTAGGCACAACCCGCCAAACCCTCCAGCAAAGAAGTTCTTCAGCGGGCTGGTGGTCTGCGGCTTTTTGGACATTGTGAGGGAGAGGGGTCAGGATGACTGTGCCAGGGACAGACAGCCACTCTCCCTGGACAAGCTTTACTTTACTGAGCTGTCCCCATTCTCTCTTTTCATTAAGGCTGCATTCACACTGCAGCCATGGCCACGTTGGAGGTAAAGCGCCACTTGTTTTAGTGGCGATTTACCATCGTTTTAATGGCACTTTTCGGCTTATAGTAGGCCACATTTTAACCCCCCACTAGTGGCCGAAGAAAGGGTTAAAACCGCCCATGTTGCGCCGCTTCCAAAGTGCTTTTCATTCAAATGGGCAGGGGCTGTTTGGGAGCACTGTATACTTTTTTCCCGTCCCGCAAGCACACAGCCCCAGTGTGAAAGCATTCAGGCTTTCACACTGGGAAGGCATGAGAGGCAGTTTTCAGGTGCTTTACAGACGCTATTTTTAGAGCTAAAATGCCTGAAAACTATCTCAGTGTGAAAGGGGTCTAAACATTTAGAGGCAGCAGATGATACAGCAGTGTAAAAGTGGACAGCAGTGGGGCCATTTTCATGAGAGAGAATTGGCTGAAATTTACTTAAAGCGGGGTTCCACCCAAATTTTGAACATTATCTCTATGCATTCTCTTCCTTGCCTAGATGCTGACATGCTGTGTAAAAAAATTTAAATCGCCGTAATTACCTTTTTTTTCTAATCTTCTTAGCACTTCCTGGTTTTCCTCCCATGGGAGTAGGTGTGTTTCTAGCCTCTCCCAAACCTCCCACAGTCCCCTGGGAGCTAGTCTCAGGCTTCCCAGCATGCATTGTGCAACAGTGTCATCACAACATCTCGGTGAATGCTGGGAGCACAGCATTCACCGCATCCAGGAAATACATGCTTGTGGGCTTCAAATGCCCACAATGAAGATGGAAACCGCCTTCAGTGAATTTTATAAGTTATTCTTTACAACGAAATCGGACACAGACGGACTTATTACACAGAACATGTGAGTAGATAATCATGAGAAGAAAAGTTTGTGAATGATCTCCAAAAAAAAAAAACGATAGATAGGTGGACCCCCGCTTTAAGAAAAAGAATACATGTTGATGTTTTACTACAAAACTGCAGTTGGACACAGCAGTGTAAAAATTGTGGGAAGATTTTAAAGAGTAAGGCTAAGCCCATATGTACTAGAAACAAACAGCAGAGGCTGGAGTTTTACCACAAGAATTAGAAAACTGCAGAGGATTCATTAGTGTAAAATTGGCCAGCAGCAGGAAAGTTTTAATCAGTGATAATAGGCCTAACTGGTGTATGCCTAACTTTTATTTTGTCTATGGAAAAAGGGGATGCAGTGAATGTGACAGAGGTGAGGTGGTTTAGGTGCACACTATTGCGCTTTTTTTTTTTTTTTTTTATAATGTAGAGGTGTGCTGTTAACATTAGACAGCTCCAAGAACAGATGAAAGTACCAAGTGTACAGCTGATAAGTACCAAGTGAATGCTCTGCTTTGAATAATTCAGAAAAAGACCATATTATCATATATAGAAAAATGTGTAGTTGGACAATTTCCAGGAACAGACTAGTATCTCCAAATCCCTAGTAGTAGATAAAAAATGTATATATCCCCATTAAAAATCCCATTACTCTAGAGGGAGCAGTGTCTCTCTCCTATGCTCTCCTTTTTACCATATTATCATAGTATAAAAAGAAAAAAACTCAACAAAAGAAATTAAGACTCCCAAGATACCACCCCTAAAACAAAAGCCCACTTTTCTTCAAATATTTTACTAATGCTATACTTTTTTAAACTGTCAGTTGGTGAACTATTGTTTACCCAATGCTATTTATAAACAGCACTGGATAAAGCACTGTTGGATGTGCTATGTAATATCTGTGAACCTTGCCATCCTTGGGCGACTCCATTTATAGATACCGTGTACTGTACAGAGCAGCCTGTACCTTCATATCTCTATAGTTGGTCATAGAGAGACCAATCACAGCAATCACATAATGTAAACAGTGTATATTTACATCTGTGAGCCCTCCCTCTCCTTATACTTTGGAGGAAGGGGAGGAAACTTGAACTAATGAATGACGAGTCATAAATTAGCTTCTAAATCCATACAATGATAGCTGAAGCTGCAAATAAAGCAAATAAATCTTTCTCCCTCCCTTCTCTAAATCTAATCTCCATACTGTCTCTCTGTCATCTGTATATTAACCCTTCACCCCCTTTAGCTTGCATGTCTACACATTAACTCCTTCATCCTCAGCCTCCCACCACCTCTCCTTCTGTGTATGACCTATATGTGCTGTATCTACGGTACTGCACCATTACCAAGCTCCATGTTTTAACCCCTCAATACAAGCATGATTCTGCATTTACAAAAAAAAATGTATAAACAATTAGGTCTACTTTACAAAAAGGGATCATTTTGGGGATGTTTGCATTGTAATTTTTCTAACAAAAAGTTATGCTGCGTACACACGAGCGGACTTTTCGTCTGGACTGGTCCGACGGACTATCCAACGGACTTTCAACAGACTTCCAATAGACTTTCCGAATGAACAGACTTGCCTACTCAGGATCACACCAAAGTCCGACGGATTTGTGCGTGATGATGTACGACTGGACTAAAATAAGGAAGTTGATAGCCAGTAGCTGCCCTAGCGTCGGTTTTACTCCGTCGGACTAACATACAGACGAGCGGATTTTTCGAGTGGACTCGAGCCCATCGGAAGGATTTGAAACATGTTGTATTTCTAGGTCCATTGGACTTTTGGGAAGAAAGAAGCTCGTGTATACGCGGCATAAGGGAAACACATTTTTTAAAAATCATTTAATTATTTATATTATAGATATATAATATAAGCTCCAATTTAGCTTGCTTTGGGGCTCCATCTTGTACCGCCTACAGTTGGGTGATTGTTGGAACACAGTAGATGATAGTTTACATCCTCTTCGGTATTAATATATATATAAACATATATATATATATATATATATATATATATATATACATATATATATATACATATATACACCTCCTCCCATGCTTGCCTCCAGGATTTCTCCAGAGCTTCTCCCATCCTTTGGAACTCCTTACCCCAATCTGTCCGACTGTCCCCTAATCTATCCATCTTTAGATGATCCCTGAAAACCCTTCTCTTTAAAGAAGCCTATCCTGCTTCTAACTAACACTGCTTTACTTCCTCCATCAGCTCATCCCCCACAGCTATTACCTTTGGTATCAATTGACCCTTCCTTTTTAGATTGTAAGCTTTAATGAGCAGGGCCCTCTGATTCCTCTTGTATCAAATTGTAATGTAACTGTAATGTCTGCCTTTATTTTGTTAAGCGCTGCGCAAACTGTTGGCGCTATATAAAACCTGTATAATAATAATATAATAATATATATATACAGTATCTCACAAAAGTGAGTACACACCCCTCACATTTTTGTAAATATATTATTATATCTTTTCATGTGACAACACTTAAGAAATTATACTTTGCTACAATGTAAATTAGTGAGTGTACAGCTTGTATAACAGAGTAAATTTGCTGTCCCCTCAAAATAACTCAACACACAGCCATAAATGTCTAAACCGCTGGCAACAAAAGTGAGTACACCCCTAAGTGAAATTGTCCAAATTGGGCCCAAAGTGTCAATATTTTGTGTGACCACCATTATTTTCCAGTACTGCCTTAACCCTCTTGGGCATGGAGTTCACCAGAGCTTCACAGGTTGCCACTGGAGTCCTCTTCCACTCCTCCATGGTGACATCACAGAGCTGGTGGATGTTAGAGAACGTGCGCTCCTCCACCTTCCATTTGAGGATGCCCCACAGATGCTTAATAGGGTTTAGGTCTGGAGACATGCTTGGCCAGTCCATCACCTTTACCCTTGGCTTCTTTAGCAAGGCAGCGGTCGTCTTGGAGTTGTGTTTGGGGTCATTGTCATGTTGTAATACTGCCCGCGGCCCAGTCTCCGAAGGGAAGGGATCATGCTGTGCTTCAGTATAACACAGTACATGTTGGCATTCATGGATCCCTCAATGAACTGTAACCTCCCAGTGTCGGCAGCACTCATGCAGCCTCAGATCATGACACTCCCACCTTCATGCTTGATTGTAGGCAAGACACACTTGTCTTTGTACTCCTCACCTGGTTGCCGCCACATGCTTGAACCAAATAAGTTTATCTTGGTCTCATCAGACCACAGGACATGGTTCCAGTAATCCATGTCCTTAGTCTGCTTGTCTTCACCAAACTGTTGTTATTCACACCTGAGACCTTGTAACACTAACGAGTCACATGACACCGGGGAGGGAAAGTGGCTAATTGGGCCCAATCTGGACATTTTCACTTAGGGGTGTGCTCACTTTTGTTGCCAGCGATTTAGACATTAATGGCTGTGTGTTGAGTTATTTGTGTGTTGTAGCAAAGTGTTGTCATATGAAAAGATATAATAAAATATTTACAAAAATGTGAGGGGTGTACTCACTTTTGTGAGATACTGTATATATATTATTATTATACAGGTTTTATATAGCGCCAACAGTTTGCGCAGCACTTAACAAAATAAAGGCAGTGTGACGGGAGGGCCCGTGGAACTCAGATTCCCTTGGAAAGTAGGGGATGTCCTTGTTCCAGCTCCCCATACACCTCTTATGTCTAAGTCACCCTGTGCTATCCTGGCACAGGGTGAGTGAGAAAATATATCTTGGACTACTTAAAATGGGACAGTAATATTTGTCCACAATATTTCCCAGGATGTATGTAGAGACTATTCTTGGTTTGATTGATTCTGAACTCAACCTGTTAATTGAGTGAGCTGATCACATTAGCCTCCAGGACTGGCTAGGAGATGAACAGTCTAGTCTGGCTTACCACAGGTTCTAAGGGTATTCCACACATTGTTGTTTGTTCTAATTAACCCTGTGTTGATGTTTATGGTAATGTGTATTGAATAGTCACCTAGTCTGGGTAAATGATTTAGTAAACTAGCTCATGTTAATTAGGTTACAGTTGTATTGTTAGAGGAGGTTCCAACGGCATATAAAGTCTTGTAATTTTGATTCTAAATAAAAATAGTCCATGTTAGCATCTAAGCAAGTCTCGTCTTGTTTTATGCTTGGGAGCGGTTGGAATATCTGATATCTGAGTCCAGACTACAAGGAAGTGGTATACTGATGGAAGCACTCAAGCGGAGTGAGGGACGTTCCGTGACAGGCAGACATTACAGTTGCATTACAATTTGATACAAGAGGAATCAGATGGCCCTGCTCATTAGAGCTTACAACCTAATAAGGAAGGGTCAATTAATACAAAAGGTAATAGCTGTGGGGGGTGAGCTGATGGAGGAAGTAAAACAGTGTTAGTTAGAAGCAGGATAGGCTTCTTTAAAGAGAAGGGTTTTCAGATGGATACATTAGGGGACAGATTGGGGTAGGGAGTTCCAAAGGATGGAAGAAGCTCTGGAGAAATCCTGGAGGCAAGCATGGGAGGAGGTGACAAGGGAGCTAGAGCAAAGGAGGTCTTGGGAGGACTGAAGAGAGCGGCTTGGTTCGTAGTTTGGGACTAGGTTAGTGATGTAGCTGGGGGCAGAGTTATGGATGGCTTTGTAAATTATTGTATATATCCAGGGGCGGACTGACAACACTCAGGGCCCCCGGACCAAATAAAGCAAGGGCCCCCTGTCAGGCCCTGCCCATGACCCACCCCTAACCCCTCCCATGGCCCACCCCTGACCTCGCCCCTACATTTTGCACAAAGTACAACTTCTGCCATTTTTTTTTAATGGGACCTGGAGGGGGGTCTCTCGCTAACAGTGTCCATTAGAGAGTCTCTGTTAGAGAGAGAGAACCCCTCCAGGACCTATTAGAGACTACAAAGGAGTATAATGGGACCTGGAGGGGAGCCTCTTTCTACCAGAGTGTACAGTGAACACCTTCATTCACTCTGGTCCTCACAGGACCCCCTCCTTTCGCCATGACTCTCACCCCTGCCCCAACCCCTCACAAAGTAGAAATAAAATTGGCACTGTGTAGAGCTCCTCTTACCTTAACTATGGGTACTGTAGCTGTGGCTGGTTCCCGCATCCTCTGTGTTTGGCTGGCTCCCTGGTTTGGGTGGGTCACCGTGGGTGGCTAGCTGGCATCCTGGCCCTGCTGCAGGTGGGTCACCGTGAGTGGGTGACTGGCACCCTGGCCTTGCTGTGGGTGGGTCACCGTGGGTGGTTGGGTGGCACGCACCCTGGCGCTGCTGTGGGTGGGTGGCTGGCTGGCACCCTGGGTGGTGTGTCCTCTCCTCTTCCACCATTTTGGGCACTGTTTGCTGAGGTGAGGGAGGTGCTTGGAGGGAAGTAATGATCTTTTCCCTATCCGGGATGGTAAATCTAGAAGGTTTGCAGCCTCTCCAGTGCCTCTCAATGCAGCCTCACCAATTCCAATCAGCGCATACTCAGCAGTGCCAATCAGTGCAGCCTCACCAGTGCCCATGAATGCAGCTTCACCAGTGCCCATGAATGGAGCCTGATCAGTGCCCATCAATGCAGCCTCACCAGTGCCCCTTAATGTAGCCTCACCAGTGCCCCTCAATGCAGCCTCAACAGTGCCCCTCAATGCAGTCTCACCAGTGCCCCTCAATACAGCTCTACCAGTGTGCCCCTCCATGCAGCCTCACCAGAGTGCCCCCTCCATGCAGCCTCACCAGAGTGCCCCCTCCATGCAGCCTCACCAGAGTGCCCCCTCCATGCAGCCTCACCAGAGTGCCCCCTCCATGCAGCCTCACCAGAGTGCCCCCTCCATGCAGCCTCACCAGAGTGCCCCCTCCATGCAGCCTCACCAGAGTGCCCCCTCCATGCAGCCTCACCAGAGTGCCCCCTCCTTGCAGCCTCACCAGAGTGCCCCTCCATGCAGCCTCACCAGAGTGCCCCCTCCATGCAGCCTCACCAGAGTGCCCCCTCCATGCAGCCTCACCTAGAGTGCCCCCTCCATGCAGCCTCACCTAGAGTGCCCCCTCCATGCAGCCTCAACTAGAGTGCCCCCTCCATGCAGCCTCACCTAGAGTGCCCCCTCCATGCAGCCTCCCATAGAGTGCCCCCTCCATTCAGCCTCACCTAGAGTGCCCCCTCCATGCAGCCTCACCTAGAGTGCCCCCTCCATGCAGCCTCACCTAGAGTGCCCCCTCCATGCAGCCTCACCTAGAGTGCCCCCTCCATGCAGCCTGATCAGTGCATGGGGGATAGCCGCCGGATCACAGAAACCTGGTGACCGCTGTCATCGGATGTCCCGCCTCCTTTGTTAGACATCACATGTCCTGGCATTGGACCAGTGAGACATCTATCAAAAGAGGCGGGACATCGGGTGACAGCGGTAAGCACAGGGCCACTGTTAGAAATCATGGTGCCCCATACAGCTTACCTGACAGGGCCCCTTTTAACCTCGCCCTTGACCCCATCCTAGGCTCCTCCCCTGATCCAACCCCTTTAGATTTGTCCATGTTTACATATGCACGCATACTGTGTCCCAGGAATTGGATGTTGCTGCTCACATCCTTAATGGGACCCCTGATGGCACAGGAGAGCCCAGTAAAAAGGTGATGGCGGGACGGTGGTGGAACCCCCTTCCACTGCCTGTAAAAGTAATCCAGGGGTTTCTTAGCAACTAGGATTACTTTTACTTTGTGCAGACCTGTTGGGGCTAAAAAATGATATCTTGATCATTGCTGCAGCAATGATCAAGATATCACCCTTCCAATCAAGCAATGTACCAGTATGTTGCTGGACAGGAAGTGGTTAAGGGGGGTGGTTCGGGGGCACATGTTTACTGCCCCCCCAAACGCAAGTGTAAAGTAACATCACACTGCTTATGATTATCAGCATTATGAAAACTGCGCAGGCAGCACAGTCAGCATGTGCTCTGTCATGGATCTGTCACAGTGTCACATGGCTTTTGGGTGCTGACTTTGTTAATTTATGCCTGTACTGTATATTACAAACTTTAACCCAGTACAGGCATAACAAAGTCAGCACCAAACAACAATATGACACACTGTGACAGAACACATGCTGACTGTGCTGCCTGCCTGAGTATCATAATGCTGATAATCATGACCTGCTGCTATGCTGTGTGTAAGCCCAAGTGAGACAGTGAGGATTCTATCCTCTGTTCTCCACTCACTCTGCAGTGCAGGTGCAGCCACGCTGTCCCCCAGGTTCTTGCTCTCTCTCATCCACTGAGCCGTCTGTCGCCTCACCTCAGTCTTGGCAGTCGGCACCTGAAAACGGGAGGCGGAGCCTCGTCGTATCACTCCGCCATTAAAGGTAGTGGGCAGCGGCAGCCGGAACTAATTAACTAGCAGAGCAACGTGCGGTGCAGCTTTTTCTACATGCGCCCGAAAAAGGAGAAATAGTCCGACTGCTGCGCTCACCTCCTGGGCCCCTCTGTAGACATGATGGGGCCCAGGAAAATGTTATAACCCCTCTTAGTAGCAGCGGGGGTATGGTTTTGAAATCTCTCGATTTTATTATGCATAAATTAACTGGAAATCACCAGCCCTAAAGGGTCCAGCAGGTGGCACTGGCGGGCCCCCTTTAGCGGCCGGGCCCTCGGTCCATGTCCGATTGGACCGACTGGTCAGTCCGCCCCTGTATATATCTATCTATCTATATAGATAGATATATCTATCTATATCTATCTATATAGATATATCTATATATATGTGTGTGTATGTATGTTTTTATATATATATATATATATATATATATATATATATATATATATATATATATATATATATTAATGCCTAAGAGGATGTAAACTATCATCTACAGTGTTCCAACAATCACCCAACTGTAGGAGGTACAAGATGGAGCCCCAAAGCAAGCTAAATTGGAGCCTTTCACCCGCAGTGCACCCTATTGGCCAAAATGCATATTTATCTTGTTTGAGAGCTGCATTGAGAAGTAAAGTGCTACTTGAATTGAATTCCAGGATTTGCTTGTCTTCAGCTGAGAGAACTTTCAATAATTTAAGATTTTACACAAAGTCTCAAATCTTTTATTAAGGTCTTCATGTTATATATTTTGAATATAATGCCATAGATATATTATTTATCATTGTAAAAAAAAACAAAAACATATTTCACACTTTTTTTTTTCACATCAAGTAGTGGTTGACCAGGTGGGGCTGCATACTTGGCTGCAAAGCTCAAATACGGATCAATGTGGTAAGGGCAGGAGGGTTAACCTCTGGGAGTTTGGGGACGTAAAAGAGCGGCTCAATGCTGTTATTCTACGAATTTGTCCCTGCAGCCGGCATCTTTTCTGTTGTATTGGAAGGGTATAGGAGGCCTTCAGTGGTATCAACTGTATTTTCATTTATCATTTATTTATTTCAAAATTGGCCCTCTCCTACCATTTTAGTTATTAATTTAGGGGTAATGATTTAGGTAGCACTAGAACGTTGGACTTGCTGTTCATAATTAAGCGGGACCTCCATCGTTTTAGTGTTACTTCCCCAGGTACAACAATAGTCTTTTCTGAAATAGTCCCTCGTCTTTCCTGGCTGTCCTCTGTTCAGAGGAGGGTCATGGAAAAGATGAGAAAGCGGGTGAATAGGGCGCTTGAAAAATTCATGCCCGAGATTGGTGGTTTGTCTTATCACCATGTGGATCTTGAAGGTGGTAGGGTTATACAGGCCTGACGGAGTTAACCTTTTGGATGTGGGTCGTGATATTTTCAACCTAGGCCTGCAATACAGCATTGAAAAGGCTGCGGCAGTGGGGTGGGCGGGCCTTGAATGTTTCAAGCCCGGCTTGTGGGGACTTTTATTTATATTTAAACATGTGGATTGCTGCTTGAGTTCTAAAAACTGAGCAGTAAGTAAACTGTTAACTTTGTTAAAGTTATGATGTGATAATAATAAAAAGAGTTATGGCTAATACATTGTTTAAACCAATAAAGGTGCCGCGGACAATATTTTACCAAATGTACGTTTCATGCATTTTTTCATTTGTTTGTATCTGGGGTAAGTTTTTTGGCGGGGTGGGTGTGGCCTACAATCTCATGAATAAAGGGGGCACAATATGTGCACACTTTCTTGAGATTGTGGCCTCCCCATCCAGGGCTAAGTGAAGCAGGTTTTAGGTTATATCAGGCTTTCCGTATTAAGGTTGCTGTCCCTTTAAGGGATAGTATGAGGGGAGTCAGGAAGAGCCAATAGGAGGGCCGGGAATATTCTGGAAAGGGCCTGTTAGTCTATATAAGGACAGTAGGAGAGGGATTTTCCCTCTTTTCCCGTGACCAGAGGAAGAAGACAGGAGCTCCTTCCCTCCCGCCCCAGTCGCGAGCAGGTTTATGTGGTAGGGTCACCCTGGATTTCTAGGGGAGATTGTTATTTATATTTTAATATGTGGATTGCTGCTCGAGTTCTAATAACTGAACGGTAAGTAAACTCTTTCGTTGAAGTTATGATGTGATGTGATAATAATAAAAAGAGTTATGGATAATACATTGTTTAAACCAATAAAGGTGATGCGGCCAATATTTTGCCAAATGTACGATTCATGCATTTTTTCATTTGTTTGTATCTGGGGTAGGTTTTTTTTTTTTTACATTTAGGGATGTTTACACTTTAAATTGGTAGATGTGCCATATAGTCGAGAATGTTTATATCCACAAACTTCTTATTACCTTACATACATACATAAAAAGTCATTGTAAAGTACACAGTTGTGCTCATAAGTTTACATACCTTGGCAGAATTTATGATTTCTTGGCCATTTTTCGGAGAATATGAATGATAACACAAAAATATCGCTCATGGTTAGTGTTTGGCTGAAGCCATTTTTTATGAATCAACTGTGTTTACTCTTTTTAAATCACAATCACAACAGAAACTACACAAATTAACCTAATCAAAAGTTTACATACCCTGGTGACTTTGGCCTGATAACATGCACACAAGTGGACACAAAGGGGTTTGAATGTCTATTTAAGGTAACCATCCTCACCTTTGACCTGTTTGCTTGTATTTATAATCAGTTCACACAGGTCCGTGGCGGCCGGGGATTGCAGAATGGTCCTGTGCGTCTTTGGGTCCAGCTCAGGTACGAATTCAGGCAAAGATTCAGACCTGACAGGAACAGGAACGCACCACCAGACCCCATGCTGTGAATCTCGGCCACGTGTGTGAACCCGACCTGAATGTGTTATAATAGATATTTTCAACAGTATGGGGTATATTTATGAATGAATAAAATATTTATGAAGCAGTGAATATGATATTTACCAATTTTTCATTGCAGGTGTATCTTTTCACTCACCTGCAGTGAATGTTTGATGAATGACACTGGTTTATAAACATGCCCCTGTGATTTTTTTCCTGAGTTGACCAGAGTTTTTGTGGTCCACCTCAGTGCTTTGACATGCTTTGTTACATTACCTTGGATACACAATCGGATTGTTGGCCAACAAAACCGTGGACTTTTGTCCGAAGGGCGTTGGCCCAAACTTGTCTTGCATAAACACAGCACACAATTGTTGGCCAACAATCACGAATGTAGTGACGTACTACATGGTTTTTCAGCTCTTTAACCTTTGGGCTGCTTCTGCTAATTTCGTGTTAGTAGAAGTTTGGTGAGTGTTGATTCGCACTTTTCATTTTGCGCTTTTCATTTCGTTCTTTTCAGTTAGTTTCTGAACGGCCGTTCGTCAACCAGACATGTTGCGGAATCAGAAGAGATAACGTGTTATTTATTATTGGCCTTGGAGTTATTGCTTTGACATTTTTTTTTGGTTGAATAATGATTTGATTTGGTATATTTTCTATATTTTTGGATGCATAGAATGCACTTTTTGGTTAAGTTCTATTGGCAGATAGCATGTCTAATTTTATTTGTTTTCTGTTTTTAATGCACAATAAAAAAATTATGGAGAATAATACTTGTCTATGTTTTTTACTTCAAATGACAGTTTTGGAGTAGGCAGTTACATTTAAAAAAATACAATGTAAAATTGACAAGGGACACCAACATAGTTGTATCTTTGATCATAAAAGCTACGGGATATCACTAGAAAAAAAGAGCCTTTGAAAATTAGTTTGCCATAACTCCATTAGTATCACCAGCAAAGCAGCTTCATTATTATCCCATTAAAGAAGAAGAGAATGTTGCGCTGCATTTGGAGATTTCATAATTTGCCACGTCACAAATGTTAATTCTGCATTACGAACGTTGGTTTACAAGACCGACCGCTTCTGCTTCCGAGCATACGTGTTTGTACTTTGGACTTTTGTCCGACAGACTTGTGTACACATGCTTGGAAAATCCAACAACAGACATTTGTCTGTGGAAAATTTTAAAACATGCTATCCAACATTGGTCTGCGGAAAATCCGACAACAATTGTCCGATGGAGCATACAAACGGTCTGATTTTCTGCCAACAGCCTATCATCACACATTTCCCATCGGAAAATCCGATCGTGTGTACGAAGCTTTAGTTGGCAAAGGCACAAATGCCTTATTATGAAATACATATCAAAACATATTTAATCAGTCAATGCCTGAGATCTGCTATTTATACAATTTCAACAAAGATTTATATTTATGAGTCATCATCAGCTGTCAAAATTCAATATACATCAAATAAATTAAATCTGGTGAGGATTCGGCTGCCATATTGACCTTGCTCATGAGTAATTTCTGGAATATCTGAGACTGGGTTATTTAACTGCCTCATTGAAGAAAACATATGCAGGTTCTCTTCCTATTATTCTACTGCTTATATCAGTTCTGAAATCCAGCGGCTCGATCATAATGCACAGTTCTGCCTTCAAACTTACTGAAAACATCTGCATTTCAATTTCAGGGAAAATAAACACATACAAAATATACCTTTCCCAAATAAAATGATATTTCTATTCATTTGCATCCCATCGATTAGGAGTACAATAATGGTCATAAATAGATTTCTGAAAGCATTCCATTAGCATCAGCATACTGAGTAACTACAAATCAGTGAACTTTATTAGCAACATCAGCAAATATTTCCATAGATTGATTTTATTGCTTAGTTCCTACAGGCAATTTGAAAGCAACAATCTGAGTGTATTTAGACATCAAGCTTTGTTTCCAGTAAGCATCCTTTACTTAACCTCCCTGGTGGTATGATTATTTCAGATTTTTGGTGCTGAAAGCAGTACCATTATTTGCATGGAAATTTGGCGTTTTATATTGTAGGCCTGTAATTCTTAGGAATAACACACTTAAATCTGTCCAAACCAGAGTCTAGTAGTCATCCCGGGTATGATAAAGTTTGAAACACTAAATCATAAATTATAATATAATAAATAACTATAAGTAATTATAAGAAATAATAGTATAATAATAATAAAAATTATTCAATAATGTAATCAAATCAAAAACACTGAAATTTGCTCAGTTGCAGAATTGTGGCTGTCGTTACTTTCAGTGTTTGATGACGGATTTCCCTACAAATTGTTTCCGCTCAATTCTGCAAGTGATTCTAATTTATTATCGCTGTTTTCTAGCTGGTCTAAACCTGTTTTTGATGTAAAGGGACGGTTTTGGTTGCTATGGACAATCTCCAGTTTCCAGGCAAAAAGAACAGTTTTTATAATATAAAACTGCATGCAGGGCACTGAACAAACCACTAGGGACAAAAGGGAGTTGAAATAAATTGACAAGTAATGTAATCTGTAAGATTACAGTGTACTGTACATGTAGTGTGTGTTTTACTTTTTGAATTTGGCGCCGTTCTCCGTTCTCACAGTGCCCGGGCTTGCAGGGAACGGAGCCTGGGCACTGTGATAGATCGAGCTCGCTCACACTGCGGGGAGACATCGCAGGATCCTGGGGACAAGGCAAGTAAGCTCTTCCTGGATCCTGCGATGCGATTCCGAGTCTGGCTCGGGGTTACCGCTTTTGGTACTGAAAATCCACCCCGAGCCAGATTCAGGAATACCGCCAGGGAGGTTAAAGCTAGGCAACACTGCTGCAATCCAATGTTCAGTGCGATTATGCATTGTAACTTGGTTTCTGCATTTTGGATGTGATTTGCATATTATATGGGGCCAAAATCATGCTAGAATCGCACCAAAGTAGTACAGGACTTTTCCAAACACAGTGCTGTGTTACATTGATATGAACGGGCACCATTGAAAACCATGTGTTTTCCATGGCCATGCAATTGGTTGCAACTCAGATCACATCTGAAATCACAATAGTATGAACTAGCCCTAAATGTGCTTTATTAATATTACTTAAGTTGTAGAAAACACTACTTACTACTCTCTACTATTTTCATACATTCACCACATCATTATTGGCTGTGGGTTTTAAATCAACTTGACTAGAGGTGTGTGTGTGTGTGTGGGGGGGGGGGGGGTGCAGAGGCCTTGGAGATGTGACAACCACCAAGAGCCTTTCAGGATTTTAAACTAATGAAAGATTGTTGGTTTGGGAAACTGTAAATGTAATTCTTACTTTGTCCTGCCATTAAATATTTGACCTCCGGAAGATTTACCCCACTTCGTGACCAGGCCATTTTTTGCGATACGGCACAGAATTTTTTTACCTGACAATTGCGTGGTCATGCAACACTGTAAATGAATTCAATTTATATCCTTTTTTCCCACAAATATAGATTTATTTTGGTGGTATTTAATCACCTCTGGGTTTGTTTGTTTTTTGCGCTATAAACAAAAAAAAAACATAAATTTTGAAAAAAAAAAAACAATATTTTTTACTTTCTTCTATAAAATATATCTCCAATATAAAATTTAAATTTAGGCCAATATGTATCCTGCTATATACTGTATTTTTGGTAAAAAATCCCAACAAGAGTATATTGATTGGTTTGCACAAACTATGGTATAAATACTGGATTTTTTTATTTTTTTATACTAGTAATGGCAGCGATCAGTGACTTATAGTGGGACTGCGATATTGCGGTGGACAACCTGACACTAACTGACCCTTTTGACACTTTGTGGGAATTGGTAAAACGAATACAACGATCAGTGATAAAAATATGCACTGCCACCGTACTAATGACACTGGCTGGGAAGAGTTTAAACATCTAGGGTGAGAAAAAAACTATCTCCCGAGTGAATAATGTACAATGTAGATTAAAAAAAACATTGCTGAGTTCGACCTGTTTCTGCTCTGAAGAAAAAGCTGTTAGTTGTGTGCAGAGTAAATCTGAATGGGAGTGACTTTTTTAATATTAATTAGCTTATTCTAATGAGGAAAGTGGTAGGGTCTCCATCCCTTTAGAAGTGATTAACTCTTTGGGAGTTATTATACTATTATTAAACCACAAACCACAGCGCAAACAGTACCAAATAACTAAAGTTACTAAAGTGCAAATACTGTGCATACACCATAAACTTTTGAATATCAAAAACAAACAAGTCATAAAAAAGCCCAATGTGATTTGAAAAGCAAGTAGCTAGTGAAAGTCCGTTTTGGAACTTCAGAACAGTCCCAAAAACAATTTTCTTCCAAAGGTGCTCCCGTGCAGAAACATTCTAAAGTGCTGTATTGCTCCAAAATTATCACACAGTGATCTGTGCTCCACACACCCCCTTGTGTTTTAACTCACCAGATGGTATGGACCCCTTAGCAGTACTGCTTGTGGGTCTATCAGGCTTAGACTGGTGAGCGGGGAGATGTCACTTCCTCTATATCTTCCTATGTAATTGCCATTCGTGCATGAAGAAGAAGGAATCCATATAGTAAAGTACGCTTCCCCGAAGTATCTAGCAGGTGATCAATATAATCAATTTATAAGATTCGAAGTAAGTGTATAAATACCCTCAACCAATATGGCGGCATTAGAACTTCCTGATGATGGCCCTGTGATTGGCTGAAACGCATTGAGATTTTACTGCGTCACCGCAACACACTTCTGCCCATATGAACACCTGGGAATTGAGCTGAACGCAGAGAGGAGTGTTATCCATGAGTGGGGCGATTACACCATAATACAATCACCTGCTAAAAACACCGGGTGCCAGGATTTTAGGCACTTTCAAATGTGAGTGGAAATTTTACATTGTTTTTAACCAAATAAATCATTTATAATGGCATTGAGGATTTCTTTTTGTCATTTCCATCCATCTATATGAGGCATTTTTCTGCATGAGACGTCAGCCAACAGGCTTCTACAGGGGTATCCCCACACGCTTGAAAGTCCACACTAGAGATAGGTGGTCAACTTTTAGGGGTGAGTGCACATCCATGTGGGGCACCCAGTCTGAGCACATCTGCACATGGATACGTTACTAGGCTCGAGCACCTTATATCATCACTTATTTGGGACTATATAAGATATATAGTGTGTATAGTTACTTAACACTAAGCGCAGCAAATAGTTTTTTATAAAGTTTTAGTGTTACCTACCAGCTTTGAAAGCATGTCAAATTTGTGGGACCAAAATTGTGTCGCCACAGGGCAGGGCCATCATATGTAAACAAATGAATCAGTCTGCCCACATCAATGAAAATATAAATGGTAAAAGATTCTGTAATGATATCATGTACTGGGCACATGAAAAGACATTTCCTGGCCCATCCTCCCGTCAGCACATAACGGGTTAACACCTCCTTTGGAGCCCCCAATGACCACATGTTCCAAGCTGAATATAAAAGACAGCCCCTCCCCCAACTAAGATTTTCTTTTTTTGGGCATGCTCCAGGCCACACGTTGATTGCAGTTGATAAGTAATTTGTTTGCTGCACCCCCCCGCCGAACCTCCCCCTCCACGTTCAGCCTCTCATGGAGTTGGAAGACCCAGAATGCTGAAAGTAAATCTTTCTAAAAACTGAGGTGCCTTGTGGAAAGGCTGCGGGCAAAATAATGCTTAAACAGCATTGATATATTGTACAGGTGTGGTATTATAAGAGCTCTGCAATGTCATCATTGCCTCTCCCTTTGTTTTTTTTTCCTGTCTTTTTATATGCAGCGCACCACACTGCTCTCCTGGCTTTATTGTGAGTCTGAGAGAGGCTGTGAATGGTGTCACAGAGTGTGGGGAGATGGATGGCACAAGATGGGAACCGCCAGACGCCATGCAATGGGGTAACTAATTTTGGAGGTCTGCAGTTGGGTGGGCTTCTCTCCCTCTCTCTCTGCAGTCCTGCCAGGTAAAGGACTTCCCTCAGATTCTGGCTGAGTCTCCTGTCTGTCTTTGGATGTGCTGTCCTGTCTCTCTTGCTATGCTGTCTACTTCTGTGGGTTTGACAGTCTGACTGGCTTTTGTCTCAGACTCTGTGTCTGCTGTCTGCCTTTGGAAATGCTGCCTGAAGCTCACCTGCATAGACTTCTGAAGTGAGTGGATGAAGGCAGATGGCTCTTAAAGTGACAGGGTTTCATGTTTTTTGGTTAGAGGTAATTTGCTTTTCTCCATATATTTTGTGCAAATATGAGCTTGCCACACCTGTAAGTGGCACAGAAGATTAGCAAAGGTAGGAGGGGGCGACGTGGGACATGGTTCTTAAAAGAGTGCCCAGGGGAAAATATGCAAATTAAGGTGTTTTGCATTACTTGGGGAGCGCAAATGCTCCAGAAAACATAAGACCCGCCAACGATCACAGGATGACGACACCTAACAGGTTGTCACATTCATTAAGCATGTGGTCAATACACTCTAAAAAAGTTGTTTCCACTTACCCTGTGAAGGGACAGAATCCAGGAAATTGGCACATGCGTTTATGCCAGCATGATAGATGCCTTGCCAAGCTCAGGGTGCATTTTGGGCATGCATGCAGTCTGCAGTGGCAGAGCAATGAAATTGCACAGGTTGCTTCACAAGGATGGGGGTTGTGCAAAACTCTAATGCCGCGTACACACGAGCGGACTTTACGGCAGACTTTGCCCGGCGGACGGGATTTCGTCGGACAATTCGATTGTGTGTGGGCTCCAGTGGACTTTGTTTGCTCAAAAGTTGGACGGACTTAGATTTGAAACATGTTTTAAATCAACTTGTCGAAATCGACTCCGGTCGAAAAGTCCGTTAAATCTGTATGCTAGTTCGATGGACAAAGAGCCACGCTAGGGCAGCTATTGGCTACTGGCTATGAACTTCCTTGTTTTAGTCCGGTCGTACGTTATCACGTACGAATTCGACGGACTTTGGTGGATTGGGTGTAGGCAAGTCCGTTCATTCAGAAAGTCCGTCGTAAAGTACGTCGAAAAGTCCGCCGGGCAAAGTCTGCCATAAAGTCCGCTCGTGTGTATGCGGCATTAGACCTATTAAGGCGGCTATAGCAGAAAGTATGCTGCAAATATCCACGCCACAAGCAAGACCCATAACGATAGAGCATAAATCGCTCATTCATGAAGGATGGTCTTTTCCCATAATGGCAGAGCGTAAATCGCTAGTTCATGAAGGATGGCCTTTTCCAATAATGGCAGAGCATAAAATGCTGATGGAGGATGGCCTTTTCCCGTAATAAAGAGCGTAAATCGCTCATGATGGAGGATGGCCTTTTCAAATAATGGCAGAGCATAAATCGCTCATGATAGAGGATGGCCTTTTCCCAGAATTGCAGAGCGTAAATCGCTCATGATGTTGGATGGTCTTTTCCCATAATGACAAAGCGTAAATCGCTCGTTGGAAGATGGTCTTTTCCCAACAATGATAGAGTGTAAATCGCTCGTTGAATGAGGATGACAGAGACCTCGTCAGAAGACCAATTTACAGTAACAGGTTCCCTAAGCTTTATCCAGATAAAATGGCTGCTGTATGTTTATGCACTGCACTTCCAGGGTGGTTGCTGCCCTCTTGTGTCCAGTGCAGCAAGTGTCTTTGCCTTTTTATAATTTGGTTGCCTTCAATGGACTTGTTCACACCAGATGCAGCCCAGTGCGTTTTTATTTCTGCATCAAGAACGCATGGATAGTGTTTAACTTTGATTCCAATTACTTAATTCACACCAGTACAGCGCATTCTAATGCTGTCAACAAGAGTAGAAGGTTGCATTGTTTCTTTATAGGAACACATCGGGAAAGTGGCAAAACGCATGTAGAATACATCACAAACACTCATGCAGAGACACATCTGGAATGCAGAAACTGGTGATCTGGCCATCAGGCTTCCACAGAATCTATACAGTGACAGATTTTGCCTGCCAACCAGCAATAGAGTTAACTTCGATATATTAACTTCAGAAATGGTATTACATTCAACATTGGAAACTGCAAGATTTGGCACAGTTTCTGGAAAGAGTGGAACCTGGCAACTGACTTTTGGTTGATGCTTTTGATAGACCTAATACAAGAGCTGGCACACTCAGTCACTGCTAGGAGAGCATTGTGGTTATGCCACTGAAGGGCAGGCGGAACTTCACAAACCTTCGACATTTCCTATAATGGGAGGTTATTAGGCCAAACGCTGAACAACGCAAGTAAGCGAATGACAGGAGGAAAAGTCTGGACTGTAGCCACAGACTAGTAAGAGGAAGCCGCCATCCTTCACTCAAGCCCACTGAACTTCAGAGAGTGCAGGAGGTCAAATCTTATAGGACAGGCTGCAGATTTAATAGATCACAATGGAGGTATCTCAAAGTTACTTTTGACATGAAATAAGTCCAGAGCAAGCTGCTATGATGGCTGGAAAGTCTCTTTTAAAGGTGCATCCAACCAGTCTCTTCCAGTTGGGGCCAGGGGGCCTAAGTGAAGTAGATGATTGTGTTCCAAACCCTCTAGAAGGAAGCTACAATCACCAAAGACCAGTGGGTCCAGAAGACAGGTGGGTGGACAATAGAGAACAGATCTCAGAAGAGAAAATGTTTGCAAAATTTTTATACTGCTACAAGGCCATCAAGAATCATCTGGGGGCCCTTCTCCCCAGTTTTTCTAGTACCTAAGGCAGGAGCCTCCTGACCTGTTTCAGTTTGTAGGAATGGAATGTGTTCATATACATCAAGAGGTTCCAGATGGAGTCCATGCAGTTGGAATCATGGCCGACTCATACTTTCATGTACCGATCAATACCGACCACCAGAGGCGTGTAAGATTTGCGGTGGCCAGAGGTCACTTCCAGTTGTCTGCCTTTTACAGAATTGGCACAGACCAAGGAATCTTTTTGAAGATCTTGTTGGCAGTGGTGGTACCTTGGGCCAGGTGGCACATGAGGACATTTCAATTTGCCTTTTTTAGTCTATGAGCTGGGCTGTCTATGGATCAGAAAATCTTTGTGCCTATACAAATTCAACAAGAACTAAAATTTTGGACCTCGCCACTGCGCTTCTTTTGGAGGCATGCCTCTCAGCCCAGGCCATAGGATGCTTCTGAAGTCTGATGCCAGTCTCTGGGGCTGGGGAGTCCACCATCTGAAGCGACAAGTGCAAGGCCATTGGAGCGTGGTGAAGAGCAGACTCCCCAAGTATCTTGAATGGAAAAAAGACTTTTTTCTAGCATTTCAAGCCTTTCAAGATTTTCAAGGGGTTGATAACAAGACAGTAGTGGTCTACATTGTCTAAAAAGGGGACACCAAAAGTCTTTTTCTTGTTGCATCTTGCAAAGAAACTTTTCGTGGGACAGAGAATCACTTAAATCAGTTAAGGTTGGTCTTCTTGCCAGGAAAGCAAAGCCAATTATTGGTTCGGGTAGGCAGAATTTTTTTTTTTTTCAACAAGTGCCTCATACCAATATTGGCCCTATGGGGCGTTCCAGCAGTAGCTCTCTGGGAGACTTCACTGAACATGCAGCTTCAGATATTTGCAACAGGATACCAATGCAAAGACTTGGTCATACAAGAGGTTCACAGTGCCATGGAATTCTCTGTTTGATCTTTGTCTCTGGTCAAATGAAATCCTTTATGGCAAGGTCAGTAACAGCTCCCCAATCCAATAAGACTACTTTTAATAGCCTGGCTATGGAATAGGCTACACTAGAGATCCAGGGATTCTCATCTGAAGTTGTTCAAACCCTGGTGACCAGAAGATCATCCATGAACGCTACATAGGATAGGATATGAAAGAAGTCTGTTTTGTCTGCTCAGCAAAAGCTTTCTTTCCTGTGTTCCCTGCTCTAGCCAAAATCCTTTACATTTTACAGTCAGCGCTAGAGGTTGGTCTGGCATACAAATCCATTTAAGGTGCAGATCGCTACCTTATCTTTTCACAGGCTGCAGATGGGTGCAAAAGCCAGTGACCAGATGCTTCTTCCAGATGACAATCCATATGACCTTGAGGGAAATCCTGGTTCCCTCTGTTCCCACTTAGGTTGGGATCTGAGAGCACCCTTTGCTCCAATAGGTTTCATTTCCATTGAAGTACCTCACTGTAAAACTAGTTCTGACAGCAACTACTTCAGACAGATATTGACGATTGCAACACTTTCCGGCAAGGGCCCTTTGATGGCTTTTTCGTTTTCCTTTTTACCAGAGATAGGGATACCACATCTGTCTTCAAAGTTCAATTTCAAAGTGGTATCCAATTTCGGAGGGACTACTTCTCCGGTTTTCTGGAGTTTTCACATGAGAGGCACTGAGTGCACAGCAGGAAGACTTCAGTTTTCTTACACATGGTCGAGTTACTAACAGTGTGCTTGGTCAAAAGAGGAAAGTTTACAATCTTTTCATTTAGCCATCAGGCCCTCAAGAGTCATCCACTCTTGGGTTACCAGGGTGATTAGATTGGCATGCAGGAAGCACGCTTTTCTGCTCTGAAACAATTGCAAGCCTAATTGACTAGAGGGATGGCAGCCTTTGGGGCAGTTATGCCAGGATTGCTTGAAAGATATAGGTAAGTTCTAGCTTGAAGTTCTGGTGTGGTCTTCATTCAACCTTACAAACTAAATATGCGACCAGCAAGTTTGGCACAAGAGAGATCAATTCTTTCTGGCTTTAGCAGCTTTTCTTTGATTGTCAGTATCTCTTTTCATTTGTTCTCTCCCACCCTATATTGGCTTTGTTATATCCCGTTATGTGCTGATGGGAGGATGGGCCAGGAAAATGGAAAATTGTTATCACTTACCGTAAATTTTCCTTTCCTGGCCCATCCTCACGTCAGCACAGGACTCCCTCCCTAATGGCCTGTCGCAGGCTAAGTTATCGAACATCTTAGTTGGGGGAGGGGCTGACTTTTATATTCAGCTTGGAACATGTGGTCATTGGGGGCTCCAAAGGAGGTGTTAACCCGTTATGTGCTGAGGTGAGGATGGGCCAGGAAAGGAAAAATACGGTAAGTGATAAAAATTTTCCATTATCTGGCTGCCATGTTGTTCAGGAATCATCGGCCGGCCATTATGGTTTTATAGAACAAGGACATATTGTAGCAGCGAATTCCTAGGAGTGTACCTTTAAAACCTTTTAACTTAGATCACATTTGTACATGGGTCTGGAGCCTGTTATCGCAACTTAGGGACAGCAGACACCAGTCCTTTTGTTTGCTGTTGCATTATTGTCTCTTTGTCTTCTTTGTAATACCTTTTTTCTGTAAATATTTTATTTGCACCATTTTGATCTTTTCATTGTTGAACAGTAAAAATTGTCTCTAATGCACCAACACAAAACCTAAAGAAGCACTGTCTCTTGAAGAGGGCTACTACATGGTAAATCTCTGGATATACCTGTCTGTGTTGATAGTGTGTGTTACAGATGTTTATTCTAAAGTCATACTTGCTATTGCTTATATTGTGAATGTTTATTGCTTCTCGATAAAAGTATTTGGTGGCAGTTTAAGGGTTAATTGCTCACTTAAATCAGGTTTCCACCCAAAAGTGGAACTTCCATTTATCTGTCTCCTCCCTGTCCGGTGCCACATTTGGCACCTTTCGGGGGGGAGGGGGAGCAGGTACCTGTGTTTGACAGGTACCCTGTCCCCACTTCTGTTGGACCTTGCCGTGGTGAGGTACGTCACAAGCCAGGCCCCCTCCTCCTCCTTCCCCTACTGCTGGGCCAGTAAGAGAGCGCAGCTCACGTGAAGCCACAAGGCCGGGGTTCCCCTACCGGCAATGGCGGTGGCAGCACCTGACAGCCGATGGAAAAATCGGCTGTGGTGCTGACATCGCTGGATTCCAGGACAGGTAAGTGTCCTAATATTAAGTCAGTAGTTACAGTAAGTGTTGACTGCTGACTTCATTTTTAGAGGGGGAGGCTGGAACACCACTTTAACTAAACCCAGTGACAATCGTTCTCAGATTGTCGGCCTGCAAGCTGGAAAATCTTTGTGCAGGGTGAGGCTGAGAGTGCTATTTTTGCAAATCAGTGACAGCATGGTGTGGGGTAGACCAGCCATTTGTCAAACGTTGTTGAAAAGGGCAATGGCCTGACTCGCGTTTCTCATAGATACCATCTGCTCTGGGCCTTATATCAATTCTGCTGCTAGCACACTGCGAGATACACTCAGCAGTGGTGGCCCGCCCATTAGGGACGCAGGGGCGCTGCCCCCCCTAATCCATGTGCCAGGGCCCTAATCTCTATGCAGGGCACCAGATGCATGGATTTCAATGTGGGGTTTTTTGAAGCATGTGATTAGAGCCAGAGGCTCTAATTGGCTTCAAAAAAGGTGGGCTCAGGGTGCAGAGCACTGTGCCCCAAGCCCACCCACTTGTGTGACATTAGCAAATTAATATTCGCTATTGTCTTCCTGCTTCTCCTCCCGACCAATGAGGAAGTGGGGAAGTGGGTCCTGAGTGCAAGTGGATCACCGCCTATTGAGCTGCGGGGGGGGGGTGTTGAGGGGCGATAGTGCTAGTGAATCTTCGCCTATCGAGCGCGGGGGGTGGCAGTGCCAGTGAGGGGGCCAGGTTTGTTTGCGTCTCCCCCAAAATATTGACCACCAGCCGCCACTGACACTTGGTAATATCTCTAGTAACAACCTACACTCTTGGCTACTCCCCAGCACAATACTTGCTACATTACACATCGCTTCCATCCAAAGCTTATTTCAAATCTCTAGCACATGGCAAATGCTGATAGGATGGGCATACCTGTCTATGCTCCTTCTGTCCCTAAATGGTTCACTCGCATTAAAGTTTGGAGGAGCTCATTCACATAACAAAAGATTTTCCCTCTAAGTTTACAGCAGCATGGGCTTACTGGCTTCACTTCCAGGAAACTGACTTTTGCTGCCAATTGATGGGCGACCTCTTCCTGACACGCAGGACAACAGACACGTAAGGCACCTGACCTAGTTTCTCCCCATGTCATTCTGCCTGAATACACAACATGCATGTTCTTTCCAGCGTGGTTCATGGCTCTTTCTTTCCCCCCTCCACCCACTAAAGTATCTCACACTCATCATGAACCTATCAGACTGCAGGGTGGGTGAGGCTTGGGAAACATACCACCGGAGGGTCCCCCGGAGAACTGATGTTCCCTCTTCCCTTTTCCCAGGCACCCTTCCCTCTTACCCTCCTTTTCGCCCCTTCAGGTCCCCCCCCCCCCCTTTTTTTCTCCTCTCCCTCTCTCCTTGTTTTTTTTTTTGGAGGGACATCAGAGTCCGATTCATGGAATAGCTCACTCAATTAAGAGGATCCCTTTGGCCTTAGTGTATTTTTTTTAAATTCACCCCACTATCAATTGAATGCCCTCCGCCACCAAAGCAGATACATCCACGAGACTTTGCCAGTCTACTCTCTCATTCCTCTGCATTACTTCTCCGACTCAGTAGTTGCTCATACTTGGTGTTTCACAAGTTTCTTTGTTACATACAGATACAGTATTTCACTGTCAGGAAACCTGATCTCGGTAGTATTTTACATAGCATTGGCATGAGCTTTACATGTAAGATCCTTGTCTCAACACATTTAAGTCTCTGTATTAGTAGGTCACTGATTTTGGATCCTGTTTTTTTTCACATGATTCGAACCCTGACAGATATGCGTGCCTATTTGTCATTATGCTGCATTGCCAACTGAAAACACCTTGAATAAAAATTGTTTGGATCAGAAAGAAAAGAAAGGAAAAAAAAAGAAGGAGATCATACCTGGGAATGCTGGTGCTCCAGGCATTTCTGCTCAGATGGTGGTGAATGTCCTCTGGTAAGGCTGGCCATATATTTTACAGTTTTCTTTTAGATTTACCAAAACCATATAATATGAGGTCAAACCTAAACACTTTCAATTTGTATGCAGACAGGCCCTTGCACTACATAGTTGAAGGTAAATCTAAAGGAAATTGAATAAGAAAATTGTATAATGTATCGCCAGCTTAAGCCTATGTTTCGGGCAATAAAGTGTTTGATTTAAAGATAACAAAATATCTCTGCACTATATAACTTGAACTCCAACTGAAAGCACAGAAAATATTTTACTCTGTTTATCAGGTCCTATACTTAGCAGTCATTTTGACTTCTATTCGTTTTATTCACTTGGCACACAGTACCACTCCAGACCAGAATCTTGTCTTTGTACTCTTTTGTCTATAAGGATTAGATATTTTATGGGCATTTCTTTACATAAGTGTTTAGAGTCCGTGTACACTGACAAAAAATGTCTTGAGATTATGTAAAGCTTATTTACTTTAGGTATTATGACAGGAGCTCAAGTACATAGTTTCTACTTTAAATATTGTTCTACCTTATGTTGTAAGCGTAGCAAATTCAACAAGCGTTCCAGGATATTGTTCCGGGAGTGAGATGCGTAATCTTAAAGTGGTTTTAAACTGATACTAAAATCTTGTTTTTTTTTCTATAAAAATAACAAACATGTTATACGTACCTGCTCTGTGCAGTGGTTTTGCACAGAGCAGCCCGGATCCTCCTCTTCTCGGGTCCCTCTTCGGTGCTCCTGGCTCATCCCTCCTGTCGTGTGCCACCACAGCAAGCGGCTTGCTATGGGGGCACCCGAGCCGAGCCACAGCTCCGGCCTGCCCCCTCTCTCCTCATTGGCTAATTGACTTTGAGTGACAGCAGCAGGAGCCAATGGCGCTGCTCTTGTGTCTCAGACAATCAGGAGGAAGAGTGTTGGACGGCCGAGGCACTTGTAGACATCGCTGGATCAAGATGGGGCTCGGGTAAGTATTAGGGGGGCTGAGGGGGGCTGCTGCATACAGAAGGCTTTTTATCTTATTGCATATATTGCAGTTTATCTTTAGATGTGGTGGATTCATTAGTTTTTGTTTGTTTTTTTTAAGCTTTTGTCCCCTCTGTTTCCACCTGGGGATCTGACCAGTAAAACACCTCCTGTATTAGAGTGCCCCCACTCTGGATGAAGAAGCTCAAAGGGACACAGCAGACAGCAGCATTGTTAATCTGGGAGGAGGGGAGTGTTCCATGGACTAGCAGATTTAGATACACTAACAAATTGAAGCCGAATGCCAGCTCACATTGCAGTTACAGCTACAGTTTTTTTAATCTTTTGGGATAAAGGTTTTACATGAGTACATAAAAGCTGGTCATTGTAAGCACTCCTGTCAGTGGTAAATGGTTTTCCTCAACACCCCAACTGATACATTTGCATTAGAGATTGTTCTTTTGAAAAACAACATATTTTCTGGCTGGACCACCAGAAGAAAATAAAGGAAAGAATGCCTAAAAAGAAAATGAATGCAGCCATTACATCTAACAATAGGTAAACTGCAATACAATTAATGTTTGCTTTCAGGTTTATTACTGCTTTAAGGGAAACCTAAGGTCTTATTCACATTGATCCGTTTTTGATCCGTTTTTGGGGTTAAAGAAAAAGTTTAAGAAAAAATGCATAAGAAATGTATCTTATTAAATCCTATGGAACTCTTCACACCAGTGCTCTGCAGGTGCAGCACATAAAAGTCCTGCATGCTGCATCTTTGATGAGCTTTTGAAAAGCACACCAAAAACACATCTCCTATTGAGTTCCATAGAAAATGCACTGCAGTGCATATGTCCAAGTTTCACAGATGCATGATTGGAGTCAGGAGTCCAGAAAAACCTTAAAAGGTCCAGAAAAATACTTAAAGGGGGGATTTACTAAAACAGGTGCACTCACAATCTGGTGCAGCTGTGTGTGGTAGCCAATCAGCTTCTAACTTCCGTTTGTTCAATTAAGCTTTGGCAATAAAACCTGGTTGGTTTCCCTGCATAGTTGCTCCAGATTTTGCACTCTCCAGCTTTAGTAAATAACCCCAAAGTGTTACTAAACCCACAACAGTAAAATCAGTCTGTACAGTGAGGGGAAAAAAGTAATCGATCCCCTGCTGATTTTGTACGTTTGCCCACTGACAATAAAATGATCAGTCTATAATTTTAATGATAGATTTATTTAAAAGTGAGAGACAGAATAACAACAAGAATATCCAGAAAAACACATTTCGAAAAAGTTATAAATTGATTTACATTTTAATGAGTGAAACAAGTATTTAACCCCTTTAAAAAACATGACTTAGTACGCAAAACCCTTGTTGGCAATCACAGAGGTCAGACGTTTCTTGTAGAAACCTGGTCACCAGGTTTGCACACATCACAAGTTCTCCTCAAGTCATTAAGCTTTCGAGGCTGACGTTTGGCAACTCGAACCTTCAGCTCCCTCCACATATTTTCTATAGGATTAAGGTCTGGAGATTGGCTATGCCACTCCAGGATCTTAATGTGCTTCTTCTCGAGTCACTCCTTTGTTGCCTTGGCCATGTGTTTTGGGCCATTGTCATGCTGGAATACCCATCCATGACCCATTTTCAACACCCTGGCTGAGGGAAGGAGGTTCTCACCCAAAATTTGACGGTGCATGGCTCTGTCCATTGTCCCTTTGATGCAGTGAAGTTGTCCTGTCACCTTAGCGGAAAAACACCAACAAAAAACATGTTTCCACCTTCATGTTTGATGGTGGGGATGGTGTTCTTGGGGTCATAGGCAGCATTCATCCTCCTCCAAACACAGCGAGTTGAGTTGATGCCAAAGAGCTTAATTTTGGTCTCATCTGACCACAACACCTTCACCCAGTTCTCCTCTGAATCATTCAGATGTTCATTAGCAAACTGCAGACGAGCCTGTACATGTTCTTTCTTGAGCAGGGGGACCTTGTGGGCGCTGCAGGATTTCAGTCCTTCACAGCGTAGTGTGTTACCAATTGTTTTCTTAGTGACTATGGTACCAGCTGCCTTGAGATCATTGACAAGATTTTCCTGTGTGGTTCTGAAGTGATTCCTCACTGTTCTCTAGATCATTGAAACTCCACGAGGTGAGATCGTGCATGGAGCCCCAAACCGAGGGAGATTGATAGTTATTTTGTATTTCTTCCATTTGCGAATATTCGCACCGACTGTTGTCACCCTCTCACCAAACTGCTTGGCGATGGTGTTTTAGCCCATTCCAGCCTTGTGTAGGTCTACAATCTTGTCCCTGACATTGTTGGAAAGCTCTTTGGTTTTGGCCATGGTGGAGAGATTAAATTCTGATTGATTGATTGCTTCTGTGGACAGGTGTCTTTTATACAGGTAACAAGCTGAGATTAGGAGCAATCCCTTTAAGAGAGTGCTCCTAATTTTAGCTTGTTACATGTATAGAAGACCCCTGGGGGGCCAGAAATCTTGCTGCTTCATAGGAGATGAAATACTTATTTCACTTATTAAAATGCAAATCAATTTATAACTTGAAATTATTTTTTTTCCCCTCACTGTATATACAGTAAAGCATGCTTATAATACTCCCTGTGGAACCTAAGGGGTTAATCCTCTGCATTGTGTAAAAAGGCTGTTTGACCCTGTCTTCTCTGATCCTCTCCTTCTTCCACGGTCCCCAATTCATCTCCTGATAGAACAGAGGCTGGGGGACAACAGAGAGTTTTCTTTTCTTTCTTGGGAGGGTGATCAGCACAGGGCCAATCAGCACTGTCGAGACAGTGGGTCGGGGGTCCTGCAGCCTCATTGGACAGTCATAGGAGAATGAAAACTCCTCCTACAAGCTTTAACCAGACACTGATGGAAGTCACAAGACTGCTCTAATTGCTTCTGAGAAAAGGTATTTAGCAGTTTATATTCACTAAAACTATTGCATTTCCATGTTCTGTGTACTGTTGCATACTTATAATACTCACTGTGGAACCTAAGGGGTTAATCCTCTGCATTCTGTAAAAAGGCTGTTTGACCCTGTCTTCTCTGATCCTCTCCTTCTTCCACGGTCCCCAATTCATCTCCTGATAGAACAGAGGCTGGGGGACAAGATGCACATGCTTAGTTTGGTGTGTATTGCTAGAGAGTTTTCTTTTCTTTCTTGGGAGGGTGCATGTGATCAGCACAGGGCCAATCAGAACTGTCCAGACAGTGGGTCAGGGGTCCTGCAGCCTCATTGGACAGTCATAGGAGAATGAAAACTCCTCCTACAAGCTTTAACCAGACACTGATGGAAGTCACAAGACTGCTCTAATTGCTTCTGAGAAAAGGTATTTAGCAGTTTATATTCACTAAAACTATTGCATTTCCATGTTCTGTGTACTGTTGGAGACCAGATGTAGTGAATGCAGGATCCTGGGTTTAGTAACACTTTATAAAATTTGGAATAAACGCATATGCTTTTTTTTTTTTTTTTTTTACAAAGGTTTTTTCAGTGGAGCTGTGTGAAAGCAGCCTAAAGTAGACAAGGATTTTTTTTTTCTTCTTCTTCACTCAAAGCTATGGTAAAATGATTACAAGTGGTAATTTTGCCAACTTGTTACAGTATGTTAATATTGTATTTCATAAGAGAGACCATGTACAGAGTATTTTAGCTGCGTATGAAGCACTCCCTTCACTTTCTCCACATGGATGATTTCTTATTGCAGCTCAATCACAAATACTACACTTTCTGGTCATGAATGATGACATTTCCAGATACAACAAAACTGAGAGAACAACAAAATATCCCCAGAGATGTGCGTTTTTATGAAAAGCTTTCTTGATCATGATGCAGTGTATATAGCATATGAGAATGCATCACATCACATGAGGCATGGAGGAGCTCAGCTATGAGGAACGATTAGAGGAACTGAATTTATTCACTCTTGAGAAAAGGAGATTAAGGGGGGATATGATCAACATGTATAAATATATAAGGGGTCCATATCGTGAACTTGGTGTTGAGTGGCTCTTTATGGCTAGAAGAAAAGAGATTTAATTTGCAAATACAGAAAGGTTTCTTCACAGTTAGGCCTCTTTCACACAGACGATCCGTATGTCCTTTTTTCATCCTTCCGTTTTTGGATGAAAAACGGACATACATTCATCCCTATGGAGCGTCGGATGTCAGCGGTGACATGTTCGCTGACATCCGACCCGCTCCGATCCGAAAAGTGTAACGGAGGAAAAACCTACTTTTCCATCCGTTTTCGGATCGGATCGGGTGACGACGGACACTACGGTCCGTCATCATCCGATCCCCCCATAGGGGAGAGCGGCGCTCTGACAGGTCCACCGCTGCACAGCATGCAGTGATGGACCTGTCATCTTCCTGCTCAGCGGGGATCGGCGGAGCGATCCCCGCTGAGCAAGCGGGTGTTCACGGGGTGGATCATGACTGATCTGCCCCGTGTGAAAGAGCCCTAAGAGCTGTGAAAATGTGGAATAGACTCCCTTCAGAGGTAGTTCTGGCCAGCTCAGTAGATTGTTTTGGGAAAGGCTTGGATTCTTTCCTAAATGCACACAATATAACTGGGTAATAACATTTATAGGTAAAGTTGATCCAGGAAAATCAGATTGCCTCTCTGGGATCTCTGGGATCAGGAAGGAATTTTTGTCCCTGGCTGTAGCAAATTGGATCCTGCTTTTCTGGGGGGGGGGGGGGGGGTTGTCTTCCTCTGGATCAACTGTGGGTATAGGATTGGGTATATGAGATTGTGTGATTTTTTTTTTTTTTTTTTTTTATGGTTGAACTAGATAGACTTGTGTCTTTTTTCAACCTGACTAACTATGTAACTATGCAACATTTAAAATAGTCTCTGAACTTCCAGTCATTTGTCTGTAAGAGCACTTCTAGATCAAGTACTTCTGGTTATCCGAATATTACCATTATAACAAGTAGGACCACATTGGGCAGCTATTGCAGCGCAGTCTCACCGCAGTACAAAGCAAAATGCCATGTCTCCTATCTGGCCAGTTCACAACTCCACGTTGCAGTGGTGTACCCTGAAAAAAGAGTACTGCATGCACTACTTTTTCTTTTTTTGGAATGTAGGGCAATGCAGTTCACCATCTCGTACCACACTGTAGCTAAAAGAACCTAATGAAATGTCACTAAATGACATTTCAATAAAGTTCATTTAAAAAATGAACAGTGTGCATCATGGTGCATTGGAACAGTTGTTATCCCATCGCACACCAGCCGCTTCTTTCTAATGCAGTGGCAGGTGTGAATGAACCCTTTGAATATAGATGTTTGACATGTCTGTGACCTTTATTTTGTGATTTTGTATTAGCGAGCACACCATAGGTTATAGGGTTCTGCTCCTGAAGATCTCAGGTGTTATTAGATGTATTGTGTTCGGTACAGCGTGTGCTTCTACATTCTGAAATGCAATTACCCAGCAGCAGAAAAACTGCTGATGGACATTCAAGTTACTTTTGGTATACTTCTCTGAGATTTCCATCCTATCATTAAGTGAAAAAAAAAAATCACGAATATTGCAGCTTACCAATCATTTTCTTCTTTTAGCCTTGGTTCACAATGGCTGTGGGAATGAAATTTTGCGAGTTCTGCTGAACGCGCACAATTTCATTCCCACATGTCAGTCCTGACTTCGGGGGCGATTGCCAAAATTGCCAAAAGTAGTAGAAAAGCTACTTTTGGGAATCGGTGCGGTGCCGCAAATGCATCATTGCACCGATTCGACACTGCCATTGGCGCCGATTTGGCATGCGATTTGACATGGCAAATCGCATGGCAAATCGCAGCAACGTGAACCAGGGCTCAGACTTATTTCCTTCTCTTTTCCCTGGTGATCTGGCCAGTAACACACCACCTGTATTGTCCACTTGCCCTTCGGAAGATTTACCCCCCTTCATGATCAGGCCATTTTTTTGCGATACAGCACTGCATTATTTTAACTGACAATTGAGCCGCCATGTAGCTATGTACCCAATTTAAATTTATGTCATTTTTTTGTCCCATAAATAGAGCTTTCTTTTGGTGTTTTTTTTACCAGCACTGCGGTTTTTATTTTTTGCGCTATAAATAAAAGAAGACTGACAATTTGGAAAAAAACAAAAAACAATATTTTTTACTTTCTGCTATAAAACGTATTCAATAAAAACATTTACAGAGTCTAATTATTTCATAAGTTTAGGCCAATATGCATTCTGCGACATATTTTTGGTAAAAAAAATCCCAATAAGCGTATATTGTGGTTGGTTTGCACAAAAGTTATAGCATCTACAAACTATGATATATTATATATACAGTGGGGACAGAAAGTATTCAGACCCCCTTAAATTTTTCACTCCTTGGTATATTGCAGCCATTTGCTAAAATCATTTAAGTTAATTTTTTTCCTCATTAATGTACACACAGCACCCCATATTGACAGAAAAACACAGAATTGTTGACATTTTTGCAGATTTATTAAAAAAGAAAAACTGAAATATCACATGGTCCTAAGTATTCAGATCCTTTGCTCAGTATTTAGTAGAAGTACCCTTTTGATCTAATACAGCCATGAGTCTTTTTGGGAAAGATGCAACAAGTTTTTCACACCTGGATTTGGGGATCCTCTGCCATTCCTCCTTGCAGATCCTCTCCAGTTCTGTCAGGTTGGATGGTAAACGTTGGTGGACAGCCATTTTTAGGTCTCTCCAGAGATGCTCAATTGGGTTTAAGTCAGGGCTCTGGCTGGGCCATTCAAGAACAGTCACAGAGTTATTGTGAAGCCACTCCTTCGTTATTTTAGCTGTGTGCTTAGGGTCATTGTCTTGTTGGAAGGTAAACCTTTGTCCCAGTCTGAGGTCCTGAGCACTCTAGAGAAGGTTTTCGTCCAGGATATCCCTGTACTTGGCAGCAGTCATCTTTTCCTCAATTGCAACCAGTCGTCCTGTCCCTGCAGCTGAAAAACACCCCCACAGCATGATGCTGCCACCACCATGCTTCACTGTTGGGACTGTATTGGACAGGTGATGAGCAGTGCCTGGTTTTCTCCACACATACCGCTTAGAATTAAGGCCAAAAAGTTCTATCTTGGTCTCATCAGACCAGAGAATCTTATTTCTCACCATCTTGGAGTCCTTCAGGTGTTTTTTAGCAAACTCCATGTGGGCTTTCATGTGTCTTGCACTGAGGAGAGGCTTCCGTCAGGCCACTCTGCCATAAAGCCCTGACTGGTGGAGGGCTGCAGTGATGGTTGACTTTCTACAACTTTCTCCTATCTCCCGACTGCATCTCTGAAGCTCAGCCACAGTAATCTTTGGGTTCCTCTTTATCTCTCTCACCAAGGCTCTTCTCCCCCGATAGCTCAGTTTGGCCGGACAGCCAGCTCTAGGAAGGGTTCTGGTCGTCCCAAACGTCTTCCATTTAAGGATTATGGAGGCCACTGTGCTCTTAGGAACCTTAAGTGCAGCAGAATTTTTTTTTGTTACCTTGGCCAGATCTGTGCCTTGCCACAATTCTGTCTCTGAGCTCTTCGGGCAGTTCCTTTAACCTCATGATTCTTATTTGCTCTGACATGCACTGTGAGCTGTAAGGTTTTATATAGACAGGTGTGTGGCTTTCCTAATCAAGTCCAATCAGTATAATCAAACACAGCTGGACTCAAATGAAGGTGTAGAACCATCTCAAGGATGATCAGAAGAAATGGACAGCACCTGAGTTAAATATATGAGTGTCACAGCAAAGGGTCTGACTACTTAGGACCATGTGAGATTTCAGTTTTTCTTTTTTAATAAATCTGCAAAAATGTCAACAATTCTGTGTTTTTCTGTCAATATGGGGTGCTGTGTGTACATTAATGAGGAAAAAAATGAACGTAAATGATTTTAGCAAATTGCTGCAATATAACAAAGAGTGAAAAATTTAAGGGGGTCTGAATACTTTCCGTCCCCACTGTATATACTGGAATTTGTATTTATTTATTTTTATAGCAGTAATGGTGGCGATCAGCGACTTATAGCGGGACTGCGATATTGCGGCGGACAGTTGGACACTAACACTTTGTGGGAACCAGTGACACTAATACAGTGATCAGTGCTAAAATGATGTACTGCCACTGTACTAATGACACTGGCTGGAAAGGGGTTAAACATCTAGGGCGATTGAAGGGTTAACTGTGTGTCTAGGCAGTGTTTTTGTGTACTGTATGTGCTGCTTTTACTAAGGGAAGTGATGGATTTTATTCCCTGCTTTGCAGGGACACAAAATCCATTGCTTCCCCCCTGACAGAATGGAGCTCTGCCTTGTTTACATAGGCAGAGCTCCGTTCTGTGTCTTTGCCTGACGGGGCGGTGGACATCCAGTGCCTGGCACCCGCAGATGATTCTGCACAGGAGGGCCGCCCTGTAGCAATATATGTGCTATGGGGAGATCCAGGAGTGGTTATGCAAACACCACTTTAGATGAATGAGCACAAGGGGCACAGACAGCAGCATTGTCAGTCTCGGGGAGGGGGAGTGTTAGATATACTAGCAGATCTAAATATAGTAACAGATTGCTGCTGATTATTCTCCAGAGCACACTTTATAATTAGTTACAGCAAACCCGTTTTATTTTACTTTTGGGGTAAAGGTTTTGGATAAATAGTTAAAAGCTAATCATTTAGGCACCTCTGCCAGTGTTGAATGGTCTGTCTCATTCCTGTATCTACAAGAGAGTTTTCTGTTGAAAAACAGACTTACCGGATACATCACCAAATGGGAATAGAAGAAAGAAAACCTAATAAAGGGAAGTAATGCAGCCATCACATCTAAGAAATGGTAAGCTGCAAAATAATAAATGTTTGCTTTTGGGCTTAATATTGCTTTAATACCCTAGAGCAGCCTTTCTCAAACTTTTTAACATGCAGGAACCCGTGAAATAACTTTTTGGCTTCAGGGAACCCCTACTAATAATAATATATTTACAGCTCACAGGACATTAGTATGATGTTCAGTGTAAAGAATGCGCCTTACGGGGGGGCGTGGCCGACCGGCGAACGAGAAGGACGTGCTCCAGAGGAGCTCCGCTTGGCTGGCTACCATCCACAGCCATCCGGAGGGTTCTGGAGACAGGAGAGCTTGGAAACTCTCCCCAGCCATCCCCAGGAGACACCTGCTTGATTCCCAGAGGGGATTATTGCAGCTGACGAGCCGCTTTGGAGTCCGCAGGCCCGCGGCCGGGCCTACAACTGCTACAGGCCGCCGCCATCTTGAGGCCTACTGTGCCTCCTACATCCCCGACCTCCGGTACCGTGATCCGCGGGCGGAGAGGAAACGGATCGCCGCACAGGGGAAGCCGGACATCCTGGGGAAGGTGCTGCAAGGTGAGGGGGCCTAAATAACTGTAAGGAGGCTCACAGAAGCCGCTACTGGAGGCCGCGGCTGCCGCCATTTTGGGGCCTACTGTTCTCTTTGCATCCCCGACCTCCGGTTCCGCGATCCGCGGACAGAGAGACAGCAGACCGCTACATAAAGAGGCCGGGCATCCCTGGGAGGGTGCTGCAGGGTGAGGGGGCCCGAATGGACATTATATAGAACACGGAGGCCGCTCCTGGAGGCCTGCCGCCGCCATCTTGAGGCCTACTAGCCCGGACAGAGCCTCCAGACCCAGATACTTTACTCCCCTACAACAGAGCTGCTCCCCCTGTGCCATAACCTGGGTCCTGAAGGTCTCTCACTGCCCTCCTGGAGACATTACCTGGGCTTCTGCCTCTCCCCTCCAGCCCCCCCCCCCTCACCCCCCTGGAGGTTTGGCCCAGTTAATGAGATCCTAAGTATGGATGGCTGAGGACTCCTGTCCCTGTGCACCGTGCCACCCCGACAGCGACAGGCTATGTTTACAGCATAGCGCACTTGAGACATACATGGCGACAACTGGCTCACACTCCTCAGAACTCACTGACCCTCATCAAGGCACCATACAAAGATATCTTCTTAGAACGACCCTCGGACCCCCAAAGACAAGATGGCGCCTGGCCGTACCACAGGAAAGACCAAACCTCCACCTACCACTTCTGCAGGCACGGTGGAAGATAACAATACGAGACTCAAAGACCCCGGGGGTGAACCCTCGGCCTCATCCGTGAGCTCAGTCGCACCGCTAGATGCAGGCGCTAGGGAATCTCAGTCAGTCTCACAGCCCCTGTCAGGAGAGCCCATCAGAACGGAAGCTACAGCCCTCCTTTCTACCTTCAGAATGGATTTTGAATCATGGGCAAGCAAAATGGAAGAATCCCTTCACGTGGAGTTGAATGCTCTTAGACAACAAGTCACAGCAAATGAGGAAGCAGTGTCAGTCTTAACCACTGCTCAAAATGACCATGAAGCACGTATAACAGCACTTGAAACCTCAAACGCGGCACACCTCCGTCGCCTACGCCATCAGCAACTCCGCATAGAAGACAGCGAAAATCGCAGTCGCCGAAATAACATTAGGCTGCAAGGCATAACGGAGGCAAGATCTGGAACAGAGCTGAAACCCACTGTCATAGCTATCCTCAATAAAGTACTAGGGAGGGAGGCAACATCACTAATTGAAATAGACCGTGTTCACAGAGTGGGAGGTCCGGAGGGGGCACGAGATGGTCGCCCCCGAGATGTTCTTTGTCGGGTCCACTACTTCACATTGAAGGAAGAGGTCATGCGAAAGGCTTGGAGCCTGGGTTCATTAGACTTTTTTGGAGCCCCTATACACCTATACCCGGACCTGTCTCGCAATACGCTGTACATGCGTCGTGTGGTGCATCCTCTCCTCGACCTTATACGACAAGCCGGAGCTTCATACACATGGGGACACCCCTTCAGCATCAAGGTGACCAGAGGAGTCAGCAGGTTCACGCTATCAGACCCAGATCAACTGCCGGACTTTTTCCTCTTTATCGAGCAAGAACCGGTAGATGTCTTAAACTGGCTGGATCCTCCGGACGATCGAGTACGACTTGATGGGACTTGGCTCACTCCCACAACGCCGTAGACGTCTTAGGTCTAGATCAGCCTCCTCCGGCCCGGGGATAAGGGGACCTACCTCCCCAGAAGATTGATACAACAGCTTGCTGGGGACTGATGTCTTGTACCGCCTCGACCTGTCTTCCATTCTACAGAGAGGTCCCGGTGGTCTTGCTATATTTCTGGAGTCATGTTTTATATATGACCCTCAGACTGTGTCTTTCCTCTTCTTTAAAATCAGAGCTCTCTAGTAGTCCTGGAAAGAGGTTTTGTAAGTATAGGACTTGGAAATATTAGCTCTTTCCCTGCTCTTTGCCGATTTAATAACTGGCTGGGGTTCGGGAGAGAGCATAGGTAATAGTCACTCTGTGACCCTCACTGTAACGGGCGCCAGGTAATGCCACTTTGCACTAAATCGTTTTTTCTATGTTTTTATGTTCCATTCCAAATTTTTCTCTCTCACCCCCCCTTTGATGTATGTGTTGGGGGGTTGATGGTGGGGGTGTGGGATGCCGCTCTGGGGGGCTCTGACCACCGATTTTACTTAATCTCTGCCTCGCGAGATACAGGTCTTAGGGTGCCACCCACGGGTGGTTGGTGGCGTCCGTGGGCGGATCCTCCGCTCCCCCCCCGCCCTATATACATGTATATGGTGGGTTTAGCTGAATAATCTTTCTACACACAGGAACTAATATAAGTGTTATAGTTATGTGCCCTTAGGCTAAATACCTGAATCTTATCCACAAATTTAGTTGGATGTTCCCAACTGTTATCATCAAAAGTAGTTCATAGAAATGGGTTTCTATTATTTTGATAAATAGGTAAAGACAAACACATTCACAAGTCTGAACCAACTGGCCTTATATATCTGATGAGATTTAGGAATAGAGGCTTTGTACCAGAAGGGGAATAACAAACATAGCAAGGTTTAGTTCACAGTCCCTTACCCCACCCATGTACTTCTGTGTTGCGGTGGGAGTCATTTCAATCCCACCCAGAAGATATTATCCTTATTCTTATAGGAAAAAGTTGTCGCTTGATTCACAAGCGGATCAAATGTTCAGTGTTCGACATATAATTTTTATTTGCCTGATTCGCTGTCGGGACCACGACTCAGGTCCATTCGTCTCGACCTCCCCCCCACGATAGGACGGGCACTGTTTGTGCCTAGCACGTGATATTTCACGCAGTGTTCTGCGTTAGCAGACTCACTAGTATCTCAGACACATATTATTAGGTGTCTTTTCCTTTAGTTTTTTTTTTTTTTTTTGTTCTTTGTTTTTGTTTTGTCTTTCCCCTTCTCTTATCTTTATTCTTACCAAATTGCCCTATTCCTTTCTCCCCCTCCCCACACTTGGGTATTCACTTTTTTATTATTTTGCTCAGTACTGCTCTCCACTCTGCAAACCTTCCTCCCTTTTTTTTCTATAACCTATAGCACCCCAGCATGGCTCACACGGTGACCTCACACCCGCAGGTGAAATTGTGTTCATATAATGTAAATGGGCTTAACATTGCCTCCAAACGTGGGCAAATTCTATATCAGATGCACAAAAGACAGGTTAACGTGCTCTTACTGCAGGAGACCCACTTCCAATCTGACTCCACTCCTTCCTGCTCCAACAGATACTTTAATAAGTGGTTCCACAGTACCAACCCGACACAAAAATCTAAGGGAGTATCTATTGCATTTCACAAAACACTCCCTATCGAATTGCTTGACTATATGACAGACCCACAGGGCAGATACGTCTTTGTAAAGATATCCCTTTGGGGGACTAAATTTACAATAGCCAATATTTATTTACCTAACACACATCAAGTCCCTTCAGCCTTGCAGTATTTAAAGATTCTGGCAGATTTTGCTGAGGGTAAACTCATACTTGGAGGGGACTTCAATACTCCCCTGGATCCATTATTGGATTCCTCAGCATCCCGTTCCTCTGTTTCCTTTCCTAAACTGCGGGTTCTAAAATGTGCCATATATAACATGCATCTTGTTGATGTATGGCGGATACTATATCCGGAATATCAAAACTACACACACTTCTCCAGCGTGCATCATTCCTACAGCCGTCTAGATTACTTTTTAATAGACCACGGCTGCTTAGACTGGTCCCCAAAATGTGACATAGATCCTATGGTTTGGTCCGACCACTCACCAATATCCCTGGCGCTTGCGGTCCCTTCTACCCCAATAAAAGAATGGACCTGGCAGTTAAATGACTCATTACTAACTGAACCAGGCTTCGACGCACAGATAGCAGAGACTATAACTAACTTTTTTGCGGACCACAGCTCTGACGACACTTCACCACCGATTCAATGGGAGGCATTAAAGGCGGTCTTGCGGGGTAGATTTATCCAATTGGGCGCTCGCCTGAAAAAAGAACGCTCAGCCGCAATAACTGCGGTGGTACACAAACTCAAAACGCTTGAGATTACTCATAAGCGTTCCCCCACGGCAGAGGTGCTTGCGGAGGTTTCTACCTCTCACACTCAGCTTAAGGAACTATACGAAGCGTCAGCATGTACATTTGCGAACAAACTAGCCTTTCACCAATACAAATTTAAAGATAAATGTGGTAGTTCGCTAGCTCGCACCCTACATTCCAAACAACCTAACACCTTTATACCTCACATTCAAGACAGGACCGGGAAGACTGTCTCAGCGCCTGCCGAGATGGGACAGGTATTCCAAGACTTCTACCAATCCCTATATAGCATACCTTTGGCAAACCCCAATGAATCTACATCCGGTACAGCAGAAACACAGGCATCATATATTGCACAAACTGCACTTCCTACTTTAGATGATGCAACGATAGAGGATCTTGAGGATCCAATATCGGAAGATGAGGTAGCCCGCGCCACTGCATCTACCCCATCTGGAAAAAGCCCGGGCCCTGATGGCTTCACCCCAAAATTCTACAAACAATTTGCCCCCCTCCTTACCCCCTTCTTAACAAAAGTGTTTAACTCCATATCTGAGAGCTCGGTATTCCCGCCGCAAACACTAGAGGCTCATATAACCCTCATTCCAAAACCAGACAAAGACCCGACTATTTGTGCCAATTACCGACCCATATCACTGATAGGAGTAGATCTAAAGATATATACGAAGGTGCTAGCTAATAGACTACAACCATTATTACCCCGCTTAATACACCTAGATAAGGTGGGCTTTGTGAGTGGAAGAGAGGCGAGGGATAACACCCTGAAAACACTTCTCATTACGAATTACGCTCGGACACATAATGTCCCATTGTGCCTCCTTACGGTTGACGCAGAGAAAGCGTTTGACCGTGTCGACTGGCAATTCCTTCGCCTCTGCCTACAGCAGTTAGGCCTAGGCCGGAACATGATCTCCAGAATAATGTCCCTCTATACAACGCCCTCCGCTAGGATCAGACTAAACGGTTCCCTATCTCCAAAATTTACTATCCACAATGGAACGAGACAGGGGTGCCCCTTGTCCCCCATTCTCTATGTTCTAGTTATGGAACATTTGGCCATTGCCATTAGAAACAATCCGGCTATCCATGGTATTAATATAGGCCCTATACATACCAAAATGGCTCTATTTGCAGATGACCTACTCATGTTTGTCACCCAACCGTATCCCTGCCTGCTATTATGCAAGAATTTAGGAGATATGGAAATGTTAGTAACTTTAAAGTTAATCATAGTAAGTCAGAAATTCTCAACATCTCACTTCCAAAGGCGGCTCTCCAACAGCTCTCAGCCTCCTTCCCCTTTAAGACAAGCTCTACTACTATTCGGTATCTGGGAATCCATATTCCAACAGACGCATCCCAACTATTTTCCAGTAACTTTACCCCTCTACTTCTCAGAACACAAGCAGATCTGGCTTCATACGCGTCTAAACAGCTCTCTTGGTTGGGTAGGGTAAATGTCTTGAAGATGGATGTTCTCCCTAGATTTCTATATCTTTTTCAAACCATCCCCATATATATTCCCACCTCGTTCTTTCAAAAGCTTCGACAGATTTTTTCCAAATTCATATGGAAGGGAAACCGCCCCAGGATAAAATATGACACAATGACCCTCCCGAAGGTCCGGGGGGGGAGCGGGGGTCCCGGATGCTTTTACGTATCATAAGGCGGCGATACTCACACGTATCGTAGACTGGTTTCATCACTCCTCCTCCAAGCTGTGGGTCCAATTGGAGGGGCATCTCACTGAGGGTGATCTTTGCGCCCTGCCGTGGACTCCTACGGCGCAGCGTAAGGACAGTTCATTCTCTACGGCTCTTACTCGGCAAACCCTTCGGATTTGGGATCATCTGACTTTAACTGGTAAACTATCTAAACAACAGGGCCTAATGACACCTCTCTTTGGAACTCCGGCTTTCCCCCTGGCAGTTCACAGTAACAGATTTGGACCATGGAATAGGGATAGTCATAGACGCTTAGCACAGGTTTTACGAGCTGACCCATCTCTGAGAACAGACATACCCCCCCCAGACGAACAGAGGGCCCCCAACAATGTGGATACAGAGGGGTCAATTAATGTCATATGTACGTACTTTCTCCTCCATCTCTGAGATCCTGGCTGACCCATCAGACTTTGACGAACTACTTCTACAATCAGACCCGCCCGCCCACGTAGTATCATTGCTGTATCCCATACTACTAAACATATCTGCCCCAGACCTTCCAACATACACGCAGAAATGGGAAATGGATCTACAACACTCCATCTCCCCTGCTGATTGGCAAAAAAGCTTTATACTGACACATAGGATTTCCTTAGCGACTAAGTCCCAAGAAAAAGGATTTAAGCTACTAACGAGGTGGTACAGATGCCCAGCGACTATCCAATGGTTCAATCCATCCTTGTCAGATACCTGCTGGCGGTGCATGTCCTCTAGAGGGACAATGCTCCACATCTGGTGGGAATGTCCTCCAATCAGGAAACTTTGGCAAAAGGTCTTTGATCTATACAGCAGGCTGATGGCGACCTCAATTAAACCTACTCCAGAGATAGCCCTACTATCTCTGCTCCCAGGCCCCCTCAAAACGATTAAAAAAGATATATTGCGCCACTTTTTAGCCGCAGTCAGGACAGTGATTCCCCGCCACTGGAGAACAACAGTGGTACCCTCTTTGGGCGACTGGGTTGTGGAGATGGATCATATTAGAGATTTGGAACGTCTGTTGGCGCAGGAAATGGAGAAGGAGGAACAATTTTCCATCACCTGGACCGCGTGGGCAATGTTTCGTTATTCCGACGACTTTTCCATATGGGTCAGAGATGCCCCATTACCATCTACTGGCTAGCCATGCTGGGGTGCTCCACACTTTTTTCATACTCCTTTGCTTTCTCTCGCAGTGATTCTCTCATCCCTTCTTTTATATATTTCTCTCTCTCTGTTTTGAACTAGGTTTTCTTAGTATGTGAACAAAGACCATATACCCAGATTAGTTTAACGACATAAATACTTTATATAAGTGAGCAAAAAAGGTCCCGACAGCTTATCATGTAGGGGGAGTTCCCTCTGTCATTACCAATACGCAAAACCACATGAGTAAACTTATATTGGATCCCACGCATATAACACACTGCCCATGTGTCTAAAGACCTTTGTTTACAATGTGATATTTTGTTGTTTAACCAGAGACTTTATGTCAAACTATATACAGATGCTCATATATGGTATAGATGTATATCATTATTTTCTTCTTTTATACACAATTCATGTATTCACGTGATGTAAGAATTCAATGTAGCAAACTTTTTCTCTCTGTTACATTTCCATTTGTATTATGTTTCTCTTTTTTCCCTGAAATAAACTAAGATTGAAAAGAATGCGCCTTACATTTGTGGTCATTGGGAAGAATTCCCCCCCTTACAGATAGCTAAAAAAATAAAAATTTGGTGTCAAAGGTTACTTATCTGAGAGGCAGAACTCACGTATTGATCAAGGATCAAGGACCTAGCAACCTCTGTAGGAACTTTAGGGCTCCACATAACCCTGGTTGAGAAACCCTGCCCTAGAGGAACACTTGAAATAAATTTCAGGTCCTGGGAAAACCCTTCTAATACCAATTTATTGGGCGACAGTGGGGGAAAAAAGGGTCTGCCCCCTATACAGTGGTGGTCAAAATACCACCCTTTCAGATAGGTAAAAGATAATTTGTGTCATGCCACTGACTGTCAGGCTTCGGAACTATGCAGGCACTAAAATATGGAGTTCAATTAGCCACAGCTCAAGGAACCCCTGACAACCTCTAGAGGGAACCAGGGTTGGGAATGGCTGATCTAAATTCTTCTTCTTCGTTGTCTGATTTTCACATGCAACTTTTGACTTTACATCAAATAGCAGTGTCATCTAGAGTTCATAACCAGTACATACTCCGCAGTGAAACCAGTAACATCTCCAATCTCCTAAAGGAGCGGCCTTACCCCCTTAACAACCTAAGATTCAATACAAGCATATACACTATTTGGCCAAAAGTATGTGAACACCCTTCCAAATGAGTTCAGGTGTTTCCAGTGAAGAGTACTGTAAATGCTACAGCTTACAAAGACGTTTCAGAAAATTGTGCACTTTCAACCTTGTGACAGCAGTTTGGGGTGGTTGATTTTCTGTTCTAGAATTATTGTGCCTCTTTACAAAGCCAGGTTCATAAAAACATGATTTGAACTCCAGAGGCCTGCACAAAGCCCTGACCTCAACCTTCTTAAACACTATTGGGATGAATTGATATGCGAGTTGTGAGCCAGGTCTTCTGATCCAAAATAAACATTTTTTTGTATTATAGTGTGTGTGCATTACTTTACTGTGGTTTATTCACCCATGGTTTTGATGGTATACCATAAATGCACTGAAAAATTCCAATACAAATGACTGAAAGGCATTGCAGGTGTGCTTTCAAACATGATCCTGTTCTGGGACATTGAGAAACACTTAAGCAAATCCCACAGCTGATAATTATAATTTTACACATTACATTAGAATATATTTTTTCTAGCTTTGTAACCTTGATTAATGATCTCTTTACAGATGATGTATGATTAAAGCTTACTTAAATCAAGCAGGGCTGCTATGCAAATGTTTTTTAGCACAAATAACTTTTTATATCTGCTAGGTAATATTCAAAAGGTAAATTAAAGGAAGTGTGCTTTGTGCGCCAAGACTGGAAAAACTGAGTTCAAGGACTTAATTTATGTAATTTCAGCACTGACGTGGGACAGCATTTCCAGTAGTAGGACTTCCTGTGGAAACAGGCTTGTCCCAAGCTACTTTTGTTACTATAAAGATTTGCATCTGTTATTAGGTTTTCACCAGAGTTTGAGTTTGAAGAAGATATGAAGAGAATGCTGACACATTGGAGATGATTGAAGGACAAGTATTTTCTTTCCAGGCAAATGGAAACTTTGAGATCTATAAACCTGACCTCCTACTTTAGAATCCATGTAGGAAATGAGCATCCATACTTCCTCTGTAAAAACAAAAGTATTCCTAGAAAGAAGGAAATTATTTCCTTTACTGTACCAAACAAACATCTAAAATTACTTTCCTGACTAATTACCATAGTTTATACATGTAATCGTGTTTTGTGTAAAGGAAATTACATTGTTCCACACTTAGTAGGAACAAACGATAGGTCTCCTCTCCCCTAAGCCTCGGTTCACACCAGAGGCGGCACGACTTGCAGGTCGCCTCACCGAGGCGACCTGCGCACGACTGCCGGGGCGACTTGCAAAACGACTTCGGTATAGAAGTCTATGCAAGTCGCCCCAAGTCGCCCCCAAAGTCGTACAGGAACCTTTTTCTAAGTCGGAGCGACTTGCGTCGCTCCCCTTAGAACGGTTCCATTGTACTGAGCGGGACGCTACTTGTCAGGCGACCTAGGTCGCCTGACAAGTCGTCCCAGTGTGAACCGAGGCTGACAGAACAGGGATTTGTGTGTTTACACACACAAATACCCGTGCTGGCTCTCATGCACATGATCACGTGTGGCCAGCGGCGTTTGCGCCTGCCGGCTATGCGCATCGGGTCCCCTGCCGTGAAGCGGGCATGCTCATTTTGCTCAGCCGTGCCATTCTGCCGCAGTATATCTGCGTGAGGCGGTCAGCAAGTGGTTAAAAAGATATTTGGCAACCCAATTTTATTGGTATGGAATTCAAAAGTCCCAGTGGTAGGAATAACATGTTTATTAATTTAATAATACTGTGATGAAAACCAGTATGGAATATACAGAAGATCATAGAACACAGAATTCACTCTGTAATACTCTGGGCAATCCAGGTTAAATACTAATCAGTTGTATTCTGGTTGTTCTTGCTTTCTGTTACATTTATTGCACGAAAGCAAGGACTAGCTCTGGGTTTACTAAGAACTCAGGTTCAGACTAAATTTCACTTCTTTGGAGGCTTCGATTCAATCCGAACCTCCAGGACGTTTGTTTGGAATTATCCATGTAGCACCCAATACTTTAGGTAGGTGCTAGAAGTAGGATTTTTGTAGTGCAGGTACATTAAATCAGGCCTAGCTGTAAGCTAGGCCTGTTTGTTTTGATCTGGCTGGTGACTTACAGATAGCGTCATCTTTAGATTACATCCCTTCTGCTTCTAGAGGGTTCTAGAAGGAAGGAGGGGAAGAGAGGTGGAGCTGTCTGGGGTGTCTCAGGGAGCCCTGACTGATCCTCAACTAGGATTGTCAGGGGACAGGCCTCCTTGATACACCCAGGGTCAGCCCAGCTGGGAAGGAGTTATCGGGTGGAAGAAGCTGGAGATGGAGCACTAGGTTGTCAGAGCCTTTATGGCACTGCCCAGTCTGGGGGGGCGACCTTGGGCCTGAGGGGTTCCGGTGCAAGTCAGAGCCTTCCTGAGAAACAAAGGAGGATCTGGACAGGAGGCACAAAGAGGAACTGAGAGACAGCGGGAGCTAGTGTGGCCTGGCAAGTCCCTAGGAGGCATCCCCCGGAGTGCAGCCAGGAGGGCTGGTGAGTGACAGGCACAGTTGGGAGACCTGGGGAGGCATGCCGGAGCAAACTGGGAGAGTGCAGTCTGAGATGGATGTAGAGCCAGCGGGAGAGACTGTGGTGTCATGGGTGTCATGACTGGGAGCAGTAGTCCACCAAAGTACAGCTCAGGGGTGGATCCAGGGGGGGGGCAACGGGGCATTTGCCACCCCTGAGAAATTTGTTGGGGGCCTGGCAGGTGAGAGAGCGGGCGGCTCCGCAGGTATCTCTGCGTGCGAACCGGGCAAACAGTCAGCTCGTGGTTTGCGAGCAGTCAGCGTGAGTTGTGGGCGGGCGGGCCGGGCTGCCGCATCAGTGTGTGGGCGGCTCAGCGTGAGAGCACAGCCGGCCAAGCACAGCTGGCCAATCAGCTAGCCGAAGGACGGGGAGCAGAGAGATGAGATCATCTCTCACCGCCCTGCATCCTTGCAGTAACCAAGTTCCGCCCTCACTGTGCAGGCAGCGTGAGCAGCAGAGAGATTGCATTATCTCTCTGCTGCCTGAGTCTGGGACACAGCAAGAAACAGACAAAACACCACCTTAGCAGGCAGGTGACTATCCGCAAATTGTGGCAGGTGATGTGGCAAGTGGACAATCCGCAAGGTGTGGCAGGTGACGTGGACAATCCGCAATGTGTGGCAAGTGACGTGGCAAGTGACAATCCACAAGGTGTGGCAGGTAACGTGGCAAGTGACAGGTGACGTGGCAAGTGGGCAATCCGCAAGGTGTGGTAAGTGGAGAATCCGCAATGTGTGGCAAGTGACATGGCAAGTGACAATCTTCAAGGTGTGGCAGGTGACGTGGCAAGTGACAATTCGCAATGTGTGGCAAGTGATGTGGCAAGTGACAATCCGCAAGGTGTGGCAGGTGACGTGGCAAGTGACAATTCACAATGTGTGGCAAGTGACGTGGCAAGTGACAATCCGCAAGGTGTGGCAGGTGACGTGGCAAGTGACAATCCACAAGGTGTGGCAGGTGACGTGGCAAGTGACAATCCACAAGGTGTGGCAAGTGACAATTCGCAACGTGTGGCAGGTGACGGTGGAAAGTGACACACTCGGGGCTTCCACTGATTCTGCATTATGGTGAGTTGAACCATTTCATTTTATATTACAATGTAATAATAGAAATAATGCGCTTCAATCATCCTGACACCATAACAAGCATGGTGCAGTGATGAATGAAGCGCCAACATCAGCCATTTCCCAGATAAATTGCCCACAAAAAAACGTATTTCTGACAGTGCCCCTCCCGAGACAAGACTCTGGATCCGCCCCTGCAACCTGGCCTGTATGATCTGGCCTTGCGGCCCCTGCTGGGATCAAACTGGCCTGACCGGAAGGGTTGCTCTCTCTTCCTAGATGTCTATGGTAATAGACCTGATTTTTACCTTTGACCCATTTGATTGCCTCTTCTAGGGTCTTTCCGAACAACATTTTGCCGTTTTATGGAATGTTGCATAATGCTTGTTTGGATGCCGCATCTGCAGTCCAATGTCGGAGCCACAGCATCCTCTTTGCGGTTACTACGTGTGCCATCAGTCTTGCTAGTAATCTTACCAGATTTATGGAAGACTCAGCTAGGAAAGCCTTTTGTCAGGTTGAGCTGCTCCAGAGCCTCAATGACCTTTGCTGTCTCTACTCCAGCCCGCAGTGCTGTCTCCACATTCACGACCCAGAGCTTTAGGGCCCTTGAGACCGATGTTAGGGCTATGGATGGACGACAGGCTGCTCCAGCCACAGCACAGATCTTTTTGAGATCGGAAACTGTCTTCCTATTCATTGAGTCCCTAAATGTTTTGGAATCCTCCAGAGGGAGGGAGACATGTCTTGCAAGGCGCTGTAGGGGTGTATCAGAGCAAATGAATGGATAGCGTTTAGCAAAGCGATTCTGGATTCTTGCATTACTTTCTGGCTTTTCTTATTCATCCTCCATTAATTCCAGGATCTCCTTCATGAATGGAAAGGAGGGCCCCTGCTTCCTTAAATTTGGAAAAAATCTTTTAACCTTCTCTGGAGGTTTAGAGTCCTGATCCCATTCTATGGCCTCTTTTATGGCAGTAACATATGGCTCAATCAGATGGAAATCGAACAATTGCTCAGGCATGTCCTTTGCTTCTGACGGTGAGCCTGATAAGATCTCACAGATCCTTGGAGATTTTTGGCCTTGATCTGTGGAGGTACCTGCTTTGGGCATGTTTCTAGAACAGGCAGCGCTAGGGCTAGATGTATGCTTTCGGCCACTGTCTCATGGATATAGTCATTAACGCTCCGCGTTTCTGCTTCTTTCCGTGGCCACATCTTTCATGCATTCGCCACATAGAAGTTTCCCAACAACAGCAGGTGCTGTACAAGCCCAACATAGGTCATCTGCTGGCCTCCCAGTCTGTGTTTGCTTCTACTGCTGGAGATTTACTGCAGCTTAGACCCCGGGGAGATTGAATTTTCTGTTTGGAATGAGAACCCGGTGGCAGGACATCTTGCTTCAGTAACGTTTTTTTTTAGGGCTTCTGCTCCTAAAAAAGATTAAGCAACACATCACTCATGTGTGTAGCACTTTTTTATACTTCTAGTCCCCCCATAGATCCCCCTACCTTCCGCAGATCTTCTTGTGGCGAGGTCATGGCTAAGGACAGAACAAAAAGAAATTCTTTTAGTACCAGAATGCATCTGTAATTATCCTCTTCCCCTCCCTCCCTTCTTCATACTTTTTTTTTTTTTTTGTGCACTGCCCCCTTAAATTGTCGGCTATCTTAACTGCAGCAACCAAGCTAGGAATTGCAGGATGACAGAGAAGCCAGGTGCAGCAGTTATCGGACACTTCAGCCAAACCTGTCTGGAGAGAAGAGAGGAGAGATAGAGTAATGAACTAGCGTACAGGCATTGGGATTCTGTGGGGACCACGACACTACCTACCGGATTACACAGACTGTCATCCATGGCACCCAGCGCCACCGCTGCTGTGGCTTCCAGTTCTATAGTGAGCCGATAACCCTGGCAACACATGGCCACTCCCGCTAAGCTCCATCATCCAATACCTGTTCATCCTCCAGGAAACATGTTGTGTTGTCTAGGGGCTGCTTGTGTCCATGAATCACAGATATCCAACCTGGGTCATCTTCAGTGACAGCTGGCCCTTTGATGTTATGTAACAGGACATTTGAATTTGCAGAGAGTCTAAACATTTTGGAACATTTTCTACCAGAATGAAAATAAAAACAAAGAAAAAACCTACAATAACACCAGCCGCTAAAATGGCTTCCTATCAACTCTTGTCTTAAACAAAATGTTTTCAGCTGCTAATAACCCCCTTTCAGGTGGACTAAACCTAACAATTTTTCCACCTGAACAAAAAAATAACATGAATGAATAAACAAATAATAAAAATAATAAATGTAACACATAAAAATAAGAGGAAAAAAAATTATAACAAATCATAATAAAAATAAATAAAAAATAACAATCCAGAGGCTTATCCTTGAAAATACTAAAAATATATCAAGGTCCGCTATAATATTCCAAATATGAAGGCCAAATCTCTGAAACTCACATCTAAACCTTATTCATAGCAAAGAAACTAGAAACATCTTACCATCCATGCAGCTCACTAAAGGCTGCTAACATTGTTTCCCCAAGTGCTATATTTGAATAAACATGCGGCTACCTACATTTTGAGTTTATGCAGCTGTTCTACATACTGATGCCTTTCCTGTCTCAAATGACTATTTTTGGTTTGAAGTCTCAGCATCTGGGTCTTAAACGGGACACGGGTTTGATTACTATGACCTCTATGCCTTGGATTGCTACCCCATCTTGCAGAATAAACTTCATAACGCCTTGATGTAGTTTTAGGGTAGTGCGATTTCCTTTGCATATTATTAGCCACCAAACAATATTTTGCGATGTGACCCCCCACCTTTTACACAAAAAGCACCTGAGAGCTGGTCTCCCTGCATAGGCCCTTCCCTGAGCATATGGCGATGGAGACTCACATTGCTGCATAACATTACTATGATTGGAATGAACAGACTTTACACTTTCATTGTCTGAGGAGTCACTAGCAATGGACGTATCAGAAGTCTCCACTGTTTTAACTCCTGAATCAATTTCAAGCGCAGTTATCGCACTTTTATTTAAATATTCCTCATTCAAATATCCAACATTGATTCCTACCATAGCAACAACACTTGCAGCAACAAGAGCATTTGGCTTTCCTACATGTCATTTCAGAGCTTTTATCTCTGCTAAGCACTGAGCATGTGTGGAGAATAACTCCATTATGGCAGACTGGGCTTCATGTAATTCCCCCCTAAGAAGTATTATAATACGCTCATTCTCAGCCTCTCTTTGATTCAAAGAGGCAATACAACTTTCTCTTCGTTTACACGTTTCCTCTAATTCATTCATTTTCTGTTCCTATACACATTTCTCAGTCACCAATTGTTCAATGTTATCACAAACATTTGCATCTGCCTTTGCAACCATTGTTAATATATTCTTAGTTACACTTCGTACCTGCTCCAATAATTGCTTTCTTCTCAGTATACCATTGCCTTTCTTTTCCTATAGCAATGCCTCTAATTTTCAATAACAGGCATACAACATTGGCCATTCTCGCTTTTTTGCCTTTCTACGAAGAAGGTTTATGTTTTATCTCATCATTATGAATATTACATTGTCTCAATACATCACAAAATTGTTTGGTTAAAGCGTTTTCTGCCACAGTGTTGAAAATTACACAGGCATGTTTTTTAAGGAACATTGACTTGCTAATTAGGTCCATACTGAAGGTTGCTTAACCAGTCTATACACAGCAGTTGCTTACGCAATGCACACACAGATAAACACACAGATAAAGCTGTTTACAAGCTAGCACTGACTTGTAGTTCCACACAAGACATGCACTAATAATCAATGCCTTACTATCTCCTTAATACCACTGATTTTAGTCCTCTTATCTCAGATCGCAGGCCACATTGGAACAGAGAGCTATTTCACTCTCATGTGGAAAAATTAAATAAATTAATTAATTAGATTAAAAAAACAACAAAAAATAAATTAAAAAATATATATTTCTCTTACTTTCTCCTCAAAGATGTCTGGTTTACCCTGTCAATCTGCAGGCTATATCAGTTACCCAAGGGTGATCATCCCCTCACTCGCCATCACACATGACCAGCTACACAGGCCTAAAACAATTTGCATCAGCAATACAATAAACGTTAACACATACACATATACCAGCCAAAAATCTCACCAGGTTTTGCGCATCCATTTCACTGATGAAATATTTCATAGAACTTTCAGGACCACTTAAGCAGGGCTTCAGAATTCACAAACCAACGCAAATCTTGTCCACAGTAGAGAAGGCTTTAAGTTCTGGGTCTAGTTGACTCCTTAGCTTATATCCTTAGCACACAAAAATACATTAGGGTTTGGATTCTGTGCAGAAATAAACTCCACCTGCCTTCTGGGGTGGCCTCCTAATGTTAGCTATGAAAATAAACACACTGCTGAGTAAAACGACGTCTTATTTATTTCCTAAGGAAATAGGAAATGCTAACATAAAAACACTAAAGGAAAATATTACAAAGCATAAAACAAAGATCATCAATGATACTTATCGTAAGGCAGTCCTCTAGATATTGTCTCGTCAGCTGGGCTCAAAATGGCAAAAGAGAGCCATGAGGCTAAGAGAAGCAAGAGAGCGATTTCCTCTCTGTGAGCACTTTTCATTCGGACCCCGCCATACACCACACCCATCTAGTCTCCTATGCAATCAGGAAAGAGATAAGAATATCTGTCCTCCAGGAAAAATGCTGTGTTGTCTAGGGGGCGGCTTGTGTCCATGAATCACAGATATCCGACCTGGGTCATCTTCAGTGACAGCTGGCCCTTTGATGTTATGCAACAGGACATTCACATCTCTTCAGGGGGTCTTCCTCTACCCTTATACCTCCATCAGGAGGCCTGTGATGAATTCCCATTCATAATTCCTTGTTAAGAACACCCTGCTGGGTCAACTTGCAACTTCCAACTTAGGCCACTTGGCTGTATAAACCAGGAAGTGAAACTCCAGAAATATGAGGAGGACAGGGATTTATTTATGCTGGCAGAAGGTGGTCCTGAGGGTTATTGAGGAACAGTTAACCCATAGGGTGCTTACAGGAGGACAACCAGGAAAAATGATTTCCTGTGTCGCTCTGAGGTTCATCGTGGTTGTAACAATCTGTCAGTTTAAGCGAATCAGTTTTGAGTGTGTTGGTGTCGGCCACTTTAAGCCTGCTTTTCCAGCAGGCCACTGCATACAAGAGAGTGATAGCCACAATGGACTCATAAAATGTCTTCAGCCTCGTTTGGAAGATGTTAAAAGACCTCAGTCTTCTCAAAAAATAGAGGCGGCTCTAGCCCTTCCTATAGAGCACCTCATTGTTCTCGCTCCAATCCAGCTTATTATCTATGTGCACCCCCAGATACTTATAACTCTCTACTACATTCACATCCACTCCTCGGATGGAGATTGGGGTCATCGGTGCCTTCCTCCTTCTCAAATCCACAACCAGCTCCTTTGTCTTTGTCACATTTAGATACAGATGATTATCCTAACACCACGAGACAAAGTTCTCCACCACAGTATCTTTACCATCGCCGATTCATCCCACTACCATAGAGTCATAAGAAAACTTCCGAAGATGGTAACTGAAATCAGTGGTACAGACAGTAAAAACAGAGAGAAAGAGAACTGTCCCCTGTGGAACCCCAATATTGCTGATCATCCTATCTGATACACAGTCTTGCAAATGCACATACTGCACTCTTCCTGTTAGGTCGTCTACAATCCATGACACAAGGGAAACATCAAACTGTATCACTATTAGCTTCTCGACCTCTATCTGTTACCATATTGCAGCAGCATAAAAATTATGTGGCATTAGCTACACAAGACGTTGTGCTCATAAATACATGCGGTGCATTGTATTAGTAAAAAAAAGCCCTCTGTAGGTCTAATTAAAATTTTATAAAATGGTCAGTTGGTGTGCACCTACAACCTGGATACATACAAAGAAATTCTTCTGCTTAAAAATGTGTATTTACTCCAATAACTTATTTTTACAGCAATGCTTTTTTTGTTTTATGGATAGAATAAAAAAATAGTTTATGTACTCTCCACTAGAGTTGCATAGAAGCAATCATTCATAATAATGAAATAATATTTTCAGTACACTCCTACAGCACTGGAAATGTGAACTATGACACTGTCACTTCCCACTTATGTCCTGTGTCAGTTATTTGGAGACTGAGTATCTAGACAAAGAACCAGTTGCCTTGTACATACTGTATGTGTAAGGCATCACAGAATTACCCATTAATTTATATAACAAACCACCCAAGACATTTATTGGCAGTTTCTATTAGGGATAATAGCATTACAACCTTCCAGCAACTACTACTGTTCCCTAAACAAGTCTTGTTTATTGTCAAGACTTGTCAGTTTCCTGCTTCACCCAATTCATAACCCAGATATTTTATATAATGAGCGTCCATTAGTCTTCCTAGTGCAGAGCTATCATTTATACACACTAAATGCTCATCACTGGTGCAGGAAATGGACCTTGTGAAAAGGGTGAGGCCTGATTCTGCAGAACTGCAGCAAATGAAATTGTGCACAAATCACAGTGTGCTGAAAATGCAGCACATAATTGGCCATGGCACCATTCGCAACATAATTATCTCGCAAGAATGCCTGCCATAGACCAGAATCATAATATAAATCTCAGGTCTGAGTTGATATTTGATAAGGGCAATGCAAGTAAGCCCTAAGGGATTATTCTCAACGCTGTTTTTTCAAAACTACACCATAGCTAGCACAAACCTTATAGGGCATGCAGGGCATTTCCATTCACAATATTCATAATGGTGTGTGTAGCCCTAGTTTGTAGGGGTAATGAGAAATGACCCTCCCCAAACAGGATATTGTAATAAACCTGTAGGTAAAAAAGAGAACCAGAATCTTGCTAAGTGGAAGTGTGGGTTTGATAATAAAGTTGGCAGTGCCTCTACCTAGGACAGGGCTTCTGTGAATAGAGGGGATTCCCTGCATGGGAAATTAATCAGTAATCTAAACAAAGTAATTGGGAGCAGAATAAAGAACTACTGCAACCAGCATTAAACATCAACCACAGGCATATACAGTATCTCACAAAAGTGAGTACACCCCTCACATTTTTGTAAATATTTTATTATATATTTTCATGTGACAACACTGAAGAATTGACACTTTGCTACAATGTAAAGTAGCGAGTGTACAGGTTGTATAACAATGTACATTGGCTGTTCCCTCAAAATAACTCAACACACAGCCATTAACCTCCCTGGCGGTATGATTATTTCAGATTTTTGATGCTGAAAGAGGTACAATTATTTTGCACAGAAATTTGGCGTTTTATATTGTAAGCCTGTAATTCTTAGGAATAATTCACTTAAATCTGTCTAGTAGACATCCTGGGGATGATAAAGTTTGAAAAACTAAATCAAAAATTATAATATAATAAATAACTATAAATAATTATAACAAATAATAATATAATAATAATAAAAATTATTCAATAATGTAATCAAATCAAAAACACTGAAATTTGCTCAGTTGCAGAATTGTCGCTTTCGTTACTTTTAGTGTTTGATGACGGATTTCCCCACATATCACTCAATTCTGCAAGTGATTCTAATTTATTATCGCTGTTTTCTAGCTGGTCTAAAACTACTTTTGATGTAAAGGGACGGTTTTGGTTGCTATGGACAATCTCCAGTTTCCAGGCAGAAAGAACAGTTTTTATAATATAAAACTGCATGCAGGACACTGGACAGACCACTAGGGACAAAGAGGATGTGTAATTATTTGATACAGTACTGTAATCTGTAAGTATACTGTATCTGTACTCTGTTTTTTACTTTTTGAATTTGGCGCCGAACTCCGTCCCCGTGCGTCACAACGCTTGCAGGGAACGGAGCTCGGCACTGTGAATCGAGTGAGACACGGTGGCTCGCAGATCACAGCGGGGAGACATTGCAGGATCCAGGGGACAAGGTAAGTAACCTCTATAAGGATCCTGCGATGCAATCCCGAATCTGGCTCGGGGATACCGCTTTTGGTATTGAAAATCCACCCCGAGCCAGACTCAGGAATACCGCCAGGGGGGTTAATGTTTAAATTGCTGGCAACAAAAGTGAGTACACCCATAAGTGAAAATGTCCAAATTAGGCCCATTAGCCATTTTCCCTCTCCGGTGTCATGTGACTTGTTAATGTTACAAAGTCTCAGGTGTGTTACATTTTGTGTTATCGCTCTCACTCTCTCATACTGGTCACTGGAAGTTCAACAAGGCACCTCATGTCAAAGAACTCTCTGGGGATCTGAAAAAAAGAATTGCTGTTCTACATAAAGATGGCCTATGCTATAAGAAGATTGCTAAGATGCTGAAACTGAGCTGCAGCATGGTGGCCAAAACCATACAGCAGTTTAACAGGGAAAGGTTCCACTCAGAACAGGCCTCGCCATGGTCGACCAAAGAAGTTGAGTGCACATGCTCAGCATCATATCCAGAGGTTTTCTTTGGGAAATAGATGTATGAGTGCAGTTAGCATTGCTGCAGAGGTTGAAGGGGAGGGGGGGTCAGCCTGTCAGTGCTTGGACCATACGCCGCACACTGCATCAAATTGGTCTGCATGGTTGTCATCCCAGAAGGAAGCCTCTTCTAAAGATGATGCACAAGAAAGCCCTTAAACAGTTTGGTGAAGACAAGCAGACTAAGGACATGGATTACTGGAACCATGACCTGTGGTCTGATGAGACCAAGATTAACTTATTTGGTTCAGATGGTGTCAAGCGTGTGTGTCGGCAACCAGGTGAGGAGTACAAAGACAAGTGTGTCTTGCCTACAGTCAAGCATGGTGGTGGGAGTGTCATGATCTGGGGCTGCATGAGTGCTGCCGGCACTGGGGCGCTACATTTCACTGAGGGAACCATGAATGCCAACATGTACTGTGACATACTGAAGCAGAGCATGATCCCCTTCCTTCAGGGACTGGGCCGCAGGGCAGTATTCCAACATGATATCGACCCCAAACACACCTCCAAGACGACCACTGCCTTGCTAAAGAAGCTGAGGGTAAAGGTGATGGACTGGCCAAGCATGTCTCCAGACCTAAACCCTATTGAGCATTTGTGGGGCATCCTCAAATGGAAGGTGGAGGAGCGCAAATTCTCTAACATCCACCAGCTCCATGATGTCGTCATAAAGGAGTGGAAGAGCACTCCAGTGGCAAACTGTGAAGCTCTGGTGAACTTCATGCCCAAGAGGGTTAAGGCAGTGCTGGATAATAATGGTGGCCACACAAAATATTGACACTTTGGCCCCAATTTGGACATTTTCACTTAGGGGTGTACTCACTTTTATTGCCAGCGGTTTAGACATGAGTTATTTTGAGGGGACAGCAAATTTACACTGTTATACAAGCTGTACACTCACTACATTACATTGTAGCAAAGTGTCATTTCTTCAGTGTTGTCACATGAAAAAATATAATAAAATATTTAAAAACATGTGAGGGGTGTACTCACTTTTGCTTTATATTCGCTTTATATAAGAAAAGATTAAAAGCAGTACATACATTTAATGTACAGATTTTATCTGCAAAGGGCACGATAGGAGTCCTGGTGGAAATGTGCACATATATCGGGTATATAAAGTTATTTATTGTAATTTCAAGGTGAGAACAAAACAATACAGAGCTTATTGGGCATACCCAGGCTCGGTCACTACAACTACAAAACTAAGAAGAAGAAAAAAAAAGAAATAAAATTAAAAATAAAAAGACAATCTTGACCCACTAATTATCTTCTAAAAGGAGCTTCAACCTGGGGTCACACCAATTCTTTGTGGCTGGAGGGCACGAGAGCTTCTGTCTACCTCTTTAAGGCAGTCCTGACACACTCTTCAGGCCATAGTGCTGGAAGAGGATTTTCTATACCTTGGGTTGGCTTTCTGGAGCTTCTCTCACAGTATATTTCTGTCAGTAGGACATACTTGGCTCTTTAACCGAGGGAGAGGCCTGTTAACGCCTGAAAGCACTCTTTCAGTAGCAAAATACCTACCTGTCTAATGACCCTGACCTATAGGAACCATGTGGAACTTTGTTATGCAGTAAGCTCATAGTGCAGGGCCGCTGCAATACTGATATTTAGTCAAGTATAATAATAATGAGACATGAACAAGGGAGTAGCTATCTGATAGAAACAGGAAATGGCGCTTGATGCAGGGTTTGCAGCTATGGGCATGCTGGCATGCACCCTAGCCCATGGACACCCTATCTGTAAGCCGCTGGCTTATTAAACAATTTTCCTCCACTCTTCTTCCTACCTCCAACTCCTGGCAATCGTCTCATTCCATTTCCAAAATGGCCACAAGGGCAGTGCTTGCCCCATGTGAGATCTATCTACTTCACCTGCTCAGTGTAATGCATCATTCCCTTGGATGTAGACACTTAGCTTTGACTTCCACAATGGCCACTAGGATGCATACTGGAACACAGTGCAGCCACGACCGATCTGAAAGGAGAAGCAACACACAACTTAAAAGGACATTCACTGATAAATTCCAAAAATATAGAGAACATACTTGTCTTGGAAATGCTGCATCACAGTTCCATGGATTCACTCACTTCTTAGAAAGCAGGACTTAGACAAGGAAAGCACTTCTGAGGAAAATAGCCCTGGCTGCACTGCTGAATGTGGGGCCACTTAGCAGACCAGACCCAATCCCTAATTCTTAACGGCACCCCCATGCACTGGAAACAGCAGCTGAATTTCCTGTGCTTGGAACCTCTTCCCAGCATAATGTGAGCCTAGCCTTCGAGCAAGCAGGTTAGAATAGTTGCTATAGTCTTCTTTGATATATTAGTATATTGTGATCATATCCCCTTAACTCTCTTCTCTTCTCTTCTCTTCTCTTCTCTTCTCTTCTCTTCTCTTCTCTTCTCTTCTCTCCTCTTCTCCAGAGCTAATAAGTGTAATCTTTGCAATCATTCATAGATGGGGTGAAGTACTCTCATAGCTGGGGTCCTTGAGCTCCCTTATTAATTAAGTTGCCCTTCGCTTAATTTTTTCTAGTGCAAAGACATCCTTCCTGTGCATCAGTGAGCAAAACTGAACTGCATATTTAAGATGAGGCCAAAGTAGTGTTTTGCAAAGGGGTAGAAATATTGACTTATCTTTTGAAAACATCCCCTTATTAATATATGAGTACTCTGCTAGCTCTGTTATCTGCAGTTTGTCATGAGGGAGCAGAGTGACTACTCTGAAACGCGTAGAATGACGTGAACCAAAGATAGCCTGAAAGCATTTTAGTCCATTCCATATATGTGCTGCAGTTGCCTCTTTCTAGTCCTCAGCCAAGCCATGACCTGTTAACATGATGGCAGGTGGGACTTCCCCAGCCCCACCCAACAATCTGTAAACCCAATCCGCATTGTGTCAAACCAAAGCACCTGGTAATTACCTTTAGTGATCAGTGTGCCAGTGATAGATTATCCTATCTGTCCTTTTAATCACTGAGTACCCTACCACCAGTATCTGTCTCTTCTTGCCTATATACCTGCTCCCATTCTTTCTGAAACAGTCTATTCCCAGGTTGCACAGGAGATATCTGTTCCAGCAATGCTACTTTAGAATTGATATTGTCCAACTGGGCATATTTATTGAGACATATCAACTCAGAACTAGCCTCTCTAACACTTTCCCTTTACCCCATCATGTGAATCTAAATGTAAACCAACGACCTACTCCTGGATACTGCACTTCAATATCTCCACCCTCCTCTATACTTTCCCCAGCCAGCACTTGATGGTTAAGATTCAAACTCCTCTCCAAGTTGTCAATGCAGTGTTTGCAGTTGATTCTTTAGATCCAGTGTAAAAAAAAAAAAATGACAGAGCATAGGTAGAAGACAGAATTTACAAAAAATGACTATATTGTATACAACATACATTACAGTAAATCTCCCCCTAAAAAGGACTTCATCTCCTTCATTTGTAACTTTTTTTTTTTAGAAGATACTTTTCATGAACTGTTATTATTGCTTTCTACATTAGAAAGAAGTAGCAATATGCCCACAGTAATGTGACTGTCTTACATCAGAAATGGCATTAGTTAAGATGAAAAACGATGTATTGCCTCCAGATAGCCTTTTCTGAGAGACATGAAGTTCTGATGAATATGCTGATGAGATGCAGATGCAGTTTCTAATTGTAGTGCAGGGGCATCTCACCCTAGGAAATAAAACCATGACTATGACATTAGATCATGTAAGTCAGAAAAAATTCCTATACATCTTCATGCCAAAAGGAAAAATTTTAATGGCTTGGGGTGCATCATGATTGCTTTTTTTCTTTTTTTATGGATATTTTATATAGTTTTTGTATTATTAAAGGGAAATAATTCTTCCCACAAATTGTTCACTCATAACACTAGTTTTACATTGCACTGTGGATTTTATGTGTTTAGATCTTTTTATTGATTTTCATTGAAATAAATAACATTACAAAACATCTACAAACACATATAACATTTCTGCATCACCAACTACATAGAACATATAACATTCCTAGAGTAGACATACCACAAAGATATTTAAAATGTCATTTAATATATAATTATTCCTTAATCTATTAAAAAAAAAATGTTTTTTTCTTTTTTTTTCCTTCTTCTTCCCTTCCCTTCCCTAAATTTTTCTTCCGCTTGCTCTCTTTTCCCTTCCTTCCTTCTCCCTACTCCCTTTCCCTTAAAAGTGAAGTCATTTTAATTGTGATTTAATTTAAGTGTCAAAACTAAGGTAGCTACCCGTAGATATCACTGTAGATATCATTTGTAAAATCGTGACTATGACATTAGATCATGTAAGTCAGAAAAAATTCCTATACATCTTTATGCCAAAAGGAAAAAATGTAATGGCTTGGGGTGCATCATGGTTGCTTTTTTTTCTTTTTTTATGGATATTTTATATAGTTTTTGTATTATTAAAGGGAAATCATTCTTCCCACAAATTGTTCACTTATAACACTAGTTTTACATTGCATTGTGGATTTTATGTGTTTAGATCTTTTTATTGATTTTCATTGAAATTTCCTTCCTTCCTCTTCCCTTCCCTAAATTTTTCTTCCGCTTACTCTCTTTCCCTTCCTTCCTTCTCCCTACTCCCTTTCCCTTAAAAGTGAAGTCATTTTAATTGTGATTTAATTTAAGAGTGAAAATGAAGGTAGCTACCCGTAGATATCAACCCACTCCACTTAAATATACATGACCCCATACCAAATATTTTCCCAATTACCCTATTTCCTGGTGAGTTCCTACACCCTAGTAAGAGAAGAAGAAAAAAAAGGGGGGGGGGGGACTCTCCCTCCCTCTCTCCCTTAAAAATGAAATCATTTTAATTGTGATTTAATTTAAGGGTGGAAACTGAGGTAGCTACCAGTAGATACCACCCCAGTCCACCTAAATATACATGACCCCATACCAAATATTTCCCCAATTGCACTATTTTCTGGTGAGTTCCTACACCCTAGTGATATAAAGCTACACCCAGAGGGATCTCTGCGAACAGCATCGCTTCTTCAGTGCAGCGGATCAGAGGGTGCTCCAGGTCATCCAGAGACGCCTGCAATTCAGATTCCTGTGGGCTCCAGCGTGGCACGGCGGACGCCATTATCCAGAGTCAAGATACAGAGAGAAAGTTCCGGCTGGAGTCTTCTCATCATCTGCATTGCTGCCAACTTCATCTGGGTTTCGGAGTGGTGAGCGGGCATAGCCAATGGTATAGTTAAGGACACTGCTTTTAGACATCATTCACACAGTTCAGCTGGTGGTACTTGTAGTCCCACAGAAGTTAAATCCTATGTTATAACAAAAACTGAAAGCAGACACCTATGCCCCGTTCACATTACTGATTCATGTAGCCATATTGGATAACACCTTTAGGATTATAAAAGAAGGAAGTCATAATACAACAAGGATAAACCAAAGTTCTGCCAAGTTTGCTACACTCTGTAATCCAGGATTACTTTACAACATAAAGAGGCTAGCTGAAGATATCTGGATTTCAAGGAATACCCCTTTACCTTTTTATCATCCTTTTTCCTAATCTGCCTTAATTGCGTTGGACTGCTAAAGGGAGCCATCCTGTTTGAATGTAATAGTTTGCATAGTGTTTCTTCATATTGTGCAGTATTGACTGGCCTGTGAGTTGAGGAGGCAGAAGGGAGAAATCTGACACATAAGATATAGTGTCAGTTGTCTACCCTTCTGTTAACCTGTTCACATAGGTTTCTGTGATTGGGTTAACATTTGTGTTAATTTACAACCAAAGTAACTTTGCACTATTATATTGTTTCTTTGGATAAGTATAGATAAATAGCTTTGTGTGTAGGAGTGTTTCTTACTAACCGATAAAGTTGATATATACGTATTTTGTGTTTTATTAATACAGTAAACATATATGAACTGTTTCCTCAATACTGTGTGAGTCTTTATTTACTACTACAGCTGGTGAGATGGCTGAACCCAGGGTGTCAGACGTAAGGGAGTATTTGCAGAGTCGAGGTAATCAATGGGGTACAGAGTTTATTAGCAGCCCCCACGGGGGTACCGCTACAATTCTAAGACTACTAAAACAAATGTCAGTGTAAAAATATAAACCTTTCCTACCTTATAAGTTGACAGTGTCAGTCAGTAGAGCAGTGGACGGTGTGTGAACAGTGTCAGTAGGGCAGTGGGCGGTGTGTGGATAGTGTCAGTAGAGCAGTGGATAGTGTGTGGACAGTGTTAGTAAGGCATCGGACGGTGTGTGGACAGTGTCAGCAGAGCAGTGGATAGTGTGCGGACAGTGTCAGTAGGGCAGAGATTGGTGTCAGTAGGGACGTAGACGGTATCAGTAGAGCAGTGGATGGTGTCAGTAGAGCAGAGAAAAGGCGTCATTAGGGGAGAGGTCAGTGTCAGCAGGGCAGTGGATGGTGTCAGTAATTCAGTAGACATTGTCAGTAGAGCTGTGGTCAGTGCCAATAGGGGAGAGGTTGGTGTCAGTAGAGCAGTGGACGTTGTCAGTAAGGGAAAGGTTGGTGTCAGTAGGGCAGTGTAAGGTGTCAGTAGGGCAGTGGACGATGTCAGTAGGGGAGAGGTTGGTGTCAGTGAGGCAGTGAATAATGTCACTAGGGGAGAGGTTGGTGTCAGTAGGGCAGTGGACAGTGTCAGTAGGGCAGTGGACAGTGTCAGTAGCGGAGAGGTTGGTGTCAGTAGGGCAGTGGATGGTGTCAGTAGATCAGTGGACGGTGTCAGTAGAGCAGTGGATGGTATCAGAAGGGCAGTGGACAGTGTCAGTAGGGGAGAGGTTGGTATAAGTAGGGGAGAGTTTGGTGTCAGTAGGGTAGTGGACAGTGTCAGTAGGGGAGATGTTGATGTCAGTAGGACAGTGGACAAAATATTATTTTTTTTTACAATTTTTTAGGCTTCGATGAAATATCAGGGGTCTAAAAAGACCCCTGATGTCTCACTTTTGAGACAGAGAAAGGAATTTAGGACTTAGATTCTTCAATTCCTTTCTCTGCAGTCTCAGCTGCACTGGACAATGAATGAATTGGAAGTGTTCTGTGCTGAGCAGCTTCCCGTTCATTCACAAACTGAAGCAACAAACAGTTATTAGTAATCCTGACACATCTCAGCAGCCAATGGGGAGGTGAGAGGGGGGAGCTGGCAGCACTGCATGGGGGGAGGGGAGGAGTGAAAAGACAGGGGGGACCCAGGCAGCACAGAGAGAAGAGATAAGGGGTGGAGAGGGCGGCATTTACTAGAACCGATTGCCATTCACTGTATTTTTCTCCTTCAGCTGCTGAATATGGCTTTCAGTGGCCGCAGGAAGAAAATACAGCCGATCGGTCCTAGCAAGTGCCACCCCCGCCAACCTTTCTATCCAGGTCTGACTTTAAGGCAGCAAGGTAGCAGGCTGTATCCCCAGGGTCCGGATCCTGGCTCCCCTGCAATCAATGGCAGTGCGGGCTCACAGAGCAGCCAGTGATGTGGGAGCTTGGCTCTCTGTATATACAGCTCAGTGGCTCAGCCAGGTCAGTCCAGCCTGATCCAAGCAAATCCCAGCTAGTGTCAGCCCTGCAGACATTGGACCCTCTCAATTTGGCACCCCTCCAATTTAGCGCCCGGGACATGTCCCTCCCACCTCAGTTACATTTTATATATTTCCGGTTTTCTGTAAACTGATGGTGAACTAAGATAATTTATACTTTATAACATGTGGATGCAGTTTCTGGGTAATTAATTTTTAATAGTGAATCTTACATAAGTGCAACTCATAACATTCAAGCAAAAGATATAACACCAACATGTCAGAAATGTAAAAATAAAAGCAGAATCACAGAGTTGGAAAAAAGATCATCCCCTTGTGTCACTATTTTGTTGAACCACCATTTGCTTTAATTACAGCATTTAGTCTGTTGGGATATGTCTCTATTAACTTTGTACATCTAAACTGCAATATTTGCCCACTCTTCTTTGCAGAACTGCTCAAGTTCAGTTAAATTTGACAGTGACTGTTTGCAGAATGCAGTTTTTAAGTCATTCCACAGATTTTCAATGGGGTTTAAGTTTGGACTCTGACTGGGCCATGCAAACACATTCACCCTTTTCTCACAAAGGGGTTAAGTAACAATGCATGACCAATATGTTCTCTTTTATGATTTTTATGGTGATTCATAAAGAAACATTAGCATGTTTAATTGGATAACATTGGAGTGATTGATTTAGTATCATTAAAGTCCTATTGTAATTTAGAATTTTCAATATGCAGTGGTATATCCACAGTATGGCATGTATAGTCCACTTGAATGGGGGCGCCAAACAGGGTTGCCACTTGTATCATATTATATGGGGTTGTCCTGAATTTCAGTAGACCAAGCTGTGTCCAATGTCCGTTTATTATGGAATGCAGCTTGTCCCATATTTGCATGCCACACAGCCTCATGTATTTCAATCATTCAGGGAGGCAAGGTGTCATTTATTTCTTGGTGCTGGCAGCCAGTCCACCAGCACTGTGAAGCTTATGCAGAGTGGGCAGAATCTGGGGCAGTACCATCATTTAGAAGAAGTCCTGCTCTGTCTCTTGCCTTCCATTAAGACCTATGCCGCATCCCACTCTCTGCCATGCTACCATGAAGCTATGTGAGGTAGGACTGTGAATGGAGAGCTGTGAAGTGAAGGCGATCTGAGGACACTGATGTGAAGGGGGGCTGTGGTGTAAAAGAGGAATTTGATGTGAAGGGGGCTGAGGACACTGAAGTGAAAGAGAACTGTGAAGTAAAGGGGGGATTGTGATATAAAGGGGGGCTGTGTTGTGAAGGGGGAAGTTGTGATGTAAAGGGGGGAGCTGAGAACCATGATATAAAGGGGAGACTTTCTTGTGAGGGGGGCACTGCTATGTAAGGTAGGACTGTGCAGGGGGAGTTGTGACGTGAAGGGGATCAGAGGACACTGTAATGTGAAAGTGGGGGGGACCAGATGTGAAGAGGGCTCCTGATGTTAAAGGGGTTTTTTGATGTGAAGAGGGGTCTTGATGTTAGAGTGGGAGACTCTGATGTAAATGAGGGCATTCTGATGTATAGGGATGTTTCTGATTTAAATGGAGGGTGGCTTGGATGTGAAGGCAGGCTTCTAATGTTAAGGGGACTCCGGATGTGAAAGGGGGGTTCTGATATTAAGAAGACTCTGATGTGAAAGGGAGGATTCTGATGTGAAGAGAGGCTTCTGACAATAATGGATTCTGATGTGACAAGGTGTTCTGATGCCAAAGGGGCTCTGTTGTAAAAAGGGGAATCCCCTTGCAGCACCAAGAAAAGGGTGACATGTCAGTGCCTTTCAACCTATTAAATAAAGTCTCAGATGTTTGGGCAGGGGTGCAATTTTCGTAGATATACCCCTGTCAATATATATTTTTAGATGTTGGTAACAATACTATCCATTCATATCTTAGTTATAATTTTTTACATTTTAAAATAATAAAGTTTCATTTGTGTTGCAGCATGTCATTGTATGTATTCCTTAGTTTGCCATTAAGGGCAAACTTGAAAATAATATTAGAATACGGGGTTACTTGTATCATCGCCTATATTCACAGTTTAGTCCTTAGAATGCCTTAGATCAGGTCTAATTATAAACATTTTCATACATGATGCACACAACTTTCACCCAGGATTTACACATTTTTGTAATTGGATTCAATTGGAAAAATGTGTGACTCTTGGGTAAAGGCAACGGGTAATATACATGTTTTTGTTCATGTTAATAATACTGTGATGTGTTAAGCATGTGTTAAAATTTATCAGTTGCAATTCTGTACGTGGTATGCCTTATCCACGCACATCATTTTAATATTTCGGTTCAGTGACAGTGGAATTGACTGCATCTGTTGTTTAAATGAAAAAGGAGACAGAAAGCTGTAATGAATTACACTATGTGTAATTCTTTGTATATATATATATATATATATATATATATATATATATATATATATCTGTTTTGTAAATCTCATTACTTTCCTAGAAAATATGGCTCACTGCTCAGGGTATAACAACCGTAAAGCATGTAGTACACTAAGAGAACCAAAGTTTACTCATAAAGTTAAAGAAAATAAATTACAGGTAAGGCAGGAGTAGAGATGGGAAGGCCCAGAAAAAAAATGGAAAAATTGGTGGAAAAAAAACAGCTTTTTTTTTCATAGCTGTTTTTTTCCAGAGAAAATTGGAAAGATAGAGGTGAGGAATATGTTCTTTTACAATGATAACTAATATATCTATGGCATGGTATTCATACTATATAACACGAAGACCTTAATGAAAGATTTCTGAGGCTTTTTGTAAAGTCCTAAATTATTGTACCTTCTCTCAGCTGAAGCAAATACTGGAATACAAGTAACACTGTACTTCTCGTATGCATTTCTGCCACTAGGGGGCACTGCAGATGAAAGGCTCTAGTTTATTTTGATTGTGGGCTCCATCTTGTACCTCCTACAGTTGGGTGATTGTTGGAAAACAGTAGATAGTTTCTGTCCTCTCAGGCCTTAATTGACAGGTAAGAGGGTCAATTTGTCTGACAAATTAGTTTATGTTTTTAACCTTTAAATGATTCCTATTAATGTTCTCCAACATCACAGCATGGAAACATCTCCACAGTGCAATTTCTGCTGAGAGCAAAGCATATTTTCCAAATGCTACACTGATGACAAAACACATCCTTGCATGGCAGAGGTGACCTAAAGACATTAAAAAATACTTTATGGAATGAAATGATGAGGACCATAATGAAATTGCAAGTAGCTTTTCCCTCTAGAGTTCTCAATCCAGAAACACTCTTTTTGCTGCTTCTGGATCATCAAAGTGTTTTTTCACCAGCAGCATCTTCAGGTAAGGAAGTGTTGCAGACCACAGACTCCCAAAAATACATAATGCACCTGGCTACGGATAGACAATTATATGCTTGTGCTGCAGTTTAGTGCCTAGCCTCCTATTCAGCTATTTCAAAAATACACAATACCTTCATTTATAGATAAAATGACACCTGAAAATCGGAAGAACATTCATCAAGCTCTTCACAGAGCACTATATGCTTCTGGATTATGCATTGTCAATAACTGAAAACACATACTGGCACAAAGCTTATAAATTATTATAAGAGAAATGTTCTCATGTATAGTTGAATCTTTCTTATCTAGGGATGGGCTGAACGACCCTCTGTTCGGCTTGCACAAGAACTTCGAGAAAGTTCAGAACCGAATAGCGAACCCCATTAAAGTCTATGGGACCCAAACGTGAAAAATCAAAAGTGCCCATTTTGAGTGCTTATATGCAAGTAATTGGGCGTACAATGGTTATGCAGCAATAATTTCATTTATAAAGCCCAACAAAAATTTTTGTCACAATGTAGTGTATTGGAAACAAGATTAGAGATTTTTTGGATAAATTCTGGTGTCTCTACCACAGACTTTGGATAGAAGTAACAGGTGCTGAAAAATTTGTCTTTGGGTGTCGGTGGCACCTTCACACTGTAACCTTATAGAGGTACGCTTGATGAAAGCAAGAATTGGCCTTGCTGTCAAAAATTGCAATGATATGCACCTGTCAAACAGGTGCATAAAAATTGGTCTTTGGGTATCGGTGGTGCCTTCACACTGTAACCCTATAGAGGTACTCTTGATGAAAGCAAGAATTGGCCTTGCTGTCAAAAATTGCAATAATATGCACCTGTCAAACAGGTGCAGAAAAATTGGTCTTTGGATGTTAATTGTGCCCATGAAACCTACTCCAAAAACAATCTTCCAGATTAAATCAACACCCACAACACTAGGCAGCCTAGAATTCCTACAGAGATTCCACATCCAAAAAACACTTAATCGGTGACATCAGCATCAGGGGCTTCATAGCTGCTGGGAATCCAGGACTGATTAATTTTGATAAAAGACAGGCGGTCCACGGAGTCTGTGGAGAGACGCATTGTATGACCAGGAACAAAACCTCCAGCAGCACTGAATGCCCGTTGGGAAAGCACGCTGGATGCAGGGCAGCCCAGCAGCTCAATAGCATACTGGGCAAGTTCTGGCCAGTGGTCTATTTTCATGACCCAGTAAGCCAGTGGATCATCGACTGGAAAGCTCTCCATCTCTGTTTTCGTCCCTAGATAATTGTCCACCATGTGATGCAGACGCTGCCGATGGGATGCGGAAGCTGACATCCCTGGGCAGCAATTGCTAAAAAAAATGAGAAATGCATCACTTAGGCAGCCGCCTTCTCCACCTTTCCTTTCTTGACCAACAGAAGCCTCCAAACTACGTTTTCCATGACACTGTAACCTACCAGAGTCAGGAAAATCGTTTGATAAACTCCTCTTTAAGGTGCCCTCAAGAGATTTCATCTTCTGCACTCTCTGTGGGGGGGATGAGTTCTGAGACTTTCCCCTTATATTGGTGGTGTCAGGTCACCTGAGGCCAGGTGACAGATGCACCCCGTTGGGGTCAGGAGTGCACCGCTAAGATAGTGGACCCTATGGCTGACTGCTGCGGATAGAGCTCTGGGTGGTTCAGGAAAGCAGGTACTTTGGAGCACCAACATGGATCACACTGGGAGCTAGAGCATGAGATTTCCCAGGGCGCGGAATCTAAGAGCCAGCGGGTGTTTACCAGGAGCCCCTGAAGGTGGGGATGGATTTTGCTGCAGTCTGGCTCCAGGTCACGGCCCCCAGGGTCTCCCAGTTTACGCTCACGGTAGGCTACTGGAGGATAGAGAGGAAGCAGCAGCTTGGGACAACAAGGGATAGTCAGGAGATAGCCAAAAGGTCATGGCAACAAGCAGAGAAGGATAGTCAAGAACACGCCAAAGGACGGGATATGAAGCAGACAAGGGCAGCCAAGAACAAGCCAAGATCAGTAACCAGAATCAGATGTAGACCACACGGTAAGACACACACGCTGGAAGCCAAACACACAATATTGATCAGCAAGGCTGGCTTGCAGTGCACAGGATTATAAAGTGTTCCCAGTCAGAGGCTGGGGTGGAGCCATGCCTGAGGGGAGATTACTTAAGCAGCCAGGTGAAGGGTGGCTGGTCTCTTAAGCTGAACACATGGAGAGGTAAGCAGACAGACATGAACATTACTGCAGATCCATTACAGGTGGTCAAGGAGGGTTGCCAACCAATAGTGATCATTTTCCTTTACACCACGTATTCTTGGGTCCTTTCGCAGGTTTGAAATGGAGGCATGAGAAGCAGAGGCATGAGAAGCAGACTCCTCGGGGTCACTGAGGATTACAGTATCTGGAACTGCCTCCTCCCAGCCACGTACTGGGGATGGAAACTGCCTCCTCCCAGCCACGTCCCAAGGGTTCTGGGGATGGAAAATCATCTCCTACTGTTTGACGTATGTCTTCCTCTGCTTCAGTGCCTCCGAAACTGACAGAATCCTCCTCCTCTCTCTCCTCTTGTATGCTCTGTGGCATAGGAACAATGGTGTCAGCATAAAGTGGGCCTTGAGAGGAAAGGAAGTCCTCCTCTTCGTCCCTCTACTCTGCCTCGAGTGCCCTGTCCATAATGCCACGCAGAGTCTGCTCCAGCAGGAACATAACAGGGATTGTGTCACTGATGCATGCATTGTCACGGCTCACCATCCTTGTGGTCTCTCCTCAAATGGTGACAGTACAGTGCATGCATCCTTTATGAGCAGCCATTGGCGTGGGTAAAAAAAAGCCGAGCCGGCCTGAGCCTGTCGTTGTGCCATACTCACATGGGTACTTTTTGACTGCCCTATGCTGCATTTGCAGCCGCTGCAGCATTGTCAAAGTCGAGTTCCACCTGGTGGGCATGTCACAAATCAGGGGGTTTACAGACAGGTGTAATTCCCATTTAATTTCAGGCAACTGAGCACTGGCTGTGTATGATCGCCTAAAATGGCTACAGACTGTTCTGGCCTGCTTTAGTACATCTTCCAACCCTGTGTACCTATTTAGGAAATGCTGCACCACCAAATTGAGGACATGTGCCAGGCATGGCACATGTGTCAACTTTCCCTGTCTAAAGGCAGACAGGAGGTTTGTGCCATTATTACACACCACCATTCCTGGCTCCAGCTGGCATGGCATGAACCACCTCTGGGCCTGTCCCTTCAGAGCTGCAAGAATCTCTGCTCTGTTGTTGTTCCTGTCTAATAGATGCACCAACTGAAGCACTGCATGGCACCTTTTAGCCTGACTCATTGAATAGCCCTTTGAATGCTTGGGGGTACTTGAGATTCATAGGACAATTCAGCAGAGGAGGGGATGGAGGAGGAGGGGTGGAGATGACAAATCTTGCATCATCACCAGCTATATGGAGACCTGGGGGCACAACAAGCTGCAGCACTGAGCCCTGTCCTGCATCCTTCCAAGTTGCAAACAGAGTTACACAGTGTGCTTCGAACGAAATATATTGTTCCTGCCCATGTTTGCTGGACCACGTGTCAGCAGTAATGCGGACTTTGTGGTTGACTGCCTTGCCCAACAATGCTACAACATTGCCTTCCACCTGATGTAAAGAGTTGGAATGGCCTTACGTGAAAAGAAATAGCGACTGGAAACCTGCCATTGTGGTACAGCACATTCTGAAAATTCACAAAAGGGAATGCAGAATCCACCAGGCGGAAAGACAGAAGTTGTAGAGCCAGCAGCTTTGACAAGCTTGCATTGAGACGCTTGGCATATGGGTGGCAGGGACTGTATTTTTTTTTTCTGCTGCAGCAGATGGGGCAGAGAAATTTGCTTTCTATAGTCTACAGCTGGTGGTGTGCTGCTGGCAGATGTGCTGCAAGGACCTGGGACACCCTGCACTATACCATCATCCCTGTCAGTGGAGGCTGCTGAGAGTTCATGAGGTATAGCAGGGACAGACTGAGGTGAGTATGGAGGAGGGACAGATTTGTGCCCTTTTTGTGTGGCTTTTAGGTGCTTTTGCCAATGAGCTGAGTGGTGGGAGGTTAAATGCTTTGTCAAGCATGTGGTACCCAAATGGTTGGTGTTTTTGCCATGCTTGATGTGCTTGAGACAGAGTTTGAAAATAGCAACATTGCGATCAGCTGCACATGTACTAAAAAAAGGCCCAGACAGCTGAGCTGTGGGAAGTGGCCCGGGAGATAACTTGCAGTAACGCAATGCAATACACAGCATTAAACTTGCAGTAATGTACAGAACTATCTGGCATTAAACTTGCAGTAACGCAGAGAATTATATGACGCTAAACTTTCAGTAACACAATAAAATGTACAGCGTTAAACTTGCAGTAACGAACAGAACTATATGGTGTTAAACTTGCAGTAACGCAATAAAATATGACATTAAAGTTGCAGTAACGCAATTAAATATATGATATTAAACTTGCGGAAACGCAATGAAATATATAGCGTTAAACTTGCAGTAACGCACAGAACTATATAGTGTTAAACTTGCAGTAATGCAATGAAATATATGTGTTAAACTTGCAGCAACGCACAGAAGTACACGGCGTTAAACTTGCAGTAACGCAATGAAATATACAGCGTTAAACTTGCAGTAATGCACAGAACTATATGGCATTAAACTTGCAGTAACGCAATGAACTATACAGCATTAAACTTGCAGTAACGTACAGCACTATATGGCGCTAAACTTGCAGTAACGCAATGAAACATATGGCGTTAAACTTGCAGTAACGCAATGAAATATACAGCGTTAAACTTGCAGTAAGGCACAGAACTATATGGCATTAGACTTGCAGTAACGCAATGAAATATATGTCGTTCAACTTGCAGTAACATAATGAAATATATGTGTTAAACTTGCAGCTACGCACAGAACTAAATGGCATTAAACTTGCAGTAATACAATAAAATATAGTGTTAAACTTGCAGTAATGCACAGAACTATATGGAGTTAAACATGCAGTAACGCAATGAACTATACAGCGTTAAACTTGCAGTAACGCACAGAACTATATGGCGCAAAAATTGCAGTAACGATATGAAGCATATGGCATTAAACTTGCAGTAATGCAATGAAATATACAGCATTAAACTTGCAGTAATACAATGAAATATACGGCGTTAAACTTGCAGTAATGCACAGAACTATATAGTGTTAAACTTGCAGTAACGCAATGAAATATACAGTGTTAAACTCGCAGTAACATACAGAACTATATGGCGTTAAACTTGCAGTAGCGCAATGAAATATATGGCATTAAAGTTGCAATAATGCAATTAAATATATGGCATTAAACTTGCAGTAACACAATGAACTATACAGTGTTAAACTTGCAGTAACACACAGAATTATAAGGCGCTAAACTTGCAGTAACGCAATGAAACATATGGCGTTAAACTTGCAGCAACGCACAGAACTATATGGCATTAAACTTGCAGTAAAGCAATAAAATATAGTGTTAAACTTGCAGTAATGCACAGAACTATATGGCGCTAAACTTGCAGTAACGCAATGAAACATATGGCGTTAAACTTGCAGTAACGCAATTAAATATACAGCGTTAAACTTGCAGTAAGGCACAGAACTATATGGCATTAAACTTGCAGTAACGCAGTGAAATATATGGTGTTCAACTTGCAGTAACTTAATGAAATATACGTGTTAAACTTGCAGCAACGCAGAGATATATGGCGTTAAACTTGCAGTAACGCAATGAAATATACAGCGTTAAACTTGCAGTAATGCACAGAACTATATGGCATTAAACTTGCAGTAACGCAATGAACTATACAGAACTTGCAGTAATACAATAAAATGTAGTGTTAAACTTGCAGTAATGCACAGAATGCATAGTAACATAATGAAATATATGTGTTAAACTTGCAGTAATGCACAGAACTATATGGAGTTAAACTTGCAGTAACGCAATGAACTATACAGCGTTAAACTTGCAGTAACGCACAGAACTATATGGCGCTAAAATTGCAGTAACTATATGAAGCATATGGCATTAAACTTGCAGTAATGCAATGAAATATACAGCGTTAAACTTGCAGTAACGCACGGAACTATATGGCGCTAAAATTGCAGTAACGATATGAAGCATATGGCATTAAACTTGCAGTAATGCAATGAAATATACAGCGTTAAACTTGCAGTAACGCACAGAACTGTATGGCATTAAACTTGCAGTAATACAATGAAATATACGGCGTTAAACTTGCAGTAATGCACAGAACTATATAGTGTTAAACTTGCAGTAACGCAATGAAATATACAGTGTTAAACCCACAGTAACACACAGGACTATATGGCATTAAACTTGCAGTAGCGCAATGAAATATATGGCATTAAAGTTGCAATAATGCAATTAAATATATGGCATTAAACTTGCAGAAACGCAATGAAATATACAGCGTTAAACTTGCAGTAATGCACAGAACTATAGGGCATTAAACTTGCAGTAACACAATAAAATATAGTGTTAAATAATGCACAGAACTATATGGAGTTAAACTTGCAGTAACGCAATGAAATATACGTGTTAAACTTGCAGCAACGCACAGAACTATATGGCATTAAACTTGCAGTAACGCAATAAAATATAGTGTTATACTTGCAGTAATGCAATGAACTATACACCGTTAAACTTACAGTAACGCACAGAATTATATGGCGCTAAACTTGCAGTAACGCAATGAAACATATGGCGTTAAACTTGCAGTAACATAATGAAATATACAGCGTTAAACTTGCAGTAACGCACAGAACTATATGGAGTTAAACTTGCAGTAATGCAATAAAATATAGTGTTAAACTTGCAGTAATGGACAGAACTATATGGCGCTAAACTTGCAGTAACGCAATGAAACATATGGCGTTAAACTTGCAGTAACGTACAGCACTATATGGCACTAAACTTGCAGTAATGCAATAAAATATAGTGTTAAACTTGCAGTAATGCACAGAACTATATGGCGCTAAACTTGCAGTAACGCAATGAAACATATGGCGTTAAACTTGCAGTAACGCAATGAAATATACAGCGTTAAACTTGCACTAAGGCACAGAACTATATGGCATTAGACTTGCAGTAACTCAATGAAATATATGTCGTTCAACTTGCAGTAACATAATGAAATATATGTGTTAAACTTGCAGCAACACACAGAACTATATGGCATTAAACTTGCAGTAATAAAATAAAATGTAGTGTTAAACTTGCAGTAATGCACAGAATGCATAGTAACATAATGAAATATATGTGTTAAACTTGCAGCTACGCACAGAACTATATGGCATTAAACTTGCAGTAATACAATAAAATATAGTGTTAAACTTGCAGTAATGCACAGAACTATATGGAGTTAAACTTGCAGTAACGCAATGAACTATACAGCGTTAAACTTGCAGTAACGCACAGAACTATATGGCGCAAAAATTGCAGTAACGATATGAAGCATATGGCATTAAACTTGCAGTAATGCAATGAAATATACAGCGTTAAACTTGCAGTAACGCACAGAACTGTATGGCATTAAACTTGCAGTAATACAATGAAATATACGGCGTTAAACTTGCAGTAATGCACAGAACTATATAGTGTTAAACTTGCAGTAACGCAATGAAATATACAGTGTTAAACTCGCAGTAACACACAGAACTATATGGCGTTAAACTTACAGTAGCGCAATGAAATATATGGCATTAAAGTTGCAATAATACAGTTAAATATATGGCATTAAACTTGCAGTAACACAATGAACTATACAGTGTTAAACTTGCAGTAACGCACAGAACTATATGGTGTTAAACTTGCAGTAACGCAATGAAATATGCGGCGTTAAACTCGCAGTAATGCACAGAACTATAGGGCATTAAACTTGCAGCAACACAATAAAATATAGTGTTAAACTTGCAGTAATGCACAGAACTATATGGAGTTAAACTTGCAGTAACACAATGAACTATACAGTGTTAAACGTGCAGTAACGCACAGAATTATAAGGCGCTAAATTTGCAGTAACGCAATGAAACATATGGCGTTAAACTTGCAGTAACGCAATGAAATATACGTGTTAAACTTGCAGCAACGCACAGAACTATATGGCATTAAACTTGCAGTAACGCAATAAAATATAGTGTTAAACTTGCAGTAATGCAATGAACTATACACCATTAAGCTTACAGTAACGCACAGAAATATATGGCGCTAAACTTGCAGTAAAGCAATAAAATATAGTGTTAAACTCTCAGTAATGCACAGAACTATATGGCGCTAAACTTGCAGTAACCCAATGAAACATATGGCGTTAAACTTGCAGTAACGCAATGAAATATACAGCGTTAAACTTGCAGTAAGGCACAGAACTATATGGCATTAGACTTGCAGTAACGCAATGAAATATATGGCGTTCAACTTGCAGTAACGTAATGAAATATACGTGTTAAACTTGCAGCAACGCAAAGAACTATATGGCATTAAACTTGCAGTAATACAATAAAATATAGTGTGAAACTTGCAGTAATGCACAGAACTATATGGAGTTAAACTTGCAGTAACGCAATGAAATATACAGCGTTAAACTTGCAGTAACGCACAGAACTATATGGCGCTAAACTTGCAGTAACGCAATGAAGCATATGGCACTAAACTTGCAGTAACGCAATAAAATATACAGCATTAAACTTGCAGTAACGCACAGAACTACTATATGGCGTTAAACTTGCAGTAATGCAATGAAATACATGGCATTAAAGTTGCAGTACGCAATTTAATATATGGCGTTAAACTTGCAGAAACGCAATGAAATATACAGCGTTAAACTTGCAGTAACACACAGAACTATATAGTGTTAAATTTGCAGTAATGCAATGAAATATACAGTGTTAAACTCGCAGTAACACACAGAACTATATGGCATTAAACTTCCAGTAATGCAATTAAATATATGGCATTAAAGTTGCAATAACGCAATTAACCACATGCCAACCGGGCCATAGCCGAAAGACGGCTACAGCGCGGTCGGCTTATCCTGGGAGGGTGTCCATGGACGTCCTCCCAGAATCCTGCTCTCGCGCGCCCCCTGGGGCGTGCACCCGAGAACATCCGTGACCGCCGAGTCCATCACGCATCACGGATCATGGTCGCAGCCGATCGCGGCCATTTACCATGTGATCGCTCCGTCAAATGAGTAACGCACAGAACTATATGGTGTTAAACTTGCAGTAATACAATAAAATATAGTGTTAAACTTGCAGTAATGCACAGAACTATATGGAGTTAAACTTGCAGTAACGCAATGAACTATACGGCGTTAAACTCGCAGTAACGCACAGAACTATAGGGCATTAAACTTGCAGTAACACAATAAAATATAGTGTTAAACTTGCAGTAATGCACAGAACTATATGGAGTTAAACTTGCAGTAACGCAATTAACTGTACAGCGTTAAACTTGCAGCAATGCACAGAACTATATGGCATTAAACTTGCAGTAACGCAATAAAATATAGTGTTAAACTTGCAGTAATGCACAGAACTATATGGAGTTAAACTTGCAGTAACAAAATGAACTATACAGCGTTAAACGTACAGTAACACACAGAACTATATGGCATTAGACTTGCAGTAACGCAATGAAATATATGGCATTCAACTTGCAATAACGTAATAAAATATACGTGTTAAACTTGCAGCAACGCACAAAACTATATGGCATTAAACTTGAAGTAACACAATAAAATATAGTGTTAAACTTGCAGTAACGCACAGAACTATATGGCGTCAAACTTGCAGTAATGCAATGAAATATATGGCGTTAAACTTGCAATAACGCACAGAACTATATGGCGTTAAACTTGCAGTAATGCAATGAAATATATGAGGTTAAACTTGCAGTAACGTACTGAACTGTACAGCATTAAACTTGCAGTAACGCAACTGAAATATACTGCATTAAGCTTGCAGTAACGCCTATAAATGTATGGCATTAAATGGCATGTAACGCACTGAAATATACGGCGTTAAACTTGCAGTAATGCACTGAACTGTACGGCGTTAAACTTGCAGTAACGCAACTGAAATATACTGCATTAAGCATGCACTAACGCACAGAAATGTACTACGTTAAATGGCACGTTACGCACTGAAATATACGGCTTTCAACTTGCAGCAACGCAATAAAATATACTGTGTTAAACCGTCACTGCACTCACACTGACTGAACTATCCCTACATTCACACCAATGTAAACATGAATGGTCGCACTACACTCACACTGAACTATCACTAGATTCACACTAAACGGATATACTACACTGACAATAGAATCAGAATAGCACACTATAGCACACTAACGGTCTAATAGCACTGAACAGAGCCCTGTTCTATCTCTCTCCACGCTGATATCACACTACAAATGGCTGCTATGGAAAGAATACTTTTGGGGAGGAATTAAGAGCAATGAGCCATGATTGGATACAGTCATCATGACAGCATCCAATCATGGTTCTGACAGAGTTCTGTGCCCTGATTGGGTGAAGCTTTCATTGCTTCAGCCAATCAGGGCTTTCAATGCATGGGGCAGCGGCGCAGTGCATTGTGGTCGTTTGGCGGGCCGAACAAATGCTCAAACGACTCGATAATTTGGTTGTTCGGAGAACGGCCAAACAGCCAAAGTTTGGCCCAAACTCATGCTCGGGCCGAACCATTTGCCCATCCCTATTCTTATCATATACAGTCCTTGTTATTCCATTGGTAATAAAAAAATAAAATGTTAAAAAGCAAGATTAGTTTATTTGATGAACAAACTGTACTTTTATTTCAAGCATAATACTTTTATATACACTGCATTTCACCTTCCAAGTGTAACAAAATTACTTTTGATTTGTACTACTCCACGCTGAATTTTTTTAAATCTTTACAAAATTTACATTTTTTCCCATTGCTTCAAAATTTCTGTCTCTAGGCAGGAGTCATTATATCAGCCCAAATGTTTTGCTGTAATTTTTGAACTGCAAGGGGTAAAATGACTGTACCTATACATCTTTATGTCGGGAAAAAAGTATATAATACCTTGTACAGTGGTAATGGTGTCTCTGTTAAAAAGATAGACCACAGAAAATAAAACACTGGTTCTCTATCAGTGTATGATTTCAATAATGCACAGCAGTGATAATGTAGCAGAACAATACATGCAGCTAGTATTCTGAAGCAGACTGTAAAACTGCTGTTGCTTAATGAATTGTTACTCAGAACATTAGCTCCCACATCATAGTCCACAAAACACAAGTACGGTTATGTATAAATATCAGCTAGACTGAATGCCACCATATTGCAGGTTGAATGGTTTCTGATAGAATTATCGCCATTAACAAATCACCATATGAATGCTCACAGCCAGGGATATGGGCAAAGCCAATTATAAAGAAAATGCAGTCAGTGCTGTAGAAGAATTGGCTGCAAGGTACTGTGCTATATTGTTACTTTATTCATTATTACTAATATCATTTCTTAAACAAATTACAATGGGCACAAAAGTGAGTTGTTGCTCTGATGGCAAACCTGATTTTTTAAAACAAATAAAATATCTTTTTATACTTTCCCTATGACACGTTTCTAGAGCCAGAGAATTAGTCATGTTAGGAACTAAAGTCAGTGATATAGTACCAGAATAATAAGACTGTCGCACTACAAAAGCCAGAGTTAAGTTCACATTGGTATTGAAAGCAGGCATTTGAGGGGTGTTTTTAATGCTCCTCAAACGCCTATGCAAATGATACAATAAACAGCACACAGGGCTGTTCACATTATTAAAACATGAAGCGCTAGTGTCGCATCGCTTTTCTTCAAAATTGAAGCCTCATGTCAAGTCTGGAGGCATTTGAAGCCTTTCAACACCTTCAATCCATTCCATTCTATGTCAGTAGAGCTATGGAAGGTGTCAGTAGGGCAGTGCATGGTGTCAGTCAGTAGGGCAGTGTAAGGTGTCAGTAGGGCAGTGGATGGTGTCAGTAGGGCATAGAGCGGTGTCAGTAGGGCAGAGGGCGGTGTCAGTAGGGCAGAGGGTGGTGTCAGTAGGGCAGAGGGTGGTGTCAGTAGGGCAGTGTAAGGTGTCAGTAGGGCAGTGGATGGTGTCAGTAAGGCAGTGGACTGGATGGTGTCAGTAGGGCAGTGGAAGGTGTCAATAAGGCATTGGATGGTGTCAGTCAGTAGAGCAGTGGAAGGTGTCAGTAGGGCAGTGGATGGTGTCAATAGAGCAATGGAAGGAGTCAGTAGTGCAGTGGACATGTCAATAAGGCAGTGAATGGTGTCAGTAGGGCAGCACAGGGATGGAGAGAGCCCTCATAATGGGTACAGCAAGTGTACAGACCCAAGAACTCAGCATAGGGATGGTGGGAACCCCTCATAATGGGTATAGTAGGTGTACAGACCCGAGAACTCAGCATAGGGATGGTGGGAACCCCTCATAATGGGTATAGTAGGTGTACAGACCCGAGAACTCAGCATAGGGATGGTGGGATCCCCTCATAATGGGTACAGCAGGTGTAAAGACGCAAGAACTCAGCACAGGAAAGGTGGGGGGCCCTCATAATGGGTACAGCAGGTGTGCAGACCTGGGAACTCAGCACAGGAAGTGTGGGAGTCCCTCATAATGGGCACAGCAGGTGCATAGAGCAGGAAACTCAGCACATGGATGGTGGGAACCCCTCATAATGAGTAGAGCAGATGTACAAATCCCTGGGTAGGAGGGGCAGCATTTACTAGAACTGATCCACTGTATTTTCCTGACTGCCGGGGAAAGGAAGAGGAGGGGAAGACAGCTTTTAGATGCTGCAAGTGGAGGAAAATACAGCCCGGTTCTAGTAAACACTGCCCCCTGCCGCCCCTCCTATTTGGAGGTAGCTGAGCTTGCAAATAATACTCTTACTGAAGAGTGTAACAGAGGATCGGAGAGGAATCTACTTTTGGATACTGTAATGCCCCGTACACACGGTCGGACTTTGTTCGGACATTCCGACAACAAAATCCTAGGATTTTTTCCGACGGATGTTGGCTCAAACTTGTCTTGCATACACACGGTCACACAAAGTTGTCGGAAAATCCGATCGTTCCAAACGCGGTGACGTAAAACACGTACGTCGGGACTATAAACGGGACAGTGGCCAATAGCTTTCATCCCTTTATTTATTCTGAGCATGCGTGGCACTTTGTCCGTCGGATTTGTGTACACACGATCGGAATTTCCGACAACGGATTTTGTTGTCGGAAAATTTTATATCCTGCTCTCAAACTTTGTGTGTCGGAAAATCCGATGGAAAATGTGTGATGGAGCCTACACACGGTCGGAATTTCCAACAACAAGGTCCTATCACACATTTTCCGTCGGAAAACCCGACCGTGTGTACGGGGCATAAGAAGGATTCATTACTCAAAGATAACTGCTATCAACGGGTCAAGAGCCAGAGTATTTAGAGGGTAATTGACTGCTACTTAAAGCGTAACTAAAGTCTCTCAGTCGACTATTTTGCTAGCATTAGTAAATAGATTAAAAAAGTGTAATATTTATTTTGTTTTAAACTTTTTTTTTATTTCTTCAGTTGTTTCCTGGTTTCTGGCCTAGGTCAAGATGATGTCATACATCTCATGAGTCTTCATGGGCATTTTTTTTTCTTTTAATTGGAGGAGGGAAGGAGAGGAGTTTTCACACATTTTTGTCTGCATGCTTGAGTTAAGGACAGATGATCTTCAGGAAGTAAATGCTACATGAATCACCTGCCCTCAATTATGATATCTGCATCTATAAATACTAGGATGCTTTTTTCAAAGGGATTTGTCAACAAAATAAAGCATGAAGACATGGATGGATGAGTGAGTTTGCTTTGAATATTAAAAAAGTTTTATGAATTAAATAGTGTTTTCAGTTTGTGGTGCTCAGATACAGTTTAGCTCCACTTTAAAGGGATATTAAAGTCTCTTTAAAAAAAACAACAAAAAACAAAACAAACATGTTTCCACTGCTGTCTCAGCCAATGAGGAGGCAGAATCCCAGGAGAGCCGAGCCACTCGTGCATATCGCTGGCTAGAGATGGGGCTCAGGTAAGTATGAGAGGGGCTGGCTGCTGCACAGAGAAGGCTTTTTATCTTCATCCATTAAAAAACCTTGAGCCTTTACAACCACTTTAAGCAAAATACTGTGACTGATCATAGATCTGTTTGACTGCTCTCACAGGGCCAACAATTACCAAGAAACCACGCTTGGGCATATAACTACTACTACTTCTAGAATGCTTGTTCAATTGAGTGTTAAAGAAATGTCATAATTCACGTATCCACCAATGACTCAGGAAGCATTAAAGCCAAAGAATCTTCATTGCAGCCAGTCATCTAACATTTTTAAAAGGAATGCAACCTCCATAGTTCTCTATGGTATCTTTTTTTAAGAAAATACGATATGGTGTGGCGCTTGCAAGTCCCCAATACAACGAAGTAAATACATTTCCTTCAGTTTCACCATACATATAGAACTGTACTGCAATGCACCTCCCGCAGTTACGTGCTTAACTAAGTAAAGTGCAAAAGTCAGCAACTCAAGTCTCTGGGTGGGGTGAAGTACATATATCCAATAAAGTGTTGAGATTCGGTGTTCATAAAGTGCTTTTTAAATATTGTCTTGTGCCCAGATGTAGAAAATCTAATATCTTCACTTATTGTGACTGATATTTGCTCCCCTTGTGAACACCACACTCACCAGATCTCCATAACCCCTATATTATGGAGAGCAGGTGGCTTCAGGAAATGGTTTACATGCACTGTAGCTTATTTATAGATAAGCACTGTTATGTAGTAAGAGGTTTTTTATTGTTTTAAATTGCCAATAAATGTAGAATTACTCTATTGGAGATTGCCTCCTGTTTTTTTTTTCCCCTTTGCATATACAAAATGGAGCAAAGGGGGAGAATATCGGACGGCTGAGACACTTGTGAACATCGCTGGACAGAGAGGGACCTCAGGTAAGTGTTAAGGGGGCTGAGGGAGTCTGCTGCACACAAAAGGCTTTTTATCTTAGAACTCTTTTGCACTGGGGCGGCGGGTCCATTAGCAGTAAAGCACTGCAATTTTTACCATTGTTTTAGCGGCACTTTTCGGCTGCTAGCGGGGCGCTTCTAACACCCACTAGCAGCCGAAGAAAGGGTTAAAAGCGCCTGTATTGCAGCACTTCTGAAGCGCTTTTCAGGCGCTTCGGAAGCGCTGTCCATTCATTTCAATGGGCAAGGGCGGTGTAGGAGCGCTGTATGCAGCGTTCCCACATCGCCCAAAAGATGCTGCTTGCAGGACTTTTTTTCCCGTCCTGCAAGCGCACTGCCCCTGTGTGAAAGCCCGAGGCATGAGAGGCGCTTTTCAGACACTTTACAGGTGTTATTTTTAGCGCTAAAATGCCCGAAAATCGCCTCAGTGTGAAAGGGGTCTTATTGCATAGAATGCATTAAGATAAAAAACCTTTTGCCTTTACAACCACTTTAATGAACCACTTAAGCCCCGGACCATTTGGCTGGCCAAAGACCAGAGCACTTTTTGCGATTCGGCACTACGTCGCTTTAACTAACAATTGCACAGTCGTGCGATGTGGCTCCCAAACAAAATTAACGTCCTTTTTTCCCGACAAATAGAGCTTTCTTTTGGTGGTATTTGATCATCTCTGCCATTTTTATTTTTTGCGCTATAAACAAAAAAATAGCTGCAATTTTGAAAAAAACGCATTATTTCATAATTTTTTGCTATAATAAATATCCCCAAAAAATATATAAATTTTTTTTTCCTCAGTTTAGGCCGATACATATTCTGCTACATATTTTTGGTAAAAAAAAAATCACAATAAGCGTTTGATTGGTTTGCGCAAAAGTTATAGCGTCTACAAAATAGGGGATAGTTTTATGACATCTTTTTAAATTTTTTATTTTTACTAGTAATGGCAGCTGTCTGCGATTTTTATCGGGACTGCGACATTATGGCGGACACATCGGACATTTTTGACACATTTTTGGGACCATTGTCATTTATACAGCAATCAGTGCTATACAAATGCATTGATTCCTGTGTAAATGACACTGCCAGTGAAGGGGTTAACCACTAGGGGGCAGTATAGGGGTTAAGTGTGTCCTAGGGAGTGATTCTACTGTGGGGGGGCGTGTCTATGTTTGAAACGACACTGATCACCTCTCCCGATTACAGGGAGCAGTGATCAGTGTCCTGCCACTAGGCAGAACCGGGAAATGCTTGCTTACATCAGCATTTCTTCCTCTCCGTGAGACGATCGCTGGTATCCCCGCGGACATCGAGTCTGCTGGACCCGCGATCACACTCATGGAGGCCGCGGTGGGCTTAAAGGCTTCTTAAAGGGCAACATACAGGTACGTTAATCTGCCTGTACGTGCCCTTCTGCCGACGTATATCGGCGTGAGCCGGTCGGCAAGCGGTTAAGACCCATTTATAGGGGGTCATGGAGATCTGGTGAGTGGGGTGTTCACAAGGAGAGCACACATCAGTCACAATAACTGAAAATATTGGATTTTCTACCTCTGGGCACAAGACACCTTTTATCCGCTTAAGGACCGCCCCACGTACGTTTACTACAGCAGAGCAGCCCTTGAGTGCAAAATAACGTACCTGTACGTGTTTCCTTCTTTGGGGTCTGGGGTGCGCGCGAGCACCACTGGAGACCCGCTCTCACTGTGATTGAACACAGAGGAAGCCAATCGGTGGGTCTGGCGGACACAATGTCCGCCGGGAACTCGGTGATCATTCATAGAGAGACAGAACAACAGTCTGCCTATGTAAACAAGGCAGATTGCCGATCTGCTAGTAAGAAATACAGAGATCTTGTGTTTCTGCTAAGCAGGAACAAGATCTGTCTTTTTTCAGGTAAGCCATTCCCCACACAGTTGGAAAACACTCCCGGGGAACACAGTTAACCCTTTGATCGCCCCTGATATTAACCCCTTCCCTGCCAGTGTAATTTATACAGTGCCAGTGCATTTTTTTTAGCACTGATCACTGTATTGGTGTCACTGGTCCACAAAAAGCGTCACTTAGTGTCAGATTTGTTCGCCACAATGTCGCAGTCCCACTAAAAATCACTAATTGCCGCCATTACTATTAAAAACTATAAAAAAATTTTTAAAAAGCCCACAAATCTATCCCATAGTTTCATGGTTTGTAGACACTATAACTTTTACGCAAACCAATATACACTTATTGGGTTTTTTTTCTAAAAATATGTAGCAGAATACATATTGGCCTAAATTGATGAAGAAATTAGATTTTTTTACATTTTTTTATTGGATGTGTTTTATAGCATAAAGTGAAAAATATTGAGTTTTTTTCAAAATTGTCGGCCTTTTTGTTGTTTATAGCGCAAAAAATAAAAACTGCGGAGGTGATTAAATACCACCAAAAGAAAGTTCTATTTGTGGGAGAAAAAGGACATCAATTTTATTTGGGTACAGTGTTGCATGACGCGCAATTGTCAGTTAAAACAATGCAGTGCAGTATCGCAAAAAATGGCCTGGTCAGGAAGGGGGTAAAACCTTCCGGAGCTGAAGTGGTTAAAGAGCACTTTAGGGGCACTGAATCTTAACAATGTTTATTGGATATATGTACTTCAAACAGAGACCTGTGTTGCTGACTTTTGCACAGACTTTATATTGTTTACAATATTTATGTACTGTATTGCATAGTGATTGTTATAGTTGAAATATTGTGTTATTGATTTATGCACTTTACTGATACGTGCACGTTACTTAGTTGAGGACATAAGTGAGCGAGGTGCACTGTAGTACAGCTCTATGTGTATGGTTTCACTGAAGGGCATTTATTTACTTTGTTGGGTAGGGGAATTGCAAGCGCCATAGTAGGGGTTATTTACTTAAGGCAAATCCACTTTGCACTACAAGTGCACTGCAAGTGCACTTGCAGTGCACTGAGAAGTGCAGTCTCTGTAGATCCGAGGGGGACATGCAAGGAAAATAAAAAACAGCATTTTAGCTTGCACATGATTAGATGATAAAATCAGCAGAGCGTCCCCTTTATTTCAGATCTACCCCTCAGATTTAAAGCGACTGCACTTCCAAGTGCACTTTCAGTGCACTTTCAAGTGCACTTGCAGTGCAAAGTGGATTAGCCTTTAGTAAATAACCCCCATTGTCTTTTCTTACCCTGGTTGTATACTATTTATAGGATATAAACATGGTGGGGGCAGCTGCACTCAATAATAGACCCATAGCACAGAGTATTGAAGTGATTGATCCTTTTTCAAGACTGATCCAGTTAAAGGAAAACATTTTAATTGACTAAGAATTTTTTCGTATTGATGTAATTATTGTATATTCAGTTCCAAAAAGGTTATTTTAATGTGATTCCTATGCAAAAATCAAACTATACAATTTATTATATTGCTAAATAAATGAGTGCTTTACTGTTATGCCCTGTACACACGGTCGGATTTTCTGACGGAAAATGTGTGATAGGACCTTGTTGTCGGAAATTCCGACCGTGTGTAGGCTCCATCACACTTTTTCCATCGGAATTTCCGACACACAAAGTTTGAGAGCTTGCTATAAAGTTTTCCGACAACAAAATCCATTGTCGGAAATTCAGATTGCTTGTACACAAATCCAACGCACAAAGTGCCACGCATGCTCAGAATAAATTAAGAGACGAAAGCTATTGGCTACTGCCCCATTTATAGTCCCAACGTACGTGTTATACGTCACCGCGTTCAGAACAATCAGATTTTCTGACAACTTTGTGTGACCGTGTGTATGCAAGACAAGTTTGAGCCAACATCCGTCGGAAAAAATCCATGGATTTCGTTGTCTTAATGTCCGATCAATGTCCGACCGTGTGTACAGGGCATTAGAGTTATGCTGCTTAACATAAAAGGACATTTCTGATATCCATCCTATCTACTGTTCATAGTATTATTCTTCATTCCTGTCTACTATTTGCTATACCAGCCAATGCGAGAGCCAATGCGAGAGGTGTCTCAACACTTTTCCCCCTGTGTCCAATGCAGTCTACTTTCCTTTACTATTTTTTGCACTTGCTTAATTCCTGTTCTGAGGTCTGTTTCAGCATGGTTGCCATCTATGCAGGCATACTATCCGTTTTCATGCATTTGTTTCTCTGTAGAAATATTTTTTTTATTGAGTGGAACAGATGGGAGACTGGATAAGAGATGCTGATCAGCACAAACCTGTAACTTTTTGTTCTCTTCATTATCCAGCTCGCACATGGATCTGTCATTTATTTAGCTCATTCTTTTACTTTGCACTATCAGAGTTTTCATTTTCTTTTATTACAGCCTTTGTGCTACTGTCTCTCAAGTTATGCAGCCGCTTGTCTGTGATATTGTTTCACCTTCAGTTGCAAGGTGTAGTGCTTCTTCCATCATGCCAAACAGGTGTGCTTAATTTTCCCCTTCGTGATATTAAAACATCACCAATTCTAACAATTATTACATACTGAAACACATTTGTGTGCATTCCTATCTCTCAACCCAGTCCCTTATCTTTTTTCACTATTCATGATATCTGCCATCTTGCCCTTTATTTGCCAATTTCTTCCTTTAGGCTAGGTTCACACTGCTGCGAATTTTATTGCGAATTTGAGCCGCTGCGATCGCTCAAATTCGCAAGTCATTTTAATAACATTGTTTTCCATGAGTGCTGTTCACATCAATGCGTTGCGAATTTAACCTGCGTAAAAAAAGGGTCCTGTCCGAGTTTGATCCGTGTGCAATGCGAATTCAGCTCCATAGATTGCAAAATTTGCAGTAGAATCGCAAGAACACACAAAGAATTCGCAATGCAAATTTGCAACGCAATCGGATCAAAATCGCGCTAAATTCGCACTGCAGCAGTGTGAACCTAGCCTGAATCACTATATTTCACTATTGCTTGTGCTTAGAGCAGGCTTTCTCAAACTACTTTTGGTTCAGGGAAACCTTGCTAATAATTACCATATCTAAAAGTTCATGGTACATGACTGTGATGGTCAGTTGGTCAGTGAGAAAAATGCTCCTTACATTTGTGATCAATAGGAAGTATCCCCCTCCCAAGCCTCGTACACACGATTGAAATGTTGGCAGACAGGGCATCAGACTTTTGTCTGAAGGGCGTGTGCCTGGATTTTGTCTTGCATACTAACCGCACACAATTGTCAGCCAACAAACACGATTTAAGTGACGTACTACATGGAATTTTAGCTCTTGAGCGACACCCTTTGGGCACCTTCTGCTAATGTCGTCTTTGATGAGCATTGATTCCGAGCATGTGTGTTTGTACTTAGGACTTTTGTGTGACGGACTTGTGCACACACGATAGGAAAATCTGACAACAGACCGTTGTCCGCCGAAAATGTATTAGCCTGCTAACCAACATTTGTCGGCAGAAAGTTGGTCAACAATTGTCTGATGTAGTGTACTAACGGTCGGATTTTAGGCAAACAGTCTGTCATCACACAATTCCCGGACAAAAATCCGATCGTGTGTACGAGGCTTTACAAATAGTTGGAAAGATCATTCGTGTCAGTGGTTACTTATCTAAGAAGTAGAAATTGCTCATTTAGATATATGTGAGTCGCCGGCGCAAAATAATTATTAATTATTTCAAAAAAACATAAAAAACATAAAAACTAGTTGCTGCGGTTAAAAATAAATTCCTCCAGTGAGTGAAAGAAAAAGTTAAAGTAAAAATAAGTGTTGACTGCGCTACCCCACTACCATAACATCTTTTTTGGCACATGGCACATTATTAATTAATTGCACACTTTAATTTCATAAGACTTCAAAACACTTAAGTGTTGAAATAAATTTAGAGGTTGTTTTTTTTATGGTTATGAACAAAGACTGAGAGTATATGATAACTATTATGTAGCATTGCACAATTTATATTCCTTTTCACATAAACATTTTTGTTATTTATATGATTTATTTTTAAAAAGAAAAAGAGTGGTGTATCTAATGTTATGGTATTGGGGTAGCGCAGTCAACACTTATTTTTACTTTAGAAATTGCTCATTGTTCAAGGAACCCCTAGCAACCTCTGGAGGAACCCTGATTGAAACTGGCTTTCCTAGTATAACAAAACAAAATAAGAACAGAGATGGACTTCTGCACTGATATATCAAGAGAAACTGGTTGTCACAGTTACAGGAGCAGGTTTTATTTTCTAAGAACATGATAAGACATTTTTGCAGCCAGGCACAGGCACGTTAAAAAAAAATCTCAAGCATCTTGTCATCCTTACTAAACTTGTTTTGTATCATTTTTTAAAAGGCTGTAATATCGGTAGTGTTGTTTGGTAATTCTCATGCTCCTCTTTCTCTTATACTCCTCAACAAGATACTAAACCCCCATATTCTGATAAAATAATTGGATGTCTGGTGCCACTGAAGTCAATTAGTTGGGTATATCATGCACTTTTCATCTATTTTGTATGCATACAAGATGTACTAAACTCAGATGATAATGACAAGACCACAAACCATAAAAAGTGGAAAACTGGTTTTAGGAGGGGTTGTGATTGATCTGAAAATGGTTTTGTACACAATGTTTTAATTACACGAGAATTATTATATCCGCAACATCCAGTGTTCCAAAGAGCTTCATATTTCTTATAGCTTTATGTATCTGATTTTTTTTTTTTTACTAAAGGAGCCCTAAACCCTAGATGTAATCTTAGTAATTCAACCGCTGCTTTAACTAAGAGCAATAATAACATCGCTATAACACTAATAAGCATGTTTAAGTTTTCTTCCAGTTACCAATGCCCTGCAATTTCATGGATATTTCCTGATCACAACTGGAGTATGAAATGAGATCTATGTGAGTCTAAGGGATTGGTTTGTTGCTTAGCTCGAAGCTAAATACTCAAGAAGCAGTACCCTAATCCTGCTAAAAGTTTATGGAACAGTAAGGAAGAGAGGAATTCCTAAAATGACATCTAGGGCTTGGCTCCACCACAAAACTGAACTCCAGGTACGATCTTGGACAAGGTGTACATTGTGATGTAAATGCCCATCCTCTCCACTTTGTCCAATCAGAGAATGCCTTTTCTTCACTAAAAAAAGTACAAGATGTTCTATGAATGGTGGCAGTGTCGAGTGACCAACATCCTGTGGTCAGTGTGCAGAGGGCAAGCCGTTTCAGTACAGGACCATGAAGATTGCAGCTAGTACTGCTGACTACTACAGTGATTATAACCTTCCCCAGCAGCCTCTCCAGTATGAGATATGCATACTTACATTGGTCCAAGGTGGAACACAGTAAGTATGCAATAAAGATCATATCTGGAGTTCAGCTTTATGATGTGTATTATTATCATTAATTTTGCATGTAATTTTGCATGCATTAAAATTCCTAAGTATTCTCTTTTCCAAGTACTTACGATGCATTCATATTTATTCCAGTTATATGAGCAAAAGTGCAACTCTCTAATAACTTACCTGGAATATGAAAAATGAAGGACATTGCATATGGCGGACAGCGGGACCACATTATACACAGCTCACGACTCAGTTGTCCGGAACCAAGTTGAGACTGGTTCCCCAAAGCATGTAGCCCACAGTTCATTTCACATTGGTCAAGATTCCTTAACTCAGCTCTCCACAGACATACTTTAGTTGTTTTAAGCTTATTGTTGAGGTTGTTAAAGCAAAATTAGGAGCTAGCGTACAGATTATTTGAGATCAGTTAAAGTCTGTTTGAAATTGGTTCTGCTTTTTTACTCCCTACAAGTCAATTTACATATAGTCACATGGCAAACACATCTCAAACGCCTAGATACTCTAATTCTAATGTTTTTTTATATACTCCTTCAGACAGGACTGTTTTTACATTTCCACTTTACTTTCAATTTAGCAATAACATTGTTTTTTTCCTATTATTCCAAAGTAATACATAAATAACTGTTATTGCTACAAATATAACTTTCTTTTGGCAGAACTGTCTTTCAAAATCTATTTGATTTTCTGTAAATTATAAAGACACAGAAAAGCCAGATCGATGAGTGAGGCAAATTAAATAAAAGCATTTTTTAACTTGTGCATTCTTTTAAAGGCTTCCTGTCCTTGGGACGTACCTGTATGTCCTCAGATGGGAGCGGTTCTATCAGGGTCATAGTTGCAGCCATGAACCAGAAATCATTTTTTTGGGGCCTGCGCTTCCCTACCGCCATCTTTAACTTGGGGTAAAAGCCACACACCAATGGCAGAATTCCCAGCATGTCAAAATGATTGGTTACTGAGCCCTCCTAGCAACCAATTGGGTGCATGGAGGCCCCAGCATTCAGAGGAGCTTCTGAGCTGCTCAGCCTCCACCTACTTCCAACTGATAACAGAAGGGCTGGGAGTCTGAAGAGACTTTCTACCAGGACAGTGCTGCCGAGCTGAATGGCTGGGAGTCTGATGGGATCTGAGTGCAATTCGGACTGGGACACTGCTAACGTAAGTGAGCAGAGCTCCAGCGATAGTTGCACACTGAGGAGGGGGGCAGAGATCACACAGGTGTATTCTAGAGGGAGGGAGGACAGGCTTCCCCAGAGCTGTGTATACCGACTGCAACATCACCACACCATCCACAGTACTTGTACCATGCCAGTAGGGATGAGCCGAACACCCCCCGGTTCAGTTCTCACCAGCACATGCAAACAGGCAAAAAATGTTGTGCGAACACTGTTATGCCCCGTGCACACGGTCGGATTTTCCGATGGAAAATGTCCGATCGGAGCATGTTGTCGGAAATTCCGACTGTGTGTGGGCTCCATCGGACATTTTCCATCGGATTTTCCGACACACAAAGTTGGAGAGCAGGAGATAAAATTTTCCGACAACAAAATCCGATCGCGTCAATTCCGACCGTGTGTGGCCTGTTCCGACGCACAAAGTGCCATGCATGCTCAGAAGAAATTCCGGCACGGAACAGCTCGTTCTGGTAAACTTAGCGTTCGCAATGGATACAGCACTTTCGTCACGCTGCAATGTCAAAAATGGTTTAATACAGCGCACTCTCTTCTTCTTTATAATGTGACAAGAATTAAGTAGTTTTGCTGCTCATATTCACACACACTTCTCACAAAGTTTAATTTTTGTTTTTTTATTGGGATTCCCTGAATATATTGTTATTAGTTGTCACATCTGACAGAATGTTTTTTTTTTTTATTTTTTTTTTGGGGGGATTTTAAGCCTTTTTTTTTTTAGATTTAATGTTTGTATTTTTTCCAAGGCTGATCTTTGTTCAATGTTATTTTTATTTTTACTCCAGAATATTTTTGTGTGTGTTTTGTGTGTCAAGTTACCCCAACACCATTGATATCTTGTATTATTTAATCTCAAGGAGATTGTTTGGTGTTGGTGTCCCTTGTTCATTTCACATTGTACATTTGAAATGTACCTGAATCCTCACAAACAAACTGTCCTTTTTGAAGTAAAACACATAGGAGAGTATAATTCAAAACAAAAATCCTTTATTAAGGGATCAGAACCAAACAAAGAGGAAGGCAACACTGGATCAACAGGAGAAATTAGCGAAGCCTGGGACCCCCAGGGCAGACAGCAATTCTTGAACATCAAAATTGGTGGCCTGAGGAGTCCATATGTAAGGGAGGGCAGTCTGGTCCCGAAGTCGCAGAGATCTGGAAAGCAGCAGATGACATCTGTGTCCCCAGGCTGTGGTACCACAAGAGGCTGCATTTTTTGGCCGATCAGACTGAATCCAGGGTCCTCACTTTCTGGTCTTCCTTCCACGCTTCCTTCCGGGCTGTGGCTGTGCTGTTGGAGATGTGGCAGGATGAGGAGTAGGACCTGGAGGAGGAGGAGAACCTGAAGGACCTGGATGAGAAGGAGGAGGAGGACCTGCAGGAGGAGGAGGAGGACCTGCTGGAGGAGGAGGAGGACCATCGCAAAGGTGTGTCTGAGCTGTAATTAGGCCCCTTATACCTTTGTTAAGAGCCTCCAATATGAGCGACTCACACATGGCTTGTTGGCCCTCCTCCATCCTCTGCATTTTATAGGCAATGGTGGCAGCAATGTCCTCCTCCACAGTGTGTGGTGCTCCCAGGGCCTCTGTAGCCCTCCAAAAGAGTCCTCTGGCAGCCTCCTCCAGGGCACTCCTCCTCCTGCCACTTTCTCTTTCCAGGTGTAGGGGAGGGACCTGCAGATCAGCCAGCTGGCTCGGCCCGGCCACCTCCTGGCTGAGACTTCCCTGTGTATGAAAAAGGGACATGGTTTTAGTTTTTGCTTCCTCAATCACAATCCTAAATTAGTACTCCAAACTAACATCTAGGTAACATCACTGATTGGACAAGCAGAAATATTTAGAGGAATGCTATACCTGGCTCAATCTGGGCTCTTCCACATGCGGCCTGGAAGGCCCAGGTTGGGCGTCAGAAGCCTCAGCCGGGGGGGAAGGAAGCGTGGAAGGAAGACTGGAGAGGGATGGCCTGGGTTCAGTCTGGCCTGCCAGAAAATGCAGCCTGTCGTAGTACAACATCCTGGGGACATAGATGTCATCTGCTGCTCCGGATCTCTGCGAATCCAGGACTTTCTTGCGCTCCCTTAGATATGTGCTCCTCAGACCACCAATTAAGATCTTCAAATATGTGATGTCTGCCGTGGGGATCACCTGCTTCACAATTTCACACAATTGCCCCAGTGCTGCCTTCCTCTTTGCTTGGTTCTTGTAATGTGGGTGGTTAACCTCCCACAGACATGGCAGCTCCCTTAACATATCTAAGAATACTGACATGAAGTCATTGTCTTTCAGTAGCATATCCATGTTCACTGCAAGACACAGCACAAGACAAAGCCTAATGTCAGATAAAACTCTCCTAATCTTGTTACAATATAGGCCTCAATATAGAAGCAGTATAGGCACAAGTTTGTCTCTTACCTTCGTTCTTACGATCGACGCGTCCAATGCTCCTTCCTCCGCTCACAGATCGTACGTACTACGCACACGTGTTACGCTTTATACACACTGCGCATGCGTGTAACTCCGCTCGCCCCTGACGTTCTTTCTAGTCTATTCCCCGCCCCTTTTCGTTCGGCGCAGTGGGTGAAGAGCACATGACGGAGTTAGAGCAGGTGCATGCTAATTCTAGCAACGAGGAGGAGGAGGAGGAAAGCCCGGATCCGGAAACGTCCCGATCCAGAAGGAGACGATTTAAGGCGACAAATATGTCCTTTGGGGAGATGTTGGAGATGGTGGACATCACGAAGAAGGCCGACTATGGCGGCAAGTATGGACCTTACCCCCACCCCAACATCAGAAAGGCCAAAATCATTGCTAAAGTGATCAAAAGTCTGCACAGAAATTTCGGGGTACGACGATCGAAAGATCAGCTCAGGAAGCGGTGGTCGGACCTAAAATTAAGAGAGCCCGAGCAGTACCGAAAGATCCGGAGAGTGCTGCAAAAAAGTAAGTAGTTGTGCTGTGTTCCTATTATTTTTGTCTTTATTACGTTCGTGCTGCTCCATATGCTTATCTTAATTGTACAGTTTAAACTGTCAACTTTAATGTTCATGGGCCCATTATTCGTTCGTCTACAAAATTTTTTTTTACCCTCTAAAACAACATTGTTTCTGCCATATGCATGTGCCCACATTTTTTAGGGCCTACTTGGATGAAAAATATGTGGTTGTGTAGATGGGTTTGTTACTACAATGAAATGCAAACTAGATTCTGTGTAAGGAGAGGACACTCAGCAGCTGTTTTCACATCTGGACACTGGAGCACTAGTGTGGGACACAAGAACACCATTTTTATTAGGGGGGGGCACACAGGTGCTCCAGTGTATACTATAGGGGAGTCTCCATCTGTGAAGTTTGTACTAAACAGGTAAAGTATTGCAGGTTGACAAAGGACAATAAAAAAGCGACATCTTGGAACTCTGCTAAAATAGACAATTGTACCCCACTTCCAAGCAATGTTTCCTATTTGTAGTTCTGCCATCAAATCACCGTGTGCTAATTATACCATTTTTGTTTTACATAGGGGAGAGAAGACTCGGAGGACACCCCTCATCTGAGGAGAACAGAGACCCACCACCTCGGGAAGAAGGGGAAATACCACCATCCCAAGAAGAGCAGGAGGAGGAAGAAGATGTGGTTGAACTTGCCACCACAACAGGTGAGTGTCTGCGACCACAGACTCAGGTAAGAGATGGATGCTGGCAGAATTTTTATACCTGTTTTTGTTTGGTTTCTCTCTTTTTAGGTGATCGAGATCCTTTCACATCTGAAAGTGCCCAGATGCTGATCGGGGAGATCATGGGGTGTAATTTGGAATTGGAGAACCTAAAGACAAAAATCAATGATGTGATTAAAAGAAATAATAACATCATTGATGTTTTGGGGCGAATTAAAAACCCCACCAAATCACTTTTTTGATTGTGGTACAATGTTTTAAATCTTTTTGCAATGTTTTGAAAAGCCAAATTTGGAGGATGCACACAGTGTGCCAACATGTACTATCTGCCATCACGGGAGATCAATGGACGCGTTTTGGGGGTGCAACCCCTTCCTCAATAATAAAGTAGAGGTGAGGAAGGGCTTGCTCCCCCAAAACACGTCCCTTGCTCCCCCGTGATGGCAGCTAGCACATGTTGACATTCGTAAATTGCTGTGCATCTTCCAAATTTGGCTTTTCCAGGGGTGATTTCCCCCCATCTGAACGCAATATCAAACACACTTCCTAAATACTGATGTCTGATATTGCCTTCAGGTTTTACCTAATGTGAACTTTGTAAGTTCAAGTTTTTTGTCTTTCTTCTTGGTTTTACACAGGCCTGTTTTATCGTAAATGGACATTTCTATTTTTGATAATGCCACCCAAAAAATTGTTATACAACAAACATGTTGGTTTGTTTTAAAAACCTTTGGTAAATGCACATGTGCTTGTGCAGGTATAAAAAATTTGGTTCATCAAGAATGTGTGGATTATGATTGTCTCAACACTACAACACTTTTGGGGTGATGTAATTGCTGTTTTCAGGGAAAATGGGGGTTATTTCCTAAGGGCAAATCCACTTTGCACTACAAGTGCAGGTTCAGTGCAGTTGCAAGTGTACTTGTAGTGAAATGTGTTTTTGCATTTAGTAAATAACAGCCAACAGTGCTTTGTATAAGGCTACACAATCATGCCATTTTCTGGACTCAACACATTTCTGTCAGGGTCAGCTAAAACAAACACAAGCAGTAAATGTCCACAAAGAATTTCTTTTTGTTTTTTATTATAAAAAGGCTTCACAGATTTGCTGGCATATTGATAGCCCCCCTACCCGCAAAGAACTCCAGGTAGCGTAACCGGACATCACGGGCACTCAGGGAGGGCAAGCCAGGACGGCCGCTTTCAAGCGCCGTCAGTGTTTCAGGTATCACTCCGGCCTCAGGCCCAACTGAGCCAGCATAGTTGGCCGAATGTTTCCTTAAAAAGTTATGGAGAATACAGCACGCCAGTATAATATGGTTCAGTTTATACTCCGCCATATGGATGGGTGTCATAAATAGGCGGAACCGGCTGGCCAGGATTCCAAATGTGTTCTCCACCACTCTTCGGGCTCTGGCCAGCCGGTAATTAAAAACCCTCTGTTCCGCGGTGAGGGTCCTCATTGGGAATGGCCGCATCAGGTGGTCCCCCAGCGCAAACGCTTCATCAGCAACGAACACAAATGGGAGTCCTTCCACATTGTCCTCTGGAGGTGGCAAGTCCAAGCTGCCATTCTGGAGACGCCTGTAGAACTCCGTCTGGGCGATGACTCCACCATCGGACATCCGGCCATTCTTCCCCACGTCCACATACAAGAAGTCGTAATTAGCCGACACCACCGCCAACATCACTATACTATTGAACCCCTTATAGTTGAAATAGTACGACCCCGAGTTGGGTGGTGGGACGATGTGGACGTGTTTCCCATCAATTGCCCCTCCGCAGTTAGGAAAGTCCCACCGCTGAGCAAAGTGGGAGGCCACAGTCTGCCATTCCTGTCGCATTGAAGGTAACTGTTGAGGGAAAAAATAAAACATTACTATTTTTGCTCAGAAACATGGCAAGCAGATAAGGCACAAACATTATGGGTCAACCTCCAGATAGCATTTAGTAAGGGAAATTTAACAAGGCCAAAGTATAAGGTACACCTATCATATTCCCCCCCCCCCTCATGGGCCATTTCTAACATTATGGGGTGTGTGGAAATCTTGGACAGGTAACCCTCTTCACTTCATTGAGAGATGAATGCCTAAATAATGGGTATTACTTGGAACAGCCCCTCCTTAGTTACACTATTGGCAGCCCACTGGACAGGTAAGAAGTGTCATAATACAAAGATATAAATACACACTGTACACATTTGAGGACATTTGGACATTCTGCTATTACCTATCAAGATAATAATAGAATACAAAAACTTTAAACAGTACCATTGGAAAGTATACAGGCAGGCCCTTGCACTACATGCTTTGGGTAATTCATCCATACATCTGAGCACAAAAGAGATGGGTATAGTGTGTATGGATTTGGCAAAGTCAGCAGATAGATGATTGAGGATAGATAGAGAATTGGGATCAGCTGAGTTAGCAGTTGGGGGAGGGAGGGTTACTAAAAATTATTTGGGGACACCACAAAAAAAAAGCCTCTGGCACTCTGCCTGAATTTAAAGAAAAAATAACATTTCAAAACATTTTAGGGGGTGTTTGGGGTAAAGCACTACTATGGAGCTGATAAAATACATTGTTAAGTGACTACATGAGGTGAATATAGGCCAGGAGACACCATGCTGGGGAGGTTATTGAAGGGCAAATATGTATGAAGGACCTAAAATAATAATTACATAAAAATCCAGCATGCATGAGGAGAAAGGGGACATTCACAGCATATTCCAATCATGGTAATTAGGGAATGAGGAAAGAAATACAATATATTAGCAAACATTCAATACAATAAAATGTGACATTAAAGGATAAAAATCTTACCTTCATATACTCCTTCTGTAGGACCTGGATGATGGCAGAACAGGTCTCTGGGATAATGATACCCAGAGCCTGGGGGGAGATGCCTGTCGAGAACTTCAAGTCCTGCAGGCTTCTCCCTGTCGCCAAGTACCGCAGGGTAGCGACGAGCCTCTGCTCCGGAGTGATGGCTTGCCTCATGCAGGTAATCTGCCTGCTAATATAAGGGGTCAGCAAAGCCAACAGACGGTGAAATACGGGGTCCGTCATCCTGAGAAAGTTCCTGAAATCATCAGGATTATTCTCACGGATCTCACGGAGCAAAGGCATATGAGAGAACTGGTCACGCTGAAGCAACCAATTCTTGGTCCATGAACTCCTCCCCACCCTGTTCATGGACTGGACTTGTGTCAAGGTCAGGACCCCGACACCAAGCCCCCGCACAGCACGAACTCTACGAGGAGTACGCATACGCAACATGGCTAGAAAACGGTCGGCTGCTCAGAACTAAGTAACAGAACGCACTGAAGAACAGCAAGGCCTGTGAAGAGCGACCTGAAAAACAGTAACGAACGAACAAGAATACAATGACTAATTAAAGTCACGCGGAACTTGCTTGCACGCACTGAAGAGCAGATACAAACCCACAAGCACAAACTGAACGGCAGAAAACGATCTGAAAGCCACGAGTCTGAAAAAGCGCAAATCGTCTCTCACCAAACTTTTACTAACATGAGATTAGCAAAAGGAGCCCAAAGGGTGCCGCGCTTGGTTCTGAACCGGCCTTTTCTAGTCTCGTCGTACGTGCTTGACGTCACCGCGTTCTTGGCGATCGGAAATTCCGACAACTTTGTGCGACCGTGTGTACGCAAAACAAGTTTGAGCCAACATCCGTCAGAAAAAATCCTAGGATTCTGTTGTCGGAATGTCCGAACAAAGTCCGACCGTGTGTACGGGGCATTAAAGTCTATGGGACTATCAAAAATGCTGATTTTAAAGGCTCATAAGCAAGTTATTGCCATAAAAAGTGTATGTGGACCCGGATACTGCCCCAGGGGACATGTATAAATGCAAAAAAAAGTTTTAAAAACAACCAGTTTTTTCAGGACCACTGATTTTAAGAATGCTTAAAGTGAAACAATAAAAATGAAATATTCCTTTATATATTGTGCCTGGGGGGTCCCCTTAGTCTGACTGTAAAATGGTGCATCTGTCTGATGTGTTTTACTGTCTCACAGCAAATGGACGCAAATGTTGAACTCGTGAGCGCGCCTGCACAGTAACCCCCCCCGGGGGAGCGCTTTTCCTAGGGGGTTATCTGATGCGAGGGGGAGCCGCCAGAGCCACCAAGGGAAATGATCGAGGCCACTCTGTGCAGAACGAGCTGCATAGTGGAGGTAAGTATGACATGTTTGTTATTTAAAAAAAATAAAACAGGAAGGTTTACAATCACTTTAATGTCTAAACCTCTAGCAACAAAAGTGAGTACACCCCTAAGTGAAAATGTCCAAATTGGGCCCAAAGTGTCAATATTTTGTGTGGCCACCAATTTTTCCCAGCACTGCCTTAACCCTCTAGGGCATGGAGTTCACCAGAGCTTCAGAGGTTGCCACTGGAGTCCTCTTCCACTTCTCCATGACAACATCATGGAGCTGGTGGATGTTAGAGACCTTGCGCTCCTCCACCTTCCGTTTGTGGATGCCCCACAGATGCTCAATAGGCTTTAGGTCTGGAGACATGCTTTGCCAGTCCATCACCTTTACCTTCAGTTCCTTTAGCAAGGCAGTGGTCATCCTGGAGGTGTGTTTGGGGTCGTTATCAAGTTGGAATACTTCCCTGCGGCCCAGTCTCTGAAGGGAGGGGATCATGCTCTGCTTCAGTATGTCACAGTACTTGTTGGCATTCATGGTTCCCTCAATGAACTGTAGCTCCCCAGTGCCAGCAGCACTCATGCAGCCCCAGACCATGACACTCCCACCACCATGCTTGACTGTAGACAGGACACACTTGTCTTTGTGCTCCTCACCTGGTTGCCGCCACACACACTTGACACCATCAAGTACCAAATACATTTATCTTGGTCTCATCAGACCACAGGACAAGGGTCCAGTAGTCCATGTCCTTAGTCTGCTTGTCTTCAGCAAACTGCTTGCAGGCTTCCTTGTGCATCATCTTTAGAAGAGGCTTCCTTCTGGGACGACAGCCATGCAGACCAATTTGATGCAGTATGCAGCGTATGGTATCAGCACCGACAGGCTGAACCCCCAGTCCTTCAACCTTTGCAGCAATGATGGCAGCGCTCATAAGTCTCTTTCCCAAAGACAATCTCTGAATATGACGCTGAGCACATGCACTCAACTTCTTTGGTCGACCATGGTGAGGCCTGTTCTGAGTGGAATCTGTCCTGTTAAACCACTGTATGGTCTTGGCCACCATGCTGCAGCTCAGTTTTAGGGTCTTGGCAATATTCTTATAGCCTAGGCCAGTGATGGCGAACCTTGGCACCCCAGATGTTTTGGAACTACATTTCCTATGATGTTCAACTACACTCCAGAGTGCATAAGCATCATGGGAAATGTAGTTCCAAAACATATGGGGTGCCAAGGTTTGCCATCACTGGCCTAGGTCATCTTTATGTAGAGCAACAATTATTTTTTTCAGATCCTCAGAGAGTTCTTTGCCATGAGGTGCCATGTTGAACTTCCAGTGACCAGTATAAAAGAGTGAGAGCGATAACACCAAATTTAACACACCTGCTCCTCATTCACACCTGAGACCCTGTAACACTAACAAGTCACATGACACCGGGGAGGGAAAATGGCTAATTGGGCCCAATTTGGACATTTTCACTTAGGGGTGTACTCACTTTTGTTGCCAGCAGTTTAGACATTAATGGCTGTGTGTTGAGTTATTTTGAGGGGACAGTAAATTTACACTGTTATACAAGCTGTACACTCTCTACTTTACATTGTGCAAAGTGTCATTTCTTCAGTGTTGTCACATGAAAAGATATAATAACATATTTACAAAAATGTGAGGGTGTACTCACTTTTGTGAGATACTGTATACAAACTGATTTTACTGTTGTGGGTTTAGTAACACTTTAACTTCATACAATGAGAATTTTATTTTCCGCACAGCTCCATCCTGTAAACTATTCTGCACATTCAGGGTTCTTTCACGCAAGCATTGAAAATAGGAGGTTGGATCATGTTTTCACCGGTTCCTGACCACCTATCAACACCACTCAAATTGCTAAAGTAGGGACTGAATGGAGCTTTACACACTGCAGTGTTAGCATTGCAACTAGGCTAAAATAATAAAGCCCACAGAGTTCATCAGTCATTGGCGCTTTGCAACTGCCTCCATTGACTTCTATTGAACTCTGGCAAAAGCACCTCATAAACGCATAGAGATACGCTTTCTAAATTTTCTTGAGAGGGAATTTGACAGGTGGTGAGGAAGCATTCTATCACCTCCTCACTGCCTATTTGAACCCTTTAAACCCAGCACCAGTGCACCGCAACCACATGCATTGTACATGGTTGCGGGGTTGTTATGGGCTCCCCCATTCAGTTGAATGAACGTCACAGTGGGGAACATTTTTGTAGCACTATGATGGAAAGCATCATGACCGCACCATATGTATTCCCCCCTCTGCTACCTTTGCAGCATAAGAGGGAGCAGTTAGGGGGATAGTAAAAATGCAGCTCAGCCATGGGTTTTTACTGCCCCCAAAGTGTAAACAAAACCACAGGGTGTTTGAGGAGTGTCGTCTAAATGCCTTTGCAACATGTCCAATATGCTCATTTAGGCTATAGGTGCATTACTACACTTAAATGTCAACACTTGTGTGAAAGAGCTCTCAAAGCTGCACTCCGTACACTGTGCTGTATGTTTGATACTGTGCACCTCTTTACAACTATGCACTGTATGTTGGATACTCCACACCTTTCCACTCTGCACACTGTTGTAAGTGCTACATTTCACACCACTACATACTTTACACTGCAGGCCACTTCAGTGTGTACCCTGTGTTGTGTGTTCTATATTACCCCACGTTATGCACTATTATGGTTACTCCACTCTGTACACTATGCCAGTGGCGTAGCGTGGGTTGTCAGCACCCGGGGCAAGGCAAGTAATTTGCGCCCCCCCCCTAACCTGCGGACTTTTATCACTCACCGAGTCCCTTCAAATACAATAGTACTGACCTACCTGATTCCTATACTGACCATTACACACTACACTGACCACTATACTATACTGTCCACTACACTAAGAACTACACTGACCACTACACTACACTGACCACTACACTATGCTGTCCACTACACTAAGAACTACACTGACCACTATACTGTCCACTACACTACACTGACCACTATACTGACCACTACACTGAGAACTACACTGTCCACTACACTATACAATACTGACCACTATACTACACTGACCACTATACTGTCCACTACACTGACCACTACACTAACCACTATACTGTCCACTATACTACATTGACCACTATACTGTCTACTACACTACACTGACCACAATACTACACTGACCACTATACTACACTGTCCACTATACTACACTGTCCACTACACTGTACTGACCCTTATACTACACTGTCCACTACACTACACTGACCACAATACTACACTGACCACTACACTGTACTGACCACTACACTGAGAACTACACTGACCACTATACTGTCCACTACACTAACCACTATACTGACCACTACACTGAGAACTACACTGTCCATTTACACTATACAATACTGACCACTATACTGTCCACTACACTACACTGACCACTACACTGAGAACTACACTAACCACTATACTGTCCACTATACTATACTGACCACTACACTGAGAACTACACTACATTGACCACTATACTGTCTACTACACTACACTGACCACTATACTACACTGTCCACTATACTACACTGTCCACTATACTACACTGTCCACTACACTGTACTGACCACTACACTACACTGTCCACTACACTGTCCACTACACTATACTGACCACAATACTACACTGACCACTATACTACACTGACCACTACACTGTACTGACCACTACACTGTACTGACCACTACACTACACTGACCACAATACTACACTGACCACAATACTACACTGTCCACTACACTGTACTGACCACTATACTACACTGACCACAATACTACACTGACCACAATACTACACTGTCCACTACACTGTACTGACCACTACACTACACTGTCCACTACACTATACTGATCACAATACTACACTGACCACTACAGTATACTGACCACAATACTACACTGACCACAATACTACACTGTCCTACACTGTACTGACCACTACACTACACTGTCCACTACACTATACTGACCACAATACTACACTGACCACTACACTATACTGACCACAATACTACACTGACCACTACACTGTACTGACCACTACACTGACCACAATACTACACTGTCCACTGTACTGACCACTACACTGTCCACTACACTACACTGTCCACTACACTGACCACTACACTGACCACTACACTACACTGACCACTACACTACACTGTCCACTACACTATACTGACCACAATACTACACTGTCCACTACACTGTACTGACCACTATACTACACTGACCACTATACTACACTGACCACTACACTGTACTGACCACTACACTGACCACTATACTACACTGACCACTACACTGTACTGACCACTACACTGACCACAATACTACACTGTCCACTACACTATACTGACCACTACACTACACTGTCCACTACACTACACTGTCCACTCTACACTACACTGACCACTACACTGACCACTACACTACACTGACCACTACACTACACTGACCACTACACTACACTGTCCACTACACTACACTGTCCACTACACTATACTGACCACAATACTACACCACTTTCTACACACACTTGACCGATCACTCATTGTTTGGAGTTCCATTTTTTACATATCTTTTATGTATTATATTTTTTTACTTTGGGTAGTCTGCACATTTTGGTGACCATTCCTAGCACTTATTTTTATTTTTCTAACAGCATTTATACTGTGCTACATTTTTCATTCATTTATAATTGGGGTAAAATGTTTTCCTGGGAGTAGCAGTTTGTTTATAGTGGATCTCTTTATCTCATACTAGTGAACAGCGCCAATCCCCTAATTCAGATTTTATAACTACTGGATCGCACCTTTGGGGCTTTCTTTATCTGGGGGGCTGCAGTTCAGTCACAAGCCCGTCCTAAGCGCAGAACACCACCATATACGTTTTCTAAACAATACTACACTGTCCACTACACTGTACTGACCACTACACTGTACTGACCACTATACTATACTGTCCACTATACTATACTGTCCACAATACTACACTGTCCACTACACTTTACTGACCACTACACTGTACTGACCACTATACTATACTGTCCACTACACTGACCACAATACTACACTGTCCACACCACTATACTGACCACTACACTATACACTATACTGTCCTGCCTAGTCTTCCTATACTGACACTACATATACGGCGCCTGTCTCTTCTCTCCCCCCCGTTTATCTATTTCTTACCTTATTGTGTTGCATCGGTCTGAAGGATGAGAAGACATCTGCCCCGGCGCTCACACTCTCGTCTCCCCTGCGCTCCGCCACTGTGATTGGACGAATGGGGGTCATGTGCGGAGGCGGGACTTCAGGAGCGACTGTGATCGTGGATAGGCCAGTCCCACGCCGCACATGACCCCCATACGCCCAATCACAGGGCGCAAAACACTAGACATGGCGGCGGAGCGCGGGGGACACAGGAAAAGAAATTAGGAGGAGGCAGCCAGTAGTGACACTACTGGCACGAAATTGCGCCCCCCCTAAATTTCACGCCCGGGGCCACGGCACCCCCCGCACCCCCCACGCTACGCCACTGCACTATGCTGTATCCCACACTGCATCACCCAGTACATGCCTCTGTATTCTATAGCATTTCCATATCTCCATTAACTATCTCTTCTTTATAGCTAAATGTGCCACTTCCTTGTCTCAGCTCCACCACTCTCATTTATCTGCTCTGTCAACTCGTTTTAATGCTGAATTTCAGAAATTGTCTAAAAACAAGAAGTATGTGTATTTTTACTTTTATCTCAGTGTCCTTTGTGCATTTCTTCCAAACCTAGGCAGTAATCCAGTGATAAACGTTTCATTTGTGCAGGAGTTTCCTGTAATAAGACCAGTTGTCCAGAATGACTGGTCTTAAATCCGCCCCCTCCTGCAGTTTCAGCAGGCAATCTATAGTGGGTGGAGCCCTCTGGCTCCCACAGCTCTGCTTTCTGAACAAGTTATGTGCACCACATGGATAACATCATTGATACTTCTACAAGGTCATATCTAAGTTTGTGAAGGTATTTAGTGCACACTAGGGACAAGCTTAGGTCCTGTCCTTGCTGGGGCCAATGAGCTGCGGGCCCAGCAAGTCCCAGCTCTGAATTGCACTTATAAAAAGTGACAGGGATGCTCATGGCATTGACCTAATATGACCATGTGCCCAAGGTCAATGATGTCATAACTATTCTGCATCTTTGTGTACATCACCAGGGAATCGCCCACCCACAGTTCATTGGCTGATTTTGGAAAGAACTCAAACTCCTCATTAGTGCACACACACTGAATTTATATCCTGAGGCTATTAAGTGCAAGTTTTTGTCCCTTCTGTTATCTATGCCTGTCTCTCTGCTCTAGGTCCATGATCCACTTTATAAATACATATGTAAGAAGGCCAGTATGGTGGCCTGAATTTATGGGAGGAGCCCATGCTCTTCGTCAGTTTCCTGATACCACGTCACTAGGCCAACTCTTCGAAAACTCATTAGCGTCCGTGAGTTCCCATGTTCAAAGTTTTTCGAGGCTCTCGTTTCCGTTCGCATTTACGTACAACACGTCTGGATCGGCTGTCGCAGGTAGGGTTTTCGGTTGACTTTTTCATTTTACGCATTGTTAGATATCTTGTCACTAAACATCGATATCAACTTACGAATCATTCGTAAAAACCCTACACATAGCCGCAACGTCTGCCAATCACTCGCAACGTTATCATACCAAACACTTCATTTTTTACGTACCTCACACCAACGCGAAGACACTGCTTTGTTTAGGCGTGTCTCACTGTTTTATGCTCCACAGGCAAATCAATGTCACTTGCGAATTTTCTGTATACCGATCGGTGCCATATCAAGGCTAAACCATTTCAAAACATTTCAAACCATTTCAATAATTTCAATCATTTCACTCTCACGTACTGCGCTCCGATTCGAATCCAGTCGCATCCACAATGCACCGATTCGTTCCAGTGTGCCCCAGTTGTTTACGGCCTCATTTCAGTACATGCTCCAGAGTTGGGTTCGTTGTCAGTCTCAGGTTGCGGCTCACCGATTCATGTCTCAGTCATGGCATATCATTTCACTGTCACGTATCACGTTCCGATACGAATCCGGTCGCATCCAAGATGCAGCAATTCGTACCGGCGTGCCCCAGGTATTTTTCAGCCTCATTTCAGTACATGCTCCAGAGTCCGGTTCGTTGTCAGTCGCAACAGAGGCACGACTGATTCGTGCCTTTGTCATGGCAATCAATGTTATTTCACTGCCACGTACCGCGTTCCGATTCGAATCCAGTCACATCCATGATGCACCGATTCGTTCTGGCGTGTCCCAGTTGTTTTTTGCCTCATTTCAGTACATGATCCAGAGTCCAGTCATTGTCAGTCGCAGTTGCGATGCGACCGATCCGTGCCTCTGTAAGGGAAAAGCATTTCACTGTTACGTACTGCGCTCCAAACCGAATCCAGTCGCATCCGTGATGCACCGATTAGTTCCGGTGTGCACTAGTGTTTTTTCTTTTGCCTCATTTCAATACATGCTCCAGAGTCCGGTTCGCTGTCAGTCGCAGCTGCGGCATGACCGATTTGTGCTTCTGTCATGGCAAGACGTTTTCATTCATCTCACTCTAAGGCAAACATTTCATTCATTTCATTATCACATGCCGCGACCCGATCGAATCCTAGGGGCATCCGAGAGGCATTGTTTCATCCCGGTAGGCCTCAGCTGACTTAGCCTCATTTCATACCATGCCCCACAGTTCGATTCGTAGCTTGTCGCAGCCGCGACACATCGATTTGTGCATCTATCAAGGCATAAACATTTCACTCATTTTATTTAAATTCATGCACCGGTCGCTTAAACACATTACAAATTGCTTCTCCAACTTAAGTAGTCAAACTCCTCACCAGTTGTCATTTTTCATTTCTTCTCCAGGTCAGTCAAGTTCAGTAGGTCCACCCTGCACCAGGTTGGATGATATTCCCCCCAGGTAAAAAAAAAAAAAAAACATACACCCCCCCCCCCCCCAAAAAAAAAAAAAAAAAAAAAAAAAGAAGCACGAGCTGGGTACGTATGCCTATTTTAGGGAAAAGAAGCAAACTTGAATTTTATGTCACCCTCAATAGGTTCCGGTCGACCAACTTTCGACCCCAAAGACAGGACATCGCATCTAGGGCACAAATCACCCAGAGCCATGTCCCAGGCCGGCAGTGAAGACCTCACGGCCCCTCTGTCACTTCCTCCGGTCTCAGAGAGCGACAGCGTGTAGTCCCTCAGGGGATGGACCATCCCCAAATTGACAGTAGAACTGAAGCGCAGGGGTGTGCCTTTCTCCGCTACAGCCAGGAAGGGTGAGCTCTTCAGGCTCCTCTTCCCTCCGCCAGCCGTAGCAGGGCCCAGTACCCAGCAGGCGTCCCTCAAATCAATATCCTCTGCCATCTCACAACTCCACACCGTGGTGTCATCTCTGTCTACCACGGTCACTGATGTCCAAACCAGAGCGGCACTCTTGGAGGCTCGCCCGGCCACTGCTATCCCTGACCCGACCACAGTTCACGTTCTGACACCCCTTCCTGCAGGTACCACAGGGTGGAGTCCCATTGTCTACCCATCCCATTTGGTTCCAGCCAGCATTAGGAAGGACATCCTGGACGGCAGGGAAATCAACCTTGTCTCTCTCCTCATTTCGGTCCACAATCTGGCAGAGAACAAAGCTTACACCTAAGGAGATGTGTCAGTGGTCCTTAAGGTCAAAGATCCCAGGCTCAACCGTAAATTGTCCGTCCCAGAATTTACATTGGCCTTCAGCATGCTGAGGGATGTCCTATGCTCAGCTTTTCCCAGCATGAGGGAAGAGCTGGACTTATACCTTCACACTGTCCTAGCCCTGGGCTATAAGTACGGAGGCTTTTCATTCTACGATTCTCATCGTTCCTTCTCTGCTAAGGCAGCAGCCAGTCTCACACAATTTCAGACAAGCACCAATTGGAGCCTTGTGGACACAGAGCTGTTCTGCCGTCACTTTGCCGGCTTGCGCTCACCACTGTGCGCTATCTGCCAGTCCTCTACCCACATCGCCACCTGGTTCGCCAATGCGACAGTCAGTCGCCCCTTCGAGTTCCCCTCCACCTCCGGTGCAGTTTAAGGCCCGTTGGCCCCTGTACAGATGCCTCAGGTGGACAAGTTTGGACGCCCTGTTCGGACCGTAGGAGGAGCAGCTATCTGCAACAATTTTAACTATGGCTGATGCAACTTCAGCCAATGCCGCCTGCTCCACATCTGCACCCTATGCCATAGGGCACATCCGAGGAATTTATGCGAGGTCAAGCAACAAGGCCAAGTTAATGTCCTGTGGCTGGGGCTGTACCTCACGTCACACCCCACTCCCTCCCTGGCCACCTTCCTTATCCATGGATTCACAGCAGGATTTCACACCGGCCTCATCTCTCTGCCCCACGCTACCTACGATCTCTGCCACACTAAAGAGCAGGCCATAGACCAGCTTTTACAGGCCAAACTGGAGTGAGACTTCATCATAGGTCCCTTCACTCAGCCCCCTTTTCAATACTCGGAGAGTCAGCCCTATTGGGCTTGTCAAGGGCAAGTTCTCAAATAAATTACATTTGGTGTACAACCTGTCTGCGCCTCATTCCCAGCCTCAATTCCCTAATCCCCTCTGTGGAGTTCTCCCTGAAGTACGCCTCCATAGACATGGCAACTCAAGCTGTCATCAAAGCAGGCACAGGCGCCTGGCTCTCCAAGGCTGACATCTCGGACGCCTTCAAGCTCCTGCCTATCCACCCATTTCTTTGGTGCTGGCATGGCATTAAGTGGAAAGAGGCATACTATTTCGCCACTAAACTGACTTTTGGCTCGAAGAGTAGCCCGTGGCTCTTTGACACTTTCGCACAGTCCCTCACGTGGATACTGTTGCATAAAGCTCAGTGTCAAGAAGTCATCCATTACCTGGATGACTCCTTGTTAATTGAACAGCCCAGTGTGCCCCCAGGAGACCTCAACAAACAGAGTCGTATTTGGAAATCTCAAAGTTGCCATTGCCGAACATAAAGTTGATGGTCCAGCACACACCATTACCTTCCTCGGAGTCAACCTACACACTTGCTCCATGCAGGCCAGCCTCCCCCTCGACAAACTAGCCTGCATCAGGACAGTCCTCCGAGATTTCACCCATACTAGGGGGTGTACCAAGAAGCAGCTGCAATCCCTGTTATGAATGCTTAAGTTCGCCATGCGGATAATTCCCAAGGGTCGGTCCTTTGTGTCGCGTCTCCTGGTCTATTTCTCACAGGCACAGGACCCCAATCAGATCCTCAACTTAGACACCGTGGCAGTAGCAGACCTATCTATGTGGGAGGAGTTCCTTTCCACCTGGAATGGTATATCCTTGTTTACACCTTCTATATCATCCCTATCACCACAGGTAGTGACAAATGACGCAGCCTCTGGGGTCATATCTGGACAGGACAAACCGTGGCCTTCACCACTGACAATCAGGCCACAGCAGATATTATTAACAAAGGCAGGTCCAAGTCCCTCTCGGTTATGTCCTTCCTGCACAGGCTGGTACAACTGTCTTTACAACATCAATTTAATATCCACTGTTCATTCATTCCGGGCAAGTGCAACCTCGCAGCAGATGCACTGTCACGCTTTAATTACACCTCCTTTCTCCAGCAGATTCCCGGAGCCGATCCAGTGTCAGCCCGTATCCCCGCTTGGTCTCAGCTGACCCTGGACTAGAACAGCATCTACACTGTCCCACAAACACGCTTAAAGCTTACCATACAGCTTGGAAAGCCTTCAACAAATTCCTCGTACTCCGCTCCGAGAAAACAACAGACATCAAGCACATACTGGCCTTTATCTCGTATTGCCATACTCAGTTGGCCTTATCCCATAATACTAACCGGCTATACTTAGCCGGCAACCAACATTTTCTGGCTTTGCGAGCCCCCGCAAAACCATACTTGTTCGCAACCCATGCGATCCGAGTCATCCTACGTGGCATCCAGAAACATCAACCGATAGTCAATGCCAAACGCCTACCTATAACAAGTGCCATCTTCAGGGATGTCCACCATCCTTCTCCATTTGGTCTTCTCCTCAGCCTGGTCCTACAAATGGCCATATACCTGGCCTACTACGGGTTCTTGTGGCCTGGCGAGTTCACCTGCAGCAACCCTGCCGGCCAAGTGCTACATAGACGTCACTTGGTTCGCTACCAAGACCATTTCGTCCTCCACTTTGCAGTTTCTAAAACCCAGCAGGCAGGCTCCGGGGTAGACATCCACCTCTATAAAACTAACAATATCTGGTGTCCAGTTACCATACTAATGGGGTACTTTGTCCAGTGGTGTATTTAGGTTTTGTGCTGCCCTAGGCCTGACTAAACGCATGCACCCCCCTAATTTAAATACGACCCACCCCATCCTGCCGAGGCCACACCCCTTCCTGTTTAAGACCCACCCTATCATCTGTAAACAACACCCCTTCATCTTTAGGCTTATTTAGCACTTTTCAGGGAGGAACGGGTACCTGTTTCTGACAGGTACCCTTCCCCACTTCCGGGAGACTGCGCTGTCCCCTCTGAAGTTTGCCTCCCCTCCTCCTTCCTCCACTGGGCCATTCAGAAAGTGCAACGCGCTTCGCACATGTGCAGTAGGGAACCGGTCGGTTTCCCTTACCATGAATGATAGTGGCAAAACCCGAGAGCCAATCCGAAAATCGGCTGAGGTGTCGACATCGTTGGATCCCTGGACAGGTAAGTGTCCTAATATTAAAAGTCAGCAGCTACAGTATTTTTAGCTGCTGAGTTTTAATGCTATCACGGGGGGGGTCTCACTGTGCCCATCAATTGCAGCCTCACTGTGCCCCATCAAACGCAGTCACTGTGCCCATCAAATGCAGCCACTGTGCCCATCAAATGCTGCCACTGTGCTACCAAACACAGTCACTGTGCCCATCAAATGCAGCCAATGTGCCCTCAAACGCAGCCACTGTGCCCATCAAATGCTGCCACTGTGCTATCAAACGCAGCCACTGTGCCCATCAATTGCAGCCAATGTGCCCATCAAACGCAGCCACTGTGCCCCATCAAACGCAGCCACTGTGCCCCATCAAACGCAGCCACTGTGTCCCATCAAACGCAGCCACTGTGCCCCATCAAACGCAGCCACTGTGCCCCATCAAACGCAGCCACTGTGCCATCAAACGTAGCCATTGTGCCATCAAACGTAGCCATTGTGCCCTCAAACGCAGCCACTGTGCCCATCAAATGCAGCCACTGTGCCATCAAATGCTCCCGCTGTGCCCATCAAATGCTGCCACTGTGCCCATCAAATGCTGCCACTGTGCCCATCAAATTCTGCCAGTGCCCATCAAATGCTGCCAGTCCCCATAACACTGATATACTTTATTTAATCATTGTACCTGCTGTCCTGGGGGTTTCCCTCGTGCTCCTCTCTCTCCTCCTGACGTCACAGCTAGATCCCGCCCCAGGGCCGAGGAGAAGATTCACTGCAGGAAAGCAGTGCAGGGGAGGGTAGGTGGAGCTTAAGGCTCCACCTGTCACCTGCTGCTTATGGGGGCGCGAGTGACACACGCCGCCCCCCCGCATGAGCTAAAGCCCCCGCACCCGTCTTGCCGATTCCCGGCTCCCTCTGCTGCCTCCCGCACACTTGCAGCCCACGGCAGCCGGCTTTCTGTAGCGGCGCCGTGGTGTATGGGCGTGCTTGTCAGAGAGTAGGGGGGTGTGAGATACACGCCTCCACCCTCTGCCAAGCATGCCCATACACAGTGGCGCCGCTACAGAAAGCCGGCCGCCGTGGGCTGCAAGTGTGCGGGAGGCGGCAGAGGGAGCCGGGAATCAGCAAGACGGGTGGGGGGGCTTTAGCTCATGCGGGGGGCGGCCCTTTTTGCCGCCCCCCCGCAAAGTGCCGCCCTAGGCCTAGGCCGACAAGACACAGCCCTGACTTTGTCGCAGTAAATGGGCTTAAGCACCATATAGCAATATGGTGTGACCAAATCCCCATATTTTTTGATAATGTTTTTTGAAAATGTTTAGGTGTTTTGAACTAGCCTTGCTGGAGGTAAATGTCTTTTTTGCATGTGTGCGCTGTAATATTTTTTGTTCTGCTGTATGGTCTTATGGCTGCACCATCTTTAATGCATATTTTAGGGTCCCCCAAATATTTTGTTTGTCAGTTACCATACTAAATCGCCTACTGTCGAAACACTGGGGGGCGTGACCGGATGTGAGACCGGATGCTGGAGTGAGTGGAGGTGAGCGCGAGCTTCCCCCAGCCCGATGCCTCCGTGTCTATCTGCTGTGACTTGCGCCTGGAGTCTGTTCGAATGAGCTCTCTCCCCCTGTGGTATACCTATCTGGCTGCTTGGCTCCCCCGCCCGCTTGTCTGAGTTGGAGTGTGACGCGGGGAGTGTGATACCGCCGCCCGGGAAAGGACGAGACCCGAGTCCTCGGGGCGGGGAGAGGGGAGTCGGGTTCTCTGCTCTCTGCTTGAGCGGTCGCCCGGGCAACGATCCCGCCATCAGCGGGAGGAGGCGGCTGAGACAGCGTGTGTACAGTGTGTGCACAAGTAAAGAGGAGTTAGAGCCACTGCCAGGAGCTTCAATATGTGAGTAACACCAAGGTGCTGACTGTCAACTATTGCTACTGCTACTGCAACTGCCATCTATTGTGCTTATTGAAAAGCGGATCATCTCCACCTACCTTCCGTGGGGCGGGATACCACCGCGGATAGGGGGGGGCGAAGATATAGGCAGTTTACTACACGGACTCCCTGTGTCTTTTTTCTACTTTGGCGATAATATACCCCTGTTGGCTGGTGGAGGGCTGTGTTGGGGGAGGGGGTTGTAGCCCGGAGTATTGACAGGGCAGTCCTATCGGTTGTTCTTTGGTTGATTGACTACCTAAGTGCCCGTCTGGAGGATACTGCTGGGTCTGTGACATTACCGAGGGTGGTGTGAGGAGGTGGGTGGTGGGAGGAGAGGGAGGGGAAAGTTGAGGTGGTAGTGTGAGAGCGGGTAGGAAGGGTAAAGAGGAGAGGAGAGGGGGAGTGGAAGGGAAAAAGGGGAAGAGAGGAGGAGAGGGAGGAAGGAAGAAGGAAAAAAAAGCAATAAAAGTAAAAAGGAAAAGTAAAGGCTGCATTGCATAAATTCTGTGCACGGTTAAATCTTTCAATATATCCCTTGGACTAATATAATTAGAGATGACTAGGAAAAAAGGAGAAGAGATGCAGTCACAGGAGAACTCTAGCTCCCAAATGACCCGCACCTCAAAAGAGAAGGGAAATCAGGCAGCAGCGGCAGCAGCGGTTAAACTTGAAAAATTTGCGCACCCCTCCACCTCTGCCACATCTCCATCTAAAAATATCCAGCACCAGCAAGACAGACCGCAGGCAGGGGACAGGAAGAGCCTAGGAAAAGGACCAGCGATAACGCACGCAACAAAAACAGCAAGCAGTAAAAGCTCAGAGGGGGTGTCCGCAGGACTAGTGACCAACAATGCTACTGTCTACAACGCACCAGTAGAAGCGGAACCCACACTGAAAGACGTTTTATGCGCTGTCAACTCCTGTAAGGCCTCCCTAACAGATTTGTGCGCCCAGTTAACTGGGTTAAAGGAAGAGTTAATAATAGTAAGCCAAGAACTACAAAGGACTATCGCTAGAACAACAACACTGGAGGAGAGAGTAAGCCAGGCCGAGGACGATCTAATCCCATTAAAACGAGAGCTTAAGGCATTAAAAACGCAGATGGGTCTGCACAGCGCTAAAATCGAGGAAATGGAAAACAGGTCCCGCAGAAATAATATAAGGGTGGTAGGACTACCGGAGCGATGTGAGGGCCCCCACCCCGAGGAGTTTTTTGAGAATTGGCTCAGGGGAATATTCGGGGCGGAAACTTTCTCCCATCTTTTTGCTATTGAAAGAGCTCATAGAGTGCCAAGTAGGGCCCCACCATCAGGGGGATACCCCAGACCAATAATTATGAAGCTTATCAACTACAGGGATAAGGTGACCCTGATGCGCAGGGCCAGAGAATTGGGGGATATTCTGTACAACGGAACTAAGATCCTATTTTTTCCCGACTATTCCCCAGACCTCCAAAAACGAAGGGCTGAATTCAGGGACATTAAACGTAACTTGCGGAATTATAAATTGGAGTATGCCCTGTTGTATCCCGCTCGCCTGCGTATCATTGCCCTAGGGATTACCCATTTCTTTGACACAACAACAGGGGCAACAAAATGGCTGGAAGATAATAAAAAGGATTTACTGAGTTAGGGGTGGGATAAAGGTTAGTTGAATTAGGAAAGGAAGGGAGAAAATGGTAAATTTATATATTTTTTTTTTTTTCCCCCTTCCTTTTTCTTTTGTTAATTTTCCGTTTTTCTTAGAGCAAACAGTAGTGGACACGGGGGGGGGGGGGAGGGGGGGTGTGATAGATGGAAGCACGAACAAATGATGTGTTTACACGGTTTTTGAATGTTCTAAATACTGTTTTGAAAGCTTGGAAGAGGGTAGCGGGAAGGGGGGAGGGGGGTAAGAGTGTGGTAGTAAGACACAACGTATTTTATTCTTTCACGAGAGGGGAGTTGTTCTTTGAATGGCTGGGAGGGGGGAAAAAACCAGGTCACAAGTGCAGCCCCCAGGGCTAGCCTAATTAGGCAAGAGGGGGGGTCACGAATCGGGGACGTGGGAGGGGGGATGAATACAGTGGGAGGGGGGGTGGGAGGGGAGTTTGTACTGAGATATAGGGTTGGGCAAAGGGGTGCTTGTAAATCACACATAGTTAAGAGGGGGGGGCTTACAAAGGCAACGTATACTGGTACACGTGTTTTTGAATTTGCAATCAGGGGATGTAGAGCGGAGAGAGAGGGATCCCTGGATATGGGAGTTCTTTGTACCTCTCCACTCTCTTTTCCTTTTTCCTTTTTTACCTTGGCTAGCACAATCATAGAATTGGCAGGTTTTGTAGTCACGAACTCACAAAGGCTTTGGTTTTCCTTTTTCTTTGGTATTTTTTTTTTTTTCTTTTCTATTTTTTATCCTAGCTAGATGTCCTTAAAAACGCTAAAAATAGGCTCCTGGAACGTTAGGGGTATGAGCGACCCGGCTAAAAGGGCAGCGGTGTTCTTGGCGATGGAGGCGTATGGCGTGGAGCTGGCTTGTCTGCAGGAAACTCACCTCTCCAACGACACCAAACCATATGCTCGGAACTATAAATTCCAAGAGCAATATCATTCTGTCTATACCTCATACTCAAGAGGGGTGAGCATATTGGTGGGTAGGGGTATTTCATTCTCCTGCAGAGAAGCCAGGATAGACGCGCTGGGTCGCTACGTATTCTTGAGCTGTGTTGTGGAAAACAGACCACTAGTCTTAGCAAATATTTATGTTCCGCCTCCGTTTAAAACAGAGACCATTTTGGATCTGTTGGAGTTCGTGGATAATAAGGATGATGTACCTATAATTTTGGTGGGAGACTTTAATACTGTCTTGGATAATAAATTGGACCGATTCCCACCAGTGAATCGCCCAGAGAGATTATCAGAGGGACGTTTAGGTCAACTCCTAAGAGAGATTGGGTGGTGCGACCTATGGAGATCTCACAACCCAAATGTCCGGCAGTATTCCTGTTATTCAGGGACACACTCTACTCTTTCACGCTTAGACATGGCATTAGGTAACTACGAGGCCCTGCAATTAGTAAGGAACATAGAGTATAAGTCGAGGGGAATTTCAGATCACTCTCCCTTGACTTTGACCTTGAATTTAAATACTAGAAATGGCCGGAAAAGGTGGACAATAAAACCGCTCTGGCTGGACTTGATAAGCTGCCCAGAAGAAGTAACCTCCAAATTAAAAGAATTCGTAACATTTAACTCAGGTACAGCACCTGAGGGGGTAGTGTGGGATGCCCTAAAAGCATTTCTCAGGGGTTTACTACACCAACAGGTTGTCAAAATAAAGAAAAAGTCAAGGGAATGGGAAGCGAGGGCCAGCAGGGAAGCTATGGAAGCAGAGGCGCAATATGTGGCGGATCCAACTCCTGAAAGACAGGCGATTTGGCTCAATCGACAACAGGTGTATAGAGAGGTAATTAACAGAAGAGCAGAGAATAAAAGACTCTTCCAGAAACAAAACTATTTTGGTGAAGGGGAGAAAGTAGGCCGGACGCTTGCATTTATAACGAAGTCCAATTTATCTCCATCGGCCATTTCCTCGATTAGGACACTGGCTGGAGAGATAACTTCCGATCCCGCCAAGGTCCTAGAGACCTTCTCTGCGTTTTATAGAGACCTGTATAAGTCGCGTCGAGGGTCGGACCGGTGTAGTATGGACAGGTTTATAGAGGGGGTGGATCTGCCTGTTCTATCGGAGGGGGGAAAGGAGTGCGATGGAGTCCCCCCTGACTCTGGGGGAGCTGCAAGCGGCTGTCATGGAGATGTCAGCTCAGAAATCTCCCGGCCTGGATGGCTTGCCATTGGAGATTTACAGAAAGTATGGGGAAGTGCTGCTCCCGGAGCTCTTAAGGGTACTGGAGCAGTCGCTCAAGGATGGGCGGCTGCCTTTATCAATGTCAGAAGCTGATATAATAATGATTCCAAAAGAGGGGAAAGATCAACTGGAAGTCACTTCATACAGACCGATATCATTGTTGTGCTCAGATACCAAAATTGTCGCAAGGGTGTTAGCATCTAGATTGAACAAATGCATCGCTAACCTGGTACACCCAGATCAATCTGGGTTTATCCCTGGTCGGTCTACTAGTATTAATATCAGAAGGGCCTACCTGAATGTCCAGGTGCCGACCGAGAATGCAGGGTCTAGAGCCATACTGTCCTTGGACACTGCCAAGGCTTTTGATAGCCTAGAGTGGGAATACCTCTGGTGGGTACTTGAGAGGTTTGGATTTGGCCCTGTATTTATTGGCTGGTTAAAAATTCTCTACAGAAATCCTAGGGCAAGACTTAAGTTAAACAATGATTGTTCGGAAAGCTTTTCCCTCGAAAGAGGGACGAGACAGGGGTGCCCCCTGTCACCCCTGCTGTATGTTTTAGCCATGGAGCCACTAGCGGGAGCGGTGAGATCATCACCTGAACTGCAGGGATTCCTCAGGAGAGGGGAGGAAGAGCGAATAGCGCTCTTTGCGGATGATGTCCTATTTTTCCTTGGGGACACGGTTTCCTCATTGGAGAAGATCATGCACCTAGTAGAGGACTTTGGAAAGTTCTCAGGGTTAACCATTAACTGGGAGAAATCGTCGCTCCTGCCGGTCGATCCATTGGCCAACCAGATCCCGACTAGCATGCCCCAATTGAAAGTTACGGAGAAAATGAAGTATCTTGGCGTTGTGCTATCCAGAGATCCCAGCGCGTATATTGAGGATAACCTGGCCCCTCTCTTGCAAAAATTTAAAAAGAAATGTGATATTTGGAGCAGACTCCCCCTGTCTGTGGCGGGTCGGGCTAATCTGATTAAAATGGTTTGGCTACCTCAGCTGCTATATTTGCTCCACAACTCCCCAGTTTGGATTGGAGAGAAGTGGTTCCAAAAAATTCAATCTCTTTTTGGGAAATTAATATGGAAAAAAGGGCAGGCCAGGATAGGCCTACAAAAACTGCAGTGTCCTACCACCGAGGGGGGACTGGGAGTTCCCCACCCTTTTACTTACTTTCTGGCAGCCCAGCTACAACAATTGGGCGGATGTGCTACGGATGGAGGGGGAAGTAGGAGCGCCCTAATTGCTTTGCAGGGTTGCCCACATAGCTCATTGGTGGAAGCACTGGAGGCAGAGTCACTACAACGAGAGATCCCGACTCTTAAAATGATCACTAGGGTATGGCAGACAACCAAGCGAATAATGGGATATAAAGGAACTTCAGAATATTCACCAATCTGGAATAACAAGAACTTGCAGGAATTACTATCTGTAGATAGCAACAGGTTGTGGGGTAGGTGCGGGATAAGTCGGCTGATACAGTTATATGAGGGGGATATCTTGAAATCTTTCGAGGAATTAAAGTATGAGTACGGGATACCAAATCGTACATTCTATACCTACCTACAGATTAGTCATGCCCTGAGCAAGCAGTTTGATAGGCAACCCCCCACATGGTGTAGGATTCCGCTGCTACACTCAATAATTAAATCAGAGACTTCCAAGGGGCTAATCTCAGAGTCATACACTCAATTGATAAAGCGAACAAATATGCAGGTAGGCTTTCCTGGGGGTAGGGACAGGTGGGCGGCTGATGTGGGGGAGATAACGGACGCCGAGTGGAAAAAGATTCTGGAATTTGGAACAGAGGTGTCGGTCTCTCCCTCACAAATGGCTTCCCATCTGATGCTGTTACACAGATCTTATTATACCCCAAGGAAGCTTTTTATGTTTGGTCGCAGAATTAATGACGAGTGCCCTAGATGTAGAAGAACAGGTGATTTAATCCACATGATATGGCGGTGCCCAAAACTAGTTAGATATTGGTCTGAGATTTTAAGGAAAATAAATATAACGTTCAAAATTAACTTAGTGCTCGATTCTAAGACCTGTGTGCTCGGTCAAGTCGATATTGGGTTGAGAGACAGGTACACAGCGGTGGCGGTAGCCAGATGTTTGTTCCAGGCTAGGAAATTAATAGCCCAGCTATGGCAATCTAGAACTCCCCCGACTTCGGAAGATTGGATTAGAACAGTCAATTCCACAGTTTGGAGTGAAAGGACGTTTTATACTAGGGCCGGCAATTATAACAAGTTTGTAAGGTTGTGGAATCCGTGGGTCCAAGCAATGCCGTGTCCGCTAGCTGTACTACTTGCGCGCTGAGAGAGTTCGTGTCTTTAGTAATGAGGCATAGTCATACTAGGTGCAATTTAGAGATAAGAGAGAACAATGCACAGATATGCTGTTGCCCATCAGGTGTGCTCGGGTACTATGGGGGGTCAACAAGGGAGGGTTATAGGGGGGGGGGGATTAGTTAAGAGTAAAGAAAGTAGAATATATAAACACGCATAATGGTAATGTTAGGTAATGCGGCCAATAGGCCCTGTGGCATAAGTTGCAGGTTACAAGTCCCACAGTTCGGGACTATAGATATCAAATGCAAATTGTAGTATGTTACCTTATATATAAAAAAAAAAAAAAAAAAAAAAAAAAAAAAAAAGAAGAGGGATAATTACGGAAGGCCACAATGATGTGACTAGATAAGAGACGTATATGAATACCAATCTGAAAGCAGTCTCTGGTTAAAGTTGACTGACGTGGCAAAAAAAAAAAAAAAATAAAAAATCGCCTACTGTCACTCCTGCCCGAACAGCCGGACTCTAGTCCCCTTCTACCTTTTCTGGTCAAACCCTTGAGTGCCTGTCAGTTGTGAAACACGTAAGGATTCTTCTTTGCAACCTACACCTCAACCCCAGCCAGTACTCCGGTCATTCCTTCCGCATTGGAGCGGCCTCGGCTGCATCCCGCCATGGGGTCTCAGACCATGTCATTAAGAAACTAGGCAGGTGGAAGTCTGCCTGCTTCGCCCAGTACAGCCCCAATCCTCAAGTGGAGATGGCATAGGCATTCAGCAAACCTGTTCAATAAATAAACTGAAGCTAATAAAAACTATACCCCTACCTGAATGTTTTTTCCCCCTTATTTTGGTATACCGTCCATCAGACCAGGGCACACTTCAGGTCCATTTCATGTTGTAAGTCTTATGTTAAGTCTAAATGTTGTCCATACCCGTATCAGCCAGAGGGCTTCAACCATAAGTAAGAAGGCCAGTATGGTGGCCTGAATTTATGGGAGGAGCCCACAAAAGTGAGCACACCCCTCACATTTTTGTAAATATTTTATTATATCTTTTCATGTGACAACACTAAAGAAATTACACTTTGCTACAATGTAAAGTAGTGAGTGTACAGCTTGTATAACAGTGTAAATTTACTGGTCCCTCAAAATAACTCAACACACAGCCATTAATGTCTAAACCGCTGTCAACAAAAGTAAGTATACCCCTAAGTGAAAATGTCCAAATTGGACCCAAAGTGTCATTATTTTGTGTGGCCAGCATTATTTTCCAGCACTGCTTTAACCCTCTTGGGCACAGAGTTCACCAGAGCTTCACAGGTTGCCACTGGAGTCCTCTTCCACTCCTCCATGAGGACATCACAAAGCTGGTGGATGTTAGAGACCTTTCCACTTTCCAATTGAAGATGCCCCACAGTTGCTCAATAGGGTTTAGGTCTGGAGATGCTTGGCCAGTCCATCACCTTTACCCTCAGCGTCTTTAGCAAGGCAGTGGTCGTCTTGGAGGTGTGTTTGGGGTCGTTATGTTAGAATACTGCCCTGCGGCCCAGTCTCCAAAGGGAGGGGATCATGCTCTGCTTCAGTATGTCACAGTACATGTTGGCATTCATGGTTCCCTCAATGAACTGTAGCTCCCCAGTGCTGCCAGCACTCATGCAGCCCCAGACCATGATACTCCCACCACCATGCTTGACTGTAGGCAAGACACACTTGTCTTTGTACTCCTCACCTGGTTGCCACCCCACACGCTTAACACCATCTGAACCAAATAATTTTATCAGACCACAGGACATGGTTCCAGTAATCCATGTCCTTAGTCTGGTTGTCTTCAGCAAACTGTTTGCCGGCTTTCTTGTGCATCAACTTTAGAAGAGGCTTCCTTCTGGGATGACAGCCACGCAGACCAATTTGAGGCAGTGTAAAGCATATGGTCTGAGCACTGACAGACTGACCCCCCCACCCCGTCAACCTCTGCAGCCATGCTGGTAGCACTCATATGTCTATTTCCCAAAGGCAACCTCTGGATATGACGCTGAGCACATGCACTCAACTTCTTTGGTCGACCATGGCAAGGCCTGTTCTGAGTGGAACCAGTCCTGTTAAACCACTCTATGGTCTTGGCCACCATGCTGCAGCTCAGTTTCAGGGTCTTGGCATGAGAGTTCTTTGCCATGAGGTGCCATGTTGCACTTCCAGGCGCATAGACGGGCTGCCATTAATAAATACATTTTCTATAAGTGCACAGTTGCACACATAAGAGCTAGGAGAGGAGTAACAGCAGCACACTGACCTTCACAGTGAAAGGCTGTGCGGGGGGGGGGGGGGTAGTTGGGACATGTCTGATCATTGGAGAGCAGGCTGAATTCCAGCAATTCCAGAACTGACCACGATGTGCTCTCTTGCCTAGTGTGGTCAGTTTTTAATAGCAAAGCAGAGGGACTGGCAGGAACACCAGGGATTTCACATAAATTAAGTAATGAAAAAAGGGAGCAGGATAATTTCTCATACAAGTAAATGGTACAGCAGGCACATATCAGGGATATTTTCTGGGGTTTTTTTTTCACCTTCCTCTGAATCAACTGTGGGTATAGGATTGGGTATATGGGATTGTATGGTTGAACTAGATGGACTTGTGTCTTTTTTCAATCTGACTAACTATGTAACTATGTAACTAAGATATGAAATGTGGGGTTTACATATTCTGTAACCAATTTAGGAATGGACATATTTATTCGTAAGCATTATATCTAATAAAGGAAAAGGTTATAATCACCAGATGTGAAGATTCATACCCAAGTAACCCTTTAACTAGAAACAAATCCTTAATCAGCAATAGTCTGCTTTCACCACCAATAACACTTCCTTGTATGATGAAAGTGTTTGCTGACTTTGCAGTTTCACTACTGTTTTTTTTTTTTTCGTTATTTGTTTAATCTAGCATGCTTGAACTTAAATCTGTTTGCTGTGCCCCCATATTTATTTTAACACCTTTGAAATAGATATATATTTATGGTACAGATGGCATTATAAATGCCTCTCTACTGGTGCCAGCTGGCAGTCTGTGAAACCAGTGAGAAGTACTGGGAAAAAAGTGAATCCCTAGCAGGTGCAAACTCAGATAAAAACTGGCAGCATTGTACATATAATCTCACAGCTATTCAGTTTCTACTAAATCTTTCCAAATGAAACCTCTCTGGTACAAGTATCAGTGGCCTTATCTAATGGGTTGGCAGTACTGCCCGTTAAATACTGCATTAGCTGGTATCAGCCAAAAGTTTACCTTTCTCTATAACAATACAAAGTGTAAAATAACTATTGAAAGTTAAAAAAAAAACATTTTCATAAACTTTGACACATGATGTTACGTAGGGTTTTTTTTTTTTAAAGTTTATATCTAGCCAAACCTTTATTTTTATCTATACAATGGGGATTTACTAGAACCCAGACAAGGTTATTTTTTGCTGTCTATGTCCCACTTTCAGTTTCTGCAATAGGAATTGAAAGGAAATCGCCACAAAATGTGGGAATTCCCATCTTAGACGCTTGTCACTGGGCATTTGCCCTCATTGGATATGGTGGTTTAGGGGCACTACAACGTGTTTTTTTTTTTTTTTTAATTGGGAAATCCGACTTTATTAAGCTTCAATTGACAGATACATAACAAGCATTAACTGTGTACATATATTAGAAAGTAGGTATTTACCTTGCACCTTGAAATTATTACATTCAATTTTCTTAATAGTTATACAGTTTGAGACAGAACCATTGATAAGCTTGGTACCACACTCTTAAGATGCACTTATTTATATTTCTTTTATTTTATTTTATTTCGCGGCCCTTACCTCTCCCTCCCCCCCCATCATGTCATATACACTGTTTTATGTAACTGTGCAGCGTTGAGCCTTTAAGTACAGGTCTCTCCGTCTTCCAGCCATCTATCCCATACCTTTGAATATTTCTGTTTGCATCCTCTATGTATGTATATCAGCTTTTTATATGGTAGTACATTGTTTACATCTCTTTTCCAGGACGATGTTGTAGGGGGCAGAGACTGCATCCAGGTTTTAGCTATAGCTTTCCTAGCTGTAAATAGGGTTTCATGTATAAAGGTAGCATGAAACTTCTCTATATCTGTATCAGGTAGCAGCCCCAGTATACACAATTTTGGGTCCGTTACTACTGGGGAACCCATTTTATCATGTAGAAATTTTATCACTTGTGCCCAATAATCCTGTAAACATGGGCATTCCCATATCAAATGGTAAAAGGTTCCCGGTCCATGTGTACACATAAGGCACACCGAGCTCTGTGATGGTTGGAATTTGGCTATTCTTTTGGGTGTCAAGTATGTTTGGTGGACAATGTAGAGCTGTGTCAATCTGTCTGAGAGTTTTGGCGATGACTGTTTAACGTTCTCTAAAATTTCGTCCCAGTCCGAGTCACTGATGTCCCCTACGTTCTTTTCCCAACCTGATTTGGCCTTTTGGATTACTGCTGCTATTCTGGGGAGTCGGATAGTGTAATATAGGTTTGAAATCAGCTTTTGAGGTTCAGCACCCAAGATTATCTCTAGGACCTGCGGGTGAGCAGTAATATTAGCAGTGTCCCTAAGTTGAATGCGCAGAGCATGGCGGAGTTGCAAGTATTTGAATAACAAGTGTTGCGGTATTGAGTAGTTGTCTTTAAGGGCTTGGAAAGTCTTGAGCCTTGTGTCAGTCATGACCTGGTGGAGATATATTATTCCATACCTAGCCCATATATGCGGGTCTGGGAGATTTTCAAGTTCTGGCATGTGTTTGTTGAGCCAAAGAGGGGTATGGGAATGGATATGCCCTATTTTAAGCCTCTTTAAGGTTATTTCCCATATTTTCCGGTGGTGTGTTAGCATGCCCTCATTATATCGGGTGGATCGTTTGCTCGTTAGTCCCCCTCGGAAAATAGTTTGTAGTGGTGATGACAGTGGACTTTTTGGGTCATTGCAAATCAACATTTGATATCGCTGTAATTCTTCCTTGTTAAAGTAATACATGTGTGATAATTGGGCGGCTATGTAATATTCCTGTAAATCTGGTAGTGCCATCCCCCCCATGGAGGTGGGGTTTTTAAGGATGTGCCAGGCTAATTTATGCCTTCCGTGTCCCCATACAAACGAGTTAAGAATAGCCTCCATCTTTTTAAAGAACTTGGGGGGAATGTATAGTGGTGCGTGCCAGACCATGTATAGAATTTTAGGGAGTAGAATCATTTTGATGATGTTTATTCGGCCTGTTACCCCTAGGGGCAGTCTGGACCAGGCCTGCGTTTTGGTTTTTATCAGTTGAAACAGTGGCTCTACGTTATTGGTGATGTAGTCTCCCAATTCCCGAGTAACCACTACCCCCAAATATTTGATAGTGTTTACTCTGGCTAAGGGCAATTCTGGGTATGTGACCGACGGAGGGAAATGGTCTATGGGGAGAATTTGGGATTTATCCCAATTTATGCGCAGTCCCGAGAAACTGCCCATTTGTTCTATGATCTTTAACGCTGCCTGCAGCGATGGACCTTGATCTGCCAAATATAAAATGGTGTCATCCGCGTATAATCCTATTTTTTCCGTATAATTGTCGACGCGCAGGCCCACTATTTCAGTTTCCGCTCGAATAGCAATTGCCAGTGGCTCAGCCGCCAGGGCATACAGAAGAGGGGAGAGGGGGCACCCCTGCCGAGTACCCCTCTCTAGGGGGAATTGTTTCGATAGACAGCCGTTTACGAATACTCTCGCTTTAGGTGTTTGGTACAGAATCTGCACCCATTTTATAAAGTTTTGTCCGAAACCGAATTCCCTCAAGCATTCCCATAAAAAGCGCCACTCTACTGAGTCGAAGGCCTTGGCTGTATCCAAGGCTACTACCACTCTAGTTCCGTGATTATCATGTTTTGCTTGGATGTTCATGAATAGCCTCCTAATATTCATGGCCGTATTTTTCCCTGGCATAAAGCCAGTTTGGTCAGGGTGTATTAGCGATAAAATGGCCTTGTTAAGGCGCGATGCAAGTATTTTTGCTAATATTTTGATATCCACTTGCAGTAGGGATATGGGTCGGTACGATTCTGGGTACCGGGGGTCTTTTCCTGCTTTGGGTAGTACTATTATTTGTGCTTCCTGCATAGAGGAGGGGAGTGTACCTTTATCAAAGATATTCTGGTATAGCTGTTTAAGTTTTGGGATAATTATCTCCGAGAATGTGTCATAGAATTCTAGGGGCAGACCATCCAGTCCTGGTGCCTTTGATTTAGACATTTGGGATATAGCTTCTGCGATGTCATCTTGTCATCTAGGGGCTTCGAGCATCTCGATTTGTTCCAAATTAAGCTTGGGGAACTGTATTGTATGTAGAAAGTTTTTTATTTCTTGTTGGGAATATGTGCTCTGTGATTTGTACAGCTCACTGTAGAATTCCTGAAATCTGGCCGCTACCTGTGGGGGGTCAGTGACTATGTCTCCCTGAGGTGTAGTCAGGGAGACCACCACCGGTGGTTTGTCATTCAAATGCGCTAAGTACGCTAGCATTTTCCCTGCCTGTTCACCGTGCTCAAACACTCGCTGTTTGCAGAAGAATACGTGCTGTCTGGCTTTCTCTACGTGTATCTGGTTTACCACCCTGGCTTGTAGGTTTACTTTTTGAAGATTATCAGGATTGGGGTCTGAGGCATATACATTCTCTAGTTCTGTAAGTGTGTCAGTCGTCATCTGTAGTAAGGTTTTGGACGATAGTTTAAATCTGTTTATATTGGATGTTAGTACCCTGCGTGCCTGAACTTTAAATGCGTCCCATTCCATACCCGGTATATCTACTTTGCACGTGTTGTGCAGTATGTACTGCATTTCTCTCTTAATGGCCTCAAGGTCCGGCATAACCGTGAGCCAGAATGGATTAAGACGCCATGTAGGAGTGGGAGCTGCCTTTAACATGGAAACTGTTATCCAGCATGGCGAGTGATCCGATAGGGCTCTGGGTGCTATGCCCGATCCAGTAACTCTAGGGAGTAGGGTGTTTGTCACCAATACATAGTCTATCCTCGACATTGTACGGTGGCTGACAGAGTGACATGTGTATGCTCTCGTGGACGGATTTTGCCGCCTCCATACATCCGTTAGAGCAAACTCCTTCAACAAGCGACTCAGTCTGGTATGTTGTATTGAGGCACCGGGGACTCCACCCTGATCTGGTTTATCAAGTGCCGGGTTCATGGTCATGTTGAAGTCCCCCATCCAGACAGCCGGTACCGTTGGGTGCTTGGCTAAGTACGCCAATCCCTTCATGATCACCTCTGTCGTGAATGGGGGAGGAACATAGCTTGCCACGACCAAAACCGGATTACCCCCTATCATGGCGTTCAGAAACAGAAATCTTCCCTGCTGGTCCGACTCCAGCTCTATTAACTCAAATGGGACGTTTTTAGCTATAATAAGGGAAACTCCCCTAGATTGGTTTGTGTGTGTACTATGATAAATCCATCCCACCCATGGTTTTTTTAAAGCCGCCTGCAGGTGGCCGGTTACATGCGTCTCCTGTAGAGCTATAATGTCAGCTTTCTGTGATTTTAGGAACGCGAGTGCTGCGGTTCGCTTAACTTTGTCCCTCAGACCCCTCACGTTCCATGTTAGGAATTTAATGTTTGTCATCTTTGTCTAGTGAGTATTTCGCCTTTGCGGACCAGCAGAACAAGACCAAGCTATCATAATTACTGACACAATTCCTGATCCTGTTTCTGTGCAGTGTGACCCATTTACTTTCAAATACAATATGCATATCTGTACATTCATGTGCTACGACAAAGCCAATTTCCCCAAAACTTTGCAACCAGTGGTTAACCCATCCCTTCCCTCCCAGCTGCACACCTCCCCAACCTGGTGTGAGCATGCAAACCCGAACAATCAACATGAGAATAAACATCCAGCTTGTCTGGCTAGCTGGAGGCACTAAACTTAATATGAATGGTAGCTGTATATCATGTTGAGTAACTATTTCTTTGGGGGCGAAAAATTCACTGTCAACCGTGGAGCAAAACGTGGAAAATAGGAACGATACCATCACAGATCTCCCCAAGTGGGAGCTCCCTTAAAGGTCATACTTGAGTTTATGACAGGATATGTTCAAGTCTCCAATCTGTGTTTTCCTGTGTGAGCCGTTCCATGTCAGTGATTATAAAACTGTTATAGTTACCAGTCAGGATACAGCTTAGGGACACCTTAAAAAGTATTGTGCTTAACCCTTAGTGGTACTCATGACAAAAGTCACGTAGTTTTACCTGCGTTCTAGCTGTGAAGGACAAGGGGAGCCAGTATTCCAACTATGCAACAGAACCAAGGAAAGTAACTAGGCTACCTCTCTCTGACCCACGTCCGGTGGCACATTATATGATTCAGGTCAGAGTATCATGGGTCAAGCTGTGGCGCCAACATCTGTGGTTGTATGAACTTAGACAGATTAAGCCAGCCTGTCTCTACGATCCAGCCATGCTGTCGCTGCCGCCGGGTCGTCAAAGAACTGTACTTTTCCGTCTTCCTCCACCCGCAGCCGGGCAGGGAATAACATCGCATACTTGAGATGGAGGGTCCTCAATCGGCGCTTCACCTCTTGATATTGTGCTCTCTTCCTTTGCACCTCGCTGGAAAAATCCGGAAATACTGCTATCTGGCTGTTCCCGATCTGTATGTTTCCTCTCTCCCGGGTGAGTTTAAGGATTTTGTCTCGGTCCCGAAAATTTAGAAATTTGGCGATGAATGTGCGGGGAGGCGCTCCAGGTGGTGGTGGCCGCGCAGGTATGCGGTGCGCCCTCTCCACCGCAAACATTACTGAAAAGGCTTCCCGGCCATACGTTTTGAGCAGGAGCGTTTCTAGATAGGTTGCCGGGTCCGCTCCTTCCTCTTTCTCCGGCAGTCCTATGAAGCGGAGGTTACAGCGTCTAAGGCGGTTCTCCATGTCATCCTGATGGGCATTAAGTTGTTGTATTTGTCTCTGCATCTCTTCTGTAGTATGTCTCATGGGGTGCAGGGCATCTTCCGCGTTGCTGATTCTGGTTTCTGCCTCCGTAACCCTGTCTTTCAGTTTTGAGAAGTCCTGTCTGATCAGGGATATATCGATTTTTACCTCGTCTATCTTCGCAGTCAGCGTACCTTGCAAGGCGGCTATAGCGTCCAGCACTTTGTCGGTGTCTGACGCCTGAGGAGCGGGACCCTTACACGTGTCTGTGCTTCCCTCCTGCTGCATGTCTTTCTCCAGGCGGCGAAATTGCGCGAGCTTGTCTGTCGTCCCAGTGTTCCGCTTTGGTGGTGACATAGTCCTCAGTGGTCCCGGGACAGAAGGGGAACCCTTGTGATGAATTACTTTGGTGTATCGTTCCTCAGGACCTCTATCAGGAGTTTGTGTGCTGGAAGTTTGCTCTGTCAGTATCTCACTCCCTCACCTTTCAGGCCTCTCCTCAGGTACTGTGTCCCCAGAGGAGATCTGGAGGCCCTTGCACGCAGAAAGTAGTCCTTTGGGGGGCTCGGCAAGTCAGGAGAATCTGCAGGGCTGTTGCTGGGTGCAGCAAGATGGCCGCCGTTCCGAGGACCAGGCCGGAGCCCCGGGCCGTCCCAGGAGCCGCCTCAGGGTGCAGAGGTTCAGCGCTGGGGGCCACAGGCAGTCCGGGGGCTGAGGCAAGCAAAGATCTGTCTCTGGGGAGCCTAGTATGTCCGGGGGATAAGCAGGAGATGCCGCCGGGTGTAGCAAGATGGCCGCCGCTCCGAGGACCAGGCCGGATCCTCGGGCCGTCCCAGGAGCTGTTTCAGGGTGCAGAAGGTCAGCGCTGGGGGCCACAGGTAGTCCGGGGGCCGAGGCAGGCAAAGATCCGTCTCTGGGGAGCCTTGTATAGCCAGGGGATGAGTAGGAGCCGCCGCCGGGTGGAGCAATATGGCCGCCGCTCCAAGCACTAGGCCGAAGCCGGGGACTTTCCTACAGGCCGGGTCCGGGGCGGGACGATCCGGTCTCCGCGGCCTCGAGCAATGCTCCAGACGGCCAGGCAGCGCTCAGGGCCACACAGATGATGGGACAAGCCTATTGAAGTGTCTTGTCCTGTCAGGATTGCTAGGATTGGAGCAGGATATTGATTACAGGATTTGGGCAAAGGGAGCTCTCTTTCCAAACGTCCTACTCCATAGCTCCTCAGGCCACGCCCCCACAACGTGTTTACTTATGTGACTTAGTATCTCCCTCTGCCCTCCTCCCCCTCCTGTTTATTGTTAGTTAGTTCAATCCTAGCTAAAATACCCCTGTTTCTTTCATGTTCCCTAAGGCCCCTTTCACAGTTCTGCAACTTGGGACTGCAAAGTCGCATTACAAGTCGTACCCCTTGATTTCCAATGTGTACCATTCATATTTGTGAGATTTCAAGTTGCACCGACGTCAAAGTAGTCCATGTACAACTTTGGTCCAACTTTGATGCGAGTTGAGGTCCATAGACCTCAAGTTTACACAGGCATTCCCTGAAATCGCTGCAAAATTGTGTCCAGGAAATCGGCTAAATTGCACAACTTTCAAGTCGCAGCAGTGTGAAAGGGGCCTAAGTCAGTAATAGTCATGGCAGTGACATGGTTAGGAAGCCAATGTCTTCTTACACTTCAGAAAACTGAAAACACATCCTCTGTACTGACCTTATCTGAAGTAAAATAGCATTGGATTCAGCTTCTGTTAGATAATGTGGCATTTTATACATCAATGCAGAAAACAATTATACTTTACTTTACTAGACTTAGCCCACATTCACATTGAGCCGATTTGGCATGCGATTTGACATGTCAAATTGCATGCCAAATCAGCGGCTATTGCCGGCAATAGCACCGTCGGTATCGGTGCTGCGCTGCACCAATTCCCAAAAGTAGTTCCACTACTACTTTTGGCGACTTCGGGGGTGATTTGAATAGACATCTGTGCAGGGACCTGCTCAGATGTCTCTCAAATCGCCTCCAAAGTCGGACTATACTGCCAAAAGTATTGGGGCACCTGCCTTTACACACACACACACACACATGAACTTTAATGCAATCCTAGTCTTAGACCGTAGGGTTCAATACTGAGTTGGCCCACCCTTTGCAGCTATAACAGCTTCCACTCTTCTGGGAAGGCTGTCCACAAGGTTTAGGGGTGTGTCTATGGGAATGTTTGACCATTCTTCCAGAAGTGCATTTGTGAGGTCAGGCACTGATGTTGGATGAGAAGGCTTGGCTCACAAGTCTCCCTTCTAATTCATCCCAAAGGTGTTCTATTGGGTTGGAGTTAGGACTCTGTGCAGGCCAGTCATGTTCCTCTACCCCAAACTTGCTCATCCATGTCTTTATGGACCTTGTTTGTGCACTGGTTGGAACAGGAAGAAGCCATCCCCAAACTGTTCCCACAAAGCTGGGAGCAAAAAAATTGTCCAAAATGTCTTGGTATGCTGACACCTTAAGAGTTCCTTTCACTGGAACTAATGGGCCAAGCCCAACCTCTGAAAAACAACCCCATGCCATAATCCCCCCTCCACCTAATGATTTGTTGGGGTGGCCCAATATATTTGGCAATATAGTGTGGATGAGCGAGTTTGGGGTGAAGGAACTTGACTGGTCTGCACAGAGTCCTGACCTCAATGCTATAGAACACCTTTGGAGTGAATTATGGAGGAGACTGCAAGCCAGGCCTTCTCGTCCAACATCAGTGCCTGGCCTCACAAATGCGCTTCTGGAAGTATGGTCAAACATAGAACCCTACTGACTAAGACTGGGATGCCAGTAAAGTGTCATGTGTGTGTAAAGGCAGGTGTCCCAATACTTTTGGCAATATAGTGCATGTTAAGTTGCCTATGGATGGTGTCAAGTCAGCAGGGGACCATACTGTCCAGACAGACAGAGACTATGAAAGTATGCAAGTGTATAAAATGGAAAATTGTATACTCACCTTTCCTTAATTTTCCTTTCCTGGTGCATCTTCATGGCAGTATACATATGGGTTGTGACTCTGCCCCCACAACCTGATAGGACTGGTTAACTATAAATCAAAGACAGACCCGGCTCACAGCATTCTCTGTAACTCTCACCTTTGGGTGGGCATCTGTATGCTGCCATGAAGATGCACCAGGAAAGGAAAATTACGGAAAGGTGAGTATACAATTTTCCGTTTTCCTGGTGCATCATGGCAGCATACGTATGGGGACTAACTCGCCATACGGGAGGGTGCAAGAAAAATTTTGTAATCATCAGTAACGCAAGTATTCACCATGAATTTTTCCAAATTTTACTGTCACGAGCCGGGTTCACTTATAAAAGTGTAATGAAGGTGTCCTGGGAGGACCATATTGCTGACTTGCAAATAACCTTAGGAGACACTCAGCGCTGAGCTGTCCACAGAGCTGGCACTGCTCTAGTTAAATGTGCTCTAAAGATCTCCAAAACAGGAAGGCCTTGAAGAGTAGGCTCTTTTAAATTGTCTTAACAATCTAGGAGGTGACTGAACGTGTTGATGCTGACTGACCCTGCCTTAAGCCATGCTGGAACCAAGTACATATTTCAGCTTTCCTGAATGAAAGGGTAGCTGCCAAGCAGGTCACCACCGTTAGCTCAACCTACAGGAGATGTGGTTCCCCCACTCAACTAAGAAACACGGGAAATTGACTTCCTGGTTAAATAGGAAGGAGAAAGACACCCCATGGATAAAAGCAGTCTGGAGTTTTAGGACTATACTGTTCTGTCCGGGTATAATGTTAGGTGAGGCTCCTTGAGTGAAAAGCCTGCAGTTCTGACATCCTTCTTCACAGAGGTTGTAGCAACCAGAAATACAGTCTTTAGGGTTTGCAGAGTGTAGTCAATTCGGTAGGATAGAAATGAGTCTTTGATAGAATTGGGGACCATAAGCAAGTTCCACACAGGGAACAATGGTTTCCTGGGAGGCCTATAACTTCATGCAAGCCTTTTAAGAATTGTATCACTAAGGGTTAAAGACTCCCTAAACCCCTGCAAGTGCAGACAAAGCTGAACTTTGAGCTTTAAACATATTTGAACCTAGGCCCCTGTTCAGCCCCAGTTGTAAGAACTGTGGAACCTTGGCTGGTTTAAGTGATAAAGGACTCCAGGCTTTTGATGTGTGAGATCTGCATCATTTTCCCATATTTTTAGGTAAATCTTATTCATGAAGACCTCTCTGGTTTGACACAAGGTAGGCACTACCTGCACTGAGCATACTTGACTTGGTAGCCACTGCCTCTCAACTTCCATACCATCAAAAGTAGTCTCTTGGAGCTGGATGGCAAAACTGTCCATGAGAGAACAAATCTATCATCGCTGGAAGGGGCAGTGGTGATTCAATGCGTAAGAGTAGGAGAGAGAGACACTGGAGGCTCCTAAGCCAAAATGGTACATTTGCAATTATTGATAAAGGAAGCTCCACTGACAGCCTAAGAATTCTATCCTTCCACTGCTGCCTAGGCACAGTACAAATCGAGCTAAAAGGAGTGAGTGACAGAAGTGCTTTGAACACTACTCGGTTCAAGAAATTCAATACTATTCCTCATAAGCTTAACATCCCATGACCTTAAGCAGCCTGGTCTTTGAAATGAGTCCCCCAACCTTTCTAGCATGGGTCTGATATGATAATGTTCCATCTGAGAATAATTGGTCCGTTACGAAGAGCCAAGGATACTCCGGCACTGTTCTGCTGGAAGAGACTGCACTCCCAAAGTACCTTTGGCTTTCTCTATCAGAGGATGAAAATTCCCTTGTGTAAGTTCTACTGAGTTTTTCCCGTCGCTATTGCAGACAGTAAGACCTTTGTGAATGCCCTGGGAAAGATGTACAGACCGAAGGGGAGGTACTCAACTGGTAGAGAAATTGAGGATGAATTGGGACAAGTAGGTGTCTAATAAACCTACAGGAGAATCCAGTGTCCCAGATTTATGAATAATATAATTGATTGGAGGTTTTCCATCTTGCACGACTCTAAATTCCTGTGCTGCTCGTCAATTTTTTTTTTTTAAACTTTAGCACTAAGCACAGATTTCCTGGTTTTCATTTTTTATTTTTGCTAGGATTGCTCTTTTTTTTTTTTCTATCCAGCTACAAACTGGAACAGAATTTCCTGTCGCATCATGGCAGCATACACTTTGGGTTGTGACTCCGCCCCCCACAACCTGATAGGACCACATAACTATAAGTTGACGAGAAGGCCCCCGCCCCAGTATTCTCTCATTTTTCCACATTTTTCCTCTCATTTTTTGCCCCCATTGTTACTCCCATTTTTACTATTGTTAATATTATTGTCTCCATGTTTACTACCATGCACTTTTCCTCATTCATATATATGTTTCCATGCCACTCACTATTATATAACCTCTTTTTTTTCTCTGTGTATATTATGTTACCTTGTAGTTCCCCTCCCGCCCACAGTTGGTGCTGTGCTTTCTTTTGACAGATGCTGGGACCTGTTGTCCCACAGCACTGCCATATAAAAGCACATTGCAGATACCTCCCTATTAGGCCTATTGAAGGAGCAGTGGCTCTGAGCGCATAGTCTTCCCTCAAACTCCCTGCAAGCCCTCCTCCCTGGACGATCCCTCCCCTGGATACCGAACCCGGAAGCGGACGGACGACCTGTGACGTCACGATCGGTCCACGCCGGTCTCTTCCTGATGGCCACAGAAGGACCTCCCGGCTGGTAATCCACCTTCTGCAGCCCAGCATCCCTGCAGCGTCACCACCACAGGATCAGAGGGAACACCGAGGACCGCATACCTATACAGATGAGCCTTTTATATGTTTTTATCCTGTAAGTGTGTTTTTACCTGGTGTCATTAAACATCATTTGTTACTACTACACTCAGGTGGCGCTTCCTTCTCTACCCCTCTCTCATCCATCACAGAGCCAGCTCTCTGAGGACAGCAGCCGCCTAGCCTACCAGCCTACTTTAACCATTACATTACCGGTTACCACTTAACCCTTGAACTTCCAGCCTGTCCCCTTCAGCCCTTTATATCTCCTGTTATATATGGACTTGTGTGTTTGCGCTTACAGTTACCAATACTCTGGTGCAGAAAGGAGGTTTGAAGGGGTCTAGGAGACTGAGGAATGCTCTGGCCGGTAAAGATGTGGCTAAGATTGATTTTCTCACTCTCTGAATCAAGAGAGGAATCTTCTCTGGTGGCAGTTCTACTGTGTTCGCCCGGGTATCCAGTTCGGCCCCTAGAAAGACCATCCTTTGGGTGGGCTGGGTATTGCTTTTTCTCCCAATTTATTAGCCATCCCAAGCACTGTAGCGTGGAGACTAGAATTTCCCGGTGCTGTATGAGGGACTCCTGGCTGTTTGAGAGGAGGAGGATGTCGTCCAGGTAGTGGTGGACTCCTAGACCTTTTTCTCTCAAGGAGGCTATCACTGGTAATAGGACCTTCGTTAATGTTCTGGGGGCATTAGAGATCCCGAACGGGAGACTTTGAAATTGGAAGTGACAATAATTTACTGAGAAGCGAAGAAATTTCTGGAATGTGGCATGAATCGGGATATGCAGGTAGGCATCCTGGAGGTCTATGGAAAGCATCCAGTCTCCCAGATTTATAGCTTGGAGGATCGACTGCAGGCTTTCCATTTTGAATGACTCTACCCGAATGGATCGGTTGAGATTTTTTAGGTCCAAGACCAGACGCAGATCCCCTGATTTCTTCTTGACCAGGAATAGCGGGGAATAAAACCCCTCGCCTCTCTGTGTTAGTGGAACCTCCACTATCGCCCGTTTTTAGAGAAGGACCTGGATGTACTTGATTAATAACATCTTTTGGAGGAAGATTGGTTAGGCAAAATTGATCCTTTGGGGGACGTCTTCTGAACGACCATCTGTGCCCGAATCGGATGGTGGCCACCGTCCAAGGGTCTTTTCCGCCCAGACCAACCTGAATTTTGAGAGTCTGGCTCCCATCACTGCTGGCTGGACGGACGCACCTTCAAAAGGATTTTTGGTCACTGGAAGCAGGAGTCTTGGATTTCTGGAATTTCATTAAGGACGTCTGAGGGTTTTTCCAGCTCCTTCTATATTCCTTCCCAGGCCCGTAAGCTTCATCTCTGTATCTCTCCGGGAGATTGCGCCTAAAGGGAGGAGGTCTCTGCTGCTTCGGTCTTTTATCCGAGGGGATAAGCCCCGACTTTCCGCCGTTCACTTTCGAGATGGCTGAGTCCAACTTTGCCCCAAAGAAGTTTTCCCCATTAAATGGAATTCGGCACCAGTTGGACTTGGCGGGATCCGCCACCCAGGGTTTTAGCCATAGCGCCCTTCTGGCCATTACAGAAGCCAGCATGGCTCTTGATGTAGATTTAATTGCATCAACAGAGGCCTCTGCCACAAAGTCCCCCGCGAGGCTCAGTTCCTGCAAAGCTTTTACTATCTTTTCCTGGTCTGCGCCCTCAGAGACAAGTTTTTCGGTGTTTGCAGACCAGCTGGAAATGACTCTACCTACTGCTGCAAGCGCTACGGCCGGTCTGCAAGCGCCGATAGGTAGGCCCTATTGAGATCAGTGTCAGTTTTTCTATCAAGCATGTCCCTGAACGTTACTGCGTCCTCGATAGGAAGCGTAACATGCCTAGCTAGGCGCATCAAGAATGTGTCTACTACATGGGGGGAAACCCAGGGCGTTTACTTTAGGCTCCTTGAGCAGGTACAGTTTGGCAAGTCTGCTATTTAGACTGGATTTCTTCTCGGGTCTTTGCCATTCCTCCTTGATTAGATCATCCAATTCTTCAATGAATGGGAAAGCCTCTGGGTCCCTCTTGAGATTCTGAAAATATTTTCCTCCCAGTTTATCGCCTCCCTGACCGACTTAACAAAGCGCTCTATCAGTGAAAAATCAAAGCCAGCCGATGCTTCCAATCCCTTGTTGTCAGACGGGGAATCCTGCTCTCTTGATGTACTCGGGGGAGCAGGTGAGGCACTACGGGTTGAAAACTCCGTTTCTGGGGTTAAGACCTGCGGAGCTGAAACTCCGGCAGATTCCCTGGCGTCTGGTTCTTTTTCTTTGGTGGCTTCCTCGAAGCAACTGCGACAGGCCTGTTTGTCTGGGAGGGCGATAGCCCCGCGTACCCAGCAAGTGTTTCTGGAGGGACGGGAGTGGTGCGCTGGAGACCGATGTCTGCGCGCAGGGGATCTTCTATGGTAGGAGTGGCTGTGTCTTGAATAAGATCTGGATCGACTCCTCCTACGACTCCCCCTGTGGCCCGAGCGACTTCTCCTGCGATTTGAGCGGCTCCGTCTGTGGCCAGTGTGGCTTCTCCTGTGCGAGGTCTCTCTGTGTCTTGAGTTAGACATTCTTGAGGACCTGATAGGGCTGACCAATTTAGTGGCATCCTGCTCTCTTTTTCGATCTTCACTACTTACCAAGGGAAATCCTCCCCCCTTACCTATTAGGCTGACGGTGATCTGCTGGGGCAGCGGTCTCCATAGAGAAGGAGTGGTGGTAACCTAGGGAGACAGAGGGATAAGACATGCAAGAAGTGGCAGGAAAAGACAAGTCACAGGACAGCCACTTACCTCAGTAGAGGGTATGCTAGTATTTTAGTGGTAGCAAGAGAAAAAGGCAGTCCAGGTATAGAGACACAGGCAGAGGCAGTGAATACAGTCTCTGGGGCTTTTTAAAACTGCCCAGTAGCGCCTCGTGACACCCGGCGCCATTTTGGGAACTGGCAAAGAGCAGAGAGCGCCCTGAAACTGTGCACTGCGCATGTGCAAAATCGCCGAGACGCTTGGCGCGCATTGGGAAGCCTCCCAGAGGGACAACAGAGCCCAAGAAAATGGAAGCGACGGTGACCACTGCAACACAACTAAGCCTGTTTAAGGCTTATATTAAGGCCGCTGCAACACAACTAAGCCTGTTTAAGGCTTATATTAAGGCCGCTGAAATGCCCCTGAGATCACCAGAGTGGGGCTCCTACCATCTAGCTCTTTTAGAGGCTGTACAGATAAGGACTTCCACCCAGGAGAGGCTAGAACCTGGCTGGGGCAAAGCGGTAAGGAAAAAGTAACTAGTAACTTCAGACGCTAGCTTGGAGGGGTGGGGGGGGCACACTATCAACATTACGCGGCTCAAGGCCGCTGGCCATTTAGGGATTAGGACTCTGTCTCAAATGTGCTGGAAATGAAGGCAGCTTTTCAAGCCCACCTGGCCTTCAGCCCTCACTTGAGGGGGAAGCAAATTCTCCTGAGAATGGACAACAGAGTGGCTGTAGCCTACATCAACACCGGACATAGACCTTACAGCAACACCAGCAAACACAAAGTGCCAGAGATTCTTGTCAAGGATTCCCTTTCCTTCAGCGGAGGGAACAGTTTGCCTCCAACACCCCTGGAACTTTCGTCTCGGCTACATCTTCCCTCCGACTCCCCTCATAGCAATGTTCCTTCTGAGGCTCAAGAGTTCAGCAGCACTGGTAGTGGCTGTTATTACCTTTTGGCCGAGGAGGCCATGGTTCACTACCCTCCTACAGTTGAACACGGCAGACCCACTTCCTCTCCCGTTATCAGCAGATTTGCTTTCTCAAGGTCAGCTACTTCACCCAAACCCGGAGAAGCTACATCCAACGACCTGGAGGCTGAGAGGGTTAGATTCCTAAACCAGGGCTGTTCCCAGAGGGTAGTAGATACATTACTCTAGGCCAGAAGGCCTACCACCAACAACACCTACAGGAGGGTCCTGGAAAAGTTTGTTACCTTCACACAACAGCCAGGTTGGGACTCATCTTCTCCATCAGTGTCACAAGTTCTGGAGTTTCTGCAGTCAGGCCTAGAGAAAGGTCTTGGGTCCAGCACCTTAAAAGTCCAAGTGTCAGCCATTTCCGCCTTGACAGGAGTCAAGTGGGCACATAACCTCCTTGTTATACAGTTTCAGAAGGCCTGCCTAAAACTAAGGCCCCCAGGAAACCTTCATTCCTGGTCTGGGATCTCTTAATTGTCTTGGAAGCCTTATCTAAAGAAACTTTCTTCCCGCTCGAAAGCATCTCCCTCTGGGACCTGACGCTAAAAGTCTCCTTTTTAATTGCCATAACATCAGCAAAGAGGGTCTCAGAGATGCAAGCCTTGCTAGCTAAGGAGCCATACCTGATCATTTACCCAGACAGAATAGTCCTAAGGCCTTCAGATCGCTTTATCCCTAAGGTATCCTCCTCTTTCCACTTTAATCAAGAAATCAATCTCCCGACCCTTGTCACGGATCAGGGCGACCCTCACCCGCTAGATGTCAAGGGCAACATCTTGCAATACCTATCGGCAACCAAGCCTTATAGGAGAATGGAAAACCTCCTAATCATCCCGCACGGCTTTAAAAAAGGCCAGGCGGCGTCCGCTCGTACCATCGCTTTATGGCTGGTGAAGACCATCAAAAAGGCCTACTCGTTGAGTACTTTACAAATTCCGGAGGGCTTGAAGGGGCATTCTACCACGGCAGTGGCAACCTTGTGGGCAGCCTATTGTAGAGTCTCGGAGGAAACCATCTGTAGAGCGGCCACCTGGCCTTCCAGAAACACCTTCATATCTCATTATAAGGTGGATTCCACACACCTATCAACAGTGGATTTCGAAAAAAACGTTATCCAAGCCAACTCTTCTATTCCTTGTTAATAAACTTATTTTGGATTCCTACCCAGTCTGTGAGTTATTCCCCAAAGTGTATGCTGCCATGATGCGCCAGGAAAACGGAAAATTGTATACTCACCTTTCCGTAATTTTCCTTTCCTGTCGCATCTTTATGGCAGCATACAACTGCCCACCCTTCTGAGGTGATATATATATATATATATATATATATATATATATATATATATATACACACATACACAGAGAATACTGGTGTGGGGGCCTTCTCGTCAACTTATAGTTATGTGGTCCTATCAGGTTGTGGGGGCAGGGTCGGAACCCAAAGTGTATGCTGCCATGAAGATGCGACAGGAAAGGAAAATTATGGAAAGGTGAGTATACAATTTTCCGTTTTTTTACTTTCCCATCAACTCTGGTAGCCTGGCTGACTGGAAGAGATTGAAAGGTGGACTTCCCACGTGTCAATGTTAAATGATCGGTATGCTCACTGAATTATGCCCCTGCATGGGTGAGTTTGTCATGTTATACTTTTTCAATAAAAATTATTGTACCAGAAAGGCGGACCTCCCTTAAACTTCCGCCAATGTCACGCCAATATAGCTGATATGGCCCACTGATTCTGAAGGTTTTCCCTCCAGGTGTGTGGGTAAAGCTTTGCACAGGAAACTCCTGGATTAGTGCACCCTTAAAAGGGACTTCTGTTCTCCTAAGGCAGGAGCCTTAGAGCTTTAAGGCTTCAATAATGAAGATTGGGTACTTCTCCAGTTAGTTTACTAATCTTTTTCCCGGTCCGTAGGATTTTGCCTCCTGGTGTCTACTTGGGAGTCACCACCTGTATGCTGGACCTTGGAATTTTCTGTTTTTTTGTCAGATAATATTCGCCCTGACCTGCTAATGGTCACCCTTGAGGTGGCTGTATCCTGTCTACTCTCAATAGATTGGATCTGTGTTCTGGTGTCTTGCACCATTTTTTTTTTTTTTGGCAGGATCCACCAAGCATGACTTCAGCCATAAAGCACTCCTTGCCGTGACCGCGGCAACCACCGCTCTTGAAAAACATCAATTAATGTCCAACACATCCACCACAGTGTATGCCGCCAATTTCAGCTCTTACAAAGCTGTTACCACCTTGTCTCTTCACTTCTTCCAGACGGGCTTATTTAAAGGGTTATACCACTTTTTTTTTTTTTTTTTTTTTCATGGCTGCAGTTTTCTGTAAAATGCAATGAAACATGACCATCTGGAGGTGCTCTGCACACAGAATGTGTACAGAACACCCCCCTAAACATAATTTCCCAGAAGTCTGCACCAAGATAAAAGTCAGATTCTTTGGCATCTACTGCAATAAAAATTTAATTTCATTTTTGAAAGGGAATCACGTCTAAAGGGATGCAGACCCTGCCACTTTCCTCAGAGTCCTGCAGGTACAGCATCTGGTTGACAATTATGAAACCACTCCCATTAAGACTCATTCAGCACATGGGCTGGTTATTGCTGGTGTGCCAGCACTTGCAGATGCTACAGTATGAAGAAGCACCTCAGATCTAGATCTAATTTTTGGACTAGAGCCTCCTTAAATGTGCCAGCTACATTCATGATGCATCCATCATTGGAGAAGACTGCAGCAGGTTGACCTCTAGCTTTTTCAGGGTATACAGTTTTGACAGCCTGTTTATAAGGGCATTTTCTCTGACCCCTTCAATTCTTCCTGGATTAACTCTTCCAGTTGTTCAGCGAAGGAAATGAGTACCTTCTAACCTTGTGGAGAGTTTCCTCCACTTCAACCCAGGCAATTGCGTCCTTAGCTGTCCTTGCAAAAAAAGTCTCTATTGGGCAATCTTCAAAGCTTGTGCAAGCTTTCCTATTTGGACACCACCTACTGTTTCGGGTTGGAAGTGCTAGGCAATTTATGCACTGTAGCTTGTCAAGCAATGACTTTCCACCACGAATGCAACAGCCATTAGGGCTAGTAATCTATGGTGTTCGTAAAATGGGGAGCAAACAAAATGAGAGGTGAGAAGATGACATTGATCAATGGTTGCCTGTATGTCTGTGCTTTGAACGGTGACTGTTCTGGCTTTTAGCAGGCTCTCTTCACCTTGAGGTCCTTGCAGGGCTGTATAGTGCTTGCTCCAGGCAGATTTGACATACTAGCTTGGCAGGCAATGACCTTCCACAACAAATGCAGCGACTATTAGGGCTGGTAACTTGTGATGTTTGTAAACAGAGAGCAATGATAATGAGGGGTGAGATGAAGAGCTTAATCAACATTGCCTCGATGTCTGTTCTTAGATGGTGACTTTGTCTTGACCGTCAGAAGGCACCCTCCATCTTGTAGTCCTTACAGGACTATAGATATTGGCTCTCTTTTTCTCAATCTTCACTACTTACCTAATCCCTATACCTTAAAAGCAATGGGTGGTCTGGCTGGACATCGTTTCCCATAGAAACAGAGCAAAGCAGCAGACTGAAATGAAAAACAGCATAAGCTAACTCTCCACTATTGCGACCCAAAGTCACAAGATTTTGCTGCAATTTGATGCGACTTGCAGCAATGCCTGTGTATTCTTAAAGTCTATGAACACAGATATGAACTGTACTCATTGGAAATCATGGGGTACGGCTTGACATATGACTTTGCAGTGACAAGTCGCACTAGTGGAAACTGAACCCAACACAGTGATGCCAGAGCAAGCATAGAAAAGGGGATAGGAAGAGCCCAGGTGAATGCCATAAAGAGCACAATGATCCTAGAGCAACACTAAGAAGGAGATAGGAAAAAACACAGGTGAATGCCATAAAAAGGGAAAACATACCTACAAACAATGACCACATAATCATCCAGCATGCTTGAGTAGAGAGCTCCACCATTTGTTGCCCAAAAATGCCATAAAACCATTTTGAACTCATATTTGCCATTAGCAATGATATCAGTGCCTGAGCATGATCAGATCACCATCCTGGAAAAGCTCTAGCCAGGAAACACAGAGGCTGCATCACTTCCTGCCTCTCATGCTAAAAGTGTACTTGCACTGCTGCAGCCATCTTGAAAATGGCAAAAGCCCACAACACAGAGAAAAGAAGTAAAAAGCATAAAGGAAAGCAAAAGGAAACGCTGTCACCTACGTCAAAGCTTGTTTAAAGCTTTCTTTGAGAAGCCTGCACCACCAGAATGGGGCTCCAACCATTTAGAGGCTGTACAGGAAGGACTTCTGCCCAGGAGAGGCTGAAATATGCCCCCCCCAGACCACCAGAATAGGGCTCCAACCATATAGCTTCGTTTAGAGGCTGTACAGGAAGGACTTCCACCCAGGAGAGGCTGAACCTGGTTGGGCGACAAGCGGTAAGGGATACCTCGCGACTCCAGTCTTGATCAGGTAAGGAAAAAAGGAGAATGCTGTGAGCTGGGTCTGTCTTTGATTTATAGTTAACCAGTCCTATCAGGTTGTGGGGGCGGAGTCACAACCCATATGTATGCTGCCATGATGCACCAGGAAAGTGGAATTTGAAGCAAAAATATTGCTCTGGTGACACACTAAATATCTCTACAGGTCCATGCACACTGGGCTTAAAAAAACACCAGTTCTTTTGGCAGACATTGTACAGGCGTTTAACTTTTTTTTTTTTTCTACCAGAAAACTGCTCTCAAAAATACAAACCAGAAGGGTTTTGTTTTCTACTTCTAAACGCAGAGCTGAAAATATGCCTCTAAACGTCCTATGTGCATGAACACATAGGATAACATTAAGCTGCTTCTTTAGGCAAAACATTAACTCCTCTAGAATCAGCATTTTTTTAAGCACAGTGTGCATGGACCCTAAAAAACAATGACAATGGTCAGCAGGACAAATAAGAGGATGCCGTTTCCCAGCGGGAGCAGAGACAGCAAAAGAAATTCAACAGAGGGTCTAATTTTATCCAAACATAAAAAAAAAGATTTGCCTTTGTGTAGCACCTTCTAGTTAAGTAGGTGCTAGAGGTTAGATTTTTCTATAGAGTAGGAAAATTTAGGCAGGCCTAGCTGGTGGCTAGGCATGTTTGTTTTCATTCTGGGCTGGGAGTGGCTCACAGGTAGCATCACTGTCACCTCCCTCTTCTCTCTAGAAGGTGCTAGAAAAAGATCAGGAGAGGTGGAGCTGCCTGGGGTATTCTGAGGAGCCTCGACCAATCTCCAACTTGGATTGGCAGGGGGCAGGCCTCCTTAAATACCAAGGGTCAGCCCAGCTAAGGAGGAGTTGTCGGGTGGAAGAGATAGAGTAAGAGAGTGCTGAGGCTGTCGGGGCCTACAAGAAGCTCCCCAGGCTGGGGGAGGGTGACCTTGGGAGTGGACTGTAGAAAAAAGGGCATTGGAAAGAGGAATTATGGGATGCCCAACTTAATAGTGACAAAACCATGGACAACTTCCTCCCTATATACAGCTCCACTTGATCCTCTGTATAACTCCAATTGATTTCTTCTCTTTGGTCTGTACAGCTCTAATTGATTCCTCTTCAGAAGCTAACAGTCTCTGTTAGATAAGCAACAGCCCCTTACAGGCTAGGAACTTTCAGTCCCTTGAGGCCTAGTTCACACCTATGCATTTTTTAGTGCGTTTTCAGTTTTGCAGAAACACACTACAGTCCATTTAACATGTATATCGTGTAGTGAAGTAGCGCTAATATAGCACGTCAACAAAAAAAAAGAATTTCTCAGATGCTCATTACAATTATAAACTCATATAAAAGTGTTCAAAGTCCTAAAAGGTGCATCCCCTAATATATATCTGAGCAATAATGCAATGCAATCCAGTAAAGTGTATCACATAAAACTAAACTAAAAGTAAATTGTTTCCCAGGAGTAATTAGCATCCAAAAACTCATGTGACTCAGAGAGATGATCAGTTCCAAAGTGAATATATAAATCAGAGTAGATAAGGGGGATAAGGACAGGTGAAAGAGTCCAAATTAAAGATGTAAGATGGTAAACATGTCTTTCTGCAATCCTCCCCCAGTAGTGCTAGCCTCTCACCTTATAGATAGACCCTAATGGGGCAACAATGAATGACCAGCCTGTTGTTGAAGCTTTCCTCACAGCTTTCAAGGGATCACTGCAGCTTTTGTCTGGTCTCCACAGTCTTTTCCTAGAAGAAAGTTTTCTCCAAATCATATAGGTGGGGCAACAATAAACAACCAGCCTGTTGTTGAAGCTTTCCTCACAAGGTCCAAGGGATCACTGTAACTTTTTCTCCGGTCTCCACGGTCCTTTCCTAGAAAAAAAGTTTATCCCAATCCACAAGATAGAAGATAAAAAAGAAGGCTCCCCGTAGTGTAGTAGGTTTAAAGGTTCAAAAGTAATTTATTAAAAAAATCTAAAAACTCCTTTACAATGAAAATGGCAACAGCAGGCCAGACAGCAAATATGTGTCACAAATGAAAAGACTTCCGGTCACGGCCGTAACCGGAAGTGACGTCACCAAGCTCCTCCCGACTAGCTGCATCACAACACACTTGACTTCATCAAGAGTTTCCAGAATGTTCTCCAAATTTCCAGAACCAGGGGGAGGCACCAGAGAGCTGTCTGTTTGAGTCATGCTGCCCTGAACTCTAATAACCCTGACCCAGATTAAGACTCACAGGGTTTAAACATGAGTCAGAATAGTTTTACCTATTCTGACACTAGTAGCACACTAGAGTATATCTCTTATGCTGCGTACACACGGTCGGACTTTCCGACGTAAAATGTGTGATCGGAGCTTGTTGGAAATTCCGACTGTGTGTAGGCTCCATTGGACAGTTTCTATCGGAATTTCCGTCGCAAAAATTTGAGATTCGCACAAATTCCGATCGTGTGTACACAATTCCGACGTACAAAGTGATACGAATGCTCAGAATCAAGCAGAAGAGTCGCACTGACTATTGAACTTCATTTTTCTCGGCTCGTCGTACATGTCACCGCGCTCTTGAAGTTCGGAAATTCCGACAACTTTGTGTGACCGTGTGTATGCAAGACAAATTTGAGCCCACATCCGTCGGAAAAAATCCATGGATTTTGTTGTCGGAATGTCCAATTAATGTCCGATCGTGTGTACGGGGCATTAGATATACATTATACAAGTCTGATTTCTTAAACAAGGCTGCCCATTCTTCACACTGGAAACCCATTGATTTATTAGTTTCCCAAAACAGTTACATTAAAGGCATGCTGTGATTGATAACCGTCACATACTGTATGCTTGTGGTTTCAACCAAACTGTCAAACCATCAAATGGCTGGTGTCATAACTTGTCACATATAGAGTACAACTGCATAGCAAACATAGGCTAAATGGACAGCTTCCTTGGCTGTGAAGGGGGGTAAGTTCTGCTTTAAGCTAACTGCTGGATTGGATACCTGGAGGGAGCTGAGCTTGTAAAGAATCTTCTTGGTAAAAAGTGTTGCGGAGACGCTGGGTTGAAGCTACTGCTGGACATTATAAGAAGGATTCGTTGAACGTACATCAAGCTTTCTTTGATTGGTCTCAAAGGGTCACATTTATTAAAAAGATTAAGACTGTGATTGCTCTTACAAAGTCATAGATCTGTCTGATTGCTGTCACAAATTTGAGCAAGTAACAGGAGGTTTTTCTTAAAATGGAATACTACTACTTTCAGGACATCTGCCTATTTCATGATATTTTGAGGTATTGTACACCCCCAACCCTGTCTCCTAGAATTGTGTTCAGCAAAAAAAGAGGTATGCCACGTACACACGAGCGGACTTTTTGACCGGACTGGTCCAGCGGTTTATCCAACGGACTTTCGTCGGACTTCCGACAAACTTTCCGAACAAACCGACTTGCCTACACACGATCACACCAAAGTCCGACGGATTCGTACATGATGACATACGACCGGACTACAATAAGGAAGTTGATAGCCAGTAGCCAATAGCTGCCCTAGCATCGGTTTTCGTCTGTCGGACTAGCATACAGATGAGCGGACTTTTCGATAGGAACTGGGTCCGGCGGAGTTCTGACGTAAAGATCTGAAACATGTTCCAAATCTAAAGTCCGTCAGATTTTCGACCGAAAAAGTCCGCTGCAGGTCCGATGAAGCCCACACACGGTCGAATTGTCCGCCGGACTAGGTCTGTCGGACCAGTCCAGTCGAAAAGTCTGCTGGTGTGTACGTGGCAGAAGAGTGCTACACCTGCTGCGGAAGACAGTGAAAGCATGGGGACATTCAGTGCTCCCACAGCCGCTACTGAGGTCTACAAAGGGCCATAAAGCAAGTCCCAAAGTCCAGGCCTTTCAGTCAGAGATTGGACACCAGGGATATAAGCTTTAACAGAGCTTGGTAACATTAGGTTTTACTTTCTATAATTGCTACAGTAAAAACCATTTATACACAAGTACATTTTCTCCCACTGCATCTGCAGTGATAATGAACATGTTAGCTATACGTTAATCCATGTAACAGCTTATTTAGTAGAAACCTTCAAAGCTGACACAGAAGACTCTTCAAGCTAATATTAAGTAGCTTAGTGATTACATCCACTTGAGAAAATCATTTCTAAATCTGAAAGCTAAAAAATGTTGTTAGCAGCAGTACTACAGATACCAGGTCATAACTTGTTATGCATAACAAAGCCAGTAGGCCTCTCTGTAAATGGTGGGGAAATTTCCCTGTGCATATATTAGCTATTATTCATTGAATACTACTGTTATTCTGGCTTCATACTATTGTGAATACAGTAAGATATGGTAAAAAGTTAACATACAGAACTTTGAGTCTTTTAGAACAGCACTCAATCACCGTAGTAACGCATATGCCGCAGTGCACCACAACGCATATAAAAGATGCAGGTCTGTCTTTTTTCCATTGCCATGCATTGGCACCCATTCTAAAGGAATAGGTTGCTTATCTAATTTCACATTAGCATACAGCTAACCACATGTCAACATACTTTGGATAACGCAGCAAAAAGTTCTGAAAAAGTCCTAAATGTTTGTTTGTACTAAAAATAAAGTTTTGCCTTTAGTTATACTTTCATTTATGTTACATCCTGTTATGCACTGTGACAACTGGGCCCTGCGGTGATAGCTCAAGACTGAAGGTTTGTTTGTAAACTTCACGAGATCGTCATGATTGGCTGTCATAGTGATTACATAATCAGAATCTACACCAATTGGTGTAAAGACAGTTTCCGAGGCCTGGCAAAAATGTATGCTGAGAGAGCGTGTTGGAAGGTGTAGCGCCCCTTTAACCACTTCAATATTCGGTACTTTCACCCCCTTCCTGCCCAGACCAATTTTCAGCTTTCAGTGCTCTCACACTTTAAATGACAATTACTCAGTTATGTAACACTGTACCCAAACAACATTTTTATCATTTTTTTCACACAATAGAACTTTCTTTTGGTGGTATTTAATCACCACTGGGTTTTTGCGATATATAAGTAAAAAAAAAAAAAAAAAAACTTTTTTTTGGTTTCTATTAAAAAATTTAGCAAATAAGTAAATTTTGGCCAAAATGTATACTAGTACTGTACATATCTTTGGTAAAAATAACCAAAATCTGTGGATATTATTTAGTCTGAGTGAGTTATTAACCCTGCAAGCTATGGTGCCAATCATTAAAAAACTGCTCGCACCTGATCACACCTGGTGTACTGAAAGCCTATCTCATTTTATGAGGCCCTGAAATGTCAGGACAGTACAAATACCCCCCCCCCCCCCATGACCCCTTTTTGGAAAGTAGACAGTCCAAGGTATTTAGTAAGAGGCATGGTGAGTTTTTTGAAGTTGTAATTTTTTCCCACAATTCTTGGGAAAATGAAGAAATTCATTTTTTTTTTTTTACACAAAATTGTCATAATAATTTATTTCTCACACACAGCATATGCATACATGCATTTACACCCCAAAATACATTCTGCTACTCCTCCTGAGTATGGCAATACCACATGTGTGAGACTTTTCAGGGAGCACCGTCAGGCGTTCTAGGAGCATATATTACACATCTAATTTCCTGAGGACCTGTCACATTTTTGAAGGCCCTGGAGCACCAGGAGAGTGGAATTACCCACAAAATTACCCCATTTTGGAAAGCAAACACCCCAATGTATATTCTATTAGGCATAATTAATCTTTTGAACATGTCATTTTTTCCACAAGTTTTCCACTATTTTTTTTTTTAAACAAAGTTGTCAATTTATAAGATTTTTCTAACACATAACATGTACAAACCAAAAATGACACCCCAAAATACATTCTCCTACTCCTACTGAGTATGGTAATACTACATGTGTGAGACTTTTACGCAGTCTGGCCACATACAGAGGCCCAAAATGCAGGAAGCACCGTCAGGTGTTCTAGGAGCATAAATTACATACAGTATGAACTTGGTGAAATGATTTTATTGAATGATAAACCCACATGTACAGTACCCTTCAAAATAACAAAAAGAAATCTGACAAGACTTGGGATCCTTGGATCAGATATATTGCAATAGACTGACGAGACCTTGAGCTCATATCCCCTACAAGACATGGTAACTTTTTCTACATTTTTCCTTTTTCCTGATTCCTGCCTTTCTCCCTCTACGTTTTCAGGTTTAGATATTAACAAGGCCACCATATTTTTTGGGATCAGCTAAATGTTGGTGTTCTCAGGGTCATTTTATATTCCTGTTATTCCATGGCTGTTTATGAATACTTGGTTTATCTTACTATGTGGGAAATCTGGCTCTCTAATTTTACTGTGGGGGCTACGTGATCAGTGATTCGTTCTCAAGGCGGAGATTGGAGATCTATTCGGATAGGGAATGTCTTCAATCATTGTGAGTTTTATCCATGTGAACGCCACTGATGTGACTCTTATTTCTACAAATTCTCTTACAGCTTTTAATACGAATTGGGTGGTTTTGTACAGATTAAAATCGAAATGCTTGTGTTATGCACTTTTGATAGTTGCATTTTGTGATACACTTTGTGATTTACACTTTGCCAAGCCCTGTGCAAATTAGTGTGGTTGATAATAGTTATAAAAAGATACAGGTCAAGGGAAAAAGTGTCCATTTACATATACTGTATTTGTTATTTTGTGATATGGGGGGCATTTTGTTTTTATTGGGGCATGTTCTTTTTGTGTGCAGTGCCATTTTAGAAGTGTCTTTACATAACCTTTGTAAGCTAATATACTGTATTTGGCATTTAAATCATGTGGCTGTGCTTTCTACAGTATATCGTATCATTTAAACTTCAAGTTTTCAGTGTACAAAGCATGCCCTCATTATCAAAAAGCAATACTGACCAGTTTTGTCTTGTTGTGTCCAATAAATAGACTAATCTGATAAAAAAAAATTTAAAACGTTTACACGACGTTGGCTTACCTCTGTACATTTCTAGTACAGAAAGTAATTTCATTACCAAAAATACTTATGGTGAATAAATAAATAGACTGCTATTATGTCAATGTTTAAAAGTAATAATGCAACACAGCTATTGTATCATGGGTAGTTGTCATGAATAAATAAATTAACCATTTACTATACACAGTGGGGGTCATTTACTATAGCGCTGCAGCGCTAATTAGTGCTAATTACCGCAAATTGTTGCTAGTTAGCGCTAATCACGCTAAAACGGTATTCACTATAGCGCTAGTAAAAATATACTCCCAAAATCAAATTTACTATAGTTCTCTGAAACCAAATAGTGCCCAAAACCTTACTCTGCTAAAACCTGGAGTAGTGCATATGGAAATAATGTTTACAGCATGATATAATTGTCTAAATGGTACTGAAATATGCAGTATATTATTTAAAGATAATCTGCTTTTAAACTGTGTGAAAAATTGATTTCTACACTGAAATATCTTTAAAAGTCTGAGAAGATATAAATTCCCCGTTTTTGTACAACTAGGTGCCAACACAACTGAGCATGCTCAGACCTGCAAATTGCTCTCACTTTAGCTCCAGTGTCTTTTTTACAAAGCGCTATAGTAAATACCAAAATTAGCACTGTGTTAAAGAGCATTTTTTGGGAGTGAAAATCAGTGCTATTATAGTCCAATGCAAGTTTTAGCCATTGATTCTAATGATACAATTGTAACTTCCCCAAATAAATCCTTTTAATGTGGAGATGAAATGTATCTTTCTCTGAAATCAGTTTTACTTTGCAACATTGTTGCTTCTACTTAATCTATTTTGTTTTTAAAAAGAATGCTAGAATATGGAATGTTTTGATGTTTTGGTAAAATATTTTTTTCTCTGTCACTTTCACTTGTTACTCTCCATCTCACAACAATCTTTACCCAAACTCACACAGGTGTCTTTACAATCCACAAACAATACCATTGCTTATGCAATGTAAAATAAATCACAATTTTTAGTGCATTTTATCATTTCCAAATAATCATAACTTGAGCCCAAAAATGTGATATGTGTACCAACATCAGAAATCAAAATGTAATTCCCAAAAATGTATTTGAGGGCAATATCGCTATTCTACACACACCCACAAAGAACCAGCAAATGTCACAGAGTAAATCAAGAAGGATAATGGCCCGTACACGCGATCCGAATATTGTACGAAAACTGTCGTCCGAGAAAGAATCGTACAATTTTCGGACCATGTGTACACTACTTTCGAGAGCCGATCATGACAGTTTATCCGACATTATTTAATCAGACAAGCATGAAAATTTTCCTTGTATGATACCAGATCGTACGATTTTCGTTTAGTCAGTATAGTTATCGTCTGAAAATATAATACATTACAACACATGACATCACTTCCAATTTTTTCTTCTGTCGTACGAGAATTTTTGTGACTTTAGTTAACTATTCAATTTCTACTTGCGACTATTAAGCGAAAAAAGTCGTACGATCTGTCAGATCGTGTGTACAGGCCATTACTCTTGAGTAATGTAATACAATCACCTGTATGTCCAAAGAAATGCATTATTTATGTGTAGGAGGTTTTCCCACGTGGCAGCTCCATGGGTTAGAGGTTAGAACTTCTGCTTAGCATCCCTGAGCGTCTGGGTTCGGATCCCAAACACGCTGCTTCATGTAGAGAAGTTGTCTCATCTCCCAGGTCCTAAAACTATGTCTAAATGTAGTATTTATGTGTAGGAGGGTTCCGCCACAATTGTAAATCTTGCCAGATACACTATCTAATATTGGGACACCTGCCTTTACACAAACATGAACTTTAATGGCAGCCCAGTCTTAGTCCGTAGGATTAAAATTTGACTTGGCCCACCCTTTGCAGCTATAACAGCTTCTGGGAAGACTAGGAAGGCTGTCCACAAGGTTTAGTATGTCTATGGGAATGTTTGTCAATTCTTCCAGAACTGCATTTGTGGGGCCAGGCACTGATGTTGGATGAGAAGGCCTGGCTCGCAGTCTTTGCTCTAATTCAGCCAAAAGGTGTTCTGTTGGGTTGAGGTCAGGACTCTGTGCAGGCCAGTCAAGTTCCTCCACCCCAAACTCGCTCATCCATATCTTTATGGACCTTGCTTTGTGTACTGATGTGCAGTCATGTTGGAACAGGAAGGGGCCATCCCCAAACTGTTCCCACAAACTTGGGAGCATGAAATTGTCCAAAATGTCTTATGCTGATGCCTTAAGAGTTCCCTTCACTGGAACTAAGAGGCCAAGCCCAACCCCTGAAAAACAACCCCACATCATAATCCCCCCTCCACCAAATCAAGGGGACCAGTGCACAAAGCAAGGTCCATAAAGACATTGATGAGTGAGTTTGGGGTGGAGGAACTTGACTGGCCTCAACACAACAGAACACCTTGGGGATGAATTAGAGTGGAGACTGTAAGCCAGGCCTTCTCGTCCAACATCAGTGCCTGACCTCACAAATGCACTTGGAATAACGGTCAAACATTCCCATAGACACACTCCTAAACCTTGTGGACAGCCTTCCCAGAAAAGTTGAAGCTGGTATAGCTGCAAAGGGTGGGCCAAATTAATTTTGAACCCTACAGACTAAGACTGGGATGCCATTACAGTTCATGTGCGTTTAAAGGCAGGCATCCCAATACTTAGGCCAATATATTGTATATTGCTTGTGACACTGAGCATGGTTATGGACTTAGGGCTGGTTCGTACCACAGAGATACAGACAACATGTGTGAGCCTGCCTGCTGGCTAAGTGGGTAGCAATTCTGTCTAGTTCAGCTGAACTCGCACGATTTCCTCCCGCTGTCGGTGTGAACCAGGGCTCAAACTGGGCCTTTGTAATTCAGGGACACCATTTCTTATCGAACTAACTTTAGTTTACCTGCAAATATCATATGTAGAAATACAGATTTGCATATCTGCAAATAAACCAAAATAAAAAATTCTAATAGTGGTTGCGATCAAATATTTCCAGCTGCGATCAAAAAAGCGTAGTTTCACCTTCTGACCCAGAAGTGAGTCATTGTAATCGCCCAGAAGTTCCTGTACTGGTCAGGATCTCCATCTAGGTGGACATGGCGAGGTCCCCCTTTAGATAAGAGGAGGTGCTGTTCATTTGCTGTGTAAGTGTAGGATATGTACTTGTGCTTACTCAAATTTGGACCTCCGAGTTGCATGACGAAGTTGTACCCCATGATTCTCAATGATAACCATTCATATCTGTGCTACTTCAAGTTGCAACAATTTTAAAGTAGTCCCTGTCCTACTTTGATGTGACTTTCATGTGACTTGAGGTACATAGGGTGCAATATTACACCGGCATTCCCAGAAGTTTGGGCCAAGTTGCAGCAGCAAAGTGGCAGCAAAATAGTGTGACGTTCAGGTCACAGCAGTGTGAATGAGATTCAAGGATAACACCTTTGAATTTGGCCCTATTCTCACTTGTGCATCCTGCAAGTGGGTCAAATTCGTCCCTACACTACTTTGGTTTGACTTTAATGCAATTTGAGGTCCATATACCGCAAGATTATACAGGCATTGGTCGCACAAGTGTAAATGGGGCCTAATTCAAAGGTGTTATCAATAAATCTCATTAGGTTCCTTTCACACTTGGGTGACTTTTCATACAGCTTGAGCGACCTGAAAGTCCTGTGATTATGCAGTGCCATCGGATGTGATTTGCCCAGCACTGCAAATCACATGCGATGTCTGTGTGATGCAAACTCAGCCATACAGATTGTATGGTTGAATTAGCATCGCATTCGGACAAAACTCGCACAGGACCCTTTTTTTGGTCCGCAGCAGAATCAGATCGCATGGGTGTTGTCTGAATTTGCAGTTCGCTCTGCGATATGTGAACTGATTTGGGGGTGTCATTAGCTTTCTACTGACAATACCAGCAGTTCACATATGGCAGTGTGAACGGCCTGCGAGTTGTATGCAATGCGAGAATCCGCACTGGATTCGCAGGGTTCCTGCATCGCTCCAGTGTGAACTACCCCTGACCCTAGGTTCTCACCTATGCATTTTTAGTGCATTTTGCAGTTTGCAGAAACACTCTACAGTCCATTTAACATGGTTTCCTATGGTACTAGTTCACATCTATGCGTTTTGCGGGCCAATGCATTTTTGGAACTGGTCGGGGATTTTTTTCACGCGATTTGTGGGTAATAGATTTCAATGGAACTGAACCAGAAATGCAACTGTTGCGTTTGTGATGCGATTTTTTTATGTGTTTTGCAGGTATTATTTTCACACTGTATATAGCTGGTTGCTAACCAGGGGACCGTGAAGCCAGCCCAAAAAAGCGCAAAAAAACTGCATGGGCTCCCCTGTCTATACCAGGCCCTTCGGGTCTTGTATGGACCCTGAGGGCCAAAAGTTTCAAACAATGGTGTGGGGGTCCCCCCAAAATCCATACCAGACCCTTATCTGAACACGCAACCTAGCAGGCCACAGGAAAAGAGGGGGAGGACAATGCCCCCCTCCTGAACCATACCAGGCCACATGCCCTCAACATGGGGAAGGTGTTTGGGGTCCACCCCAAACACCTTGTCCCCGTGTTGATATAAGACCCTCGCATCCAAGCTCCAGTCACAGTTGACCCCACAGCGGCTTGATGAGCTCCCCATCCCTCCCACCCTGTCGCAGCACCTGTTATGTGGTTTGTCACCCTTGGATCAAGGGGGGACATTGATTAATGTTTTTATGTATGGTACTCGCTTGAGTTCTATAACTGAGCGAGATATTGATATATGTTTTTATTAAAAAAATAAAATTAATAAAAGAAAAAAAAGAAAATTTAAAATAATTTAGTTTATTGATGAATTATTTATAAAGTTTATGTTTTATACCAATAAATGTGCCGCTGCCATTTTATCACCATTTAAGAATTGCGTCTGAGTGTGGATTATTTCTTTGTTTAATATTCTTTTGTACGGCCTACATTCCCATGACTTTGTGCAAGTGTACAAAGTGTGCACTGTGCAAAGTGTGTTAGAATTGAGGCTGGTTTGAAGCCAAAATTATGTCACACCAAATATTGATTTGATTTTGATTTTTCTAAGTGTTCACTCACTTTGCATTTTGTAAAATGATAAAACGAAACCATTAACAAATTATATATTTTTGAAAGCATTCTTACTTTACAGAATTATATTAGCATATGAGTATATAAATAATTAAATGTAAGCTGCCACTTCATGTGTTTTTCCACTTAGGTGTAGACCTACTAAATAATAAATAAGACAACATATACCCTACATTTAATCATCTTATTTTTCATGTTCAAACAATCCACTGTATAATGAAAGATAAAGGTGTGGAAAATTGGGACAGCCGTGTCTCAAACTATGATACCATGTAAACAGGAAAGCAGTTGCACACCGCACGCTTTCCTCTATGAAATACTTTTAGATTCATCGCAGGGTGTGCCAGTAACAGTCACTAAGAGAAAACCCCCCGGGGGCAACAGATACTCAGAGCTAATTCACAGCAAAGCAGTACAGATCTAATCATTGTAAAAGCACACCTGAAATGTTTTATACACAGGATACATGGAACCTGTCTTTTTTTTCTTTTAACCCATTAGATATTATTTAGAAATTGGAAAGATCCAAAGTTCCAAGACAATATCAAAATTGCTATGTGCCAGGGAGCCAATCTATATTCTTCTGAAATTTCAGAGGAAAGCCCCAGGAGGATCGCATATGGGAAATGCTCATGCACCTGTCTTTTCACCCTCTTATGTTTTCTTACATTGATAGTATGTCCAACAATCACATTTAGCACCCAAGTAAGAGGAAACAATGACTAACAGAGTCTTATGATGGAAACTACATCTAACTATCATCCACGTTCCTTTAACCTCCCTGGCGGTATGATTATTTCGGATTTTAGGTGCTGAAAGCAGTACAATTATTTTGCATGGAAATTTGACGTTTTATATTGTAGGCCTGTAATTCTTAACAATAACACACTTAAATCTGTCCACCAAGAGTCTAGTAGATATCCTGGGTATTATGAAGTTTGAAACACAAAAAACATAAATTATAATATAATAAATAAATATAAATAATTAAAAAAAATAATAATAGTATAATAATAATAATAAAAATAAATTTCCCCACAATTCACTATCTCTCAATTCTGCAAGTGTTCTAATTTACTATCGCTGTTTTCTAGCTGGTCTTAAGCCACTTTTGACGTAAAGGGACACTTTTTGGTTGCTATGGACAATCTCCAGTTTCCAGGCAGAAAGAACAGTATATATAATTTAAAACTGCATGCAGGGCATTGGACAAAGCACTGGGGACAAAAGGAATGTGAAATAATTTCATACAGTACTGTAATCTGTAAGATTACAGTACTGTAAATGTTATGATTTTTAATTTTTTTTCTTGTAATTTGCCGCCAGGCTCCGCCCCCGTGCGTTGCGACGCTCGCAGGGAACGGAGCCTGGCACAGAGAGGCTTCGGAGGAGACAGAGCCCGCAGACACAGTGGGTGACATCGCAGGATCCTGGGGACAAGGTAAGTAACACTGGACCAGGATCCTGCAATGTAATCCCGAGTGTGGCTCGGGGTTACCGCTAATGGTACTGAAATTTAACCCCGAGCCACACTCGGGAAATCCGTCGGGGAGGTTAAAGCATAAACAATGAATTTCTTTTATTTGCTCCATTGTGGTTTGATAAATTTACAATTTAGGCGCCTTTCACACGGACAGCTGTTCTGCTGCATTAAAAGCATATAATATGTTCTGTGAAATTCAAGACTCCAGGCACTGCGATCAGCTGCATTTGTACAGTGCGATTACCTTTGTTTACCTGTGTTTACATGCGGCTGCGTTTAGCTGCGTTTGGAACATTCTTGCCATTTCTGATGTGCTTCCTGTTGCTTTTCTTTCCTTGTTGCTGCTGCTATCCGCAGGAGAAAAAGTACACTGCGATTACCTGCAGATAGCTGCGCTAAATCGCTCCTGGACGCAGTCAATTCTATTTTTTCTATCCGCACCAAACCACATGTAACTAAATCGCAGCTAAACGCAGTGTGTGAATGGGGCCATAGGAAAGCATTGTGTGCTTTTAGCTGCGGTAGAAAACTAGAAAATCCGCAGCTAAAAGCACAATTCTATCCGTCCGTGTGAAGATTTTTATTATGTTTCTTCATAAAGTGCAAACAAATACCTGCTGATCTTGATAGAAAACTTGGAAGCTGATAACATCCTGTGCTCTCTGCCTATGCTGACTGCTATCATAATTGTTCTTAGCTCTCTCTCTCCGTGGACTACAGAGCACATCCTCTCATTGTTATGGAAAAGAAGAGAGGGGAGAGGTGTTTTGCAGGTCAAACCCACTTCCTGAGGATGAGGATGACAAGCTGCTCCTCCTATAGAAACAGTACAGTAAGTGAAGATAGAAAGTTTCTTACTGGCTAAATCACCAGGTGAAAGTAAAGGAAAAACAAGAAAACTAATACAGCCACCAGATTTATAGTTTGCAAGGCCTGCTTTTTAAGCGACAACCCTTGCCCTTGTCAGGTGTCTCAAACTGGCAGCCTTCCAGCTGTTGTGAAACTACAAGTCCCATCATGCCTCTGCCTGTGGGAGTCATGCTTGTAACAGTCAGCCTTACAATGCCTCATGGGACTTTTAGTTTCGCAACAGCTGGAGGGCCGCCAGTTTGAGACCCCTGCCTTAAGTAAAAGCTGCAAAAACGTAATAAAAAAACACCTGTAAAGGGATAAAGAATAGATAATATACTTACCTATCCTTTGGCTTTCGTGGTGCAGGAGATGATGAGAAGACGCTGTAGGGCAGTACTGGGAGCATTTAATCATTGTATTTAAAGTGTTACGAAACTCACAACAGTAAAATCTGTCTGTATATTCAGTAAAGCATGTTTGTTACACTCTCTGTGGAACCTAAGGGGTTAATCCTCTGCACTGTGTAAAAAGGCTGTTTGATCCTGTCTTCTCTCATCCTCCCCTTCTTTTAAAGTCTCCAATCCATCTCCTAACAGTACAGAGCCTTGGGGCACTCTGCACATGCTCAGTTTGATGTGTATTTATTAGCGTTTTTTCCTCTTGGGAGGGTGTATGTGATCAGCACAGATCCAATCAGCGCTGTTCAGGCAGAGAGTCAGGTGTCCTGCAGCCTCATAAGACAGTCAGAGTAGAATGAAAACTCCTCCTACAAGCTTTAACCAGACACTGGTAGAAGTCACAAGACTGCTACATACTGCTGATGAGAAAAGGTATTTAGCAGTTTATATTTACTAAAATAATTGCATTTCCATGTTCTGTTTACTGTGGGAGACCAGATATAGTGAATGCAGGGTCCTGGGTTTAGTAACACTTTAAGGTCTCATGCACACTGGGCATTGAAAACGCTGCTTTTAAGCTATTTGACTTTCCTTTCTGCCTCTAAACACCCCTCCATGTTAGCTTATGTGTTCATGCACACATAAGTGTTTACAGGCGTTTAGAGGCGTTTAGAGGCAAAAGTTTTCAGAGGCAGAAAAAAAACATCACTTGACAGAAGATCAGTATTTAAAACACCAATTGCATTTAAACGTTAAGCGCATTTAGCATTGAGTGCTTGTTCATTTCAATGGCCAGAATATTAATTTATGAATGGAATAAATGAATGCCCAAATGCTTGTCGTGAATAAACGTGTTTGCAAAACGTGACTTTGGGTGCATTTTTTACGCAGCTTTTCTCCTGCCAGGAGAAAAGGCATTCAGAGGAACTGGGCAAATGCCCAGTGTGCAAGAGGCCTTATGCCGCATACACACGAGCGGACTTTTCGACCGGACTGGTCCGCCGGTCTATCCGACGGACTTTCGACGGACTACCGACAGACTTTCCCAATGAACGGACTTGGCTACACACGATCACACCAAAGTCCGACGGATTCGTACGTGATGACGTACGACCGGACTACAATAAGGAAGTTGATATCCAGTAGCCAATAGCTGCCCTAGCGTTGGTTTTCATCCGTCAGACTAGCATACAGACGAGCGGACTTTTCGACCGGACTCGAGTTAATCAGAAAGATTTGAAACATGTTCCAAATCTAAAGTCCGTCAGATTTTTGACCGAAAAAGTCCGCTGCAGGTTCGATGAAGCCCACACACGGTCGAATTGCCCGCCCGTGTGTACAGGGCATTAGATTATTTTACATTACCCAGATTGCACTGAATAGTGGATGATATGACGCCTTTTTTTTTTTTTTTTTTAATGCTGCATTTTCAGAAGGAGGACCACTAAAAAAGTGGACCTTGTATCTTAGCTGCACGGTCCACTTTAAGGACTGGTAAGCTGCATTATTATAATAAATTTTTTCCTGGTTTAGATACAATTTAAGGCCGTTATTTGGTCAAATGTATTAAAGTGTTGGCTTTTGTGACCTACCGTTTCACTATCAAGAGCCAGCTCCAACAGGCAGTATGAAGTGTTGTAAGAGAGCTGTCATAGTAGAACTACCTTTATTGGCTTGTCTGAAATGGCAGGTACACATTTTAATAAATCTGCCAGTGTTACGTGATACAAATCACCATTCTTTTATTATGATGGCATGGGAAAATGCTGTCCAATTTGAACACATGTATATAAGGCAAGTGTAAGAACTGGTCAATTTCTTTTTTTTTCCCCAATAATTTTTATTGAAATTTTTGCATTTATACAACCAAACATTTAAAAAGAAAAGAAACATAACAAAAAAGAAGGTAAAAGTGTAACAAACACCAACCAAAAAATGTACATGCCATCACATTGTACAAATATGTAGAAATCTAACCCTGCAGATGCTATGTTTTCAGTCACATAGGCGAGTATACACAATTCGGAGAAGATAGGTATAGGGTTTCATATTATCATATGTCAGGTAACATCTCAGCAAACGCAATATGATTACAAGGCATGGGAGATCAATGGCACTACTATATAGAGAGACCAAATCACAGTCACGTGTATGACCGACCCCTTTATAGTACCTGTAGACCGTGTACATCAACCTAGCATCTGAGTTGACCTTTTAGAGACCAGCCATTGCTCTACTATATGTAAGGAGTGCTTGCAATATCATAACAGGATTAACCACATTGCAGTAATCTGAAAGAAACTAATGAAAATGGAGCCAGACCTGGGACTGCCAGCCATGGCTCCCATAGTTTATAAAATGTATTTGGTGTGCCCCTATTTTGGTAAATCTGTTGTTCCTTCAGGAGAGTGTCGTTTACCTGAAGACGCCATTCCTCAAAAGAAGGGGGACTGGGAGACAACCATTTCAAGGCAATGGTCTTACGTGCTATAAACTGTAATCTGTCGATATGAACCAATACCTGAGATAAAAATAGCTCCTCATCTAGTTAACCCAATAATGCTATCTTAGGATCCAGGTCAATGTGAGTATGAAAAGCCCTAATAATTGTGTTCACCAGCTCTCACCAGTATCTGACCAATTTGGGGCATTTCCACAACTGGTTAATTTCAAGTGCACCACATCCATAAAATGTGCAGTGACATTTCACTTTATGGTTGTGCATTCATGCTCAAGGTTTGGCTTACCTTGCCTATTCATCAGAATTTTTACAAAATATTAAATTGTTGTCTCATTCAAATGATAATGCTTTGATACAAGGTAAAGTTCCAATTCTTCACCAACCCTTTAATGCCACAGATAATTAACATCACTATGTTTACTAGAGCACGTACATGAATTAACTGGCATGCAAATTACAATTATGAGATCATTCTAAAACTGCACCCTGTTCTGAAAGTCTTATTCAATGAGACATTGAGCAAATTTCAGGTTCAGTAACCCTTAAGGCCAATTAGCTTTTAGTTTCCTCTTTCCTGTTGTCATATAGGTTGGGAGAAGATTTCTAAATGATTGGTATAGGCCCGGGGTTGGCAACCCGTCAATCATGGGCAGGTGACTGGTAGAACGCATCCTTCCTTGCTGACTCCCGGAACAGGAGGGGTGGCATTTACTGGAACCACTGCTCTACTGAGTGGCACTGTCCACTGCTGTACTGACACCAACCTCTGCCCTGCTAACACCGCCCACTGCTCTCCTGACACTGTCCACTGCTCTACTAAGACCGTCCACTCCTCTCCTGACACCGGCCACTGCTCTCCTGACACTGTCCACTGCTCTACTAAGACCGTCCACTCCTCTACTGACACCAGCCACTGCTCTCCTGACACTGTCCACACACTGTCCACTGCCCTACTGACTGACACTGTCCACTTTTAAGGTAGCCTAAGTTTATATTTTTAGAGTGACACTTGTTTTATTATATTTTTCTACATTTTGCTTACTATTTACCTCGCTGGTTAATTTCTGTTAAAGAAAGAAAAAGGGTGCCAGTAGTTTACTTATAGCTATATAGGTGAAGTAGTGAAGACTTTCTGTGTAAATTGCTTACTTGATTTTGTGTACCTTCAAATTATCCAATTATTGCAAAAGAAAAAATCAATAGTAGTTTAACGCCCAACTCTGGGCATTTTTTTAAGATTCTCCATGTGAAGTAAAATAGGAAGAAAATGCAAATCAATTCCTCTTCATTGCTGTCCCTCCAAGTTATTGAATACTGTAACTAGATGTTATCAATGTTCCAGGTTAAATAATGCCTTGCGCTATTCACCTGGAAGACTGAGGAAATGACCGCACATTGGTGATGTCACTTCTTTTTAATAACTTTATTGATCCAAACAAGATTGTACTGACATCCCCACTTTAAGACTGATCCTCTTCAGCAGATTTTAAACATAATGACTGAGACCCCATACACACTATTAGATTTTCTGCAGATTTTTGTCTTCAGATTTACCAAAACCATGTAATATGAGGTAAAATCTTAAGAGTTTCAATTCGTATGCAATCAGGCAGGCCCTTGCACTATATGGTTTTGGTAAATCTGAAGTAAAAAATCTGCAGAAAATCTAATAGTGTGTATGGGGCTTAAGGAGTTGATTTACTAAAACTGGAGCGTGCAAAATCTGGTGCAGCTCTGCACAGAAACCAATCAGCTTCCAGGTTTTTTTTGTCAAAGCCTAATTGAACAAGCTGAAGTTAGAAACTGATTGGCTACCATGCACAGCTGCACCAGATTTCACACTTTTCAGTTTTACACCCCTAAGCCTATTAGGGTAAAATGCAATAGAGGGAGGTAGTCTTCAGATGGCGATGTCAGTGCATTAGTGGTTGGATCAATAGAGTTTTTACAAAAAAGTGATGCTGTCAATGTGTGGCCATTTGTTTTCATTGAGCAAGTGTGTATGGAGCGGGGATGGGCCTCTTGACTGGTACCTGAGACACCCGTGGCTGAAGAGAGAGGTAAGAGTTGCAGCCTTCATTGTTCTACTAACTGGAAGACTGAAAGGACATACCATGAGTGCAGGGTATCATGGACCCACCCTCAAGGGGGCATTAGCACGGTGCAAAGATGCATCACATAAACCCTGCTATCTGTATCATTGCGATCACCCCACCTCCAGAAAAGGAGTGAAGATTAAAAGCACCCTGTGCTTCCCATGATTGGACTGAAGACATCTGGAAAAAGTTAGTATTTAAAAAAGAATATTGCTGAGGGGGTAGATTGGGAAGAGGGAGTTTGGATTTATTTTCCTAGGTTTTTTAACTACATTGTGCTACATTTACAGAGGACATTTGTCTCCAAACCTCCTCCTGGTAGAGTCTTTTCTAATAAGAAACAATATGCTCTACATCTGAAATTCTCTCTATCTTTCTGATTATAACCACCTAAAATTTTAGGGTCAACAACAGATCTTGAAGCAAGCAATGTTTTAGTACCCAGTCAAACCAGAATGCAGTGCATTTTTATGTGTTCTCAATGAATGGCACTGCATCTCTCCAATGCATTTACAATACATTGCTGTGGGTTACCACAATGCAAGTGGTGTGAATGAATGAAATACAGACTAAGGCCCCTTCCACACGGGGCGTATACGTTTAGTGGAGTCCGCCAGCTCTGCAGGAGATCGATCCGTTGAGCCGGTGGATGACATGGCCGTCTCTGCTCATTGAGCGGGGAGAGGCCTGTCAGAGCCCCGCTGATTCCTATAGGGAGATTGGACAAAAATGGACAGTATGTCAGTTTTCATCAGATCTCATCCGATCCAATCTGCCAAGATGGATGGCAAACATATCGCCATAAGTCTGTCTTATGTGTATTGGATGGCAGGCGGATGTCAGCAGACACATCTCCGCTGACATCCACTTGCCCATAGGAGTCAATGGATGGCCCGCTCAGATCTGCCTGAAAAACGGACAGGTGGATCCGAGTGGGCTTGTCGTGTGAAAGGGGCCTTAGGCCCCTTTCTCACATACGGACCGTTCAGATCCACCTGTCAGTTTTTCAGACGGACCTGAACGGATGCTCCATGCAGTTCTATGGAGCGACAGATGTTAGCGGTGACATGTCCACTGACATCCGATCCACTCCGCTAAATTCAGACGGATGGAAACCCTATATTCCATCCGTTTGGAGGATCGGTTCGGATGAAAACAGACAGGCGTTACGTTTTAATCCGATCCCCCCATAGAAGAGAGCGGGGCTCGGACACAGTGTGCAGAGACGGACCTGTCATCTGCCGGCTCAGCGGAGATCAGTGGATCGGTCCCTGCTGAGCAAGCGGAGTCTGTGAAAACGGACATTATTGTGTGAAAGGGGCCCTAGAGCTTTTGGCTGCCTTGATCATTGCTGCATCAAATAAGAGTAAAAATTAAAATGACCCTGTCAGGAAAAAAAAAAGTTCTCTAAAAATAGAAATCCCTGTACAAGAAGACTGTAAATACTTACCTTACACCTGCCCAGGATGCCGAAATGCTACTGTGTTCAGTTGAAATTCTCTTCTGAATTCTGCAGAGAAACCAACATTTCCAGGAGTGTCAATCTCCTGGGTCCCCCACAGCACTCACTGGTTCCTCCTGCTGACATCCACATCATTACAGGAGCCAAAATGGCTTTTTTGCATGACAGGTTTGCTTGAACCTGTCACAAGCATGGGCTATTTAAACAGAGCATGACATGAATAAAAGGCATTAGGAGCACTTAACTTCAATGGAAGCCGCATGTCAAAAAAGTTAAAGTGGAAGTTCAGTCAAACACTAACTATACTTAAATCTACCCCCATCCCCATTCTAAGCCTATTTTATCTACCCTGTGAAAAGAAAGATTTTTTATACTTACCGGGGGGTGCTCCGGTCACATTATCGGGTCACAACACCAGCTTATGTGAAGAGGAGCGATCACTGACAATGGCTGCAAAGCCTGGGCGATGACTTGACCCATAGGCTTACTATGCATCCGTTGTTGGCTGCCCCTCCTCTACACTAAAGCCAGCGGTCTGGCCTGATCATGTGTCCTAACCAGATCGTCTTCAGAATAGTTAAGTATAGGCAGCTTTCCTTTCACAGGGTTGGTAGAATAGTCTTATGCCCCGTACACACGGTCGGATTTTCCGATGGAAAAAATCCGATCGGAGCGTGTTGTCGGACATTCCGACCGTGTGTGGGCTCCATCGGACATTTTCCATCGGATTTTCCGACACACAAAGTTTGAGAGCAGGCTATAAAATTTTCCAACAACAAAATCCGATCGCGTCAATTCCGACCGTGTGTGGTCAGTTCCGACGCACAAAGTGCCATGCTCAGAAGAAATTCCGAGACGGAACAGCTCGGTCTGGTAAAATTAGCGTTCCCAATGGATACAGCACTTTCGTCACGCTGCAATGTAAAAAATGGTTTAATACAGCGCACTCTCTTCTTCTTTATAATGTGAGAAGAATGAAGTAGTTTTGCTGCTCATATTCACACAGACTTCTCACAAACTTCTTTCTTTATTATTTATCGTGATTCCCTCAGTATATCTGGATTTGTCACATCTGACAAAATTTCTTTTCTGTTGTTTTATTTATTTCTTTTTTTTTCAAGGCTGTTTTTTTTTGGGGGGTTTGTATTTTTTTCAAGGCTGATCTTTGTTTTATTTTATTTTTAGTTTTACTCCATAATATTTTTGTGTGTGTTTTGTGTGTCAAGTTACCACAACGCGATTATTATCTTGTATTATTTAATCTCAAGAAGGTTGCTTGGTGTTGGTGTCCCTTGTTAATTTCACATTGTATTTTTGAAATGTACCTGAATCCTCACAAACAAACTGTCCTTTTTTAAGAAAAACACACATAGGCGAGTATAATTGAAACAAAAAATCCTTTATTAAGGGCTCAGAACCAAACAAAGAGGGAGGCAACGCTGGAGAAACATCAGAAATTGGCGAAGCCTTTGACCCCCAGGGCAGACATCAAATCTTTTTCTGCAAAATTAGTGGCCTGAAGAGTCCATATCTAAGGGAGTGCAGTCTGGTCCAGAAGTCCCAGAGATCCGGAAAGCAGCAGATGACATCTGTGTCCCCAGGCTGTGGTACTACAAGAGGCTGCATCTTTTGCCAGACCAGACTGGACCCAGGTCATCACTCTCTGGTCTTCTTTCCACGCTTCCTTCCTGGCTGTGGCTCTGGTGTTGGAGATGTGGCAGGAGGAGGAGTAGGACCTGGAGGTTGAGGAGGAGGAGGAGGAGTAGTAGGACCTGGAGGAGGAGGAGGAGGAGGAGTAGTAGGACCTGAAGGAGGAGGAGGACTATGTGTGAGGTTACAAATGTGGGTAGCACAAAATTAAGGACTCACACAGCAGTCGTTGGCCCTCCTCCATCTGCAGCATTTTGCAGGCAGTTAGGCCAGCAAAGTCCTCCTCCACACTGTGTGGGCTTCTCAGGGCCTCTGTAGCCTTCCAAAAGAGGCCTATGGCAGCCTCCTCCAGGTTACTTATCTTCCTGCCACTTTGTCTTTGAAGGTGTAGGGTAGGGACCTGGATATCAGGCAGCCTGCTTGGCCCTGCCACCTCCTGGCTGAGACTTCCCTGTGTATGAAAAAGGGACATGGTTGTAGTTTTTGCATCACCAATCACAGTCATAAATTAGTACTCCAAACTAACATCTAGTTAACATCATTGATGGGACAACCAGAAATATTTAGAGGACTGCTATACCTGGCTCAAGCTGGGCTCCTCCACATGTTGCTGCCTGGAAGGCCCAGGTTGGGCGTCAGAAGCCTCAGCTCAGGGGAAGGAAGCGTGGAAGGAAGACTGGAGAGTGCTGGCCTGGGTTCAGTCTGACCTGCCAGAAAATGCAGTCTGTCATAGTACCACAGCCTGGGGACATAAATGTCATCTGCAGCTCCGGATCTCTGGGAATCCTGGACCTTCTTGTGCTCCCTTAGATAAGTGCTCCTCAGGCCACCAATTAGGATCTTCAAATAGGTGATGTCTGCCATGGGGATCACCGTCTTCACAAATTCCAACAAATTATCCAGGGCTGCCTTCCTCTTTGTTTGGTTATTATATTCAGGGTGGTTTATCTCCCATAGACAGGGCAGCTCCCTGAACATATCAATGAAGATTGCCATAAAGTCCTTATCTTTCAAGATATCCATTTTCACTGCAAGACACAACACAAGACAAACCCTAATCTCAGCCTAAAGTCTTCTAAACTTGTGCAAATACAGGCCTCGATCTAGAAGCAGTATAGGCCCAATGTTAAATCTTACCTTCGTTATCACGATCGGCGCCTCCATTACTCCTTCCTCCTCTCACAGATCGTACGTACTACGCACGCGTGTTACGCTTTATAGACACTGCGCATGCGTGAAACTCCGCCCGCCCCTGACGTTCTTTCTAGTCTATTCCCCGCCCCTTCTCATTCGGCGCGGTGGGGAAGAGCACATGGCGGAGTCAGAGCAGGTGTCTGATATTTACACCAACGAGGAGGAGGAGGAGGAAAGCCCGGAGCCTGAAACGTCCCGATCCAGAAGGAGACAATATAAGGCATCAAATATGTCCTTTGGGGAGATGTTGGAGATGGTCGACATAATGAAGAGGGCCGACTATGATGAAAAGTATGGACCTTACCCCACTCCAATGTCCGAAAGGCCAAGATCATGGCAAAAGTGGTCAAAAGTCTGCACCGGAATTTTGTGGTACGTCGATCGAAAGATCAGCTCAGGAAGCGGTGGTCGGACCTAAAATTAAGAGAGCACGAGCAGTACAGAAAGATCCGGAGAGTGCTGCAAAAAAGTAAGTAGTTGTGCTGTGTTCCTATTCTTTTTTGTCTTTATTACGTTCGTGCTGCTCCATGTGCTTTTCTTAACTGTTATCCAGTTTAAAATGTCAACCTTCATGTTCATGGGCACATTATTCGTTCGTATCAAACATTTTTCTTTCGGCTTATAAAACACCATTGTTTTGGCCATATGCATTTGCCCACATTTTTTAGAGCCTACTTGTCTGAAAATAATTTGGTTGTGTAGATGGGTTTGTTAATAGAATGAAATGCAAACTAGATTCTGTATAAGGAGAGGACACTCAGCAGCTGTTTAGACATCTGGATGCTGGAGCACTAGTGTGGGACACAAGAACACCCTTTTTATTAGGGGGCCCACACAGATGCTCCAGTGTATACTATAGGGGTGTCTCCATCTGTGAAGCTTGTACAAAACAGGTAAAGTATTGAAACTTGACAAAGGACACAAAAAATTCTACATCTTGGAACTCAGCCAAAATAGACAATTGTACCCCACTTCCAAGCAATGTTTCATATTTATAGTTCTTCCCTCAAATATCTGTGTGCTAAGTATACGATTTTTTTTTTTTTACATAGGGGAGAAAAGACTCGGAGGACACCCCTCATCCAAGGAGACCAGAGACCCCCCACCTCTGGAAGAAGGGGAAATCCAACCAAGACAAGAAGAGCAGGAGGAGGAAGACGTGGTGGAAATTGGCACCACAACAGGTGAATGTCTGCGACCACAGGCTCAGGTAAGAGATGGATGCCGGCATATTTATCATACATGTTTTTTTTTGGTTTCTATCTTTTTAGGTGATCGTGATGTTGTGGATCCAGATCCTTTCACCTCGGAAAGTGCACAGATCCTGATTGGGGAGATCATGGGGTGTAATAGGGACTTGGAAAACATCAAGAAAAACATCAATGATGTTCTTCAAAAAATGAAGAACATCATTGATGTTTTGGGGAGAGTTTAAAACCCCTCCAAATCCCTTTGTTTTATGGTGTGCTACAATTTTAACATTTTTTGTCAATAGTAGAAAAGCCAAATTTTGAAGAGGCACACAGTGTGTCAACATGTGCTATCTGCCATCATGGGAGATCAATGGACGCGTTTTGGGGGTGCAACCCCTTCCTCAATAATAAAGTAGCTGAGAGGAAGGGGTTGCTCCCCCAAAACACGTCCCTTGATCCCCCATGATGGCAGCTAGCACATGTTGACATTTTGTGTGCTATTTGTGTGCATCTTCAAAATTTGGCTTTTCCAGAGGTGACTTCACCCCATCTGAATGCAATATCAAACACAGTTTCTAAATACTCATGTCTGATATTGCCTTCAAGTTCTACCAAATGTGAACTTTGTAAGTTCAAGATTTGTGTCTTTCTTGTGGGTTTTAAACATGCCTGTTTTATCTTAAATGGACATTTCTACTTTTTCTAATGTGACCCCAAAAATTGTTATACAACAAACATGTTGGTTTGTTTTAAAAACCTTTTCTAAATGCACATGTGATTGTGCAGGTATTAAAAAGATTGTTAATCAAGAATGTGTGGATTATTGTCTCAACGCTACAACACTTTTGGGGTGCTCTAATTGCTGCTTTCTGTGACAATGGGTGTTTTTTCCTAAGGGCAAATCCACTTTGCACGACAAGTGCAGTTTCAAGTGCACTTGTAGTGCAAAGTGTCTTTGCCTTTAGTAAATAACACCCAACAGTGCTTTGTAAGGTTACACAATCACGCCATTTTCAGGACTCAACACATTTCTGTTAGGGTCAACTAAAACAAGCACAAGCAGTAAATGTCACCAAAGATTTGCCTAATTTTTTTTTATTTGAAAAAGGTTTCACACATTGTCTGGCATATTGATAGCCCCCCTACCCGCAAAGAATTCAAGGTATCTTAGCCGGACATCACGGGCACTCAGGGAGGGCAAGCCAGGACGGCCACTAACAAGCGCCGTCAGGGTTGGTTCATTTTGAATTCTGGCCTCAGGCCCAACTGAGCTAGCATAGTTGGCAGAATGTTTCCGTAAAAAGTTGTGTAGAACACAGCACGCCAGGATAATATGATTCAGTTTATACTCCGCCATATGTATGGGTGTAAGAAATAGGCGGAACCGGCTGGCCATGATTCTAAACGTGTTCTCCACCACTCTTCTGGCTCTGGCCAGCCGGTATTTAAAAACCCTCTGGTCCGGGGTGAGGGTCCTCATCGTGAATGGCCGCATAAGATGGTCCCCCAGCGCAAAGGCTTCATCCGAAACGAAGACTAATGGGAGTCCTTCCACATTGTCTTCTGGAGGTGGCAAGTCCAAGCTGCCATTCTGGAGACACCTGTAGAACTCTGTCTGGGTGATGACTCCACCATTGGACATCCAGCCATTCTTCCCCACATCCACATACAGAAATTCATAAGTAGCCGACACCACCGCCAACATCACAATACTATTGAACCCCTTATAATTATAATAGTATGACCCCGAGTTGGGTGGTGGGACGATGTGGATGTGTTTCCCATCAATTGCCCCTCCGCAGTTAGGAAAGTCCCACCGCTGGGCAAAGTGGGAGGCCACAGTCTGCCATTCCTGTGGCGTGGAAGGAAACTGTGGAGTAAAACAAAAACTAAAATTAGTGTTTTTGCACATAAACATGGAAAGCAGATTAGACACAAACATTCTTGGCCAACATCAAGATAACATTTATTTATGGGAATTTTTAAAGACCAAAGTATAAAGGTACACCGATCATATTCCCCCTCCCCCCTCTCATGGGCCATTTCTAACATTATAGGGGGGGGGGGACTCTTGGACAGGTAACCCTCTCCACTTCATTGAGAGATGAATGCCTAAATAATGGGTATTACTTTGAACAGCCCCTCCTTAGTTACACTATTGGCAGCCCACTGGACAGGTAAGAAGTGTCATAATACAAAGATATAAATACACACTGTACACATTTGAGCACATTTGGACATTCTGCTATTACCTATCAAGATAATAAGAGGATACAAAAACTTTAAACATTACCATTTGAAAGTATACAGGCAGGCCCTTGCACTACATGCTTTGGGGAATTCATCCATACATCTGACCACAAAAGAGATGGGTATAGTGTGTATGGGCTTGGCAAAGTCAGCAGATAGATGATTGAGTATAGATAGAGAATTGTTATCAGCTGACTTAGCAGTTGGGGGGAGGGAGGGTTCCAAATGATTTGGGGACCCCCCAAAAAAAGCCTCTGGCACTCTGCCTGAATTTAAAGCACAAATCACATTTCAAAACATTTTAGGGGTGTTTGGGGTAAAGCACTACTATGGAGCTGATAAAATACATTGTTAAGTGACTACATGAGGTGAATATAGGGCCAGGAGACCATGCTGGGGAGGTAAGTGAAGGCAAATATGTATGAAGGACAACAAAAATAATTACATAAAAATCCAGCATGCATGAGGACAAAAGGGGCATTCACAGCATATTCCAATCATGGTAATTAGGGAATGAGGAAAGAAATACAATATATTATCAAACATTAAATACAATAAAATGTGATATTAAAGGATAAAAATCTTACCTTAATATACTCCTTTTGCAGGACCTGGATGATGGCAGAACAGGTCTCTGGGATAATGATCCCCAGAGCCTGGGGGGAGATGCCTGTCGAGAACTTCAATCCTGCAGGCTTTTCCCCGTCACCAAGTACCGCAGGGTGGCGACGAGCCTCTGCTCCGGAGTGATGGCTTGCTTCATGCAGGTATCCTGCCTGCTAATACAAGGGGTCAGCAAAGCCAACAAACGGTGAAATACGGGGTCTGTCATCCGGAGAAAGTTCCTGAAATCATCAGGATTATTCTCACGGATCTCACGGAGCAAAGGCATATGACAGAACTGGTCACGCTGAAGCAACCAATTCTTGGTCCATGAACTCCTCCCCACCCTGTTCATGGACTGGACTTGTGTCAAGGTCAGGACCCCAACACCAAGCCCCCGCACAGCACGAACTCTACGAGGAGTACGTATACGCAACATGGCTAGAAAACGGTCGGCTGCTCAAAACAAAGTAACAGAACGCACTGAAGAACAGCAAGGCCTGTGAAGAGCGACCTGAAAAACAGTAACGAACGAACAAGAACACAATGACAAGTCAATGGTACACGCTGCATGCACTGAATTGCAGATACAAACCCACAAGCACAAACTGAACAGCAGAAAACGATCTGGAAACCACGAGTCTGAAAAAGCTTGAATCGTCTCTCACCTAACTTTTACTAACACGAGATTAGCAAAAGGAGCCCAAAGGGTGCCACGCTTGGTTCTGAACTGGCCTTTTCTAGTCTCGTCGTACTTGGTGTACATCACCGCGTTCTTGGCGATCGGAAATTCCGACAACTTTGTGCGACCGTGTGTACGCAAAACAAGTTTGAGCCAACATCCGTCGGAAAAAATCCATGGATTTTGTTGTCGGAATGTCCGATCAATGTCCGATCGTGTGTACGGGGCATTAGAATGGAGGTGAGAGTAGATTTACATATAGTTCGTGTTTGACTAAACTTCCACTTTAAAGCAGAGTTCCACCCAATTTGTGCATGTGTAATTTTAAAGTAAATACCTTTCATTTTGGTTTTCTGCAGCACTTTCGACTGCGGCCAACTAGGCGATGTCGTCACTAGGTGATTCGCAAGGACTTCTGAGATATCGGCGTCATCTATCCCAGGAGTCTATGCGAACCGCCTAGTGATGAAATCTTGCGTTATTTCCAGACCAGAAGTGATGCGAACGGGAAGAGTTAGTCGCCATTTTCAAAGAACTGCATCTGCCGGGGGGAAGTGGAGTATCTCTGCTTGGGACCTGCCTCCTCTTCTGTCCTCTGATTGACAGGTTGCTATAGCAATGCGGCGGGAATGTCCGCTGATGCCGCCACTGCTATAGCAACCTGTCAAGAAGAGAGAGCGCTGTGCAGTGGCATTACTGCGCAAGTGCAAGATCGTGAGGTGCATGCTGGGTAGCCAGCTGCACCGAATCCCAGAAATGAACAGAGGAGGGCTTCAGATGCCCACAGCTGACATGGAACCTGCCTGCTTCCGAGATCTGGTTAGTATTAATCTGCTATTTCCACATAATCTACAAAGAGCACATATATGACATTATCTAAATGTTGCTGTATATGTGTACACAAGTGCGGCGGAGTGTTTTTTTAAAAAAAAGGATTTGGGGGACTGGAACGCTTTAAGTGAATCCAAATTCATGCAGCTAGAGTTTTATGCACATTTGACTTTTCTGTAAAAGTTGACCCTGCCCCTTCCTGCCTCCCAAATATCTTACTGGTCAGAAAGGTGATATAAGGGCTTTCCACACAAGTCAGTTTTTAAACAAAATGAAAGCATTAAAATTCCTCATGGTACTTAAAATGACTGCTATTATTTACCGTGTAATTTTGGGGTAAAATAAATCATAAATTAAGGGAGGAGAGCTAATGGGATCATAGGCAACAAGTGTTCTTGTGGGCAGCACAATGGCTAAGTGGTGAGCACTCCTCCCTTGTAGCACTAGGGTCCTCAATTTGAATCCCAATCAGGACACTACATACCTGTATGGAGTCTGCATGTTCTCTCTGTGCTTGCAGTGTTTCCTCCAGGTATTCCAGTTTATCCTACACGCCAAAGACATGCTAGTATGTTAACCTCCATGGCGGTATGATTATTTCAGATTTTTGCATCTCAAAGCGGTACCATTATTTTGCATGGAAATTTGGCGTTTTATATTGTAGGCCTGTAATTCTTAACAATAACACACTTAAATCTGTCCACCAAGAGTCTAGTAGATATCCCGGGTATGATGAAGTTTGAAACACAAAATCATAAATTATAATATAATAAATAAATATAAATAATTATTAAAAATAATAATATAATAATAATAATAAAATACATTTCCCCACGATTCACTATCGCTCAATTCTGCAAGTGTTCTAATTTACTATCGCTGTTTTCTAGCTGGTCTAAAGCTACTTTTTACATAAAGGGACACTTTTTGGTTGCTATGGACAATCTCAGGTTTCCAGGCAGAAAGAACAGTATATATCATATAAAACTGCATGCAGGGCATTGGACAAAGCATTGGGGACAAAAGGGATGTGAAATGATTTCATACAGTACTGTAATCTGTAAGATTACAGTACTGTATGTGTTATGATTTTTACATTTTTAAAATTTGTCGCCAGGTTCCGCCCCCGTGCGTTGCGATACTCGCAGGGAACGGAGCCCGGCACGGAGAGGCTTCAGTAGGAGGACAGAGCCCGCAGACACCGCGGGGGGGACAAGGTAAGTATACCGCACCAGGATCCTGCAATGCAATCCCGAGTGTGGCTCGGGGTTACCGCTAATGGTACTGAAATTTAACCCAGAGCCACACTCGGGAAAACTATCAGGGAGGCTACTTGGCTCCTATCTAGTAATTGTATATATTCAGGTGAGATAGGGACCTTAGATTGCAATAGGGTCGCCACCTGTCAGGGATTCACCCAGGCAGTCTGGGTTTTGAATCTTGTGCCCGGGTTTCAGATGGACTGAAACCCGGACACCTTATTCAGACCTGGAGGTGGCTCCCCAAGTAACCAAGATAGTACAAGTAACCAAGATAGTAACACACAAATCTTTTGTTGTCCAAGAGCTGTAGGCGGTTGTCTTGGGGCAGGTTTGGCATCACTGGGGGGGCAAGGCGATGATGATAGTAAGATCAAATTGGCCACACCCACGGTTCGCTGTGGCACACTATGCGCACCGCATTACTACTCTCCTTGGGGCACTCAAAAGTGTCTAAAGTGTTCGGGTTTGGCTTGAAGAAAAGGTGGCAACCCTAGATTGTAAGCTCCTTGGGGGGCAGAAACTGATGTGAATGAATAGTATGTAAATTGTTAGCAATATATAAATACCTGTAATAAATAAATAATTTAGCCCTATAAACTAATAGTTACGTCCAGGTGATTTTTGAAAGAAAGAGAAGTTCAGAAGTAGAGAGTCTGTACCTTACGCACAGAGTAACTCCCTATATTCCAAACGTGACAATAGAAAATAGACAAAGAAATGTTAGTTGTATGTTCATTATGAACCCTGCTAAGGTTACCAAGAATTCTGCTACTTATTTCTCATGTACTGCTTACTTTATTTCAAAACCTCACAATCAAAGGAACAGCTTTTCAGTTTTCCCATCTCTGATGTTCCTTCCAGAGTGAAATGTTTTATCTCTGTGTGACAACTCTGTGTGTTGGACGTTTGATGAAAAGTAAAATAGTATGCGGTACACATAATTTTATGCAATGTCAGCCCTGCAGCAACTACTGTCTGTAATCTCATCTAAACAGCTGGTGAGATGGCTACATGTTGTTGTAATATGAAGGGAACAACTCTGCACAAATGACCGCAGACTGCTTTTTAAACTTTCTTTAGACATAACTCTCATAAAGTCGGTGCATTCCAAATTGCTGGCTTTGTAGTTTCACTCTACTAGATGGCAGTTTTTGTACTTTTTTTGTACTGCATTGTGCTGCTACTTTGAATTTCGAAACACACGGATTCATCTATATGTTCTATAGGAGCTAAACTGTTGCTCTGCTGGATTCTTTTATAGGGCATGTAAAATGTTACAACGACCTTCTCTTATTGTCCCTATGTGGTCTGTTAAATATACCATTGAAATCTTTTGTATATCTGTATAAGTTTGAATTACATTGTTCTCACTTATCTCTCAGGCCTACATACTCTTGCCTCTCATGCATGTTATGGAGAAGAGTAGAGGAGGAGGATGTTTCTGCAGTCCTGTCCTGTGTCAGTTGTCCTGATACAACAGGGTGAGTGAGCATTGTCAAACTAGAAAAGAAAATATGGTACTGGTAGACTCACCAGATGTAAAAATAGGAAAATGATTTGAAGTGGTTGTAAACCCTCACATACAGTACACTTTAAACAAGGTATTAAAGCTTTGTTTGTTTGTTTTTTTCGTTTTTTTACATAACAAACATGTTATACATACCTTCTCTGTGCAGTAGTTTTGCACAGAACAGCTCCAATCCTCTTCATTTCAGGTCTCCCACCGGCGCTCCTCCCCCACGAGCAGTGCCCCCAGAGATAGCTTCTTGCCCTGGGGGCACCACTGCGTGCACACTCCCAAGCTACTGCTCTATGAATCCACAAGACACATAGAGCCGAGGCTCGGCCCCGCCCCCTCTCTCTCCTCATCAGCTCACTGTGATTGACAGCAGTGGGGGCCACTGGGCTCCCGCTGCTGTCTCAGACAATGAGGAGGGAGAGTCCTGGGCATAGGCGTGCGCACAGGGTGTGCCAGGTGTGCCTGGGCACACCCTAATTGCCTTGTGTGGTGCATATTCCCCCCTGTTTAGACCACTGATATTTCATCCAAAAAAAAAATATTACAAAACAAAATAATTTTAAAAGAATAAAAATACAACTACTGACACTGTCCACTGCCCTACTGACACCATCAGTACATATACACATGCATATGTATTTGAGCTTTGGGGTGCACACCCTAATGCAATAGGCTGTGCACACCTATGGTCCTGGGACAGCAGAGGCTATTGTGAACATCGCCTTCAGCCTTTAGAACCACTTTAATTGTTAGAACTTCATCCGGTGTTTAAGTTATGCTCATGTGGATGGTAAAAGAGGGAACCTGTTAAGTGCCCTTCACCCCCTAACTCTGAGACTGATTTGTTTGACTGATTGTTTACTAAACCAAATGGCTTAGTAAGCAGACACTGTGTTGTTGCAATTTGGACCACAGCTGGCCAACCATATTTATTATCTGCCTGTAAGAGATACCAAAGGTTGGTAGCCTTGCCAGAGAAGTGAGGGCTGACTGCCAGTTCATGGTAGAATAAGGCACCATGGGTCAGGTTAGACCTGGGAGCTGAATCTGTGGAGAGGAACCATGCTGGAGAACACAAGAAGAGGGAGGTCCCCACAAGGGTTTTGGCGTCACTGCGTGCTGACACTGGGTTGCGACCCCCAAGTTCACCCTGCTCTACCAAAGGCCATGAGTTGAAGGTCAAGCAGACATGGCTAACCAGGAATAAGTCAGAGGTCAGGACAGGCAGCAAATATATGAAAAGCCAAGAACAAGCCAGAAGGAAGGATGGGGTTGCGACCCCCAAGTTCACCCTGCTCTACCAAAAGCCATGAGTTGAAGATCAAGCAAACATGAATAACCAGGAGCAAGCCAGAGGTCAGGACGGGCAGCAGATACAAAGAAAGAAGCAGTGAATAACTGGAAACTAGAAAGAAGTGAGTACAAGAGAATAAATGGAGGATACAGGCTGCACAACAGGAATTGGCTCAGTAGCTAGCTTGCAAAGACAATCGAGCCAGGAGCTGCACCATTTGAAAAAGATAGGCAAGGAGCCACTCTGATCCTGACAGGGATCGTAGTGGCTCTGATAGGACAATGTCAATGACACTCTGGATGAAACCCAGAAGTGCGTACAGCTGCACACCATAGAAGCAGAGCTGGATCAAGGAAGGTAAGTAGCACTGACACTGCTTCTCTTTTTTTCCCGGTTATCATTTCTCTATTCTCAAGGTTTGCTGGGAGGAATGTTGAATGCATTCTTTAAAACTGTCCGCAACAGAACAACACAAGCTATATCATGGGAATTTTGTTTGTGTTTTTTTCATCTGAATATGTACATCCAGTTACTATATAAGCATCCAGGGTATGTCTGGGGAGTCCTACACTAATTTTTTACTGTATTAAAGTACAAATAAAAAACACTTTATATGGGTTATTTTAGCTCAGACCTACCACACACACGTATCCCATTATTTTCTACAGCAAATGCTCTAATACAAAGTAGGAATTAAAATGATAAAACATAGGCTTTAGTGACACCAGTACCATGAAGGTGGAGAAGAGCTTGTTTGTACTTGACCACCCACAGTAGTTAATAAAGCATACCACTTGTACAGCACCTGTAATATTCATTAACTTTACACCTAACTTTTATTCTGTTTACATTATGTAGCGCCCTGCTCCTGAAGTGCAGACGCTATTCTTTTCAAATTTAAGTTAGTTGAAGCTACAGTTGGGCTTAGCTTATTATTACCTAAAGTTTCTGGTTTCTGTACCAGTTTGGCTGGACTGTGCAAATTTCCATCCGACCATAGGTGGTGCTGTTACCATTGGTGGATGTTGTAAATACAGTCTGGTTGGACATATTAAATACTCTTTGCTCAGAGACAGTTCGGTGGGAGTGGTGCATTCTGGGTAGGGGTATTTAAGGAGCAGACACCATTTTTTAGGGGTTTCCTAATCCTAATCTTCCTGACCTCATGGCCCTCCTGGCCTGGGGAAATTGCTGCTGCCTAAAATTCTGCCTTGGGGTCGGCGGACCCTAGGCCCAGCTACTAGAAGAAGGCTCAAAGTTTTAGTAGCCTATTGGTCCATAGGATGGTCTTTTTGCTGTCTGGCCTGCGGGAAGAAGCAAGGGACTGTAGCAACCAGGGGAGGACTCTTCAGGAGAGGACCGAGCATAAGGCTGGTATCTTGAGAAGAGCCTGGGAACTCAGTCGGAGACGCATCTGGGATCAAGCATAGCAATCAGTTTATTCAAGATTGTCAGGTCTGTGGCAGAGACCGTATCAAGCACAGCAATCAGTTTATTCAAGATTGTCAGGTCTGTGGCAGAGACCGTGTCAAGCATCGCATCGGCTGCTAGGTTGGTGAGAGAGACCTATCCGGTGGTTGCTAAATCCAGCTGTGGAGCTGCTGCTCGCTGGATATAGGAATTACTGTATTTCTATCCAGAAAATTCAAGGTACCTGAATCCCTTTCACCCTCTACCCTGCTATTGCATATTTTGTTTCTTCAATAAAACTTGGAAAAAGGATTAAGTGTTGGAGCCAATGTCTTCAGACCCCCTTAAATTTTTCACTCTTTGTTATATTGCAGCCATTTGCTAAAATCATTTAAGTTCATTTTTTTTCTCATTACACATCCACACAGCACCCCATATTGACAGAAAAACACAGAATTGTTGACATTTTTGCAGATTTATTAAAAAAGAAAAACTGAAATATCACATGGTCCTAAGTATTCAGACCCTTTGCTCAGTATTTAGTAGAAGCACCCTTTTCATCTAATACAGCCATGAGTCTTTTTGGGAAAGATGCAACAAGTTTTTCACACCTGGATTTGGGGATTCTCTGCCATTCCTACTTGCAGATCCTCTCCAGTTCTGTCAGGTTGGATGGTAAATGTTGGTGGACAGCCATTTTTAGGTCTCTCCAGAGATGCTCAATTGGGTTTAAATCAGGGCTCTGACTGGGCCATTCAAGAACAGTCAGAGAGTTGTTGTGAAGCCACTACTTCATTATTTTAGCTGTGTGCTTAGGGTCATTGTCTTGTTGTCATATGACGGTGGGCGGGCGGCAACAGGTTAATGAGGAAAAAAATGAACTTAAATGATTTTAGCAAATGGCTGCAATATAACAAAGAGTGAAAAATTTAAGCGGGTCTGAATACTTTCCGTCCCCACTGTATGTTTGATGGGGTTTTTTTTATGAAATGTGAGTGTATCTCAACAATTTTTGGATTAAAATAAATGGTTTTTAAGTGGTAATGCACTATGGGCATCCTCTCTTCTTTACACACTAAACCATGGAGGAACGGCAATACCACAAATAAGGGCCAATCTCCCAGAGTGCTACACAGTGGCAAATACTAAGGCTGCATAGCACCCCAGGTGGGGTAAGACGTATCTGGTGAGTGCATTCTGAATAAGAGCACGGATTAGTCACCTGCACTGCAAGCACTTTATTAAGAGGAGAAGATACAACAGTTTTATTTGTGGATAATCAGCACTGGACACTTTATTAATGAGCACCTATCACTTTATTATTATTTTATAACAGCACAAAGTTTATAATAAGTTTTATGAGCGGACTCTATGCTTAATGTGGATGTTAATTTATATATATGTATTAACTAAGTGTGGTATTACAGATATTATATTATTATACCAACTAGCAACATTTAAACACACCAGCAGGGGATCTAACCCCCCACAGCACCTTATATGATCAATTGCATTGCACAAACACATCATATCAGTAAATGTGGATGTTAATTTAGATATATTTATTAAGTGTGGTATTACAGATATTACATTATTATACCAACTAGCATAACTAGTATATGCATAACTAGTATGTAGCACTAACTCTCGGTGGAGCTGCTGATTTAAAGCGGGCTGTTACCTTCACTCTCGATACCTCTGTTTCACTGGCACCGGGTCTATGGTCCCGTTGAGTTTACCTCTGGACGATGTAGACACCAAACACTTGAATATATTTTCCAATGCTTTAATGAACAAGTAATATAGGAAGTAGCAGGAAAGAGGCAGAAGGAAAGTTGCAGGGAAGCTCAAATACCTTTCCTTAGTATTCTTTAGAACATTCTTTGGAATTGAACACTTGTAGTTTGCCCATCTGGATAGGTTTCTCTCACTAACCTAGCAGCCAGTGCGCAGCACAAACAAAAGTCTCTGCCACAGACTTGTTTGGAATAAAACCCGTACAATCCTCTGCCACAGGATGTATTGGTTTGCGATGAATGTCAGACACAGTACTTGAACCTTTAAGCCAACCCGGCAGTACTATGCAGTAAGATTACTTTAGGATACGTCCTCCAACCAAGTCACCAGGCCCCTCACCAGACCAGCACTCTGCATGATCCTTCCATGACGGGTCCTCCCCTGGGATCTCCTCGGTTGTCCAGCTTCTTCACTCTGGATAGACAGCTCAGGACCATTCCTCTGCTGCTGTGGTAGGCCCCAGACAGGCTTCTGGGCCCACCCACACGCCACAGCGACGTGGGCCTCCAGCACGGAGGACCATGAGGTGGTATTCTTAACGCATACCTGTCGGCCAGGAGGGCCAACAGGTGGCTGAAAACGAACCCCCGAACATGGCGTCTGCCCCATAAATACCCTCTCCCAGAATGCAACTCGGAGGACCACCTCCACCGAGTTGTCTCCGGAACAGAGGAGTACTCATACGCTTCAACACGTTGCCTTTCCAACACCAGCCCATGGTGACAACGACACCCACCGGCACAGTGTGGAACTACACGCAACTCAGCCAAGCTGGAACAGAGGCAAATCTAACTTCACCTAACAAGTAACCCACAAGATTTACCTGTCAGCGTTAGATTAAAAATCTACCAGCGCTACAAGCATATTAGCCCTTATAAAAAGGGTTATTAGTTTTCACATTCATCCACAGGTGCTGCACAGTGCACCTGTGGCTTTCCTGCAGGCTAGCTGCACTGAGCCATAGACTTCTATTATATCCTGTGGGTTGGTGCGCTTTCTGAAAACTCTATTGGCTATTGGTTCTATTGGACTCAGTTCTGCGTCTTGACTAAATACTGTATAGGCAAATCTTACTGACCAAACTCCAATTACTTAAAGGGAAACTGCAGTCTGCTCACATAATTTAAAATAAAAACATCTTTACCATTCTGAAGCTTCCCTCCAATCCCTTTGCATATTATTTTATATATACTGTGATTCTGTACTTGCCAAATATGCTGCAGAAATCTCCCTCCACTGAGTCTGGCTGCATCCATTTTAACCGTGGGCAGCTGAAGCTGCTGCCTGTTCACTTCCTGGATTTACACAGAGGCACACCTCCAGCTGTGCAGCTCTCATTGGCTCTCTTAGGACTCCTCCCCCCCCCCCCCCCCCCCTTCTCGACAAACTCTCACGAGAGTGAGAGAGAGAGCTGTGCATGATGTCATAAGCCTAGGCTAATGACCAGACAAGAAAGAGGAAGTAGGCTGTATAAGGTATTTACTGGCATAAAAAAAATGTTTTACTATCCAAAGTTAAAATAACAAGGGCAGAAGATTTAATAGATGGAAAGTTGAAAAAGACTGAAGTTCCACTTTAAATTTCTTGAATAAAAAAATCAGGAAATCCTACTGACCGAACTCTGATCACTTTGAGGGAGATGAGTGATACGTGAATAATGGGGCCTTGACTGACCTACCACCTCCCCCCCTTTTTTTTTTTTGGTTCGCCATCCCTTGTTGATTTCCCATCCCCAATTGTAAAAGGAAAAAAACAACCCAGCTGGGGTCTTCAATATTTTCTAACAGCCAACACTATTCCTTACATTTTATTTATTGCAGATTTTAGGAACAATGTATTATATAAAATGATTCAGTAACTACTCCTGTCCTGTTTAACTATAAAATAACTCAAGATCAACAGAAATGCAATAATAAAATCATATGCTGCATGACTGCTCTGCCATTACTCTGCTACACAATAAGGAGGTGGTGTGTGGATGAGGAGGTGCTAAACCTAATAGTCTCCCTTGGCCCGTTGTAATGCTACCTAATGCCTCCCGTGGGAGGGAAATTGCAAGGGCTGGCTCTGTAACCTGGCTATTGTAGAGGCATCAGTACTTCCGGGGAGGTGTTGATTGGGAATGGAAAGAAGGAAGAGAGAGAAAGAGATGTCATTCAATGCAAAGGTTGACAGTCACTGACTGAACCGGTTTTATATGAAAGAAGATTTCCCAGTTTCCCTGTAGATGTGTGTTCTCCTTGCTAATCCCAGCTCGCCTCGGCAGTACAGTGCTGCCCATTACATTCTTGGTTACATACTGTAGTATAAATGATAGAAATTGTGCTTCCAAGCAGTAAATGGATGTCATATACAGTAGATCAGTGGTCATCAACCCTGTCCTCAGGGCCCACTAACAGGCCAGGTTTGCAAGATAACTGAAATACATCACAGGTGATATCATTTTCTGCTCAGTGATTGCAGTATTCTAGTCTGCATCTCCCCAAGGTAATACATAAAACCTGGCCTGTTAGTGGGCCCTGAGGACAGGGTTGATGACTACTGCAGTAGATGATTTCCCACTCTTATTTACTAACCCAGCAGGCACATAAATCTATTGGATATACTAATGAAGTCAGTTAATTTATGGCTCCTTCACACCAGCCTGCATGCTAAAATGTGTGCACACTGGTGTATATTGTGTAGGGGTGGTGCAATGCAATTACTTTTTTAACTACCGTATTTTATGCTCCATAAGACACACCTAGGTTTTAGAGGAGGAAAAAAAGAAAAAAATATGCTGAATGCAGCCTGACCAGTACCAATTAAATGCAGCCTTACCAGTGCCCATGAAATGCAGCCTGACCTTTGCCAATTAAATGCAGCCTGACCAGTGCCAATTAAATGCAGCCTTACCAGTGCTCATGAAATGCAGCCTGACCTGTGCCAATTAAATGCAGCCTTATCAGTTCCATGAAATGCAGCCTGACCTGTGCCAATTAAATGCAGCCTTACCAGTGCCCATGAAATGCAGCCTGACCTGTGCCAATTAAATGCAGCCTTATCAGTTCCATGAAATGGAGCCTGACCTGTGCCAATTAAATGCAGCCTTACCAGTGCCCATGAAATGCAGCCTGACCTGTGCCAATTAAATGCAGCCTTATCAGTTCCATGAAATGCAGCCTGACCTGTGTCAATGAAATGCAGCCTTACCAGTGCCCACGAAATGCAGCCTGATCAGTGGCAATTAAATGCAGCCTTATCAGTTCCATGAAATGCAGCCTGACCTGTGCCAATGAAATGCAGCCTCACCAGTGCCCATGAAATGCAACCTTACCAGTCCCATGAAATGCAGTCTGACCTGTGCCCATGAAATGCAGCCTGACCTGTGTCAATGAAATGCAGCCTGACCTGTGTCAATGAATTGCAGCCTGACCTGTGTCAATGAATTGCAGCCTGACCTGTGTCAATGAATTGCAGCCTGACCTGTGTCAATGAACCAGTGCCCATGAAATGCAGCCTTACCAGTGCCCATGAAATGCAGCCTGACCTGAGCCCATGAAATACAGCCTTACCAGTCCCATGAAATGCAACCTGATCTGTGCCATGAAATGCAGCCTGACCTGTGCCATGAAATGCAGCCTGACCTGTGCCATGAAATGCAGCCTGACCTGTGCCTGGCGAGGACGTCATCACATCCGCCCGTCACAGATAGAGGACAGAATAGCCAGAGTGGCCGCCGCGGCCGTACTCCATTCAGCCGCTCGGGCTGCTCTGTCTTCTATCTGTGACAGGCTCAGCCGAGTAACAGGTGACAGGCTCAGCCGGCGCTCACGGGAGACGGCCGCCCGGTATTCTAACATGGTGGCGGCGATGGGGGGGAGGCCTGGTCAGTATTCACTCCATAAGACGCACAAACATTTTCCCCCATTATTTGGGATGGAAAAAAGTGCGTCTTATGGAGCGAAAAATATGGTATGTTAAAAAGTGAAAAATTACACTTCATTTACCTTTATCCACCACAGCATGTTATGATGTGCTGTGGTGTGGTGAATTGCGTCAAACAAAAAAAAAACATGTTTTATTTTTACGCAGCAAACATCTCGCACATGTGAACAGTTCACATAGAAAACAATCGTTTTCTATGTGCCTTTGTGTTGCAACTGCATTGATCAATGCAGCTCAACAGACATGATGTGAGCGCGCACCATCCGTCTCCTGACTGGCTCACTGGCTGTGCTGCCAATAGCCAATCAGGAGTGCAGGTCCTCGGAGAGGCAAGGCTCTCGTGCACATCGCTGGATTGAGAGGGGGCTCGGGTAAGTATTGGGGGGGCTGAGGGTGCTGCTGCACACAGAAGGTTTTTTACCTTCATGCATAGAATGCATGAAGTTAGAAAACCTTGAGCCTTTACAACCACTTTAAAGAGGAGCATCAGTCAATTCTGCGAACATTCAAAGTCAGCAGCTACACAAACTGTAGCTGCTGACTTTTAATAAACAGACACTCCCCTGTCTAAGGATCCAGCGCCATCCTTATCCGGGCTGGTTCTGCCATGGCACCGACATGTTAGCATGTGGGCAGCCAGCTGTGACTTTGCGGCTTCACAGACAGCTTCCACTGCGCATGCACAAGCCGCACTATGCTTTGTGAATGGTTCTACAACCTTCGGGGACCTGCGATGTGTCCCAGAAGGTTGTAGGCAGGTGGTGGGAGGAACTTCCAGTGGATCTGCCACAGAGGACTGACCGGAAATGGAAAGGGGTACCTGTCAAAACCAGGTACCCGCCCCAACCCCCGCCCCCCCAAAAAAGTATGCCAAATGTGTCAGCAGTGTTAATTTTGGCAGCAAAATTCGATTTAGTTTTAGTCTTGGCATTTTAGTTTTAGTCCCATTTTAGTCTTCTGCAATTGTTTTCCTTTTAGTCGTATTTAGTCAACTAAATTTCCCGTACATTTTAGTCGACTAAAATGTCCTATGTTTTAGTCAACTAAAATCTCCAGTATATTTTAGTCGACTAAGACTCATTTTAAAAGTGTTAAGGTACTCAAGCGCTAAAGTGAATATATAAAACTGTAAAATGTTGTACAAAGTAGTGTAAAAAATAAATGAATAAATAAACTAATATATAAAAAAAAAACTGATATATAAAAAAGAGTTCAAATATCCAGATACTGCAGCTGCAATCATTCAGTGACACCCCACTTATAAATAATTAAATAGATAAAGTGATGCGCTCGTAATATCTATAGGATATCCTACCATTCAATGTGCTGACAGGTCACATTCTACTTGTGGATACTTTGTTACAAACTATACAAAAACTTGAACAATGATTAGCATAATATAAATAAATATAAATACAATGTGTTGAAAAGTCTGCTGTGAAAGTCTAATTGGAGACCTCCCGGAATACAAATCCAAAAGCTAGTTCACCATTTGTTCTTGTGAAATAATAAACAAACAAAAATATGTGGAAAAATGGTGAAAAAATAGAGTGAAAAATATATTAAAAAAGATATATTCAATAAATATGTAGTTGGTAACAATTATAAAAGGATTACAATTGTGTGGATTCCCATACACCTTACTTGAAAAGGTGATTCCTTTGCAGGTTAGAAGATACCTCTTATCTGTGTTTAAACAAGGCTTACTGAGTCTGGGTTAATCAGCAGAGGATAGGTTTACATCCACCGGCTTGGATCATCTAATCTCCACTTCTCCTGTTCATATGCTTTCCCCCACATGAAATACAAAAGTGGGACAAGACCATTAGGTGCCCCCAGCAGAGTTTGTCCTTGCATCAGGTGCCCCCAGCAGAGTCTGTCCTTGCATCAGGTGCCCCCAGCGGTGCCCCCCTTGCATCAGGTGCCCCCAGCGGTGCCCCCCTTGCATCAGGTTTCCCCAGCGGTGCCCCCCTTACATCAGGTTTCCCCAGTGGAGCCCACCTTACATTAGGTTTCCCCAGCGGTGCCCCCCTTACATCAGGTTTCCCCAGCGGAGCCCCCCTTACATCAGGTTTCCCCAGCGGAGCCGCCCCTTACATCAGGTTTCCCCAGCGGAGCCCCCCTTACATCAGGTTTCCCCAGCGGAGCCCCCCTTACATCAGGTTTCCCCAGTGGAGCCCTCCCTTACAACAGGTTTCTTAGTAGGTCTCCTCCGGCCGTGTGGTTACAATAGAACAGGGCGGAGTGGGGCGGGGGGTGGTGGGAGCGAAGCGGGGCGGGGTGGAGGGTGGGCGGCGACACAGGAGCTCCGTCTAGACAGAGAGGAGAAGGGCGGCTGGAGGGGGGGCGGCACACAGAGAGGAGGGGGGGCGGCTGACAGAGAGGAGAGGGGGGGTGGCTTGAGGGGGGGCGGCTGACAGAGAGGAGAGGGGGCGGCTGGAGGGGGGGTGGCTGACAGAGAGGAGAGGGGGGGCGGCTGACAGAGAGGAGGGGGGGGCGACTGACAGAGAGGAGGGGGCGGCTGGAGGGGGGGCTGACAGAGAGGAGAGGGGGGCGGCTGAAGGTGGGGCGGCACACAGAGAGGAGAGGGGGGGGCGGCTGACAGAGAGGAGAGGGGGGGCAGCTGGAGGGGGGCGGCTGACAGAGAGGAGGGGGGGCGGCTGACAGAGAGGAGGGGGGGCTGACAGAGAGGAGAGGGGGGGCAGCTGGAGGGAGGGCCGGCTGACAGAGAGGAGGGGGCAGCTGACAGAGAGGAGGGGGGGCGGCTGACAGAGAGGAGAGTGAGGGCGGCTGACAGAGAGGAGAGGGGTGGCTGACAGAGAGGAGAGGGGGGGGGCTGACAGAGGGGAGGGGGGGCGGCTGACAGAGGGGAGGGGGGGCGGCTGACAGAGAGGAGAGGGGGGCGGCTGACAGAGAGGAGAGGGGGGCGGCTGACAGAGAGGAGAAGGGGGCGGCTGACAGAGAGGAGGGGGGGTGGCTGACAGAGAGGAGAGGGGGGGCGGCTGACAGAGAGAAGAGGGGGGCGGCTGACAGAGAGGAGAGGGGGGGCAGCTGGAGGGGGGGCTGACAGAGAGGAGAGGGGGCGGCTGGAGGGGGGGCTGACAGAGGAGGGGGGGCGGCTGACAGAGAGGAGAGGGGGGCGGCTGACAGAGAGGAGAGGGGGTGGCTGACAGAGAAGAGAGGGGGGCGGCTGGAGGGGGGGCGGCTGACAGAGAGGAGAGGGGGCGGCTGGAGGGGGGGCAGCTGACAGAGAGGAGGGGGGCGGCTGACAGAGAGGAGGGGGGGCGGCTGACAGAGAGGAGGGGGCAGCTGACAGAGAGGAGAGGGGGGCGACTGACAGAGAGGAGGGGGGGCGGCTGACAGAGAGGAGGGGGGGCGGCTGACAGAGAGGAGGGGGCAGCTGACAGAAAGGAGAGGGGGGCGACTGACAGAGAGGAGGGGGGGCGGCTGACAGAGAGGAGGGGGCAGCTGACAGAGAGGAGAGGGGGGCGACTGACAGAGAGGAGAGGGGGCGGCTGGAGGGGGGGCTGACAGAGGAGGGGGGCGGCTGACAGAGAGGAGAGGGGGGCGGCTGACAGAGAGGAGAGGGGGTGGCTGACAGAGAAGAGAGGGGGGCGGCTGGAGGGGGGGCGGCTGACAGAGAGGAGAGGGGGCGGCTGGAGGGGGGGCAGCTGACAGAGAGGAGGGGGGCGGCTGACAGAGAGGAGAGGGGGGCGACTGACAGAGAGGAGAGGGGGGCGGCTGGAGGGGGGGCGGCTGACAGAGAGGAGAGGGGGCGGCTGACAGAGAAGAGAGGGGGGGCGGCTGACAGAGAGGAGGGGGGCGGCTGACAGAGAGGAGGGGGGCAGCTGACAGAGAGGAGAGGGGGGCGGCTGACAGAGAGGAGAGGGGGGCGGCTGACAGAGAGGAGAGGGGGGCGGCTGGAGGGGGGGCGGCTGACAGAGAGGAGGGGGGCGGCTGACAGAGAGGAGGGGGGCGGCTGACAGAGAGGAGGGGGGGCGGGGGGGGCGAGGGGGGCGGCTGACAGAGAGGAGGGGGCAGCTGACAGAGAGGAGAGGGGGGCGGCTGACAGAGAGGAGGGGGGCGGCTGACAGAGAGGAGGGGGGCGGCTGACAGAGAGGAGGGGGGGCGGGGGGGGCGAGGGGGGCGGCTGACAGAGAGGAGAGGGGGGCGGCTGACAGAGAGGAGAGGGGGGCGGCTGACAGAGAGGAGGGGGGGCGGCTGACAGAGAGGAGGGGGGGCGGCTGACAGAGAGGAGGGGGCAGCTGACAGAGAGGAGGGGGGCGGCTGACAGAGAGGAGGGGGGCGGCTGACAGAGAGGAGGGGGGGCGGGGGGGGCGAGGGGGGCGGCTGACAGAGAGGAGAGGGGGGCGGCTGACAGAGAGGAGAGGGGGGCGGCTGACAGAGAGGAGGGGGGGCGGCTGACAGAGAGGAGGGGGGGCGGCTGACAGAGAGGAGGGGGGCGGCTGACAGAGAGGAGGGGGGCGGCTGACAGAGAGGAGGGGGGGCGGGGGGGGCGAGGGGGGCGGCTGACAGAGAGGAGAGGGGGGCGGCTGACAGAGAGGAGAGGGGGGCGGCTGACAGAGAGGAGAGGGGGGGCGGCTGACAGAGAGGAGAGGGGGGGCGGCTGACAGGGAGGAGGGGGGGCGGGGGGGGCGGCTGACAGAGAGGAGAGGGGGGCGGCTGACAGAGAGGAGAGGGGGGCGGCTGACAGAGAGGAGAGGGGGGCGGCTGACAGAGAGGAGAGGGGGGGCGGCTGACAGAGAGGAGAGGGGGGGCGGCTGACAGAGAGGAGAGGGGGGGCGGCTGACAGAGAGGAGGGGGGCGGCTGACAGAGAGGAGGGGGGGCGGGGGGGGCGGCTGACAGAGAGGAGAGGGGGGCGGCTGACAGAGAGGAGAGGGGGGGCGGCTGACAGAGAGGAGGGGGGGCGGCTGACAGAGAGGAGGGGGGCGGCTGACAGAGAGGAGGGGGGCGGCTGACAGAGAGGAGGGGGGGCGGGGGGGGCGAGGGGGGCGGCTGACAGAGAGGAGAGGGGGGCGGCTGACAGAGAGGAGAGGGGGGCGGCTGACAGAGAGGAGAGGGGGGGCGGCTGACAGAGAGGAGAGGGGGGGCGGCTGACAGGGAGGAGGGGGGGCGGGGGGGGCGGCTGACAGAGAGGAGAGGGGGGCGGCTGACAGAGAGGAGAGGGGGGCGGCTGACAGAGAGGAGAGGGGGGCGGCTGACAGAGAGGAGAGGGGGGCGGCTGACAGAGAGGAGAGGGGGGCGGCTGACAGAGAGGAGAGGGGGGCGGCTGACAGAGAGGAGAGGGGGGGCGGCTGACAGAGAGGAGAGGGGGGGCGGCTGACAGAGAGGAGAGGGGGGGCGGCTGACAGAGAGGAGGGGGGCGGCTGACAGAGAGGAGGGGGGGCGGGGGGGGCGGCTGACAGAGAGGAGAGGGGGGCGGCTGACAGAGAGGAGAGGGGGGGCGGCTGACAGAGAGGAGGGGGGGCGGCTGACAGAGAGGAGGGGGCAGCTGACAGAGAGGAGAGGGGGGGCGGCTGACAGAGAGGAGAGGGGGGCGGCTGACAAAGAGGAGAGGGGGGTGCCTAACAGAGCAGATGAGAGTCACACAGTGCTATAGGACACTCCGGGAGCATGCAGGGCTGGCGCGATTACTCACAGACACAGTCCAGCCCTGCATCCACATGTGACCTGCTCCTCCAATCACGTCCTCCTCTGTCCCGCACATGCCGCTGCGCTCTGTGTTTGAGCCAAGCTTAGCATGAATGGCAGTGGTGGGTGTCCTGTGATTAATCGAGCAGGTCCCTCGGCCAATCACAGGACACCCACCGCTGCCCATTCATGCTAAGCTTGGCTCAAACACAGAGCGCAGCAGCATGGATTTTGACAGGAACGGTCTTCTGAAAAATCGCGGCCGGCGGAGACATTATCTCCACCGGCCGCGGATCTCTACAAAAAAAAAAAAAAAATCGTGAGAAAAGGGAAACCCTAAAATCGGGAAAAGGGTCTAAATCCCATAAATGTCCCGGGAAATTCGGGACTATTGACATCTATGCAAGGAACACGCTGATAGGAGGAAAAAGCAACGTGAACATAGGGATCAGTGTGATTCTGCACTTTCAGTGTCCAGTCAGAGAAATGGGGGTTCACAGAGGACACCACTGTATTTCTTATCTGCAAGAGGTGTCATCCACCTGGCTATGCTGTGTGATGGGGATGTGTAAATATCAGGACTGGATAGACAGAAACCTTTGTTGGGTACACATCTCCAATATACAGCGTTTATACCATTTGTGTATTTAGTTCTTTGCCTGGTGGTTAGCTTTAGACACAAATTAATGCTGCTCGAGAATCAATATATCATTAAAAAAATGTAAATGCAAGCAGTGTAAGTACCTGAATTTGACCTGGTATCAGCTTCTTGCAGTCCCCATCCAGCAAGAATGGAGCCTGCCAGGAACTAGCAGCACAAGGAGCCAATTAGTTCATGTGGTGACAAGAAGCATGCTGATAGGAGGGGAAAGTAGACTGACAGAGAGATGAGCACTGTGCTGCTTCTCCTTTCACTGTCAAATAACAGGCTGGGGGCAGATCCAGGACAACCCGGGTTCAGTGTAGGAGGGTTAAATAATGAATCAGTCTGAGGACATCTAGTGGTAGAAAAAAGCTTTGCTATTGAAATCTCTGGATTGAAGGAGAACATTGCAGCAAAAGCGGGTTTTGTTATTTTATCTTTTTATTGGCTGTTTTTTTTTTTTGTTTTTTTTTAGCTATTGTTATTTGTCTGCAGTTCTGTTTTAAAGAAGCAATAAGTCTTTATGAGATTTTAAAGTATACTCCCTTCAAAACGGATTGTCCTGAGCTGCTTTTGACAGCTGTCTGTTGTCCTTATTTCTCCCTGTCATTAATGCAGGTTATTACACTGAAGGTTAGTGCAGGTCTACAATCTGTTGGTCAAAATCTGCACAAAACTGCACCTGGCCTGCTAATTTGTTAGCATGTGGTACATATCGGGGTAACCTATGTTCGTCATAAGATCAACAAGTGCCACAGACAGCAACTGACTGCCAAAGTCAGCACAGGGAGCAAGCATAAATCGTTTTGATCATCGCACCTATGTAAAGGCAACCTAATAACCACAATTCTCGCTCCTTGGAAGAGGTAATACTCTATAGGTGGCATTTCATTTGCATGTTAAGCCCAGTACACACGGTTTGAAAATCGGCCGGTTCACCAGGAACCAAACAACTTTCCGTTCAAGTGTACAGCTGTCTGTTTAACAGATGCAGATCTAACGATTGGCTTCTATCAAATGGTCATGCTGGAAAAGAAGCATTCTCCAATGGCTGCAAACGCTGATCTGTGTATTGTGACAGGGGGATTGCCTATGTCAGAATTAAGGATGAGTACAGACGTGTTCGCACAGCCCACGTGCAGAGCCCGCCAGGAAGTCAGCACTGCGCTGCACTAATCACAGGCACTGAGACATTGTCCTGATGTGCAGCTGCAGAGATCGGGAAATGTCTCACTGTCTGTGATTAGCGCAGAACCGACTTCCTGGGGGGCTCTGCACGTGGGCTGTGCGAACACGCCAGAGCTCATCCTTAGTCAGAATATAATGTCTCAGCAGGAGACATTAACCACTTCAATACCAGGCACTTATGCACCTTCCCGCCCAGACCAATTTTCAGCTTTCAGCGCTCTCACACTTTGCATGACAATTACTCAGTCATGCTACACTGTATCCAAACAAATTTTTTATCATTTTCTTCTCACAGAGCTTTCTTTTGGTGGTATTTAATCACCGCTGGTTTTTTTATGTTTTGCGATATAAGCGAAAAAACTGCGAAAATTTTGAAAAAAACACACTTTTTTCTAGTTTCTATTGAAAAATTTTGCAAATAAGTAATTTTTCTTCATAAATTTGTGGCAAAATTTATACTGCTACATATCTTTGGTAAAAATAATTCAAATTAATGTATATTATTTGGTTTTTGTGAAAGTTATAGAGTCTACAAACTATGGTGCCAATCACTGAAAATTGATCACATCTGATCACACCTGATGTATTGAAGGCCTATCTCATTTCTTGAGACACTAAGAAGCCAGGAAAGTACAAATACCCCCCAAATGACCCCCAGGTTATTTCTCTCACACAGCATATGCATAATTGCAACTACACCCCAAAATACATTCTGCTACTCCTCCCGAGTATGGCGATACCACATGTGTGAAACTTTTACACAGCCTGGCCATATATGAAAATGCATTTTTTTTTACACAAAGTTGTCCGTTTTTAAGATATTTCTAACACATAGCATGTACATAGCAAAAATGACACCCCAAAATGAATTCCGCTACTCCTCCTGAGTATTGCGATACCACATGTGTGAAACTTTTACACAGCCTGGCCATATACAAAGGCCCAACAGTGAAGTAGCACTTTCAGGCGTTCTACAAGCATAAATTGCACATATCCTTTCTCAACCGCCTATTACACCTTTGAAGGCCCTGGAGTACCAGGACAATGGAATTGTCCACAAAATGACCCCATTTTGGAAAGCAAACACCCCAACGTATAATCTATGAGGCATAATGAGTCTTTTGAACTTTTCATTTTTTTCCAGAAGTTTTTGGAAAATGTGGGGAAAAAAATGAAAATGCATTTTTTTTTACACAAAGTTGTCCATTTTTAAGATATTTCTAACACGTAGCATGTACATAGAAAAAATGACACCCCAAAATGCTCTCCGCTACTCCTCCTGAGTATGGCGATACCACATGTGTGAGACTTTTACACAGCCTGGCCATATACAAAGGTCCAACATTGAAGTAGCACTTTCAGGCGTTCTACAAGCATAAATTGCACATATCTTTTCTCAACCGTCTATTACACTTTTGAAGGCCCTGGAGCACCAGGACAATGGAATTGTCCACAAAATGACCCCATTTCAGAAAGAAAACACCCCAACGTATAATCTATGAGGCATAGTGAGTCTTTTGAACGGTTCATTTTTTTCCAGAAGTTTTTGGAAATATGAAGAAAAAATGAAAATGCATTTTTTTTACACAAAGTTGACCCTTTATAAGATATTTCTAACACATAGCATGTACATAGCAAATATGACACCCCAAAATACATTCTTCTACTCCTTCTGAGTATGGCGATACCACATGAGACTTTTACACAGCCTGGCCACATACAGAGGCCCAACAGTGAAGTAGCACCTCCAGGCATTCTAGCAGCATTAATTACACATATCATTTTCTGACTACCGATCACATTTTTGAAGGCCCTTCATATTTCTAACACATAGCAGGTACATACCAAATAACAAAAGATTACCTGTGGTTTTAGAAGTGCAGTGGTCCACAGAGGAGAGCATCGGTCCAGGCAGCAGGCAGGAATGAAGTCAGCGACAGCAAAAACAATCATCCAGGCAGCAGGCAGGAATACTGCCCATAGTTTAGTAGATACTGTCAGCACAGCCAGAGCACAGCCAAAGCACAGCCAAAGTACAGGTCCAGGTAGCAGGCAGAGGTGTCCTGGCAGAAATACTGTCCAAAGTCAGTAGAGGCAGCAGGCAGATATATGGTCAACACAGCCAAAGTATTGGTCCAAGCAGCAGGAAGAAACATGGTCCATAATGTCATGGGTCATTACAGGCAGCGATATGGTCAGCACAGCCAAAGTATTGGTCCAGGCAGCAGGAAGGACCATCAAGCTTAGGGCCAGGGGGATAGGGGTAGAGGCTTCTCCCACCCAAATCGCTTTGAAGCCTCCGGGCAACCAGACCCTGTTCTGGGAGCACAGAAAACGAAAAACTGGTTTTCTCTACTCAGAACGCTATTCTGAAGCCCCTCACATATGTGAGACCCCTGTGTACTGAAGTAGATGGCCAAAAGATCAGTCCAAGTGGCAGGCAAAAACATGGTCGATTAACAGGCCAAGGTCGGTGCATGTGGAAGTCATAAACATGGTTTAAATTGGCAGGCAGAGGCATCGTCGGTAAACAGGCTGAGGTTGGTGCACGTGGAAGTCAGAAACGTGGTTTAAATCGGCAAGCAAAGATATCGTCAGTAAACAGGCCAGGGTCAGTTAATTAACATGGTAGCAGGCAAATGGGGAAATGGCAGTCTGTTAATATTAAGGGAAACTAATATTGGATGGATGTATGATAATTTTTGAAGCAATCTCCGATGCACAGGCCAGGTTGGGAGGGACATTGGGGACAATAATAGCTGCTATCTCTTCTTACTCCTCTTCTGCTGCATACACGGCATTTCTTTTGGCGTCTTCTTCCAGATTCTGTGGGGGGAATGTGATAGGGAAAGTGTTGCTCGCGAAGTTGACTCACGCTATCAGAATGAATGCTTACTGGGGCGGGACCTTGTTGGTAAAGAGGGCAGTGACAATATCTTCAATATACTTCAGGTAGGTGATTTGTTGGTTTTGAGTTGCTTTTTGGTAGCAGACAAACGAATTAAAAAGGGCTATGTGAAACAGGTGAAACACAACTTTCTTATACCAATAACTGGACTTTCTGGTTGATAAATAGGGCTGTAGCATCTGATCGTTAAAATCCACCCCCCCATGTACATATTATAATCGTGGACACATTCAGGCTTTACAATGGGGCCGCCTCTTCTTTGGGTCTCCACCACGGTGTCATTGTGGATGGTAGAGAGGATGTGGACATCTTTCTTGTCCCTCCACTTCATGGCCAACCTCTTCGTTCCTCATGAATGTCGATTCTCCATTTTGCAATTTTTTGGTCAACAAATTTTCTGGGAATCCCTTCCGTTTTTTTTTTTAAAGTAACGCAGGCCGTGGTTTTTTTACAATAAAGGTGACGAAAAAGGGGCAGACTGGTATAATAGTTGTCAACATATAAATGGTATCCTTTGTTGAACAGGGGGTATGCCAGCTCCCAGCCAATTTTACCACTGGTTCCAATATATGTGGGTCAATCATGGGGCTGGAGCTGGGAGTCTTTGCCTTCGTAGATCCGGAATGTGAAGACATATCCAGTGGCTCGATCGCATAATTTATTTAATTTCAGCCCATACCTGGCTCTCTTGCTTGGTATATACTGCTTGAAGTGCAATCGGCCAGTGAAATGTATGAGGGACTTGTCCACACAAATTTTTTGGTCTGTGATAAAAACGTCTCTAAATCACTGGGAAAAGGAATTGATTAGGGGGTGTATTTTGTACAATTTATCATGGTTGGAATGATCTCGGGGAGGGCACTGTAAATTGTCATTGAAGTGGAGAAAACGCATAATCATGTGGTATCTTGTCCTGGACATGACAGCGGAATATATGGGCATGTGGTGGATGGGGTTGGTGGACCAATATGCATGGACTTCGTTCTTTTTTGTAAGCCCCATATTGAACGTAAGGCCCAAAAAGAATTTAAATTCGTCCAGTGTTAGACGTCGCCACTGGAACATGCGGGCATAGGAAGAATTGGGGTTGGCAGCAATAAATTGGGATGCATACAGGTTAGTTTGATCCACCATATTCTGCAGCAAATCTTGTGGGAAAAATAAAGAAAAATAATCAATTTGAAAAAAATTTGTAGTGTCGGGCTGCACACCTGGCTGTGCAGTGAAAGGGGGGATGATAGCGGATCCTGAGTTGGCAGGCAACCATAAGGGGTTTGCCAGGGCATCGGGAAGGTAGGACTGGGGCTGGGTTCTTTTAGTTGGGCGTGTGATTTCAGTGCTTGTACTGGGCTCCTCTTGCTGGGGTCTGGCGCTGCTGGTGGTGGGCAGATCTCCTGATCTTGGTCCTGATCTCGGTCCTGATCTCATTCTTTTGGGAGCGACATTATGGTAGTGCTTTTTGGTGGGCCTATGTAATGGTACTGCTGGCGGTAGTGGTGGTACCGATGTGGTATTAGTGGCGGGCCTGTGTACCGATGGCGGTACAGGTGCCGATACGGGTGGTGGTGGTACCGATCGTGGTACAGGTAGCGGTACGTGGTGGTGGTACCGATGGCGGTACTGGTAGCCTGTGTGGCGGTACCAATGGTGGTACTGATGGCGGTACCGATAGTGGGCCTGATGGCAGGACTGGCTGTGGTACCGATGGCAGTACTGGTAGCCTGTGTGGCGGTACCAATGGCGGTACTGATAGCGGTGGGCCTGTGACAGATGATTGACAGATGGGCTGATTGACTGACAGATGGGCTGATTGATTGGGTGACTGACAGATGGGCTGATTGGCTGGGCTGATTGATCAGATGGGCTGATTGACAGATGGGCTGACTGACAGATGGGCTGATTGACAGATGGGCTGGGCTGTGTGACAGGTCCTCTTTATTGGGGGGAGGGTCGTGTTGTGCACAGTATACAGACAGAACACTGATATCTCCCTTACTGATCCCTGCTCTCTCCTCACACGATCAGTGTGTGAGGAGAGAGCAGGGATCAGATGGTAACTGCTCCTCTGTGTTTACATTTGTGACCGGCTGTGATTGGACACAGCCGGCCACATGGTAAACAGCCAATTTCATTGGCTGTTTACCTTGATCGGAGAAGTGCTGTGTCCAAGGGACACCCGCCTTCCTCGATCCCTGCCCTGCACTCCTCTGGCGGCGCGCACGGCGCGTGCCGCCGAGTTTGTTATGACATGTGATCGGCTGTGACGTTGACACAGCCGATCACGTGGTAAACAGGCAAAATCACTGGCTGTTTACCATGATCGGGGAAGCGCTGTGTCCGAGGGACACATGCCGTGCCCCCGCGAGCGCGCACTAGGGGGTTATCCTGCTGGACGTCATATGACGCCCAGTCAGGATAACACAACCACCGTCCGGCCGTCATCTGCTATGGGCCGGGCGGGAAGTGGTTAAATCTTTTTTTTTTTCGTTACATTCCCCATTGTGTTTGTACTGGGTATCAATTGACTGCTTAGGGGCACGGCAGAAGATCTTTGGATGCCATTACTACTAAGGACTAGTAACACAAACACATAGGGGTTGATTTACTAAAGGCAAAAAAACTGTGCACTTTGCAGAGTGCAGTTGCCCTCTGCAAGTGCAATTGCTCCAGAGCTTAGTAAATGAGGTAAGGCTTCACTTTACAAAGAGTACCCAATCCCGTGCAAGGAAATTTAAAAAAACTGCATTTTTGCTTGCACATGATTGGATGATAGAAGTCAGCAGAGCTTCTGCTCATTTACCAAGCTCTGGAGCAACTGCTCTTGAAGAGGGCAACTGCACTTTGCAAAGTGCACAGTCTTTTTTCCTTTAGTAAATCAACCCCATAGAGTAGAACTTCTGCCTTGCACCCCTTAAGGCACTCAGTTTGAATCCCATTCAGGATACTACCTGCATGGAGTTTGCATGATCTCCCTGTGCTTGTATGGATTTCCTCCAGGTGCTCTGGTTTCCTTCCACACTCCAAAGGAAGGTTATTCAGCTCTCGTCCTAATTGGCCCTAGTATGTGTATGTATGCATGTGAGATAGGGACGTTAGATTGTAAGCTCCTTGAGGGCAGGGACTGATGTGACTGTGCAATATGTAAAGCGCTGCTTAAATTGTCGGCATTATATAAATACCTGAAATAAATAAATATTTACAGCAGGAGAAAGCATTCAAAAAGAGAAGAGCTTAGTCACATGACCTGGAAAAGTCATATGGCCAGCCTCACCACCAATTACAGAGTGTTCTTTGCAGTATTATGCAGGGAACACTTCCTACAACACCACTGAATACACGTCAGGTTGCATTTTATGAATGACTCATAAATACAGGCCCAGTGTGGAGTAAACAGCCAGCAGAGGGAGAGGTAACAGGCCCCTCAGGTAACATGCCCCTCAGGTAACAGGCCCCTCAGGTAACATGCCCCTCAGGTAACATGCCCCTCAGGTAACATGCCCCTCAGGTAACAGGCCCCTCAGGTAACATGCCCCTCAGGTAACATGCCCCTCAGGTAACATGCCCCTCAGGTAACAGGCCCCTCAGGTAACAGGCCCCTCAGGTAACAGGCCCCTCAGGTAACAGGCCCCTCAGGTAACAGGCCCCTCAGGTAACATGCCCCTCAGGTAACAGGCCCCTCAGGTAACATGCCCCTCAGGTAACAGGCCCCTCAGGTAACAGGCCCCTCAGTTCCGCATTCAGTCAGTTGGATACAATGTTTCAGTCAGCTTTGTTTTTACTTTTTTTCCCCAAACTTTCTACATGTAGGAGGCCATGTGTCTAGGGATCCTGAAGGGGGATGCTAACTATAAGGTCTCATGTACACAACACACCTAAAGCGAAGTACTTCACACACGTTTAGGGCGCATCAACAGATTCCATTGGCCAGAATGTTAAATTATTCCAGCCATAGGAATGATAAAATGCTCAAACTCTCTAAACATCTAGTGTTTAAGCGTGTTTGGATGCGTTTACGCACGCCAAGTGTTTTTTCTGCTCAAAAGCTCCTCTCTTAAACGTTCTGGTGATGTTTTTTTTTTTTCAACCTACAAATTTTCCTCTACCAATATGCCTGTAAACGCCTGTAACAAGCGGCATTTTTAAGCCCTGTGTGCATGAAGCCCAAGGCTGTATTCACACCTGATTAGAGTGATTTTCAAGCATTTTTAGGTGTCATTTCTGCGCATTTTTGTGCCATAATACAAGCTTTTTAAAAGTGTATTTTGAAGCCCCATACACACTATCAGATTTTCTGCTGATTTTTGTCTTCAAATTTACCAAATCCATGCAGTGCAAGGGCCTGCCTGATTGCATACAAATTGAAAGGTTTGACCTCATATTATATGGTTTTGGTAAATCTGAAGACAAAAATCAGCTGAAAATCTGAGGGGGAGGGCTTAAGAGTTTTTCATGTGTATTCAAACTTCAGAAATGTTTGTTTTAGCCAATAAAAAGAAATAGGTGGAGGAGATCAAGCCAGGTGATGGAACCCATGAGCGTGTGTTCCCGAGCCGGGTTGTGTGTCCATACACACACACAGCACCAATAAGCCACACCCCCCCACTCTCTTCTCACAGGAGTTTGACTGACAGCACCAAGAGCTTATGGCTCCACAGACTTCAGGGTCTCTGGTGAATGAAGGAGGATGGCCGCACACAACAGTGCCCAGTCTTTAGTGGACACTAAAGTCCAAATGGGAAGAAGCACTGCTCCAGGTGAGTAACAAAAAAATCTCCTTGGTACCTGCCCGGCTCGCTGCCTCAGACATTGGAGAAAGAAGGAGGATGGTCGCACACCACAGCAGGACACTTTCCAATAGCAAAAAGTTTATGCCAACTATATCAGCACAAGATACTGTAGATGTTTACGCATTTCACACAACAAAGTATTTAATCATAATGATTAGGCATTAGATTGTAAGCTCTTTGAGGGCAAGGACCAGGAAGTGAGAGGAGCTGTGGTGTAGCTGGGACAGCGCTGGAGCCATGAGAGAAGGCAGGTAAATGTTTAGGAATAAGGGAGGGGGTAGAACAGTTAGTGGGGTGTTTTTCTTTACCTTAATGCAGTGAACGCATTAAGATAAAAAGGGAATGTAAACTTTAGAACCACTTTAACCACTTCAGCCCCGGAAGGTTTTACCCCCTTCCTGACCAGAGCACTTTTTACAATTCGGCACTGCGTCGCTTTAACTGCTAATTGCGCGGTCATGCAATGCTGTACTCAAACGAAATTTGCGTCCTTTTCTTCCCACAAATAGAGCTTTCTTTTGATAGTATTTGATCACCTCTGCCGTTTTTATTTTTTGCGCTATACACGGAAAAAGACCGAAAATTTTGAAAAAAAATGATATTTTCTACTTTTTGTTCTAAAAAAAATCCAATAAACTCAATTTTAGTCATACATTTAGGCCAAAATGTATTCGGCCACATGTCTTTGGTAAAAAAAATGTCAATAAGTGTATATTTTTTGGTTTGCGCAAAAGTTATAGCGTCTACAAACTAGGGTACATTTTCTGGAATTTACACAGCCTTTAATTTATGACTGCCTATGTCGTTTCTTGAGGTGCTAAAATGGCAGGGCAGTACAAAACCCCCACAAATGACCCCATTTTGGAAAGTAGACACCCCAAGGAATTTGCTGAGAGGCATGTTGAGCCCATTGAATATTCATTTTTTTTGTCCCAAGTGATTGAACAATGACAAAAAAAAAAAAAATTACAAAAAATTGTCACTAAATGATATATTGCTCACACAGGCCATGGGCATATGTGGAATTGCACCCCAAAATACATTTAGCTGCTTCTCCTGAGTATGGGGATACCACATGTGTGGGACTTTTTGGGAGCCTAGCCGCGTACGGGGCCCCGAAAACCAATCACTGCCTTCAGGATTTCTAAGGGCGTACATTTTTGATTTTACTCCTCACTACCTATCACAGTTTTGAAGGCCATAAAATGCCCAGATGACATAAAACCCCCCCAAATGACCCCATTTTGGAAAGTAGACACCCCAAGCTATTTGCTTTGAGGCATGTTGAGTCCATGGAATGTTTTATATTTTGACACAAGTTGCGGGAAAGTGACAAATTTTTTTTTTTTTTTTGCACAAAGTTGTCACTAAATGATATATTGCTCACACAGGCCATGGGCATATGTGGAATTGCACCCCAAAATACATTTAGCTGCTTCTCCTGAGTATGGGGATACCACATGTGTGGGACTTTTTGGGAGCCTAGCCGCGTACGGGGCCCCGAAAACCAAGCACTGCCTTCAGGATTTCTAAGGGCGTACATTTTTGATTTTACTCCTCACTGCCTATCACAGTTTCGGAGGCCATGGAATGCCCAGGTGGCACAAACCCCCCCCAAATGACCCCATTTTGGAAAGTAGACACCCCAAGCTATTTGCTGAGAGGCATGGTGAGTATTTTGCAGCTCTCATTTGTTTTTGAAAATAAAGAAAGACGAGAAAAAAAATTTTTTTTTTTTCTTTTTTCAATTTTCAAAACTTTGTGACAAAAAGTGAGGTCTGCAAAATACTCACTATACCTCTCATCAAATAGCTTGGGGTGTCTACTTTCCAAAATGGGGTCATTTGGGGGTTTTTTTTGCCACCTGGGCTTTCCATGGCCTCCGAAACTGTGATAGGCAGTGAAGAGTGAAATCAAAAATTTACGGCCTTAGAAAGCCTGAAGGCGGTGCTTGGTTTTCGGGGTCCCGTACGCGGCTAGGCTCCCAAAAAGTCTCACACATGTGGTATCCCCGTACTCAGGAGAAGCAGCAGAATGTATTTTGGGGTGTAATTTCACATATTCCCATGGCATGTTTGAGCAATATATCATTTAGTGACAACTTTGCGCAAAAAAAAATAAAAAAAATAAAAAATTGTCTCTTTCCCGCAACTTGTGTCACAATATAAATTATTCCATGGACTCAACATGACTCTCAGCAAATAGCTTGGGGTGTCTACTTTCCAAAATGGGGTCATTTGGGGGGGGTTTTGAACTGTCCTGGCATTTTATGCACAACATTTAGAAGCTTATGTCACACATCACCCACTCTTCTAACCACTTGAAGACAAAGCCCTTTCTGACACTTATTGTTTACATAAAAAAATAATTTTTTTTTGCAAGAAAATTACTTTGAACCCCCAAACATTATATATTTTTTTTTAAAGCAAATGCCCTACCGATTAAAATGGTGGGTGTTTCATTTTTTTTTTTCACACAGTATTTGCGCAGCGATTTTTCAAACGCATTTTTTGGGGAAAAAACACACTTTTTTACATTTTAATGCACTAAAACACACTATATTGCCCAAATGTTTGATGAAATAAAAAAGATGATCTTAGGCCGAGTACATGGATACCAAACATGACATGCTTTAAAATTGCGCACAAACGTGCAGTGGCGACAAACTAAATACATTTTTAAAAGCCTTTAAAAGCCTTTACAGGTTACCACTTTAGATTTACAGAGGAGGTCTACTGCTAAACTTACTGCCCTCGATCTGACCTTCGCGGCGATACCTCACATGCATGGTGCAATTTCTGTTTACATTTGACGCCAGACCGACGCTTGCGTTCGCCTTAGCGCGAGAGCAGGGGGGACAGGGGTGCTTTTTTTTTTTTTTTTTTTTTTTTTTCTTTATTATTATTATTTTTTTATCTTATTTTTAAACTGTTCCTTTCATTTTTTTTTTTTTAATCATTTTTATTGTTATCTCAGGGAATGTAAATATCCCCTATCATAGCAATAGGTAGTGACAGGTACTCTTTTTTGCAAAAATTGGGGTCTATTAGACCCTAGATTTCTCCTCTGCCCTCAAAGCATCTGACCACACCAAGATCGGTGTGATAAAATGCTTTCCCAATTTCCCAATGGCGCTGTTTACATCCGGCGAAATCTAAGTCATAAAATGCTCGTAGCTTCCGGTTTCTTAGGCCATAGAGATGTTTGGAGCCACTCTGGTCTCTGATCAGCTCTATGGTCAGCTGGCTGAATCACCGGCTGCATTTTCAGGTTCCCTGTTGAAACAGGAGAGCCAGAGAAAAACACGGAAGACGTTGGGGGGGAGGGGCATTCCCTCCCACTGCTTGTAAAAGCAGTCTAGAGGCTAATTAGCCGCTAGGATTGCTTTTACATGAAAGCCGACCGCTGGCTGAAAAGAATGATACCAAGATGATACCTAAACCTGCAGGCATCATTCTGGTATAACCACTCAAAGTCGTGAATGGCGTACCTGAAGACAAAAAAATGGTTAACAATAAAGCACAGTAAACGGTAAGGTATAAAAAATTGCATACCTGAAAAGCAAACATGATAAAACATAATAACAATAAAACATTGCAGAATAGAATACAGTAAAAAAGAGCAGAACAATAGAGAGAGAATAGAGAGAGAGAGAACAATAAAACGACAACTATTTTTTTTTATTTTATATTTTTGTATGTGTTTTTTTTTTTTTTTACACTTTTTTTTGTAACTAACTTTTATAACTGTAACCGGTTCCAGGTTCGGGTCTCTCAAAATGCGATGGCATCTTGGGAGACCCTGTGAAAGTGTGCCTAGTCTGTGCAATGCTGTACCCTACGCTAATACTCAACTAGTGAATGGTAGCGTTCAAAACATTCACCAATGCAAAGACCAGGATTGTCAGGACAGGAGGGACAATAATAGCGGGTGTCACGCCTATATTCGCGCTTGCTGCAGACACGACATCTTTTTTGGGGGTTCGTTGGGTAGGGGTACTCGGGAGGACATAAAGAAAATGCCTCTCATGCAGCCGACTGCATTTGGTTGGGGATGTGAATGGGGGAAGTACGGGCGCTGCAGAAGCGGTGGGTTCCCAATTAGGATTGGCGAATGCAGCAGGAAGGGCACTATGGGCATGACGGGCCTGTGTTTGTCTTCTTGGTGGCAGCGGGACACTACTTGTGCTTGCCACCTCACCAGCTTGAACTGGACTTATGGGACTCACCACGTCACCAAGTGTTACTGCAGTGCTGGTTTGACTACGACCGGGGTGTACTAGGCCGCTGGTGCTTGCCAGTTCACCAAAACGCTACCAAAAAAACTGTTAGCGATCGCAAGGATCAGGCCTGACTCTGCGAACGCTGCAGTTATGCGTTTAGTGTTTTGTAAGTGTCAGTGATCGATCGATACTGCACTTGGGTGGGCTGGGCTGGGCCGGGCGGAGGGGCAAAACCCAGGTGCTAGCAGGTATCTGGGCTGATCCCGCTAACACTGCGTTTGTGGGAACCCTAAACTGCTGGGGACGCTAGTATAGATCTGATCGGATCAGATATTGATCCGATCAGATACTATACCACTAAGGGAGGCGTATGCTGCGTGCGTGGGTGTTAGCGGTACTGGCGCTAACCTGACACTGCTTGGGGCTGGTGCTTGCCAGTTCACCAAAACGCTACCAAAAAAACTGTTAGCGATCGCAGGGATCAGGCCTGACTCTGCGAACGCTGCAGTTATGCGTTTAGTGTTTTGTAAGTGACAGTGATCGATCGATACTGCACTTGGGTGGGCCGGGCAGAGGGGCAAAACGCAGGTGCTAGCGGGTATCTGGGCTGATCCCGCTAACACTGCGTTTTTGGGAACCCTAAACTGCTGGGGACGCTAGTATAGATCTGATCGGATCAGATATTGATCCGTACAGATACTATACCACTAAGGGAGGCGTATGCTGCGTGCGTGGGTGTTAACGGTACTGGCGCTAATCTGACGCTGCCTGGGGCGACGCATATCACCGCCGGGCGATCAGGGGGCTAAACTTTTATTCGGTAATAAACGGCGGGTGCCCTGACACTATAAAAAATAAACGAACTAACCAGCGTCACCCGTAACAGTTATACGGTGATCAGTGGTGAAAGGGTTAACTAGGGGGCAATCAAGGGGTTAAAACATTTATTAGGTAGTATATGGGGGTCCCTGTCGCTATAAAACGCTGACGGCAAACCTAAATATTTACCTCACTAACTAGCGTCACCAGCGACACTAATACAGCGATCAGAAAAATGATCGCTTAGTGACACTGGTGACAGGGGGTGATCAAGGGGTTAAAACTTTATTAGGGGGGGTTAGGGGGGTATCCTAGACCTAAAGGGGGCCTAACACTCACTGCCCTAACACTGTAACTGTCACAAACTGACACTATGCAGTAATCAGGAAAAAAAAAAAAAAAATACTGCTAATGTCAGTTTGTGACAGGGGGGGGGGTGATTGGGGGGGGATCGGGGGGCGATCGGGGGGGGATCGGGGGTGTAAGGTATGCCTGGCATGTTCTACTGTGTGTGTTTGTGTTGTGTGCACTTACATGTCTTCTCTCCTCGGCGCTGGACGGAAACTGCCAGACCGAGGAGAGATGACATCACATCCTCTGCCTGTGTGAAACTACACACAGGCAGAGGAGGATTCCCATTGGCTGGGAGCGATCGCGAGGGGGGGGCCACGATCGGATGGTCTCCCCCTCGCCTCCCGACGCTCCCAGTCAGATGCCGACCGCCGCTGGCACCGGGGGGGTGTCCGATCGGACCCCCCGCCCGCGGGAGGCAGATCACGTATATATACGTGATTCTGCCTGCCCGTGCCACTCTGCCGACGTATATCTACGTTAGGCGGTCGGCAAGTGGTTAAAGGTGCGACAATTCCAAAATACATCCCTGGAAGTGATTAATAAATAATAATCGTTTTTTTGCCTTCCACTGGATCAACTGTGGGTATAAGATTGCGTATATGGGATTGTATGATATATATATATTTTATTTTTATTTTTCCCTTTTGTAGGTTGAACTAGACGGACTTGTGTCTTTTTTCAACCTAACTATGTAACTATGTAATAAATAACTAAAATACAATAAATTAATACTATGTAATAATAAATAATTATACCATAACCTTAACTCCTAACATTTTAATATATATATATATACATATTATTATTAATAATTATAATTAAATAATAATAAATGAACACCATACAAGTTAAATAATTATTATTTATGTTTTATTTATTAATAATGTATGAATAAATAAATTCAAAATAAATACACATAATAATAATTAAATAATAATAAATGAACACTATAACCCTAATACAAAATAAATAATTATTATTTATTTTTTATGTATTAATAATATATTAATAAATAAATTTAAAACAAATACACATAATAATAATTAAATAATAAATGAACACCCTAACCCTAATACAAAATAAATAATTATTAGTATGTGTATGTATTTTAAATGTATTTATTATTAATAATAATAATTAAATAATAAATGAACACCATAAGCCTAATACAAAATAAATAATTATTATTAATTTTGAATTATTAATAATATATGAATAAATACATTTTAAATAAATACACATAATAATAATTAAATAATAATGAACACCCTAACCCTAATACAAAATAAATAATTATTATTATGCCTATTTATTTTAAATGTATTTATTACTAATAATAATAATTAAATAATAATAAATGAACACCCTAACCCTAATACAAAATAAACAATTATTATTTATGTTTTATTTGTTAATAATATATGAATAAATAAATTTAAAATAAATACACATAATAATATTTAAATAATAATAAATGAACACCCTAACCCTAATACAAAATAAACAATTATTATTATGTGTATTTATTTTAAATGTATTTATTATTAATAATAATAATAACTAAATAATAATAAATGAACAACATAACCCTAATACAAAATAAATAATAATTATTTATTTTGTATTTATTAATAATATATGAATAAATAAATTTAAAATAAATACACATAATAATTAAATAATAATACATGAACACCCTAATACAAAATAAATAATTATTATGTGTATTTATTTTAAATGTATTTATTATTAATAATAATGAAATAATAATAAATGAACACCCTAACCCTAATACAAAATAAATAATTATTTATTTTTTATTTATGAATAATATATGAATAAATAAATTTAAAATAAATACATATAATAATTTAATAATAATAAATGAACACCCTAATTCAAAATAAATAATTATTATTATGTGTATTTATTTTAAATTTATTTATTAATATATTATTAATATATATATTTTTTTTTTTATTTGATTAGAAAATCACATAAAAATGTGCGACAAAATGCGCACAAAAACGTGTTTCCATTCATTTCTATTGCAAACAAATGAGCCAAAAACGATTTGCCCAATTTGAGACACAAAAAAACAGATCTTCGGGTGACTTGGTGTGGAGATGAACCAACTCCATAGAGAATCGTTGATTTTTTTTCTCCTCCAGTGTTTTGGAGCTTGAAGCTTCATCATGCAGGTGTGAATGGGAGCAGAAAGCAGCCCGATGTGCCCCGCACTGTGTTATGGATGGGAAGCCTGGCTGAGCAGCGCCCTCCAGCGGCCAGTAGAGGAGTGAGCCCGTCTGCAGGGATCCCGGGGATGCGTTGTAGTGAGAGTAGAGCGGCCGAATGAGATTTGTCGGTGTCCCGGCGGTGGGAGGAGGTGGGGATGTGTTGTGTGAGCTGGCCTTTGTGGATGTGATCACCTCTGATAAGTCTACAGGCGGATCTCCTCCTCCAGCATGGGGATTCCTTGTGGGCGCTGACACTCGGCTGGTCCGGTGTGTAAGGAGGAGGACACGGAGGGGTTGTGTACGATCACTGGAGGTGTCACCTGTACAGGAGAACATCATCCATACATTGTCATTCATCAGACCCATGTGGACGGCTCAGCGGGGGATCTAGCTGGGATCGGAGGGATCTGGGATCGGTGATCGGTGGGATCTGGGATCGGTGGGATCAGTGATCGGTGGGCTCAGTGATCGGGGCTGATGAGTGTTGCACGGTGTGAGTGATCGGCTGCCCCTGGCAGGAGGTGGCATGATGGCCATAGACCGGGATCGGGAGAGCGGTTGGATGAGAGAGCCTGAGGCCGAGGAGAATGGCTCAGTACTGCCCGCTTCTAGCACTACGATCCCCCCATCCTCGGAGGAGATGTCCGCCGCCCCCGCTTCTTCCCCCGCACACCCGGGCTCCCGCTACAACCCTCTACTGCTGGACTTCGATGGCTCGGTGCTGCCCTTCTTGGGGGGGCTGGGTAACTTCAACAAGCGCCTAGTTCTGCTCACCTGGATCCCGGCTTTGTTCCTTAGCTTCAGCCAGTTCTCAGACTTCTTCCTCCTGGACATTCCGGATAAATGGTGCAAGACTAATGGCACCATGGTGATGATGAACACTGCCCATGACAGCCACCTGCGCCTAGGTAATGCCACCACCACCCGTGCCCCAGAGGTCATGCTTCTACTGCCACCCCCACAGCTGCCCACCACACCATCCCCTATGGTTGGCACACTGCCCCCCAACAGCAATGACTCCTGCCTGTGCCACCAATGGACCTATCAAATCCATGCTGGCCTAGTCCAAAATGTAGTGAGCAAGGTAAGTGTGCCTGGGGTCTACATACTATTGTTCTTCTCATTCAAGGTTGACAGTTGTCGGTAAATTAACACAGTTTGTAAAATGCGTGATTTTTACGTCTGTCCCCGAATGTCCATTATGGCCATGATTCAGGGTTTCCAACTGTCAGTAAATTAACACAGTTTGTAAAATGCGTGATTTTTATGTCTGTCCCTGAATGTCCATTATGGCCATGATTCAAGGTTGTAGTAAAAAAAGATCCGCACTCCGGTTGTTGCTCTTTAAAAAAAATCTTCCTTTTTATTGACAAGCCACAGTGAACAAACGCAAATGAAAACAGTTGACATGTTTCAGCCTATGAGGCCTTAGTCATAACCTCCATGATTCAGGGTTGTCAACTGTCAGTAAATTTTGAGTTTGTGAAATCTGTGATTTCTACGTTTGCTTCCAAGTGTCCATTATGGCTATGATTCAATGTTACCAACTGTCAGTAAATTTACACAGTTTGTAAACTCCGTGATTTTTACCTCTGTCCCCGAATGTCCATTACAGACATGATTCAGGGGTGCCAATTGTAAAATCTGTGATTTTTACATCTGTCCCCGAATGTCCATTACATGATTCATGGTTGCCAGCTGTCGGTAAATTCACACATTTTGTAAAATCCGTGATTTTTACATCTGCTCCCAAATGTCCATTACGACCATGATTCAGGGTTGCCAACTGTCAGTAAATTAACACAGTTTGTAAAAGGCCTGATTTTTACATCTGTCCCTGAATGTCCATTATGAACATGATTTAGGGTTGTAGGAAAAAAGATCTGCACTCCGGTTGTTGCTCTTTAAAAAAAACGTAATTTTTATTGACAAGTGAACACAGTGAACAAACACAAATCAATACAGTTGACACATTTCAGCCTATGAGGCCTTAGTCATAACCACCATGATTCAGGGTTGCCAACTGTCAGTAAATTTTGAGTTTGTGAAACCTGTGATTTCTACATCTGCCCCCAAATGTCCATTATGGCCATGATTCAGGGTTGCCAACCGTCAGTAAATTCACACAGTTTGTAAAATCCATGATTTTTGTGTATGCCCCCAAATGTCCATTACAGCCATGATTCAAGGTTGCCAACTGTCAGTAAATTCACACAGTTTGTAAAATCCGTGATTCTTACGTCTGTCCCCGAATGTTCATTATGGCCACGTACAGTCCATGTCCATAATGGACAGATGTAAAAATCATGAATTTTACAAACTGTCCTTGAATTTCTTGCTGGTTGGCAACCCTGGTAATGTACTGTACCAGGTATCCTGTAATCATTGTGGGTAATAAAAAATATTCCTATGGAGCAGCACAGCCTCTTCGTGTTTAGCACCTGGCTCATTGATAGGGATAGGCTTCGGTTTCATCTGAACTTTGGCCACTTGGGTTCAGCCATGTGAGGTCAATGATGTCGCAAACGTCCCTATCCCTATGTGTATGTGCAGCTGTGGGACACGGAATGCCCTGGCCCAAAGTTGATCGGCAGTGTTCATTTTGTTGAAAATATTTTCTAAAAGAACACTATTTTAGTCGACTAAAATACAACTAAAACCAAAATAGCATTTTTGTCAAAAGACTATGACTAAAACTAAATGGAAATCTGATATCAAAATGAACACTGCACTACCACATAAGAAGACGTAGGGGGCATCTACTAGGCTGGTGAAAGGAAAAAAAAAAATGAAGAAGGCTTTTTTTAATTATTTTTTTTCTTAATGTTTAATGTTGGTAATATATTCAGGTAATATGTGCAACGGCATTACAGCAAATAGTTTACTTTTTTTTTTTAATATTATAAAGGTGAACTTCTGTTTGTCAAAAAGCAATATTTTTGTTTGTTTATGAAACTTGGTTTTATTTATAAAGACGTTAAATATCATAACAGCTAAATGTGTGTGTGGTGCATGTTCAAACCTTAATACCATACATAACAACATGTTATTCAATTTTTTTACTCCAGTAATATCTAATGAGTTTGGCAATTCTAGAGAGATGCTTAAAAAGTACATTACACTTTAAACCGAGTAGATTTTGGTTGACTAAAATGTACTGGAGATAGTCTCACATGAACAAAGTTGCACCGGAGGGGGCTGAAATCTCGCTGTCAAAACCGCACATATGTCACTAAAAATAGTAGAGCTGCACGATTAATTGTTAAGAATCGTTATCACATTTTTTTCCCCGCTGTGATCATGACAAAGTATTTCCCGATTCTTTCTATGCAGAGAACTCTCTTTGGGCAGCCCTCAAAAGAAAGAAAAAAAAAAAAACGGGCAGTCTGCCAAGAATCACCCAAAATTCTTTAGCAGTGGAACTTAAGTATAAACATTGTAATGATTTGTCCTTTAGATCAAAGGAATACACTTTGGTGTGTAAATGAAGGAAATTTAACCACTAAACCTTTTTCTGACATTTGTTGGTTTCAAGGTAAAATCACTTTTTTTTGCTAGAAAATTACTTAGAACCCCCAAACATTTTATATATATATATAATTTTTCTTTTTAGGGTCTCTAATTTCTTTTTATTAGAGACTCTAGTGATGGCGAACCTTGGAACCCCAGATGTTTTGGTGTTTTGGAACTACATTTCCCATGATGCTCATACACTCTGCAGTGTAGTTGAGCATCATGGGAAATGTAGTTTTAAAACATCTGGGGTGCCAAGGTTCGCCATCGCTGCCCTAGAGAATAAAATGGTGGTTGTTGCAATATTTTATGTCAAACTGTATTTGCACAGCAGTCGTTACACTTTAATGAATCAAAAAAAAAAAAAAAAATTAACCAGTAAAGTTAGCCCAATTTTTTTTTTTGTATAATGTGAAAGATTTTATGCCGCCAAAATCGTATTCTTTTTATTCTAAGCAAAAAAATTGTGATTCTCATTTTGGCCAGAATTGTGCAGCTCTAAAAAAATAGGTATCGGTATCTCGAGAAAAAGTATCAGTACTCGGTCTTAAAAAACTGATATCGGTGCGTCCCTAGTTTGGAACAAAACCAGGCTCATACCTAGTTCTTGGTTATCTCGGCCAGGCCACCATCTGCATGGAGCTGTCATGTTCTTCTTGTGTATTTTGTGGGTTTCCTCCAATACTTTGGAGTCATGCTGGTAGATTAATTGGTTCTTATCTAAATTGGCCCTAGTATGTGTGTACCAATTGGCTATGCGCTTATTATTACGTTCTGCATGCCAGTCCCAGGCCAAGCAACCTACCTTGTAAAAAAAAAAAAAACCCTGCCTAGTACATACGATGAAACCGCTTTTAGAGCGATTGTCCGATAATCTAATTCTTAGTACACAGCATTCAAGAGCCGATCATGACAGTTCATGAAAAATTATCCGAAGGGATAAACACAAACCTTTTCCTAGTACAATAATAGAAGGAACGATTTTTGTGTAATTAGTATAGCATTTGTACAAAAAAAAATAAAAAACAAGACCAAGACCACCCATGCTCAGAAATGAAAGCATACATTACAATATAACACATTACATCACTTTCGTGGTTGTATTCTGTCGTACGAGAATTTTCGTAACCTTAATAACCTATTGGGTTTTGATATGAGACTAGCATGCAAAATATAAAAAAGACCAGCAATCATATTTCCAATATTCTCATGTGTACGAGGCTTTAACCTCCCTGGCGGTATGATTATTTCGGATTTTAGGTGCTGAAAGCGGTACCATTATTTTGCATGGAAATTTGGCGTTTTATATTGTAGGTCTGTAAATCTTAACAATAACACACTTAAATCTGTCCAAACCAGAGTCTAGTAGATATCCCAGGTATGATAAAGTTTGAAACACAAAAACATAAATTATAATATAATAAATAAAAATAAATAATTAAAAAAAAAAAAAAAAATAGTAATAAAATACATTTCCCCACAATTCACTATCGCTCAATTCTGCAAGTGTTCTAATTTACTATCGCTGTTTTCTAGCTGGTCTAAAGCCACTTTTGATGTAAAGGGACACTTTTTGGTTGCTATGGACAATCTCCAGTTTCCAGGCAGAAAGAACAGTATATATAATATAAAACTGCATGCAGGGCATGGGCCAGAGCACTGGGGACAAAAGGGATGTGAAATCATTTCATACAGTACTGTAATCTGTAAGATTACAGTACTGTATGTGTTATGCTTTTGACATTTTTTTGAATTTGCCGCCAGGCTCCGCCCCCGTGCGTCGCGCCGCTCGCAGGGAACGGAGCCTGGCACGGAGAGGCTTCGGAGGAGGACGGAGCCCTCGGACACTGCGGGGGACATCGCAGGATCCCGGGGACAAGGTAAGTAACGCCGCCCCAGGATCCTGCAATGCGATCCCGAGTGTGGCTCGGGGTTACCGCTAATGGTACTGAATTTTAACCCCGAGCCACACTCGGGAAAACCGCCAGGGAGGCTACAAAATTCTATGGAAGGGATATCAGACATGAGGGTTGATTTACTAAAACTGGAGTACTCAGAATCTGGTTCAGTTGTACATGATAGCCAATCACTTTCTAACTTCAGCTTGTTCAATTAAACTTTGGCAATAAAACCTGGAAGCTGATTGGTTTCTATGCAGGGCAGCACCAGATTTTGCACTCTGCAGTTTTTAGTAAGACCCCTTTCACACTGGGGCGGTTTTCAGGCGCTTTAGCGCTGAAAATAGCCTCTAAGTGCCTGAAAACGGCCTCCCACTCATTCCAGTGTGACTTTTCACACTGGGGCGGTGTGCTTGCGAGACGTTCTGAAAAGTCCTGCAAGCAGCATCTTTGGGGGCGGTTTGGGAGCGCTGTATTTAGAGCTCCCAAAATGCCATGCCCATTGGAATGAATGGGCAGCACTTCCGAAGCACCTGAAAAGCACTTCAGAAGCGCCGCAACACAGGAGTTTTTAACCCCAAAGAAGCGCCTCGCTAGCGCCCAAAAAGCGCAATTTAAACAGTGGTAAAGCGCCGCTATAATGAGAGGCGCTTTACTGCGAACGCAACTGCGCCCCCAGTGTGAAAGGGGTCTAAATCGCCCCCACGGCGTCTGGAGAGCTGGCCCATAGAATCGCCAAGAGTCAGATACGACTGACCGGATATCACACAACTAAAACATTTCTATAGTGTTGACATATTTTGCAGTTCATAGTCTATCGAACCAGTCACAGCAGTATTAATCCAGGTAGGTTCTGCTATTTTAACATTAGCTTGTGCTTGCAGATTATAAATTGCTGTAAGAAACTTGTAGAAACATGAAGTAACACCATAAGAACCGGTTTTGCGACCTTATTTTGTTTTGAATTGCTAAAAAACAGCAGGGCTTGCATGAAAACCTTTAAAATAAGAAATGTGCAGTGAAATCTGTGAAAAAAAAAAAGGTAAAAGATTTGAACCGTCTATGGCCGGCCCTAGTGGTTGGGTAGAGTAGGGAAAAGTAGGGAAACTATGTCACTTTTTATTGTAGTCTGTGTCCCCATCTTGGAGTAATTCCCAGTGACAAGAAATGGTGATCTTTCCAATGAAAACTGACATTGGAACTGAAAACTGACCGATCGCCCCCCTCTGTACAGAGCTCTGTCTTGTGTTCCAACACAAGAGCTATGGGCTGTAACGATCAGCAGATCCGGCCGTGAATCTTTGGCCAGGACTTGCTGATAGGATCCTGCTGTATACAATCACTTCGGGAGACGGGCAGGGGTGTGTGCGCATCCCGGTAGTAGGCAGCAATGTACGGGTATGTCGCTTTGCCTACAACTGCCCCTCCCCGCAGTACATTATGGGCGGGTGTCAAGAGGTTAAAATGATTTCATACTCCACTTGGGGGAAAAAAATGGGAAAGCAAATAGAAAAAAATAAAACGCTGTCTATAAGCAGCCTTTTTCAAACTCTTACCCTTGAGGAACCCTTGAAATAAGCTTCGGGTTGTGGGGAACTTGTGATAAAACCACTTCTTTGGGGGAACCCTTACATAGGTGGCCAGTAGGAAAAATGCTCCTCTTACAGTTGTGGTCAGATTGTCACCCTTACAGTCACCTAAAAAACTTTTGGTGTCGTGCAGCTTGCTTCGTCAAGTGGCATTGGCTTTGGAACCATGCAGATTAAATGGGATGTCAGTCAGATCGGGGAACCCGTAGCAAATTCTGGAGGAATCCTAGGATTTTACAGAACCCTGGTTGAGAATGGCTGGTCTACAATTTTCATACAGATTTTCAAATATACAATTCAGACCTTCTAATTTAGCTTTTTATATGATGTAGTAATTGTTAAAATGTAAATCAGTTATTCCTACTTGTCAGACATAGTGGAAGGGGGACATTATACATCGACTGAGAAGACCTACAAAAGTTTTGGTTTGATATTGTTTGAAGCACAAGCCACATAGGAGCCCATTGAAGAACGGGTTGGTGTGGATGTATTAGCTGACACTGAGAACTGTGTCCTGCTTGCCACTTCCAAATCATGCCACCTCAATCCCCCTTCTCTGTTCTCTTTGAGAACCTGTGTTGGTCATGCCAAACCTTGGATGACAGGAAATGATTCATTTGTTACTGAAACACTAATTACTTAGATTTTCACAATACTTGTCCACCTGGAGTAGATCGCAGTTTTACTTCTGCAGAAATAAACATTGACAATTAGTAATTAAAAGTAACAGTTTAATGACATGTGTAAAGAAGGCTGGAGTAGAAAGTCAACTATTTCAGGCATGTTGACAGATTGTCGCCTTGTAGAAATGCAATTGCTTTTGTCATGACTAAGCTATCCCCAATGTCAGCTATGCATATACTTAATGGTATGTTTGCATTTTCTTTCCTTCTTGTATATACATTTGTCCTGTTTTCTTCGCCAATCATTTTTATTGTCATCTTTTAAGAAATATACAAAACCAAGTACAAACTTTTTCGGAGTTAATTCAATAGCATATTCAAGTGGGCTTGAACAAGTAGGTTTAAACCAGAGAAACGTATAGACCACATAGAGTCCCAAAATCGTATATCCAATCAAAGTTCACCGTCTCGCCCCCCCCCCCCACCTCCACATCCATGGTATCAGGTAAGGCAGATTGTGCAGCCAGCAACCACCCCCTTAGTATATAAGACTCTATGAACAAGTAAAAAGATATAACTCCAATATGCTCATTCTCTCTCCGACTTTTGGTATGATGTCCCAATTAACTAGTCCGGGGATAGATATACAACTCTTCAGGATAGAAAGGAAATAATAAATGGCATAGACTGTGCATCAAGTTGCTCTGTACCGTGTCGAAGAGCTATTGTCTTGTTTTCAATAAAAAAAACTGTGTGCCCACTTCCTGATACTGAATACCCATTATGTTCTGCTCACCAGCTGAAGTTTTTAACTACTTCCCCACTGGGATAATTCTGACATTTCTCTCCTACAAGTAAAAATATTTTTTTGTGCTACGAAATTACTCAGAACCCCCAAACGTTCTATATATTTGTTTAAGCAGAGGCCCTAGCGAATAAAATGGTGGGTGTCGCACAATCTTTTTGTAAAATATAAAAGATGTTACACAGAGTAAAAGATACCTAACATGTCATGCTTTAAAATTGTGCACGCTTGTGGAATGGCACCAAATTATGGTACTTAAAAATCTCCATAGGTAACGCTTTAAAAACGTTTACAGGTTACCAGTTTAAAGTTACAGAGGAGGTCTAGTGCTAGAATTGATCTCACTATAATGTTCTGGGCAATACCTCACATGTGTGGTGCGAACGCTGTTTACGTATGCAGACGCAACCTATGTATGCGTTCGCTTCTGTGCACAAGCACGGGGGGAGGGGGGGCATTTAAAAAAAAAATTCTATTTATTTATTTACACTTTCTTTTTTTTTTAATTTTAATTTTTTAATTTTTTTTGATCACTCACTTTTATTCCTATTGCTAGAAATGTAAACATCCCTTGTGATAGAAATAAGGCATGACAGGTCCTCTTTCTGGAGAAATTTGGGGTTTATAAGACCCCAGTTCTCTACTTTACAGTGGAAAGTATGAGATAAAAAAAAAAAAAAAACATTGATCTCCAGAAGCAGGAACCATCTTGTACATGGCCGGCTCTATGGTCACCCAGTGGAACCATCAGATCCCATACCTGGCTCCCGATTGCAAGGGAGAGCCCGGAGAGGCAGTGGGAGGGGAAGACGTCCCCTCCCACTGCCTGTAAAAGCCATCCAGCAGCTAATCAGCCATTAGAATGGCTTTTACAAAAAAGGGAATCGCTGGCTGATAAAAGTAGATACTAGGATGATGCCTGTAGCTGCAGGCATCACCCCGGTATAACCACTTCAACCTAAGGACATCCATGGACGTCCTATAGGTTGAGAAGTAGTAATATAACTCCTGTAAAATAAACATACATATATATTATAGAACAGTGGCAGTGCGTCCATGATGGTGCACGGGCGCCGCCCCCTCTCTCCAGCTACCCCCTCTATGACCAATAGATAGATTCATGCATAGCATGAATCTATCCATGGCCACCGCTGCCACCCCTTATTCAGGCGTGGACCCTTTGCCAGGTGCCTGAATTACAGCGGCGGGGGGGGGGGGGTGTTTTTGAAGCACCTGATTAGAGCCGTAGGCTCTAATAGGCATCAAAAAAGGTGACCTGCGAGCACCATGCTTGCTGCTGGCAGTTCACCCAGGTGTGTTAGAAAAGCGAATGAATATTCACTTTCCTAACACTGAACCGCCACTCTCCGCCAAAAAGGTGCTCGGGTCTGTTACCTGTCACCTGATTGGCTGAAACAGGCGCTGTGATTGGACACCTATTTTGTAGACACTATAACCTTTGCGCAAACCAATCAATATATGCTTATTGTGATTTTTTTTTTTTTACCAAAATATGTAGCAGAATACATATTGGCATAAACTGATGAATAATTTTTTTTCTTTTGGATATGCATTATAGCAGACAATGCTATAATTTTTTTTTGTTTATGGCGCAAAAAGTAAAGCTCTATTTGTGCGAAAAAAGTACATAAATTTTGTTTGGGTACTGCATCGTATGAGCGCGCAATTGCCAGTTAAAGCGATGCATTTCCGTATCGCAAAAAAATGGCTTGGTCATTAAGGGGGTAAAACCTTCCGGGGCTGAAGTGGTTAAAGGTGGAAAACGTTCTGAAATGATCTGTCTTTGTTTCTTTTTTTTACATTACAGAAAGCTGACATTTTACCAGGGGTGTGTAGACACTTTTATATCCACTGTATGTCTCGTTTCACACAGACAGGTAATGGGAAGTGTTCAGGTCGGAGTTGAGACTCATAGAACTGTAACCTCACAAAAGTCAGCGGCTGTTTCTGAAGCCGTTCTATAGCATGGGAGCTGCTGCCAGAACCAAGGACTGGCTCCACAGGAAAAGCTTTCTCCGGCTTGAAATATTTACAAGTCCTTATTTGTGTGAAGTTCTTTATTAATGTGTTTTCCCTTGAGAGCCAGTCTGGAGATTCCCCGCATACAAGTGAGATTGTGGGTCTGTTCTATACCATGTTGTCATAAGGGAGGTTTAAGATAGCTCCTTTATGTGCCTGGCAAAATCAAGAAATAGAATTCTATTGAATGTTTTTAAAGTAGTCACCTCCAAAGCACCTCGGTGATGGAATCCCAGCGCTTACCACTAACGCACGTATTTTTTTGGTATTTGAGCAGAATGCATTGCGACAATTGTTATATTCTTTTTTAGTCAGCACTCGTCTGACTTTAATTCATGAACAACAATGTTTTTCTCCCTTTTATTTTGTTCTGGAGACCTTGTATAAGTACGCTAGGCCTTGATACACAATGGATCGACACGCTGTGCAGGATTTTTGCTTGTAATTATTGCCTAAGCGTTGCTTAGCGCTTGATTTATGAAAAATCTGTCCAGAAATATAACTGCATATGAAGCTGAGCCGTAATCAGAAGCATCACCCACATCGGAGTTGTCATTTATTTTAAAGTGAGCCTTTAGCAAAATAAATCTCATCAGCCAGATAACCAGGAAAAGCAGATCCCAAGAGATGCCTGCACATATCTTTTTCATCTTCCTGACAGCCCAGGAGCCCCTGAACACTTGGTTATCAATATGCTAATGGTGTATTCCAGCTTCAAACTCAGAGTGCTGTGATCCACCCACATCCCTCAATGTCTACATTAAAGAAAGGCCATGGCAATGATGTGACTTCCGAGTCTGATTTCACAATTTTCAGTTCTGGGTTCAGGACCTTCCAAAGTGCTTAGGAAGAAGGTGAAAGAACCCATATAGGCCAGCGTTTTTCCTGGTTCTGCTCTATTAAGACCCACTTTGCTATATATTTACTAAATGCAATAAAAAATCTGGCACTTTAAGGCTTAATGTACACGGGACGTTTTTACAACCTCTCTTGAACGATTTAACTTGACAGATAGTAACCCCAAGTTTAAAACGTCTGTTTTGCCACGTTTTACATGCTGTGTTTAGCAGCGTTTGCGTTTTAGAAGCGTTTGAAGAAAAAATATTTTTGAAAAACGCCTAGAAACGAAACACGGCTAGATGCGAGTTACCACGTTTAGACGTGTTTAGGCTTCATGTACACGGGACATTTTTACAACCTCTCCTGAAGGATGTAACTTGACAGATAGTAACCCACGTTTAAAACGTCCATTTTTGCAGCGTTTAAATGCGACGTTTAGCGGCGTTTTTCTGTGTTTGCGTTTTTAGAAGTGTTTTTTTTTTTTTTTTTTTTTTTTAAATGGCCAAAAATGAAAAACGCCTATAAACCAAACACAGCTAATGCGGGTTACCCCGTTTAGCTGCGTTTAGATGCGTTTAGATGCATTTGGCGTCTGAAACGTCGGAACTCATTTTTTTGCCTTCAAAAAAAGGTCTATAAACGCAACTGCCTAAAAACTACATTAAACGAACCTGTGTACTTATACACATAAGATGACATTGAATGAATTCAGGGGCAGTTGAAAAAAGTGTCCAACTGCCTCTGAACGTCCGTTTAGCAGCAGCAATGTGCATGAGGCCTTATAAGAGTTTCCCATTTGCTGTCTTTTTGTTTTCCAAAACTGATACTAGAAGCCTTATTAAAGTATTTCCAAATGCTATTTTTTTTTTATAACAAATATAGCAGGTGGCCTGGTCACTTACCTTGTCTGCTGCTTATTTTGCTTTATAATGGTTGTAAATCGCAGACATTAAATAAGAACAAAGCATATCCCTTTATAGTGTGTACTTGGCTCAATAAAAAGCATGAAGTATTCTGCTTCGTTCCTCTGCTATCAGCATGAATCACTTCTGACAAATTTTCCTGACACCAAGAGAAAAATGGTGATGCGGAGGGAGTGAGCTGATTGGAGGGAAGAGAAGGGAAGGGACACCCCCCCCCCCCCTTTACACAGGAGCAGCGCTGAGGCTGATTGACAGCCTCAGCGCTGCTCCTGTGTAAAGGGGGGGGGTGTCCCTTCCCTTCCCTTCCCTCCAGTCAGCTCACTGAGCTCTGCAGAGTGTAACTCCAGCTGTCCATTCCCTTTTTTCTGGACGGTCAGACAAGCTTATAAATTCAGCACTTTGGATGTAGAGAAGAGAGGGGACTGCAGATAAACAGGTACAACTTATGTAGGAGGCTTTTCTTAATCACTGTGTATCACCTGAGGGTAGTCCCTTCACTGGGTTTATGAAAGGGTTTACAGCCACTTTAAAGGCTTTCCTGTTTTCTTGATTACGTTAGTCCAAAGATTATTTCTCTAGGTTTGCGCTTCTCGGGTGGCTCTGTGGGTTCTATGGAGCAGCCCTCTTGGAAGAGAAACTCCAAGCTTACCATACACAGAGAGTACTGAATGGGGCGTGTGTGGGCTGTGGTGCTTGGCATTATGGGACCTGTAGTCTCGAACAGGGATATCAGGAGTCTTATGAATGAAGTTGTAATTTTGCTCTCCCCAACTGAACATTTGGGAAACCTGGAGGCTTTTCATTTTGGATGGAGCAAGGGAGGTTATAACCCCTGTCAGATTTTCTTTTCTCCATCTGTGTCCCATTGCGGAGTTTTCCCTTCACTTCCTGTCCTGTATTCAAACAAATTAAGGGAATTCCTTGGGGACCCTCAGGTCATTAGCACCAGTGTCCCCATTGGAAGATGTCCCCGCTATTGCTTTACTGGGGACAGCCCAAAATTTGGGACTTTCCTTTTCTTTCACTTTCAATGATAATGGTAAACAGGACAAATAGAGAGGGTGAATCTCCCTAATGGGGGCACAGACAGCAATAAAAACTGTTAGATGTTCTAATCCATCTCAACTCAAAACTAAAAATAAAAGTTTTGCCTTTTAGTTATACTTTCAGTTATTATTGTCCTCTGCTCAAGTGGCATAGTCAGATCCAATTCTGAAAAAAAAAAGAGGCCGCCTTAGTACTATTAAAATAAATAAATAAATATATGTTTGTATCCTGGCATAGCAACCTCTATGCTATCCCCCCTTTCTCTCTTTTAACCACCTTCGTTTTCTGATCTTGCGGGTTAATGGGAGTCTGGAACCTAAATTTTTAATCCTCAGTTCCTCGTTTTTTTTTTTTTTTTTTTTTTTTTTTTTACACCTTTTAGTGGTTTTAAGTACACCTGGGTTTCTCTTGCTCCCACTAGATGTTAGATCTACTTTAGTTGCCATTTGTTCTGTGTTTGTATCTTCTTATAATGACATATGCTGTACAATATCAAGTGTTTCATACTTTGTACGATGCCTTTGCAGGCACTTAGATTTTTTTTATGGGTTTACCTTCTCTGTGAAGCGAAAGACAAATAAAAATGTATTGAACATAAAAAAATTACTTCAGACCACTAGTAATTTGTGAACAGCCACTGTGCTGGCAAGATAGTGAGCTGTCGCATTCTGTATGCCTTCTAGCAAGTCTTAGTGTGCTGTAGGTGGACCTGTTAATCTAAATTCCTAGTTATTGACAGTGCTTACATCACCTGTCAGGTAGTGCTTAGTGAATCGGCATACTTGCTAAGTGATGTCAGTATTCAGGAAAGTCTTTGTGATTTCTTTTTGAATAGCACTTTAGGGACAGTACGCTCCATAAAACTGCACTACACACATTCTCGTACGCTTAAGTGGTTGTGAATCTCAGACATAAAATATGAACAAAGTATAGTATGTCTATAGTATGTACTTGTCTCTATTAAGAACGTTAAGTGTCATTTCTGTCAGCTGCTTCCTTTCTCTGCTATCAGCATGAATTACTTCTGATAAGTTTTCCTGACACCAAGAGAAAAATGGTGCCAGGGGAGGAAGCTCCAGCAGATTGATGACCTCAGCTCTGTTCCTGTGAGCTGTGTGGAGGGGGGGTGTGTCTCATTCCTCCAATCAGCTATCAGAGCTCTCCTTACTGCAGAGTGTCATTTCAGCTCTCTGCCAACTTTTTTCTGAACTCTCTGACAAGCTTTAAAATTCAGCAATTTGAATGGATGTGACGAAAAAAGGGCTGCAGATAAACATGTACATCTTATGTAGGAGGATTTGTTTTAATCTCTGTGTATCATCTGATGTCGATCACTTCACTGAGTATATGTGAGAGTTTACAACCACATATAGGCCTCATGTACACTGCAGCTGGTAAACGGATGTTTAGGAGCATTTGGGTGTTTATTTTATGGGTACATGTACACACAGGCATTTATAGTAGTTTAGAAGCAGTTGAGGCTAGAAGCGTTTGAAAGCAAAAATATGCTTTCAGGACGGAAATTCAGGGGCATTTGAAACGGAGAGACCAAGCGAGAGTGAGATGTTTTGGGGTGCACCACAGCTCATTTCAGTTATAAAGTGAGTTATGAGTTATAACATGCTTTATGGTGTAAACAGGACCTGACTTTTTTTTTTTTTTTTTAAATAAGGTTGCAGATGCGTTATTTTAATTAGATTTTTAATAAAAATTAAAAAAATAATATCCCACCTCCCCAGAGGTACCAGCCTGCTATGCCAAACATATGAGCTGCTATACAGTGCCCTAAAAAAGTATCCATACCCTTTGAAACATGGTGGTGGCAGCATCATGTTGTGGGGATGCTTTTCTTCAGCAGGGACAGGGAAGCTGGTCAGAGTTGATGAGAAGATGGATGGAGCCAAATACAGGGCAATCTAAGAAGAAAACATGTTGGCAAAAGGCTTGAGACTGGGGCGGAGGTTCACAGGACAACGATCCTAAACATACAGCCAGAGCTACAATAGAATGGCTTAGATCAAAGCATATTCATGTGTTAGAATGGCTCAGTCAAAGTCTAGACCTAAATCCAATTGAGAATCTGTGGCAAGACTTGAAAATTGCTGTTCACAGACATTCTCCGTCCAATCTGACAGAGCTTGAGCTATTTTGCAAAGAAGAACAGGCAAAAATGTCACTCTCTAGATGTGCAAAGCTGGTAGAGACTTCCCCAAAAAGACTTGCAGCTGTAGTTGCAGTGAAAGGTGGCTCTACAAAGTATTGACTCAGGGGGGCTGAATACAAATGCATGCCACACTTTTCACATATTTATTTGTAAAAAAAAGTGTAAAAACCATTATTCATTTTCCTTCCACTTCACAATTATGTGCCACTTTGTGTTGATCTATCACAAAAAATCCCAATAAAATACATTTATGTTTTTGGTTGCAACGTAACAAAATTTCAAGGGGTACATACAACCTTAGGCCAGGCTTCATGAGGAGGGTTCCCCTATAACACTAGCCCAATCATTTTGAAGCATTATGCTCCTTTGTGATTCCAATGGCTCAGTAAAAGATGTGGAAATTTGGGAGCCACAATGCTCATGGGAACTCCTGATTTTTTTGAACACCAATACAAATGCTTGTGTGCAGGCAGTAGGGATGAATGGAATCTGTCATTTGTGCAGTAAAACTCATCTATCCCCAGTAGAATAGGTACATGTAGTATTTTGTCCCATCTTCCTATGCGCTGTCTAAGGTTAGCTGTGAGGTTAGACAGGGCACTCTTCCTCCATCCATGGCTAACAACTCAACTAGCGAGATGCTCCATGGACAGTACATACTTTTTTCCATGTCCAAGCACTTGCCTGCATTTCTGGAACAATTTTATCTGAAAAGTCCCCCTCCAATTGCTTTCCTCCCAAGATCGTCTCAGGCCGATGCTTGGGAATGGGAAAAAAGTGTTGTGTGTCAGAGCAGCCATCTCCATGCTAACTGCATTGTCACCTGGTGGTGGAGGGGCACCTGTCCTACCTAGCCACTAGCCTTAGACAATCTATAGGTAGATGGGGGGAAAATATACTACATGTACTTTCTTCCCTAGGTAACAGAACACAATTTAAAATTTAAGGTTGAATATATTTTTATTGAATATAAAAGGAAAAAATCTGGAATAAAAGGGGATAGAGAATGAAGAAAAAAGGGAAGGGGGGGAAGCGGTACTCATATACCGCCCGACATACAACATATTGTAAAACATGTATATGAATGTTTGAAACAACTCCTAAAGTTACAATACTGTACAATGCGGTTTCTACTTTATTTAGGTCACCGTATATGATATACTACATTTGAGCTCACAGTTAGAGGAGGGGGGTACAGGAGCGGGAACAGAGAGGGGGAGGGGGATTGGGGGGAAATCCAGCAGTATATATCTAGAAAGATCCTGACTTCCGATATTTTGAGCCCTGGAGGGGTATAATAGCCTCCAGCTTTGGCGATTTGAGTGAATCGGATATCCCTAAAAAAGGGAGGTAAGCAATGTCATACCACATAGAACTGTATGGGATTGGACCGGTTCCTCAAGTAGAAATTCTGTTGAGGAGGAGGTCCGAGGATGAGTGGTGAAGCCACAAGTACCATAATTGCTTGTGTTTATCCCAGGTGTCCCCCATCTTTGCCTGTAACTCCTCCATGAGCATGGTGTTGTTGATAACGTCTATCCATCTGTTAATGGGGGGGGTGACTTCTGTTTTCCAATGTTGCGATATGTCATGGCGGGCTGAGATAGAAAGAATCTAAGGAGGCTTTTTTTGTGTGAGGTAATGGGGCCTGGTAGGATGGATAGAAGGGCCACCTTAGGGGAGGGAGTGAGAGAGACATTGTACAAGTCGTTGTATATGTCAAAAACCTTGTTCCAAAAAGGGCGAACTTGGTCACACTCCCACCATATGTGGAGGTAAGAGCCTTTTCCTCCATGACAGCACAGGAGACGTATTGGGGTACATTTTATGTACCGTGACTGGATCCCTGGACCACCGAGATGAAAGTTTGTAATTGTTCTCTTGTGAGAACCCGGAGATAGACGACTTGTGTGTGAGTGTGAATGAGGTGTGCCATTGTTCCGGGGGTATCTCCACGCCTAGTTCCCTGGACCACCTTAGCGTGAAGTTAGGGAGCGTGTTGTAAGTATAGGACCGTATGTCTATATATCAGAGAGAGAGAGGGTGTTTGGGGGTCTAAGAGAGACTACACAATTTAAAAAGTAATTGAGCCTTCTTCAAGTCTATAGGTGTTTGTGTCTTTGCAAATAACAAATGTCAGATGTTAACAAGGAAAAGGTGAAAATACAGCTTGAAAATGTCCCTTTCCAATTTAACTATGTTTTATTATCACTGACAGATGTAAGAATTCAAAGCCTGTATGTGATGAGAGTAACACCTACGTTTTGAATCAAGGCCAGTGTGTTATTTTGTTCACGTTATGACTATAGATATAAAATGGGATTGCTTGATGGAACAAAATCCTGCATCATGTTGGCACACACGTCCTAGCCTAACAGGACAGGTGTGCCTACCCTTTAAGCAGTGTTTTCTGAATTTAATTACTATCTACCAAACTTCTGTGACGGGAAGTTGGATTCACTTTAAACCAATATTGAGCTAATGCCAGATTTTGCAGCTTTGCATAAGAAGTAGATTCCTCATTATTCCCCTACGAAAATCATAAGTTAAAGTTGCTTGTGTATCTTCGTCCATATAAATCTTGATTTTTAATTTGCCAATGTGACGTACGGTATTTGAGAATTAGGCAACATCATACTTTTACTAACAGTCTCATAAAAGATCTACGTATGTATAGGAGCAGTTTGTCATATGGCAAAGCTCTAATAGAAGTACTTTCCCATCTCATGTCCTATTTCCAGGACAGTGTTGCTGGACCTAGCCAGTTCTTTTCACTAATGTGTCATAGTCTCAAACCTAGGGTGTGTTTCATCATTTGTGGAATGTTTCCTCAATCAGAGCCTTCTCACAGATGATTTGCTTTGTGTCAGATACCCCAGTTTGTCGAATGGGGGAAAAAAGGGTTGGGCAAGCAGGTGTTTTTAGCTTTATGACAGTCAAGAGACTTTAGAAGCACTGAAGTCCATGAGACTGTCCATGGTCCTGATACATAGCACTATGTGATAAGACCACTGAATATCACAGTTGTTAAAATATCAGTGACAATGAATTGCTTTCAGAAGGTTTTCAGGTAAATGGCAGCTTTTGAAGGGAACATTGATCAGGAAGGTTATTAAGATTGCTGTCCTTCCCTCCTGCGATATGCAGCATGGACTATATGGCTTACCACCTCCTCCTTGTTGGCATTAGTTTGAGCCTTAAGCTGGCCATAGATGGTTTGAATCTCGACCAGTTTACCAGGGACCAGACGAGAGTCAAACCATCTGTGGAAAAGCTGATTGTATCCAAGTCGATCCATCGAGTGACTTGGGTACAATCATCATGTCGGATTTTTACATGCGATTATTTCTAGCGCCTATAGCCGCTAGCACAAATCACACCCCACTGGTTGGGAGAACACAATAGCTCCCTGGGAGGGTTTCCCCCCATCAACGCTGACTGTGTTGTTGGGGGAATTCATGTATGGCCTGCCTTGACTTTGCAAGTATGGAGTGCTCTGCAGCTCTTATAAGATAAGTTTACCTGTAGAGTGGTAGGATTGCGTATGCATGTCTTATCACCCTCTAATGTCTATGAACAACTTTGGACAAATGGACTCCCTTGTCTTAGTATACGTATGTTGGTTGGATATGAGGGTTGCAGAGCAGGCTAAGATACTAAAATCTAATTTTTTTTTTTCAATAGATTTTGATGTTGCTGAAGAAAAAAATATAGTTGTAAACCTTAAGTTTGTATATTCTAATATGATGTTTAAAGCATTGTTTCCAGATGAAAGAAACAAAATCGCTATATAGCCATCAGACTATCACAAAAATAAAGTGTTAACAGGATCAATACCTGTGCCACTGTTTGCATAGGATTTTTTAAAAATGTATTATTGCCACGTTACTAGCAGTGGGAAATCAGTGGGTTTAATGCCTTTTTTTATTATCTGAAACTTTAGCAATGAGGGGCCTGTTGAATGCATTTAAACTGCATATGTTTGGAGACATTCTTACAGGAGTAATAAACCCTCAGGGTATTTCACCTTAAAAACCTTCTGTGGTGCAGCATGGGAACTGCAGAAGATTTTTCCGGACATTGATAGACTCAGGGACAGTATATCACTTTGACTAATTATTGAGTTGCTGCATGTCTAAAAATGTATGCATTGGTGAAATATTCTCTTGGTAATATTGGTGAAAAAATGTTTTCAAAGAAATTGAGCGTGCCGATTTTATAACAAAGAAATGTTAACTTCATATTTTTTATACATTTTATAGATTTTTATAGATTTTTTTTATAAAGTAAATGCTGTAAACTACTTAAGTAGTGAGAAATTAACATCCTGCATTCTCACGCCTCAGATGAGCCCCAATTCCTGCACCTTCACACCTCAGATCACTGTCCCCCCTGAAAATCTGTTTCACCACTGTACCCCCCCTGCTCATCTGCCCCACCACTGTACCACCCTGCTCATCTGCCCCTCCAATGTACCCCCTTTCTCATCTGCCCCACCAATGTACCCCCTTTCTCATCTGCCCCACCAATGTATCCCCTTTCTCATCTGCCCCACCAATGTATCCCCTTTCTCATCTGCCCCACCAATGTATCCCCTTTCTCATCTGCCCCACCAATGTACCCCCTTGCTCATCGGTCCCACCACTGTAACCCCCTGCTCATCTGTCCCACCTCTGTACCCCCCTGCTCATCTCTCCCACCTCTGTGCCCCCCCTGCTCATCTGTCCTACCTCTGTACCCCCCCTGCTCATCTGTCCCACCTCTGTACCCCCCCTGCTCATCTGTCCCACCCCTGTACCCCCCTGCTCATCTGCCCCACCACTGTAACCTCCTGCACATCTGCCCCACCACTGTAACCCCCTGCACATCTGTGCCACCCTGCACTTCTGTCCCACCACTGTAACCCCCTTTCTCATCTGCCCCACCACTGTACCTCCCTGCACATCTGCTCCACCACCGTACCCCCATGCTCTTCTGTCTCACTACTGAATCACCTTCTCATCTGCCCTAACACTGAACTTATCTGTTCATCTGCCTCACCGCTGTAACCCCCTTTCTCATCTGCCCCACCATTGTACCTACTGCACATCTGTCCCACCACTGTAACCCCCTGCTCATGTGTTCCACCAATGTACCTCCTTTCTCCTCTGTACCCCCCTGCTCCTCTGCCCCACCACTGTAACCCTCTGCTCATCTGTCCCACCAATGTACCTCCTTTCTCCTCTGCCCCAACACTGACCCCACCCTGCTCATCCTTTCCACCACTGTAACCCCCTTCTCATCTGGCCCAACACTGAACCCCCCCCCCCGCTCATCTGCCCCATCACTTTACCTCTCTGCTTTTCTGTCCCACCCCTTCTCATCCCTACTACCACTGTACCTCCTGCACATCTGCCCTACTACCCCCTTGCTCTTCTGACCCACCACTGTAACCCCCTTGCTCATCTGCCCCATCAATGTACCTCCTTTTCTCCTCTGCCCCACCACTGTACCTCTCTGCACATCTGCTCCACCGCCGTATCCCCATGTTCTTCTGTCTCACTACTGAATGACCTTCTCATCTGTCCTAACACTGAACCCATCTGCTCATTTGCCCCACCACTGTAACCCGCTTTCTCATTTGCCCCACCACTGTAACCCGCTTTCTCATTTGCCCCACCACTGTAACCCGCTTTCTCATTTGCCCCACCACTGTAACCCGCTTTCTCATCTGCCCCACCAATGTACCTCCTGCACATCTGCCTCACCTCTGTACGCCCCTGCTCTTCTGCCCCACCTCTGTTCCCCCTGCTCATCTGTCCCACCAATACACCACCTTTTACTTCATCTGCCCCACTGCTCTACCCCCCTGCTCGTCTGGCCCACCACTGAACCCTTTCTCATCTCTTCCACCACTGTACCTCCCTGCACATCTGCCCCACTGCTGTACCCCCTGCTCATTTTCCCCACCGCTGAACCCTCTTCTCATCTATGATATGCGTGATATGCAGAGTGGTGAAAGAAAGCAGAGATGAGACATCTACCTGTCCAGGCACACTCATCTTGCTTTCCAACTCTCGCATCCAGCCCACGTGCTTATATGTGATGTATGTGATGTCACATACAAACATCTGGAATGGATATGCAATGATGAGCTCAGATCAGGGGTATTTTCTGAAAGCAGTGGGCCTGTGTGCAGAATCATAAGTTGGGCCCTCGCAGCTGAGAAAAAGTTGGGTGTGATTTTCATTGTGCTGAATACTGGCTGTTGCTTAAAGGGACACAGAGTGCAGGGGTTCAGTAATAAGTGACGCAAAGGTTCAGGAATAATTTCAAGAAAGTTCCCAGAAGCTCAACAGTAATTCCACAAACTATCACCTGATTGTGTTTTTCTCAATCACAGTGAAATCCCTTCTTTCTGAGATTGGTAGTGGCAACCAAATGAGTCACATTCCTCCAGATGGTGGGCGGGGCTAGCAGGACTGTGATTGGCTTTAATAGTGGCCAATGACCGTCCTCCTCCTCCTGGAAACAGGGACCACCCCCCCCCCCCAGCAGAACTGCACCCAGTCTCTTCCCCATCACAAAAGCTGACGATCGCAGCTACAGCAAAGTTAGGGAACCAAACAATGTTTCCCATCTTTTACAATGTGTGGGGGCACAGTGCCTCCCCCTCAGTGCAGAGGTGGCGTGGGAAATTCTGAAATTGGAATGCATTAGAGTCTCACTGACACTTCCCTGCTCTGCTCTGCTGATGGGGAGGGAGTCGAGTTCCGGCAAAAGAGGCTTCGCTTGCGGCACCCGTGCCGCGGGTTACCTACCCCTTACCTATAATGCCCTGTAATCAACAATGCTTTGGTCATTTAGTAGCCTTTATCAAGTGCAGGATACATACAAGTGTTTTGTGCTTGATAAAGTAGTTTGAATGACCAAAACATTGCAGTAGGCAGATTTGTAATTTTATCTCATGCCCTCCTAAACAAGAGGCTTTTCAATGTCTTTAAAGGAGAAGTCGAGCCTGAGCTTTTTAGGTTGGCCTTCTCCTCTGGGTCACAGGAGTGCAGTTTGTTTTGCACTCCTGTGACCCTTTTTTAGCAGAGAGCGGTCTGAAATCTGTTCTCCGCTGACTTCACTGCCATCAGTCGAGGCAGCGCATCATCCCAACTTCCCAAGTCTGGATCCGCCAGCTGCCTTGATTGATGGCAGTCTCAGTGAGCCGCTGAGACAGCCGCTCCCCACACCTCCACAGCTCAGAGCTCTAGTGAGCATGGAGGAGCAGAGCAGGAGAGATGCTGACTGACAGGCAGCATCTCTCCGCTTGGGAGGAATGAGAACCGAGCCATCGACTGTGTTCGGTGGCTCGGTTCTCAGTGCAGAGATGACGGGGGACAGATGCAGTATCCGTCTGATGCTGCATCCCCCTAGGTAAGTATGATTATTTAAAAAAAACAAAACATACTTCTCTTTTAAGGCCTGGTTCACACCTTTGCATTGTTTAGCGTGTTTTCAGTTTTGCAGAAACACACTACAGTCCATATAACATGGTTTCCTATGGATATAGGTCACATCTGTGCATTTTATGGAAAGGGCCAGGGACTTTTATCTGGTTTTTGGTTCCATAGACTTCAATGGATCAAAAGCGTGTATTGAAAAATGCAAAATGTACCTGCAGTATGCAAACTGCAACCGTCATAAGTGTGACTCTAAGTGATGGGAGACTTGCAAGAGTAGAATTTTAGTAGAAAAAATTCAGTTTCGGACTGTTGATTTGATTTTCTAAAAATTTATGAGATTAATCGAAGATCATTTTTGAACGTATGACAAAAAAAATCAAAGGAGCAGGATGGAAAATTTTCCTTCAACAAATGAAATTTTAACAGTGAATATGGGTTTTGTTTGGGAAATTCCATTGAATTCAAATGTTAAAAGCAAACAAAAATGTGAAGTATTTTCCAATGACATTCTTTAAGTCCTGATGCCATTATAAAATGCATAGATGAAATGTTTTGTACGAACATTTGTACAAAAATCTACTAACCTGTGCCAAGCTTTTGACCCTATGCTCATTGGGCAGTTAGCCCTGTGCTGCAGATTCTGGCATTCTCATGTAAGCAGAAGGCCCAGGTGCCCCATGCAGCCCTTCTGCCAGGATCTTGTAAGAGTCTGAGAGGCTGAAAAAAGCAAAGGTTGGATGCTATACTGAATGGTACTAACAGTTATAACTGTCTGCACCCAGGGATGAATGCCCCGGAATGCAAGAAGTCTGTCTTTTGTCCTACATTCACCCACCCATAGACATACCTGTACATGATTATTCAGTCTGGATCCACCTGAAAAACTAACATACAAATGCTCTTGCGTAATCCAACATAGTGCACAACTCCACCTGTCAGATAAGAGAGTGCTCTAATCTTCAATGACCTTTTTGCACAGTACCAAACATGTAACTGTATAACAGGGATATGCAATTAGCGGACCTCCAGCTGTTGCAAAATTACAAGTCCTATCATGCCTCTTTCTCTGGGTGTCATGCTTGTGGTTGTCAGTCTTGCTATGCCTCATGGGACTTGTAGTTCTGCAACAGCTGGAGGTCCGCTAATTACATATCCCTGCTGTATAACATTGTGCTTTTTCATCCAGAGTTGAGGGCACTCTAATACAAGGGGGTGTTACTTGCCAGATCACCAGGAGAGAACAGAGGGAAAATAAGTCTAAAATAAGAAAACAAACGCAGGCCATACAGTAGATGATGTGATTTTCTTTCCTTCAACCACAGGTTGCAAGAAGGAAAATCTCTCAATTCTCCCATCAACACAGTCAGTGTTGGGGAGGACTGTCTCTGCCGGGAGAACACAGTGAATATTGCTAGCGGCTAAGTCGATCCAATAAGCCTGCCCATAGATGGTTTGAATCTCGCGAAGTCCCAACTGAACCAGCCAAGATTCGAACCATCTATGGCCGGCTTAATGCAGCCAACACAATAAATAACTGCTAAGCTGCAAAATTATAGATGTTTGGTTTTGGGTTTAATATTTCTTTAATACGTAAATATGTGACATACTCAGTAGGAAGAATGTGGTTTATTCCATTCAATACCTGTTTCTTCCTAATGCTTTAAGAATATAGGTTTTTACCAAATATATATATATATATATATATATATATATATATATATATATATAAAATCATGATCCCAAATTGAAATGTATATATGTGCATTGCATAGTTGTTTTATACTGATTGTGTTTTTAATAAGTTAATAGGATAGTCATTTTTTTTTACCGAGGATTATACTAGTCAGTTTCCTACTAGGGAATGCATGATGTACAACATCAAAATGCAGATCAGTATCTGTACAAAGCATTTGGATGAAATACAGAGTCTGTATAAGATTGTAGGGATTTGAGCCCTGCAGATCTTTACCTTTATTGGAATGATTTGTTATGTTGCACCTCTATGGTGTTATAAACCCTTGGATTTTAGGGCAATACCAGCTAATAGATGGCTGTTGTGGATAAAGATATATAATAAAATATTGACTTGTTATTGTTTTGTGAGGTGCTGATCACTTGTTTGGTGTTATATGAAAAGATTGTTTCAATAGAGTTGGGCAGGCCATACATTATACTTTTTTTCATTCAATCAAAGAGTTGATTCATTTATGGCCGGCTTTAGATTTCAAGCACCAAAAGAGGTCATTGTGCTTTCAACTTTGGCCAAGCATCTGCAGACTACCAAGATTAAAAGTATACTGAGTTATAGAGATCTATATTCGCTGGGTACTATGTGGCTCCTTGCAGGCCTAGCGGTTAGCACATTCGCCTTGCAGTACCAGGGTCCTTGGTTTGAGTCTTGGTAAGAGTCCTAGGGAGTTTGCATGTTTTCCCTGTCCTGGCGTGGGTTTCCTCCGGGTACTTTTCTCCACAATCAAGACATGCTAGTAGGGTTATTGACTCTAAATTTCCCCTAATATGATATTCTGCCAAGTTCACTCAAGATGGCTGCCTTACTAGCCACAGCTTACTAGCCTTACTAGCCCCAGCTGAAAACAAGGCGCTTTGAGTCCCCAGGGAGAAAAGTGCTATAGAAATTTAACTAATAAAATAATTGTTGCATGCCAAGTATTCACTGCAGCCCACTCCACTCAAGATAGATGTTTGGCCCTAAAGTGGCTGAAACAACACAGGTGCTGGATGCCTTGGAGCTGTTTAGTTCTCTTTTGAAACTTTATATCACTTGTGCTATTTGCCTCTTTATATATCCAAAAGCTTCTCACAAATGTTGCAGTTTTAAGTTGCATATCCAGTTTTCTAAAGCTGAACATTGTATCCTAATTATACCTGTACGATAGATTTACTAAAACTATGTAGGGTGAAGGCATAAATTCTGTTCCAGCCATGAAGCCTCTTTGCACTACATTAGTTGAGCTAAAGTTTTACAGTTGCGTTCAACTTTAGAAAGAGTTTTTCTGGTTTTATTAAAATGATCCTTACCATTGATTTAGCAGAGAATTTGATCTGATTTATAGAACGGGAACTTTTTTTTTTTCATACTCTTTATTGCCTATCAAAAACATACATAAAAATAATAATAATAATAATAAAAATTACATTTACAGTTTTCTATATTAATCATTATGTTCATCTTCTCAGTCTCTCACTATACCCTTTCATACTACACCATTTACTCCAAATTTTCTGATATTTATGTAGGTTTCCCCTACTTTCATACATAACTTTTTCATATGTTATGATATTATTAACTGCATTCATCCATTCTCTGATAGAATAGAACGGGAACTTTACATGTTTTAATATAATCTGGCACTACTTTTTGTAAATAATTTTTTAGCATAGCCATTCTTCCGTGTTTATTTGTATTTTTTTATCCAATTTTAGCTGACTGCCCTCGCTTTGGAATTATTGTGCAAATCAAAGAAATGCCCTTTTAATGTGTAGGTAAAGTCAAAACTTTTTGATAGAATAGGGACTGGTTAAAGTGGATGTAAACCAAAAATAAACGAAAAAACAAAAACAAAAAACCCTGTAAGACAAAGGCATAACGAGCTAGTATGCATCGCATACTAGCTCATAATGAAATATGTACCTTAGATCGAAGCTGTTGCAGTGGTTCCCTGCACACCACTGTGCGCGTGAGAGCCGCCGGTCACGGCACCGGCCCTGAAGAAACAGCATGAGCAAGCCAATTCTACAGTGCGCATGCGCCGATGACATCGGTGCTAGCATATATGGTAAATATCACTTAAACCGTGCAGGTTTTGGAAATATTTACAGTACCCACAGGTAAGCCTTACAAGTGGTACACGTGGTGTAACTAGGTTTACATCCACTTTAAGACATTTTTTTTTTCTTGTTGACAGTATACCATCAGGGAGATTTCTCTTCACTTTCTGTCCCAGATACATAGCAAGAATGTTGAGGCAATCTATGCAAAGCAAGAGCATATCCCTCTTAGACATTTGTCACCACAACACCTCTCACCTCCACAACTTCTACATTTTTGGTTTTCCATAACTTTCTATACTAGTATTCTGGAGGACAAATAGAGCTGGCACACTAATGATGCGAAGAGCATAGCATGGTCTATGGCCAGCTTAAAGAGGAAATGATCGCCGCTACTCCCGACCAGCCCAGGTAAATAAACATTAAGAAGTGGCCTCAGCCTACGTGTCTCCACCAAACCCCCCCCCCCCACATAGGGTCATGACTGTGCCCCAGAGGGGGGTGAAATGCATCAGGTGCGTGGTTTAGTGGAGACATGTAGTCTGAGGCTGCTCCTTATTCTTTATTCACCTTGGCTGGCCCGGAGTAGTGACGATCCTTGCCTCTTTACATCCAGTAGCTATCACTGACCATTCTGAACAAAGTCTCTAAGGCGGGGTTCACATATATGCGGCTGCGGTTCCCAGCATGGGGTCCAGTGTGTTCCTGTCCACCGGTTAAGGTACGAATCAGGTCTGAATTTTTACCTGAATTCACACCTGAACTGGACCCAGACATGCACACAGGACCCTTTTGGAATGTGGACCATGGCTGCCCCAGACCTGTGTGAACTGGCTCCATTGAGAGCCGGTCACACTCGCATGTAATGCAAATTGGATGAGGTGAAACCCACATCCAGTTCGTATGTGTGTGAAACTGGCCTTAATGGTGAAGTATCTCCACTTATGCCTGGCACGCACGGGCCAAATACCGCCTGGTTCAACAAAAACCGGCTAACATTTGGTCCGTGTGTACAGCAGCCTGTCCGACAGAAGCCAGCCAAAAGTCCAGCTTCTGTAGAATGGGGATGCCGGAAAAACATTTGCCAATTGGCAACTGATCAGTGCTCACACCCGCTGACCAGTGTTATGGTGGGGGGCAGTCCCCCAGTCAGAAGACAATAGCTCAGCGGGGAGATGACTGTACTAAAATGTCATTGTTAGTACAGCAACCTCCTCCTGAGCTTCTCAGTTTATAGGCTGAAGTGAAAAAAACTCCTAGTGTGTACGAGGCATAGGAATGGTCAGCCCAACATATCTGATTTGTATTGGCTCAGTGGGTTGGGGGATGCAAATGTCCGCCAGGCCAGGCCTGTCCTGAAGTGTATAGATATCTGAATTTTAGGGTTTGAAAAACAGTGAGTCATGTCCAGTCAGGCCTCGGGGCAAACCTATTAATAGGTTCAAATGTGCAGACTGAAGAGAATGGCAGAATTCAAGTTTCACCAGTGCGTTAATCAGTGTGACTGACAGTATTCAGACAAAAGCAATTTTCCATTATCTTCTGAAGCATATTATGTAATGTACATTGATGCTTATTTGCATCAGGATGATATTTATTTCTGTGCATACAGCTTAGCCAGCTACTGTCTTATTTATCAGTCAGCGCTGTAACGGAGCTTTTCTTATTTTTTCCAGAAACACGTGTTTGGCTTTTCTTTCTTTTATTGCTGGTTCAGTATATTTTCCCTTTTGCATATCTAGCACTACGCCTGCCATTGCTCTGTGGGAGCAGGTGATGACATTTTTGGCAAGGTATTGGAATGAGCAACAATGACTGACTGCATTTGGCATCAGTAATGAACACATTTGCTTAGAGGAAGCCTCGTAAAAAAGAGATTTTGCTCGTCTGTCACGAGTGACTTTGGTACTCTCAAATATTCTCTGGAGAAATGAAGTATTGTAGGTTTGAAATTATTTTTCGTTTTAATTTCTTTTTTTTTCAAAACCGTTTTTTTTTTTTCCTTGTATGAAGGCCAGGGTTGCTCATATTATCTTTATTTTTAAAGAAGGCAGAGTTGTTAAAAAAAGGAAAAAAAAAGTCCTAACATGATAGGGAGGTTTTTTTTTTTTCTATTGGTCTTTTTTTTTCAACCTGGCTAACTATTTAACTATAATAAAAAAAAAAAAAGATCAAACTGAATATATGGCATTGTCACAAGAGGGACACGGACAGAATTCCATTGGTTTAGCTCATTTTCATGACTTCCAGGTGTAGTCAAGCCAAATCTGTAGCACTAACTGCCCATAGTCACAGCCTAAATCAGCATTTAACTAAAGCTTTGGTGCCAGAGTATTTCAAATCGGAGAAACAGCCTGTGAGCGGTGGAATGATATCAGTATTTTTCACAGTTGATTTTTGTCTACCTATATAATATTTATTCAGCATACACATGTGCCACGTTTTTGTACACATTCATTAAAGTAGACCTTCACTCACATGTGAAAGTGCCGCTATTCCTCCTCCCCACACCTGCCCCTAAGTTTTTCTTTTTTTTTGGCTAACACGTTTTTTGATCAGTACCCACTCCTAACACTTTTTTCTGTATATTAGAGGTAGGAGGGAGCCAGCAGGGATATTCCAGCCACAAAAGCAGGTGCAATCCCAGATCACCAGATTCATTCTGCCATGCTAACAGCAGTCACCCCCATAATGTACCGTCAAACGCCTTTCTGGCATAAGCACGTACCAACTTTTTCTATGATCTCTTTTCCAGATAAATCATACTGTATGCTCATTTTACTTAAGCTGACCATAGACGGTGTGATTTTCTTTCCTGCAGCCAGTAAAGAAAATTACTTAATTCCTCCATCAACACTGACTGAAGCCCTCTCACAGAGCTATTGTGTTCTCCCGGCGAGGGGAGCCATCCTGGCCAGAGAGAATACAAAGTGATTATTGTTAGCAGCTATAGTTGCTGGCAGTAATTGTATAAAAAATCCGACAGGCTGGTTGTACCCAACTTATTTGATCAATCAACTTTGGTACAATCAGCCTACCTCATACATGGTTCGAATCTTGGCTAATCCCTGCTGAACCGGCCAAGATTCGAACCTCTATGTTCGTCGCCTATGGCTGGCTTTAGTACAGACCTACTGGCTGAATTTATGCCAAGAAGATGTAATAAGACCACAGTGGCAAGTAGATAATGGAACTAAAGCTGCCCATACACAGTTTGACTCTCGGCCAGTTCAGCAGGGACTGGCCAAGATTCGAACCATGTATGGGCAGGCTAAGTGTACTCAAGTTGATGGATCAACTTGGGTACAACCAGACTGTCGGATTTTTCATGCAGTTATTGCCAGCGGCTGTAGCCGCTAGAAATAATCAGTATTCTCCTGGCCGGCATTATTATTATGGCTTCTCCTACCAATAGAACACAATAGCTCCATGGAAGGGATTCCCCCATCAACATTGACTGTAGTGATGGGGGGATCAAGCAATGTTTTTGGGTTGCAGGAAAGAAAATCACACAGTCTATGGCCAGCTTAAGTTTTAAGAAAGAAAACTTATATTCCTGAATGGAGGGTTTATCGTTGGTGATGGATCAGAGAAGGAACCTAACCTGTGGGACCACAAAGCATAAGACCTTTTTTAAGAGGCCCTCTCCAATAGAGCCGGTGTACTGCACATAAATGTTTGTATTTGTTGGCAGAGAAAAGATCTCTGAGCACGGATTTAGTTCTAATATGGACACTGATTACTAAAGGACTACTTAGTGCTACCTTATTTGGATTCCTAGTTTTTGATACACTGGTGTTGGGTAGTTGCTTTGGATTTTTTGATATTTGATTAGGTGATAGTGTGTTATATTGCATTCATTTTTTATTTTTTTTACTACTGAAATAAAAACATTGTTGGGGCCCAAATTGACTCGGACAGCTCCACTCAAAACTAAAACTCATGATACAGAAGGAGGAAGATAAAGGACAACGTGATGCCCTCAAATTATAGATTTGTATGTTTGATATTACTTCAGTTCAGTTTCTCAGAGCAACCCTGGGATGATACAGAGAGACTTGTATCAAAAGTACAGATAATGTATAAATCGTTGTCCAATGGCCAATGCTACAGGGCTGTGCTGTCCAGCTGGTGGCTAATCTGTCATCTGCACCCACCAACTGTCGTATCCCTATCAAAAGATCTGAATGATACTGAATGGCTGTTTGATGCTTAGAATGCAGTTAAAATGTTCTGAATTAAAATAGGACATATCTCTTCTAGATAAGGATATAATAGAGGAGAAATCATAAAAAAAATATATACATTTTATTACAACATGTTTAAAAAACATGTGGAAAACATACAAACGACACCCTATAAAGACACACAGCTACCCAATAATGCAGTAACAGAAGACTGGATCGAAAGTGTAAAAATTGACTTAATATATCTACTAATGAAAATTGATCCACAAGCGGCTCTAAAACTTGCTGGTCGGTGCGTTTCACTAAATATTAACTTCCTCAGGACAAATACTGACTAGGTGCTGGTGAATCTGTAACTCAGAGTATAGGGACCCCTCATAAAGTTAGACAGACATAATGACGTAGTTTCATATCTAATGTGTATATATGCGCACAATGATACCTATATAGAAAATTGTCTGTAGTAGACACCACTGATATATAACAAGTGTGTGAATCAAAATGTAGCAAAATCAAAGTTCAGGCCACCGCATAAAGGAAGATTATCATACACTAAGGATATGAACGTATCATGGCAAAGTACCAACAACAAAATGTGGCTCTGAAGTGCTACAGCGATATATTGGATACATAGCAGATTTATAGTTGACGAGACAAAGTAGCCCAGATGGGGGGCCTATTGTTGAGGCCCTGGCAAGTGATGCTGCAAAGGCGGTAGAAAATCTACAACACCCTAAGGGCTGCTCAGATGTGTACACCTGTCCCCAACTGTGTTTGTGACAACTGATGAGATTTCCTCTCACATCCTGTTATCTCTACTGACAAAAAAAAAAGGAAAGTATATGTTCTGGGTTTTGGATAGAGTAAGAAAAAGTACAACCTTTTTTTTTTTTTTTTACCCTTCGTTGTTTTGTGTCCCAATAGGGGGATTTTTATTCACTTCCTATCATATATAGACACAAGAGAAATGTTTGAATTTTCCCTCACTTTCCTTTCCAGTGACACAGCAGCGGCAAAATACAAAGGCAAATCTTCTCAGCTGGACCACAGACATCTGACAGGGTAGCTAACCCTTCCCTATTACACCCTGAGCAAAAAAAAGCTTTGGCTTTAGATAAGCTTTATTATTTCTGAACACCTGGAATTACACTCCTACAGTATTTAACATTGTTCATTTTTTTATTTCATCTACTTCATTTTGACATATTGTGTGTGTGTGTGTGTGTGTGTGTGTGTGTATATGTTATATAAATATATATATATTTTTTTATTATTATTATTTTGTTAAACTTTTTTTTTTTATACACCTTTTTTTTTAAATATCCCATAGAGTAGTTAGTTCTTCATTTATTTTAGGGGGAAGCAGTTATATTGTTTAATTTAGCTCTTATGACTTGTTCTGGCTTATCCTGTAATCAATAGACTTGTAACGCTAAAAAATCCAGCACTTCAGACACCTACTGCTCTGTGGCTTTTGTCTGCTTTTGAAGAGTAAACCCAAGCTATTTTATCACTTTTCATACATGAACTGCTCTGAATTCAATATGTCTTTCCTCCAACCAAAATCCTTTATGCATTCGGGCTTCAGGCCCTTTTCCGTTGAACAGTCTTTGTCCAATGTATAGCATTATTGTGTGTCTGTCTTTCTCTACCCTTCCATTCATTTCCCCAAAATAAAGACAGCTTGCTTTTCAACTCTGAGTTACTCAATCTGCTTTGCAACCTTTGATTGAATATGGCTTTTTTTCCCCCTCCAAAATCTGCTTTTGTTATTTAGGGCACAGATAATAACAATGATCAGTCATGTCACTTCTCGGATAGCTTGGATAAACCCTTTGCAGAAACAGTCCTTGCTGTTTTCAGTTTTCATAGGTGCTGTTAGCAAGATTCTAGAAACTTGAGGACCTGTTCTCACTAACGCATTTTAACGCATGTCAGCAGGTTACCTATTGTTTTAAATGGGGCTAGTGCACATCTATGTGATACTTTGATAGTATGGTGTTGTGAAGCCTGTGACTGAATATCAACATCCCCACGGCCGAGGGATCGATACCGGAACCCCCGGAGCGGCATCCGAGTACCCCAGGAAGTTTTAATCTCTGATGGGCATCTTCATCGTATGGACTGATATATTTAAACAAGTTAGATTCATTCAGTTGGCGCCTCCCCCTTCTCTTGCTTTTTCACTTGTTCACAGAGGTACCGGACACCCTTTGAGGTAGGCTGCCTATTGTGTATCAGCATTTATTTAGAAGGACTTGCTATAAAAGCTACTACTATACCTCTTTACGTAGGGCATCAAACCAATTGGAGCGCCAGAACTGTCTTCCTTTATATGACTTCACAGCAAGGAGCACATGGAAGGGCAACGCATGAAAGTCAAAACCAGAGAAAATTTCCAGCTCAACTCACCAACCAGTTTGCTTACCAACCAAATTAACCTGTCCAACAGTATGAGTTAAAAACAGGGTTTAAGTTGGCACACATTTGCAAACACATGCATAAGTTGCAAGGCCCCTTCACGGCACCCTGCAGTCCTAACATATGCAAAAAGTCAGCCATAGAGAATAATGGCCAACTTCTTTTGTACATTAATCAGGTATGGCCATTATTGTCTGACTGTCTCTCGGCTCATGCACCATTTGAAAAGGGACACTTGCAGAGCAGGGACCCCAACTTAATATCCTGAACCTGAGCAGGCTGGGCGCTGTATATTTTTGGTTATGGTGAGATTGGCTATAGATAGGCAATTGTAAAGTTGTTGCAATGGTAATGTGGAAACCGTATAAATATGGTAAACTAGAATCTGGATAGTTACTACACTTGACACTACCTTAATAAATAAGCCCATTTTAAGCCACTAGAATTATGCTGAGTGCACTTCCTAATCTATAAAGGCCCAAAGGCCCATTTGTTTATTGGAGGCAGTCCAGCATGAAGGTCATTTCTCTTCAGGATTTAACAAGGAACAGTACTGCTTTGCTCATATCAAACATTAGTTATGCTTTTTAATAGTTTAACAGTATTATGTATGTGCTTTGTTTTCATTTCTTATATGAATTACGGTACTTGCAGAAAAATGTCAGTTTATTGACTGTTTAATATGAGTTTCTCAAGCAAGTTTAGTAAAGCAAAATGTATATAGTGTGTGTGTCTGTGTGTGTGTATATGTGTGTGTATGTATGTATGTATGTATGTATGTATATATATATATATATATATATATATATATATATATATATATATATATATATACAGTATCTCACAAAAGTAAATACACCCCTCACATTTTATTAATATTTTATTATATCTTTTCATGTGACAACACTGAAGAAATTGCACTTTGCTACAATGTAAAATAGTGCGTGTACAGCTTGTATAACAGTGTAAATTTGCCGTCCTCTCAAAATAACTCAACACACAACCATTAATGTCTAAACCGCAACAAAAGTGAGTACACCCCTAAGTAAATATGGCGAAATTGGGCCCAAAGTGTCAATATTTTGTATGTTGTAAAATTGTTATTAAAGCACTGATGTGAAAATAAAAATAGAAAATGTGAAATATTAAAAGATAAATGATAATTGCTGCAATATTTAAAATGTGTACTAACGACATCACAAAAAAAGTGCTAATTAGAAATTAATAATGCGCTAAAACCAACCTTCTAATATTGCACAGTGCTCCAAATAATAAATAAATATCACAAATTGATCCTAATATAGAAAATGTGTTTTGCCAAAAAGTTTTCCACCACCAGCATGGTGAATCAAACTACTCCCAAAGTTAATGAATAAATGCCTTTATAAGAAAAAGCACAGACACCTATCTTGTTTGATTCGATTTCAGAGAACGATGACATGAGAGTTTCTGATGATCTCCATATGCGCTGGACAATTCAAGTCACGATGTTTCATATGTCGCAATTCTCAAAAGAAATAGGACATCATCATTCCGTAAATATATTAGACTTAAAAACAAAATAAAGGTTTGGGTGGTTACACTCACATACAGACCACAATTGTTTCGCATGTAGAGCGGTCAATTGCATACAGCTTGATTCTCCTCACTCTCCATCCAGCAAAATCAAAGCACTGTGGGTGACATCACTGGCTTCTCCCTAAGGGGATATTTTTTGGATATCGTACTCTGAAATCGAATCAATCAAGATAGGTGTCTGTGCTTTTTCTTATAAAGGCATTTATTCATTAACTTTGGGAGTAGTTTGATTCACCATGTTGGTGGTGGAAAAATTTTTGTCAATTGACATTTTGTATATTAGGATCAATTTGTGATATTTATTTATTCATTATTTGGAGCACTGTGCAATATTAGAAGGTTGGTTTTAGCGCATTATTAATTTCTAATTAGCAATATTTTGTGTGGCCACCATTATTTTCCAGCACTGCCTTAATCCTCTTGGGCATGAAGTTCACCAGAGCTTCATAGGTTGCCACTGGAGTCCTCTTCCACTCCTCCATGACGACTTTACAGAGCTGGTGGATGTTAGAGACCTTGCGCTCCTCCACCTTCCTTTTGAGGATGCCCCACAGATGCTCAATAGGGTTTAGGTCTGGAGACATGCTTGGCCATCCATCACCTTTACTCTCAGCTTCTATAGCAAGGCAGTGGTCATCTTGGATGTGTGTTTGGGGTCCTTATGTTGGAATACTGCCCTGCGGCCCAATCTCCAAAGGGAAGGGATCGTGCTCTGCTTCAGTATGTCACAGTACATGTTGGCATTCATGTTTCCCTCAATGAACTGTAGCTCCCCAGTGCCGGCAGCACTTATGCAGCCCCAGACTATGACACCCCCACCACCATGCTTGACTATAGGCAAGACACACTTGTGTTTGTACTCCTCACTTGGTTGCTGCTTCAGACGCTTAACACCATCTGAACCAAATAAGTTTATCTTGGTCTCATCAGACCACAGGACATGGTTCTAGGAATCCATGTCCTTTATTCTGCTTGTCTTCAGCAAACTGTTTGCAGGCTTTCTTTAGAAGAGGCTTCCTTCTGGGATGACAGCAATGCAGACCCATTTGAGGCAGTGTGTGGCGTATGGTCTGAGCACTGACAGGCTGACCCTCCATCCCTTCAACCTCTGCAGCAATGCTGGCAGCACTCATACGTCTTTTTCCCAAAGACAACCTCTGGATATGACGCTGAGCACAGGCACTCAACTTCTTTGGTTGTATGAGAGAGTGAGAGCTATAACACCAAATTTAACACACCTGCTCCCCATTCACACCTGAGACCTTGTAACACTAACGAGTCACATGACACCAGGGAGGGAAAATGGCTAATTGGGCCCAATTTGGACATTTTCACTTAGGTGTGTACTCACTTTTGTTGCCAGCGGTTTAGACATTAATGGCTGTATGATGAGTTATTTTGAGGGAACACCAAATTTTCCCTGTTATGCAAGCTGTACACTCACTGCTTTGTAGCAAAGTGTAATTTCTTCAGTGTTGACACATGAAAAGATATAATAAAATATTTACAAAAATGTGAGGGATGTACTCACTTTTGTGAGATACTGTATACATTACATCTGTATTTTGGGTGTAACATGCAGAATATGCACCAGCCCTCCTGTGACAGCAGGTCACCGGTTAGGCACAAGTCCATGTGTTTGTTTTGGACAACTCATCAGTCTCAAGATGCAAAATCTCAGCTCCTCAGGTCCAAGATGCATAATATTATTGTATTCTGTTGTAGATTCCTGAGTTTTTTGCATCTTGAGCGCGAAAAACTGTCCAAAACAAACATGAGGACTTGTGCCTAATCGGTGACATCATCACTCTGCCGAGTGGATGGTGGCGAAGCATTTGTTTTATGCAGTGTCTGTGAATTACCTCTATAAGTGCTTGTCACATTTTTAATAAAGAAAAAGCGGTTTTACACTATGTGTGGCCTTTGTTCCTTTTCATAAACCATGATGTACCAGCCTGGCTTACTGATCTCTGGAGTCGCTGATTCGTAGTAGTGTGAGTTTGCGCTGAATACCGTTGGCTGTCTAGTATGATCTGTGATAAAGGGATCCACTCCTTTTGGTAAGAGGCCATTGTTATCTGTGGTGGTGAGCACCAGGTGTTTATCCATTTGATTCTAGATCAAGTCACTTTATCAGTGGAGGGTGCATGTTCTAATTTAAAGGAACACTTGGCGTCTTGTACCAACTCATTTTCATTATTGGACTTTTATTATATTACACATATTTATGTCATATGCATTGCTATTGATAACTATTGATTTATTGTATTGATAATTTGTTTTGTGGGAATGTGCACTTATTATTATTATATATTGAGTGTTGGAATACGTGTCAGTATCAGTACTCTGGTCTATTGAAAGATCACTGATCAACTTGACTTAGAAGGCGTTAAGTGGAGACAGACAACAAAAAGTTTTAGAGAGACAGACCAGGCTGAGCAAATGAGGGTAGGACAAACAGTGGAGCAATGGACCTGGAAGACTGGCTTCTATCACCTGATGCTTTGGCTGGTGTTTGGAAGAAACTGTTTTATCTCATTGTTTGCTTAGGGCACTACTCAGTTAAAGATTTAACAGAAAGCAACTGAGATGGAAGATACCATTGAGCCAAGTTTTACAGACAAATAAAGAAGTTGGCACTTTGTTCAGGCATTTAAAAAGGCGCCTGTTTCTGACCACAGTGAAGCACCATATATCCCAATTATCTTCTATCTGGGTTGACACAGACAATCCCTCTTTTGGAAACAAATTCCCCTGTCCCTCTTTACACTCTTACTTTTCCTTTTTTTTTTGGCTGATATAATTTTTTTTTAAACTATCATATTTCCATATCAAAGGTATTAATTGCAGAGAACTTTAACCCACTCTAAATGATTGCCTTTAATATTTTCAAATGCTGTTGTTAAAGTGGAGTTCCGCCTGGGTAAAAAAATACAAATACTGCAGCTGCTGACTTTTAATATAAGGACACTTACCTGTCCTGGGAGCGACCCATCCATCGGCTCCAGGTGCAGGCGCCGGCATCATTATTAAGGGGTACAGGAAGTGAAGCCTGACGGTTACACAGCCCATTTCCTACTGTGCATGCGCGAGTCGCACTGCGCTTTCTGAATTGTCCCTGCTGTCTTCTGGGACGTGTGTGTCTCCCAGAAGGAGGAGGGGCCGGACATTACGTAGTTTTTCCGCACAATGTGTGACGATCTTTCCCTGGAAGTGGGAGCAGATACCTGAATTTGATAGGTGTCTGCTCCCCCCTCCCCCCTGAAAGGTGCCAAATGTGGCACCGGAGGGGGAGGGGAATTTCCATTTATGGGTGGAACTCCGCTTTAACACATGGCTGTAAAAATAAAGCCAGTGGGTTTATATTTTGCACATTAATTCATGAAAGTACGCACAGATGGTGGCAAGATGTGAATGTGTGCCTTGCCTGCATACTTTGGGGTCTGTGTATAAACTATCGCTATGCGTATGCCCTAACCTTTCGCACGGGCACCACTAATGTCTGCCGTATAGTTTGTATTAAGATTATTTCCAATAATTGTCAGCTCCATCTAGTGGCCATAATGCAGTATTTTCCTGAAATACCGCAATTAAACAAAATACACAATTATGGCCACTAGATTGAGCTGATGGTTGTAAGAGATAATCTTATTACAAACAACACCCCAAATGTCTTATAAATAGACCTCTATGTGTTAGAGGGTATCCCTCTTTTCGAGGCAGAAAATAGGAAGGTATGCATCTAACTTGCAAGTGAGTAGCCCTCTTAGATCATTAAAGTGTTTGTTAACCCTTATATATAAAACTATGCCAGCCCCTCTATTAGAGGCTGACATAGCTCACTATATCAGTGGTTTTAAAAAACAAGCGTTCTAAATACCAAATTTCAGCTGTCTTCAGGCCGGTCACATTACTCGCGGAAGCTTTACAGCTCCGATGTATGTTTTCTGCGGGAGGAGCTGTGATCTCCCTCTGACGTCAGCCGGGGAGATCACGTGGCACTGGCCACTCATCTCCTCTGCAGAATCCCCGTCTCTTAGCTGTAAAGCAGCCGCGAGTCACGTGACCGTCCTGAAGACAGCCCAAATTTGGTATTTAGAATGCTCGTTTTTTAAATCCACTTACATAGTGTGATATGCCAGTCTCTAATAGAGGGGATGGCAATGACAATTTTAAGTTTTTTGTTTTAAGAATAGCGGCAGTGGGGTGGGGCGGGGCAGGGCAGAGACAGACACAGAGAGGGAGCTGACAGGCAGGAAGGAGGGGGTGAGGGGGGAGAGAGGAGAGCAGAGAGGACAGATACGTATGATGGAGGGACGCACTCTGACCACGGTGTTCAGGGCTCAGCAGCCCTGATATTTGTGGTCAGTACAGAGAGGAGATACAGGAAGTGGCAGATTCAGGGACATTTTTTTTTTCAGTTTAGAGGGGGGCACTGTGTTGTGTTATCTGCTTTAAACACTTCAATACCCGGCTATTGTAATATGACGTCCACAGATGGGATCTCCCATCCTGGGTGGACGTCATATGACGGCCTCGGGTTCCCGGCCGCCTAGGGGGCGCGCGCCCGCCGCGTTGCTCGGGACCCGGTGCGTGTGCCCGGCGGCCGCGATGTCCGCCGGTCACCCGCAATTGCCCATTAACTGGGCCGGACCGTGGATCTGTGTGTGTAAACACACAGATCCACAGCCTGTCAGGTGAGAGGAGACCGATCTGTGTTCCCAGAACGGAGGAACACTGATCGGTCTCCTCCCCTTGTACGTCCCCACCCCCTACAGTTAGAATCATTCCCTTGGTAACATAATTAACCCCTCCACGCCCCCTAGTGGTTAACCCCTTCACTGCCTGTCACATTTACACAGTAATCAATGCAATTTTATAGCATTGATCGCTGTATAAATGTGAATGGTCCCAAAAATGTGTCAAAAGTGTCTGATGTGTCCGCCATAATGTCGCAGTCACGAAAAAAAATCGCAATCGCCGCTATTACTAGTTAAAAAAAAAATAAAATATTTTTTTTAAAAAAATGCCATAAATCTATCCCGTATTTTGTAGACGCTATAACTTTTGCGCAAACCAATCAATATACGCTTATTGCGATTTTTTTTTTACCAAAAATATGTAGAAGAATACGTATCAGCCGAAACTGAGGAAAAAATTCATTTTTTTTTTTAAATTGGGATATTTATTATAACAAAAAGTAAAAAATATTGTGTTTTTTTTTTCAAAATTGCAGCTCTTCTTTTGTTTATAGCTCAAAAAATAAAAACCGCAGAGGTGATCAAATACCACCAAAAGAAAGCTCTATTTGTGGGGAAAAAAGGACATCAATTTTTTTTGGGTACAACGTAGCATGACCGCGCAATTGTCGTTCAAAGTGCGACAGCGCTGAAAACTAAAAATTGGCCTGGGAAAGAAGGGGGTGAAAATGCCCTGTATTGAACCGGTTAAGGGACCAGGATCTGTTTTTTTGTTTTTTTTTTTGTTTTTTTTTGGGGGGGGGGGTTAACAAACACTTTAAACTGGGACAGATTTGTTCATATAATTGTATTTACAGATGTGAAAAGCTCTGCCTTAGCCCATTCCAAGCCATGGAATGGAGTTCTGTAACAAGTCAATCTGGCCTTTTTGCTCAGATGCAGGATTGACATGTGTAATGGCATGCACATTGTTTAGCGTTCACAGCACAATATTTAGAATGAGAACAGTATATATAATCTATATGTTTATGTGCAAGTGAAGTCTTTAGTCATCTCTCATTATGTTTTGCAGGATCAGCTCTAATCTCTCTAAGCTTTTAGCTTACTATAAAGAACTGTGGCATATTGGCTATCCATCACAACTGCTTTGTATGGATACTATCACTGTTAATATTTAACTTACAGCCAGGCTTTCTGGTCATGCTGTCGATAATTGAAAGGACCAATAAAATACACGTGATTACATGTGACATCGTGACTTCACTTGTAACAAGACGTAATGCATGTATTACAAACTGGGTGCAGTTGTAATGGGGACAGGCAAAGTAAAAGTGGCTTTAACTCTCCTCACTCTATGAAAAGCAATTCTACTACTAAATGGTCATCAGACCGAAATAAAAAATATATATTTACAGATATCTGTGTACACAAGTTTACACAATGTACAGATCTAGGTTTTAGCACTGTGCCTTTTGCTGTATACACCTCTTTGCCATGAAATAGAGGCAGTCCGCAGGCAACAATGGCTCTGTCCGGTGCATGCGCTAATTTATGATGAGGACTGCTATATATTTAGACTAAATTTACAAAGTTTTAACACAGGATAAGGGCACCTAATTTGCATCATGTGACTTAAGCAGGCAATACACTAATAGATTCCTCCATTTACACAAATCAGGTGGAGAGCAGAATCTCCCCACTGGGACATTGTATTCTGACAGCGATACCTGCAGCTATCAGAATACACTAATTGTTGGCTGCGGTGCACTCATTTATGATGGGGGCTGCTATATATTTAGGCTAAATTTACAAAAGTTTTAACACCAGATAAAGATCTCAATTTTGAGTCATGTGACTTAAGCAGGCAATACACTAACAGATTCCTCCATCCACACAAACAAGGAGGAACGAGAGGAATCCCCCCCACCCGAGACATTGTATTCTGACAGCGTCACCTGCAGCTGTCAGAATACACTGAACGGTGGCTACAGCCGCTGATTGAGAAAAAATTGTTGGTATGCTCCTTTGACAGAAGTCAATCAAGCAATCGACTCCTATCGAGTAGGGACTGCCACACACTGATCAAAATTTGGCCAGTCTTTGCTGAACCGAATTAATTTCGATCAATGAATGGTCAGTTATAAACTACATAAAGAGAGGGCCTACTAATCTATCAATTGAGTTTGTATACAGTTCAGTATGGCCCCACACTACAATGTTTTTGGAAAATGTAAGTGAGAGTTTACAGTCTCTTTTAGCCTAGGCTCCCACTGATGTGTACATCCCACACTGCATTCAGATTGCAGTACCCTTGCGATCCGCTGTGGATGTCAGTGCAATCTTAATGACGCCCTGTTTGCCTGCAGCAGATCACATGGTACAAAGTTAGTGATTGTAAAACTATTTTTTTATTAATAACAATAAACAAGTCATACTTACCTGCTCTGTGCAATGGTTTTGTCATATACCGTAATTAGATTGACAGCAGTGGGAGCCAATAGCTCCCGTTGCTGTTAGTCTGCCCAGTGAAACAGGAGAGAGTGGAGAGACGCTGCTCTCGTGCACAACATTGGATCGAGATTGGGCTCAGGTAAGTATAAAGGGGGACTGGAGGGGATCCTCTTGCACAGGTATTTTACCTTCATGCATAGAATGCATTAAAGGAGTTGTAAAATCTCCTGGTTTTTCACCTGAATGCATTCAGGTGAAAAACCGTCTGTGCTACAGCAGCCCCCCAGAGCCCCTATTTTTCTTACCTGAACCCGATTGTTCCAGCGACGAGAATGAGCCCAGCAGCTCCAGCCCTTGTCTCGGGTCCCCATTGGACAGATTGATAGCAGCGGGAGCCATTGACTCCCGCTGCTGTCAATCAAAACCAGTGACACGGGAGGTGGGGCCGAGTCCTGCTGTTTGTGTCAATGGACGCAGCAGCAGGACTTGGGAGTGCGTCCACACGGTGCCCCCATGGAAAGGGGCTCTCCCTGGGGGCACTCGATGAGGAGCCAGGAGCACCGCCAGGGGACCCCAGAACAGGAGGATCAGGGCTGCTCTGTGCAAAACCCTTGCACAGAGCAGGTAAGTATGACATTTAAAAAAAAAAAAAGGTTTACAATCACTTTAAGGTAAAAAAAAACAAAACAAAACAAAAAACTGAAGGCTTTAGAACGACTTTTAAGTAAAAAAAAAAAATCCTAACTGTTGTTTTAGCAATACTGTGAAATGGCAAAGGACATTTTGATGAACTTTCACAGATAAGAGTGAATTTAGTTCTCACATCAACAATTTAGAAGATAAATATTGTATTAAAATGTTTCTTGTTCAGCCAGTGTCCTGAAAGTCCCACAAGAACACGTATGTGAAGTTCTTCTCTATTGATTGTTCTGCCCTTTATCCTCATAGCAACTGCTGTTGTTTTGTTTCCCCACCTAGCAGCAGGCAGGTGTGTAATGCTGTAAGGCAGCCTGCTTAAACATTTATGAAGACTATTACGTACCCTGCGTTTATAATCGCATTTTCTAACCAACTAAAGGGATTTTCCCCCAACCCAACCCCCCAAGGGGAACCAACAATTTTTGTAGACCTAAACATAGTGTGACAGTCATCAGACTACTTTCAAGATTATTCTTAACGTTTAAGTAAACCCTAATAATGAATTTCCTTTATTTGCTCTGTTAAATAAACAATTGAATGTGTTTTTTTAATATCTGTTTTTGATATATGCAAAACAAATATCTTTTAATCCAACAAGAAATCCTGAGAGTTTACAAATTCATCTGCATTACACCTCTGCAGACTTTAATTAGTTGGTATTGTTCACAGGTCTCTTTGTGGACTACAAAACTCCCCAACCTCCCATGTTAAAGTGGAAGTAAACCCTGAGAAAAAAAAAAAAAGTTTTCACCTGTAAGGCAATATCATAATGTACTAGTATGCACTGCATATTAGAACTGCACGATTCTGGATAAAATGAGAATCACATTTTTTTTTTTTTTTTTTTTTTTGCTTAGAGTAAAGATCACGATTCTCGGCGTAACATCATCTTTCACATTATACAAAAAATTGGGCTAACTTTACTGTTTTTTTTTTTTTAATTAATTGAAGTGTATTTTTTCCCATAAAAATTGCTTTTGAAAGACAGCTGCGCAAATACAGTGTGACATAAAATATTACAACCACTGCCATTTTATTCTCTAGGGTCTCTGCTTAAAAATATATATAATGTTTGGAGGTTCTAAGTAATTTTTTAGCAAAAAATACTGATTTTAACCTGTACGCAATAAGTGTCTGAAAAAAAATCGTAGTCTTTAAAGGATATCTAAAGTCTCGTTTTAAAAAAACAAAAAAAAAAACATTTCATACTTACCTCCTCTGTGCAGTTGGTTTTGCACAGAGTGGCTCTGATCCTCCTCTCCTGGGGGGTCCCTCAGCGGCGCTCCTGGCCTGTCCTCCTCTTCTGCAACCCCTGGCAAAAATTATGGAATCACCAGTCCCTGAGGATGTTCCTTCAGTTGTTTATTGTTGTAGAAAAAAAGCAGATCACAGACATGGCCAAAAACTAAAGGCATTTCAAATGGCAACTTTCTGGCTTTAAGAAACACTAAAAGAAATCAAGAAAAATAATTGTGGTGGCCAGTAACAGTTAGATTTATAGAACAAGCACAGGGAATAAATTATGGAATCACTCAACTCTGAGGAAAAAATGATGGAATCATGAAAAACAAACAAAATAACACTCCAACACATCACTAGTACTTTGTTGCACCACCTCTGGCTTTTATAACTGCTTGCAGTCTCTGAGGCATTGACTTAATGAGTGATAAACAGTACTCTTCATCAATCTGGCTCCAGCCTTCTCTGATTGCTGTTGCCAAATCATCTTTGCAGGTTGGAGCCTTGTCATGGACCATTTTCTTTAACTTCCACCACAGATTTTCAATTGGATTGAGATCCGGACTGTTTGCAGGCCATGACATTGACCTTATGTGTCTTTCTTCAAGGAATTTTTTCACAGTTTTTGCTCTATAGCAAGATGCATTATCATCTTGATAAATTATTTCATCATCCCCAAACATCCTTTCAATAGATGGGATAAGAAAATGTCCAAAATTTCAATGTAAACCTGTGCATTTATTGAAGATTTAATGACAGCCATCTCCCCAGTGCCTTTACCTGACATGCAGCCCCATATCATAATTGACTGTGGAAATTTGCATGTATTCTTCAGACAGTCGTCTGCATAAATCTCATTGGAACGGCACCAAACAAAAGTTCCAGCATCATCACCTTGCCCAATGCAGATTCGAGATTCATCACTGAATATGACTTTCATCCAATCATCCACAGTCCACGATTGCCTTTCCTTAGCCCATTGTAACCTTGTTTTTTTGTGTTTAGGTGTTAGAGATGGCTTTCTTTTAGCTTTTCTGTATGTAAATCCCATTTCCTTTAGGCAGTTTCTTACAGCTCGGTCACAGATGTTGACTCCAGTTTCCTCCCATTTGTTCCTCATTTGTTTTGTTGTACATTTTCTGTTTTCAAGGCATATTGCTTTAAGTTTTCTGTCTTGATGCTTTGATGTCTCCCTTGGTCTACCAGTATGCTTGCCTTTAACCACCTTCCCATGTTGTTTGTATTTGGTCCATGTTTTAGACACAGTCGACTGTGAACAACCAACATCTTGTGCAACACTGCGTGATGATTTACCCTCTTTACCTACATACTAACAAGCAGATTTAATCTGATGCAGGTGTTAGTGTTTGTATTGAAAATTTACAGGGTGATTCCATATTTTTTTCCTCAGAATTGAGTGATTCCATAATTTATTCCCTGTGCTTGTTCTATAAATCTAACTGTTACTGGCCACCACAATTATTTTTCTTGATTTCTTTTAGTGTTTCTGAAAGCCAGAAAGTTTCCACTTGAAATGCCTTTAGTTTTTGGCCATGTCTGTGATCTGCTTTTTTTCTACAACAATAAACAACTGAAGGAACATCCTCAGGGACTGGTGATTCCATAATTTTTGCCAGGGGTTGTAGAGTGCCCTGTTGGAGAGCTGCTCTCCCTCGGGGCACTCCTGCGAGCGCACTCCTGTGTCCTGCTGCTGCGTCTATTGACACAAACAGCAGGACTTGGCCCTGCCCCCTGTGGATTTGATTGACAGCAGCAGGAGCCAATGGCTCCCCAATGTCTACCCAATCAGGACCCAAGACACCAATTGGAGCTGGTGTGATCGCCCCCCCCGCTCTGGGGGGCAGCTGCATCACACAAGGTTTTTCCCCTTAATGCAACCTCTTTAATAAGGATGAGCTCCGGTGTGTTCTCACAGCCCACGTGCAGAGCCCGCCAGGAAGTCGGCACTGCGCTGCGCTAATCACAGACAGTGAGACATTTCCCGATCTCTGCAGCTGCACTTCAGGACAATGTCTCACTGCCTGTGATTAGCTCAGAGCAGTGCTGACTTCCTGGTGGGCTCTGCATGTGGGCTGTGCGAACACGCCGGAGCTCATCCTTACTCCTTTAAGTGGTTAAACTGACTTCATTTACAGACCGAAGTTCATCCTTTTGATCTAAAGAACCAAAAGATACATTGTTTCTTTTTTGTCTCAGTGCTGAGCAATGTTGTAATAAACTTGGCAGGCTGCCCCCCCCCCTTTTTTTTTCTGACAGCTGTGAGCAGAGAACGGCTCTGCACTGAATCGTGGAATTGCCGGATTAAGATCGTGAGGGGTATTGACTCGAGAGCGCTATTTTTTTTTAACCAATTTATTCATGCAGCTCTACTACATACTGGTTCATTATGAAAAACTTCCCTTAAAAAGAAGCCCTCCAGCGGCACGCTGTCATTGCTACAGAGGCTTCCATCTTCACCCGGTCTTCCTTCCGGGTTTGTGAAGCCCGGTTGACTGACTGGCTGAGCCGCAGTTCCATCACTGCCACGCGTGCGCAGAAATCTCAGCCGCTGCGCACAGCTCTGAAGGAAAGGCATGAGTATACTGTTCCTTCAGAGTGCATGTGCCAGTGATGTCACCGGCTGCTGCTCACTAGAATATCTCCTAAATAGCGCATGTTTAGGAGATACTAATTTTACCTACAGGTAAGCTTTATCATATGCTTACCTTTAGGTAAAAATAAGAGTTTACTGCTACTTTAATGAATGAGGAGGGATGTTCTGTAGGCCTCTTCTGCATGACCCTTTTTTTTTTTTTTAAGTTACAGTTGTAGCCACACCCACAAAAAACACAACAAAGTAGTACAGGACTCTTTTTCCAAAATCGCTCCATACTGAGTCACATTGATGTGAACAGACACCATTGAAAACAATGTGATTTCCCTTGTCATGCAATTCTGTGCCACTCAAGTCGCATCTGATATCGCACTAGTGTAAACCGGGCCTGAAACAATTGGTCGCAGACTTTTGGAACAAGAGACAGACATTGAAGGTATAAAGAAAAAATGCCTTCAGGCATTATGAGTAGAGAAATGATAAGGCATGTGTAGCGCACTGCAACAAATTGTGGATCCTGCCAAATGTGATCAGAGTGGAAGGGTCTTCTAGTTAAGCCAACCTGAACCTACTCTGCTATATGTTAAGAGTGCATAACACACAGAGTGCAGGGGTTTGTAGTGTGTAAGGCAAAGAGAACAAGCATCACGAGTGCATAACGTAGAACACAGGGGTCAGGTGTGTGTAATACGTAGAACAGAGGGGTCTGGAGTGTGTAACGTGTGGAGCACAGGGATCTGGAGTGTATAACGTGTGAAGATCTGGGATCAGGAGTGCATAACACACAAAGCGCAAGGGTCCAGAGTGCATAAAGCACATAGCACAGGCATCTGGAGTGCATAACGCATGAGGCACAGGGGCCAGGAGTGCACAATTTACATGCCAGTAACACAACAAAACCAAAAATTACCTCCCCCAGCACAGATCTCCTCCCTCCCCCTCCCAGTTCAGAACTTTCTCCCCCCAAGTCACCCTCAGTACAGACCATCCAATCCCCCACACCTCCAACAAATACCCCTTACCACCTCTCTCCCCAGTGTAAGGGTCAGGAGTGCACACTGCACAGTAGTTAGGGGTCAGGAATATGTAACACAGCAGAACTAAAAATGACCCTCGCCTCCTAGTACAGGGTTCTCTTCCCCCCAAATCATCTTCAGCACAAACCGCCCTCCTGAATGTCCCTCAACACAGTCCTCTCCTCCCCCTCAATACAGACCCTTCTCCTCAATACAGACCCTTCTCCTCAATACAGACCCCTCTCCTCAGTACAGACCTCTCCCCCCCACCAATGCTAGGTGCATAGAGCATAGTGCATGGGTCCGCAGTGTGTAGTGCGTTATGTAGGGGGTCAAAAATACATAACGTACAGGCCAGTTTACACAGCAGAACCAAAAATTACCCTTTCCTCCCAGTACAAGTCCCACCTCCAAATACAGACTTTTCTCCCCTAAAATCAACCCCAGTACGGATCACCCCCCCCCCCCCATACCCTCCCCTCTTTATCTCCCCTCTTTATCTCCCCTCACTTTTTTTTTTTTTAACAATGCAACACACCACAATGCACATCCTGTATGTTGTGGTGTACTGCAGTGTGTTGTGCTCTATCGTACAATGCATGGCACTGCAATGCACTGCACGTGGAGTCTGTGCATTGCCATGCGACGTGTTAACAAAACTTATTGGCAACTGTCACCACATGACATTATCACTTGTAAGTGCAGCAGCCAAACTATCAGAGGAAAATACTTCCAGTCTAACCTGACTTTCAGTAATAGCATCCAATGGGTAGGTGTGGTGCTTGCAGAACCTTGCAAGACTTTTGAAGCAGTCCTTCCACTGAGAGCTGTGTCAGTCTAGAAAACCTAACACTGCAAATTACTAATAGGACATTAACCAATGTACTTGCAGAAAATTGGTATATCAAAAGCAAAAATGATGGTTGCCGCTCAGACTCTGAAGGAGCCTAATCTATGAGCCAACCGCTGTGAGTGCCAACTAGGACGAAACTTGTTCTGGCTCTAAACATCAGTATATTGACTAAGCTTCGAGGGTGTAGTAAAAATGGTTGAAGCATGGGCTGAGGCTGTTACACTCTCAGCGAGGGTAAATGTCCTATTATATTCATTTAATTTTAAATGTATTTAAATAATGTACCTTTATTTTATGTATATTAATTTTAAATGTATTTTCCACATAGCATTACTACCTGAATACATAAATGTAGCCAGCCAGTAATGTGGAGCTTTGTTGCTGGACCCCATAGCAATTACACATCTGCTGTGGCTGACACTGTTTGGATCCTTTTTGTAGTTTTTTTTTTTTTTTTAATATACTAGAAGTTTAATCTCTTCCTTTTATAATTAGTCTCTTTCAAATATACACTTTAAATATTCATGCTTGCACTATTAACCATGCAATTAATTAAACAATACAAAAATAATTGAAGTCTGAAAATGGCATACTGCTGTAGTTACATAAAATATCACAATTTAAGAACAATGTAGACTTTACTGTGAATATATCTGTGATTTTGAGGCTCGATTCACACGGGCAACACAATTTCAGCGCGACTTTGCAAGGCGACTTCAACGCGGCTTCAACGCGACTTCAGCGCGACTTTTAAACAAATTACAACGCGACTTCAAGTCGCCTCCAGGACAGGCGACTTTGACTGTGGCCAATCACAGGATAATCAGCTCTCTGGGAGGGAGGGGTTTGCCTGGGCAAACTAAATTTTTTCCCTGTAAAGTCGCTTCAGTGTAGATGGAGATCCGACTTGGAGGCGACTTCCATTGATTTCTATGGTACAGGTCGCCTTGAAGTCGGATCGAAGTAGTACAGGGAGTACGCTCTGAAGTCGGAGCGACTTCAGTAGTGTCAATTAAGACGCTCTGATTCCCTGTAATGTAAATCTCTTCTTGGGGCGACTTGAGGGCTTACAAGTCGGATCCCAAGTCGTCCTAGTGTGAACCGAGCCTCACATATAGATGTATACAGTATGTGTACTTTGTGTTGATTAAATATTCCCCCTGTCTGAAGTGAAACTTTCTTTAAAATATATGCAGTTTATACATTGACTGATGACTTCCAAACTAGCAGATTAGACCACCAATTGCTGCAAATAGTTCTTACTATCACATAGAGCTGCACAATTAATCGTTAAAAAATCGTCATCTCGATTCAACCCCCCTGACGATCTCTATTGCAGAGTTTTCCGATTTTTTCATATAACAAGTGGAGAGACTTATCTGCTCACTCAGCTGTCAAAAGAAAACATCTGGGCATTCTGCCAAGTTTTTAACATGAAACATTGTAACTAACCCTTTCTTCTTAGATCAAAGGGATACACTTCTGTTTGTAAAGAAAAAATCCAGGCAGTATGGCAAGTTTTTAACAACCTGTAAATGCAGGAAGTTTAACCACTTAAAGTCTAAATCTTTTTCTGACACTTCTTTCTTAAGTTAAAAACAATATTTTTTGCTAGAAAATTACTTGGAACCCCCAAACATTATATATATTTTAGCAGAGACCCTAGGGAATAAAATGGCAATTGCAATATTTTATGTTACACTGTATTTGAGCAGTGGTCTTTCAAACACAATTTTTTGTTAAAAAATACATTTCAATGAATAAAAAAAAAAAAAACAGTAAAGTTAGCCCAATTTTTTTTGTTTTAATGTGAAAGATGATGTTACGCTGCGAGAATCGTGAGAGAATTGTGATCTATCTTCTAAGCAAAAAAAATTTTGATTCTCATTTAGCCAGAATCGTGCAGCTTTACTAACACAGTATAACCCTCCAACTACACTCAGTGGCTTTTATACAGGGAAAAAATAAGAGCCTATGTCAACGGACTGCTGTTCAAGTCAGACAAGTTTTGCTGTGACATACAAGTCTATAGGAATGCAAAAACCACTTAAAGAGGAGTTCCACCCAGGGCATCTAGTAAAAAAAAAAAAAAAAAATTAAAAGTCAGCAGCTACAAATACTGCAGCTGCTGACTTTTAATTCGACACTTACCTGTCCCAGGGTCCAGCGATGCGGGGGATCGAAGCCCCGCTCGTCTCCCCCACCGTTCAGCGGCGCCGGCATTGCAACTGTGGGCGCCGGGCTGTGGCTTGCGCGAGCGGCGCTGAGCGGCGCGATTGGCCGCTCAGTCACCTGGGACCTGTAATGGGTCCCAGATGATTGACAGGAGGGAGGGAGCAGAGGTGAGCCCTTCCTGAGCCGAGGGGGAAGTGATGTCACCAGCCCAAGCACTGGAAAAGGCAGACTACGAGGGACCACCTAGCAACAGGCATTTGGAGGTAAGAAAAAAAAAAAAAATATCCAAATTTTTTTTGTAATTTTTTTCTTTAATTTTTCATGTAGTTTTTTTTTTTTTTTTTTGGGTGGAACCCCATTTTAAAGCACGTCTGATGCATTTGGCAATAAATTCTGAATGATTTCAGAAACATCTTAAACAATGGACTAAAGCCTGCTGACACTGGCCTTTACACTGTTGGGAGTTAAAGTGTTTGTAACTACAGTAAAAAAAATAAATAAAAAAAAAGTAACAAACCCATCATACTTACCTGCTCTGTGTAATGGTTTTGCACAGAGCAGCCCCAATCCTCCTCTTCTCGGGTGCCCCACTGGCGCTCTGGGCCCTCCCTGCCCAGTGCCCTTAGAGCAAGCTGCTTGCTATGTGGGCACTCGTGCATGCTCGCTCCCAAGCCCACTCTCTATGTCCATAAGACAAAGAGAGCGTGGCTCAGCCCTGCCCCCCTGCTCACTCCTCACTGGCTGTGATTGACAGCAGCGTGAGCCAATGGCTTCTGCTGCTAAATCTCAGCCAATGAGGAGGGAGAAACCCGGTAGAGTCTCGGCTCTTGTGTACATCGCGGGATCGGGCTCAAGTAAGTAGGGGGGATGCTGCACACTGAATTTTTTTTTTTACCTTACTGCATAGAATGCAAAAGGTAAAAAAAAAAACCTTCACCCTTTACAGCCACTTTTAAGAGGGGCACATCACAGATGAAAAGTGTGGCACCACTTTGTGAAGTGAAGTTCTGTAGAAGATTGCACCCATATGTATTGGAATTTTGAAGGACTTTTGCATATTGCCCTTTTGAAGCACAGTTTGCTTTGGACTGTTTTGCACATTTACTGACGAGGTCATTTATAGGCTTGCACCTTGTTTGGTTATTTTATAATCCATGCTTTGTATATTGCACAATATTACAAGCTTATATGGCACTATTGCACTTTATTTTATATTAATTGTTATAATACATGCACTTTAGACATTCATTTTTATATAACAATATACCATTATCATTTTTTGCACTTTAAATGGTATAGTACTGCATTCTGACCTTTTGTTCATGCCACGAGTGATAACTGTCACAGTTGCTTGTGCTCGCAACTGATCTTTCAAGCCATCCCATCCATGGCTGGTGTCATAACTGATCACATGTGCAGCACCATGCCAATTGCAGGTCAGAGGCTAATTGACAGGAAGGTTTAGTTCTGCTTTCGGTATTACATTAAGAAACAATCCTAGCTTAGGAGACGAATGTGGGCCTTTGCTTCCCACGTAGACATATTAGATATAAAATGAAGGATTTCCTATGAGGGTTGTCCCTCATACATGACTAATAGTGCCAAAGAAGGAAAATATAGTACTTTAAATCCCATGAATTCAGCAACTTTGTAAAAAGTGCAGGTACATCATGAGTTAAGACCTAGTAGCTGCCTGCCACATAGTGGGCTTATCTCTGTTATTTATATCTGGACAGTCTCTATTATTTATATCGGACAGGTTTATGGCTCTGAGGAGGATACACTCCACACTGTGAGAGGGGAGAGAAGAACAGAGAGCAGTTATGCCCACCCCTCCTTTCTGCTGCCCACTCACAGAAGCCTTTAGATTTTGTGAATGAGTTCACACAATACAAAGGCTTCTGTGATTGGCAGTAAGAGGGGAGGGGGGTGGGCATAGTAGCTCCACCGACTCTGCACTTGAAGGGGCTGAGTTCAGATTTGAAGCTCCAGAAGCTGTGCTGCAGGAGCACAATAAACCTGTCAGATATAAATAATACAGATAAGTCCAGGAAGTGGCAGGCACGTCCTTGGATTTCATTTATAGTGTGCCTGCACTTTTTTTTACAAAGTTGCTAAATTCCTGGAATTCAGCTTTAAAGGTATAGGCTGGAGAATTCATGGGAAATGGGTGTTAAAGATGACCTGTTTGACCAGGGAGACCTGTTTGACAAGGAAGATCTGCGACGATCACTGAAGAAAAATATGGACAAGGTTCGCACAACAGTGCTGCAAGATAGATGTGGAGTGGTTAGACAGGTTAGTGAGATGTGGTAATGTCGAAAAAAAGCAGCTGCTCACCCTAAAAACCGTTTCACACTGGGGCCACCTGAGCGTTAGCGCTGTTTAAGCGGCGGTTTTCGACAGCTAGCGGGGTGCTTTTACCCCCTGCTAGAGGTCGAAGAAGGGGCTAAAAGCACCCGTGTTGCGGCGCTTCCGAAGCACTTTTCAGGTGCTTCAGAAGGGCTGCCCATTCATTGCAATGTGCAGGGGCATTTTGGTGCTGTATACAGTGCTCCCACACCGCCCCAAAGATGCTGCTTGCAGGACTTTTTCTAACGTCCCGCAAGCGCACCACCCCAGTGTGAAAGCACTCAGGCTTTCGCATTTGAGCGGCATGGGAGGCAGTTTTCAGGTGCGTTACAGGCGCTATTTTTAGCACTAAAACACCTAAAAAACTGCCTCAGTGTGAAAGGGGTGTAACAGCGCCTGTTAATGCCAAAGGTGATCCCAAAACTCCTAAAATCTGGGCACAAGCTGGATGCACTGGCTTTATTTATCTTTATTTTTTCTACCTCTAGAAGGTCCTGCCTCAAAACTCTCCTAAATGCTTATATGTGCAAAAAAGATGCAAAAACGGTGTTGATAATGGATTACCTTAAAAAGAGCCAAACCATTACTATAAGACCCCTTTCACACGGTTTTCAGGCACTTTAACACTGAAAGTAGACTCTGCTAAGCGCCTGAAAGCCGCCTCCCATTCATTGCAGTGTGATTTTTCACACTGGGGCAGTGCACTTGCAGGACGTTAGGAAAAGACCTGCTAGCAGCATCTTTGGGGGGGGGTTGGAAGCGCTGTATTTAGCACTCCCAAAATGCCCCGCCCATTGGAATGAATGGGCAGCGCTTTCAAAGTGTCTGAAAAGCGCTTTGAAAGCGCCACATAACGGGATTTTTTAACCTTTCTTGGGGTTAAAAGCGCCCCGCTTGCGGACGAAAACAAGTGGCGCTTTAGCACTAACGGCCGGCGCTTTCAATGTGAAAGCAGTCTAACTTAACACCTTACTGTTGGAGAGGAGTTAACAGAAGAAAACAGTTGAACAAATGGGGGTTTCTCCAAAATAACTATACAAGGCACACATTGGCAGTTGCCATACCTGGATTCTATCCCCATCATCTGACCCTGCCCTTCTTGGACTACCATCTTTTCCCTTTTAAACATAGAAGTGGTCTAGTGTTCTTTATTTTGGGACAAATACGGGTGCTTTTTTGGCATTCTTGGGCATTTTATTTGGATGTAAATGTTATACGCACCGCTAGAAAGAGTACTAATACCTTCCAGTAAACCTATGTAGAAGAATAGTCCTACCATATTTTTCTAGGATTATCAACTAGTATATTACTATTACTTTAGTGGGTTCTTTTGATTTTGTTTTGCTCTGATAGTCTCTATGAACAGATGGACCTAAAAAAATTATTTTTGGACTTTTCTTCTGCATGGGTTCTCTTGAAGAGAACCTATGTGTGTGTGTTTATATATATATATATATATATATATATATATATATATATATATATACAGTATCTCACAAAAGTGAGTACACTCCTCACATTTTTGTAAATATTTTATTATATCTTTTCATGTGACAACACGGAAGAAATTACACTTTGCTACAATGTAAAGCAGTGAGTGTACAGCTTGTATAACAGTGTAAATTTGCTGTCCCCTCAAAATAACTCAAAACACAGCCATTAATGTCTAAACCGCTGGCAACAAAAGTGAGTACACCCCTAAGTGAAAATGTCCAAATTGGGACCAAAGTGTTAATATTTTGTGTGGCCACCATTATCATGTTGGAATACTGCTCTGCGGCCCAGTCTCCACAGGAAGGGGATCATGCTCTGCTTCAGGATGTCACAGTACATGTTGGCATTCATGGTTCCCTCAATGAACTGTAGCTCCCCGGTTCCGGCAGCACTCATGCAGCCCCAGACTATGACACTCCCACCACCATGCTTGACTGTAGGCAAGACACACTTGTCTTTGTGCTCCTCACCTGGTTGCTGCCACACACGCTTGACAACATCTGAACCAAATAAGTTTATCTTGGTTTCATCAGACCTCAAGACATCATTCCACTAATCCATGTCCTTAGTCTGCTTGTTTTCAGCAAACGGTTTGCGGGCGTTCTTGTGCATCATCTTTAGGAGAGGCTTCCTTCAGGGACGACAGCCATGTCACCAATTTGATGCAGTGTGTGGCGTATGGTCTGAGCACTGACAGGCTGACCCTCCACCCCTTCAACCTCCGCAGCAATGCCGGCAGCACTCATACGTCTATTTCCCAAAGACAACCTCTGCATATGGCGATCATGTGCACTCAACTTTTTAGGTCCATGGCAAGGCCTGTTCTGAGTGGAACCTGTCCTTTTAAATCGTTGTATTGTCTTGGCCACAGTGCTGCAGCTTAATTTCAGAGTCTTGGCAATCTTCTTATAGCCTAGGCCATCTTTATGTAGAGAAACAATTCTTTTTTTTTTCAGATCCTCAGAGAGTTCTTTGCCATGAATTGCCATGTTGATCTTCCAGTCACCAGTATGAGAGAGTGAGAGCGATAACACCAAATTTAACACACCTGCTCCCCATTCACACCTGAGACCTTGTAACGCTAATGAGTCACATGACACCGGGGAGGGAAAAATGTCTATTTGGGCCCAATTTGGACATTTTCACTTAGGGGTGTACTCACTTTTGTTGCCAGCGGTTTAGACATTAATGGCTGTGTGTTGAGGTATTTTGAGGGGCAGCAAATTTACACTGTTATACAAGCTGTACACTCACTACTTTACATTGTAGCAGTGAAGTGTCATTTCTTCAGTGTTGTCACATGAAAAGATATAATAAAATATTTAAAAAAATGTGAGAGGTGTACTCACTCTTGGGAGATAGTGTGTGTCTGTGTGTGTGTGTGTGTGTGTGTGTATATATATATATATATATATATATATATATATATATATATATATATATATATATATATATATATAATGTGTGTGTGTGTGTGTGTTATTTTTTTTCGTGACCTAAAAACAAGGACCACACTTGAGATAAATGCTGGTTTACAACACTGCTGTGTTTAAAATAGCTCAGCATACACAAGTCCTTCAATTAAGTATGTTTTAGTGAAGGTTGCATGGAAGAGCTGTGATTCATTGTTGCCAGGTTGCTAATATAATGCTTGCACTCCCCATTGAAATATGAATATTTCTGAGATAAGCCACACTTCTATTTCTAGCATGTACTGCATTTCATGGTTTGTAATTGGATTTATATAATGTGGATTCCTAGTGACACACTTGAGTTTGATTAGTTATAGCAATGAATAAAAGACCTTAAAAAAAAAAAAAAAAACTATTGTGCCTTAAGTGTGTATGTATGTGTGTGACTTCACTCTTTTTTTTTTTGTGTGTGTGTTTTTTTGAGTTTCTGGATCTTGATTGCCTGGGCTGAAATGACCTAACTCCTGTGCATTCTCACGGGAGTTCATTCATTCCAACACTGAGTTGTGCTAAAAATGTACACTGAGGTGCGCATGCGCAGCTCAGCATACATTTTAAAGAAGAGTGCAAACAAAAAGGTAAGTTTGTTTTATTGCATTCCATGCACACTGGCTTAAAAATTGCTGCTTCTACAAGAGTCTTGCATTTTGCCCGCAGGAGCAGCTCAATGTTCTCCTACTGTAGGTGTCCATGCACATTATTAGGACATTTACAGACCTATTAAAAGCAAAGTATTTAGAGGCAGAAAAAACCCCTTCAGGTTTGCGTTTTTGTTTGGAGTTTTCTGGCGGGAAAAAATGCTAAAGGCGCCTAAACGTGTACATAAATGCTCTATATGAGCATTTTTTTTTTGCCAAGGGAACTGGCGTTTTTAAAGCCTAGTGTGCATGGAGCCTAAAAGTCTTCCTGCTTACATTTTTTTTAAATTTTCCAGTTTATTTCCGGCCGCCTTAATTGCTCCATCCCTGAGTATTATCATTTCGTTTGCCTTTTTTGTCTGTACTGATGCTTAGATTTTCCCTCACTTTCAATCACAGTGACAATGTTCATCAGGAGAGCTTGAATCTTCCCAGTGAGAACACAGACAGGTTTGGCTAACAGAGTAGCAAACCCTTTCCCACGCAAAACAAATGAAAAAAAACGAAAAAAAAAAAAACTTTAGATACGCTTCAATTTTCTTTAATCTGTCTGGAATTGTGCTATAAAAGTCTGATGTAGAATGTGTACTTTAGGTGGTAATAAAAGGATAAGTGAAGGACAGATGTGGACACACCTTAGCATACACAATGATAAATAAATGACTAGGTGCATAAGTAATAGCTGTAGAAATCTGTCCAGTAATTAGATTTCTTCCTTGCTTCTTATAAGTGCTGAGTCAGTCTCCCTTTGTGCTGGGCAGATTTACACTGCACGAGGATGCAAGGTTTTCAACAGGAAACATTCTATTCAGCATTCTCACAGCTGAGGCACTCTTGTGGGTAATATGCTTCCTACTCAGTTGGAGTAAACCACTAACGCGCTTCATGAGAGCTCATTTGCTAAAATTAGAGGGAAAAAAAGCGAAGGTGCTAGTAGACTTCATAGAATACAGACAGGTTAGCAGTCATCTGATTGCTATGGGCAACTGTATCTCTGTTCTTAAAAAAAAAAAAATGTGTGTGTGGGTATATAAATATATAGACACATTATATTGCCAAAAGTATTGGGACACCTGCCTTTCCAAGATCATGAACTTTAATGACATCCCAGTCTCTGTAGTGCTCAATATTGCGTTGGTCCACCCTTTGCAGCTATAACAGCTTCAACTCTTCTGGGACGGCTGTCCACAAGGTTTAGGTGTGTGTCTATGGGAATGTTTGACCATTCTTCCGGAAGCACATCAGTGAGAGTAGACACTTATGTGGACAAGAAGGCCTGGCATAGGCGGGGGACTGCTAAAGAAGAGGTAAGGAGGAAAATTAAAGTGTTGTGAGAAATGGTACCTTTGCACAAAAAAATCTATATTTAAGATGCCTTCCTTTCCTTATTTATTAATTATAGGTACTTACAGTATCTATAATCAACTCCAGAGATAAAACAATAATTCTCCTGCTCTACAAGACTCTGGTCCGTCCGCACTTAGAGTATGCTGTCCAGTTCTGGGGACCAGTCCTCAGGAAGGATGTACTGGAAATGGAGCAAGTACAAAGAAGGGCAACAAAGCTAATAAAGGGTCTGGAGGATATTAGTTATGAGGAAAGGTTGCGAGCACTGAACTTATTCTCTCTGGAGAAGAGACGCTTGAGAGGGGATATGATTTCAATTTATAAATGCCATACTGGTGACCCCACAATAGGGATAAAACTTTTTCACAGAGGGGAGTTTAACAAGACTCGTGGCCACTCATTAAAAGAAAAGAGGTTTAACCTTAAACTACGTAGAGGGTTCTTTACTGTCAGAGCGGCAAGGATGTGGAATTCCCTTCCACAGGTGGTGGTTTCAGCGGGGAGCATTGATAGTTTCAAAAAACTATTAGATAAGCACCTGAACGACTGCAACATACAGGGATATACAATGTAATACTGACATATAATCACACACATAGGTTGGACTTGATGAACTTGTGTCTTTTTTCAACCTCCCTTACTATGTAATGTACTATGTAATGTACTATGTAATGTACAGTATGTAGCACCATCAACTTACTCAACACTTTACATAAATATAGTGTACATTCACATCAGTCCCTGCCCTGTTCCCTAACTCGCATTCATATGTACACATACTAGGTCCAATTTAGACAGGAACCAATTAATCTACCAGCATGTCTTTGGACTTTGGGAGGAAACCAGAGAGTACCCGGAGAAAACCAACCCAGGCCCAGGGAGAACATGCAAACTCCAGGAGGATAGTGTATGTAGTGGGATTGTAGGGATGGCATTCTAACCATCGCTGTTAAGGGGGCTTTTTTCATACCAACCATCAATATAAAAATCATATTTCCCATTAACCCTCAATGAATTGGTTTTAGTAAGGCTTCCCAAAGACCTGAATTTTTTATTTTTTTTTTTTATTAATTTTTTTATTTTTAACACCATGAAAACAAAGCAGACGGTTACGGAAGATAGTGTCATGGAATCCTAGAGCCGCTTTTATTATTATTATTATACAGGATTTATATAGCGCCAACAGTTTATGCAGCACTTTACAATAAACGGGGACAGTACAATTACAATACATTTCAATACAGAAGAAATAGGAGGGCCTTGCTCATGCAGCTTACAATCTAAATGGAGGGGGAGCTGTAGGGGATGATCTGATGGAGGCGACTCAAGTACAGTTCTTAGGTTGAGGTGAGGTGGGGTAGGCTTTCCTGAATAAGTGAGTTTTCAAGGATCACCTAAAGGTAGGTGGACAGGGTAAGGGCTGACTGGACATACTTGGGCAGGGAGTTCCAGAAGATGGGAGAGGCTCTGGAGAAGTCCTGGAGACGAGCATGGGAAGAGGTAACAAGGGAGCTGGTGAGCAGGAGGTCTTGGGAGGAGCGGAGTGGACAATATCTGCAGATGAACTTGATGATGTAGCTGGAGGCGATGTTGTGGATGGCCTTGTATGTTGTGGTTGGCATTTTGAATTTTATTCAATGGGGTAAAGGAAGCCAGTGAAGAGATTGTCAGAGAGGGGCAGCAGTCACGGATCGGGTATAATTATTATTATACAGGATTTATATAGAGGTAAACATCAGGTACCAAAGGCATATATAAGTTTACATACCATGAGCTTTGAGTCATGAAATATAAAAATACAGACATCCACTGGGTCCAGCCTTTGCTCAGTAGTAGGTGGGGAGGATTTCTTCCACGTAGTTGGTATACAGGCCTTAGGAACACTAGGAAGGTGCCTGAGAAGTGAGTCTTTGTAGCATTTTACTGACATCAGGGTAAAGTGCAGTAGGCATGCCGCCGGATTACCTACAAGAGACACACCTGTCACCCAATGGATCGTAGTGTATTACAGTCCAAGGGGACATTCCCAAATAATATTGAATAAGGTGCCTTCTGCTTGGTGGCATCTCCAACAGAGAGTTGGTATCTGGGATTCAATTTTATTTAGGATTTGTGGATTGAAAATTATTTTAGGGGTTCCTCTGGTGAATAATGTTCAGAGAGTCTGTTCTAGGGTCTCTGGAAGAGGCCATGCTCCCTGGTGAAATCCTAGTGCCATTTGTGGTGACACAGAGTATCTTTGTTTGTCTGCACATGTTCTAAGCCAGCGTTCCATGGAACTCTAGGGTTCCTCAAGAGGTTGCTAGGGTTTCCTTGAGAAAAGAGCAATTTCTGACTCCCAGATAAGTTCACACTGACACTTTTGATCTTTTTAGCAATCTGTAAGGGGCTAATTCGTCCCAATTACCTCAAATGTAAGGAGCATTCTTCCCGCTGACACAATGGGGTTGATTTACGAAAACTGGAGAGTGGAACATTTGGTGCAGCTCTGCATAGAAACCAATCGTCTTCCAGGGGTTTTTTTTGTCAACGCTTAATTGAACAAGCTGGAAGTAGAAGCGGATTGGCTACCGTATACAGCTGCTTCAGATTTTGTACTTTCCAGTTTTAGTAAATCAACCCCAGTGTATCATTGAGTTGTAGATATAGTCATTTTAGTAGAGGTTCCCTGAGGCCAGAAAGTTATTTCAAGGGTTCCTCTGTGTTGAAAAGGTTGAGGAAGGCTGTTCTAGACTTACATTTACTTCCAGCATGTCTACAGCGATTGCTTACATCCACATCCATGCTATATCTCTGGACCCCATACTGTTCCTATGCTGCCGTGCATATTTTTTCTTTCTGTCTTTCGGTTCCTTTTCCCCAGAGGCCATAGCTGGCAAAGCCTATAATTCCATCTGTAACGACACTATCTTGCTAACAATCCATCTGATGACTTTGTTTAGGATAACTGATCCTATAGAAGGAAATCCTGAACACCTGACTGTCGGCTGCATTAATGGACTGTCACCAGTAAACATTTGTAATCGCTTCTTGGCTATGTTTCTCACACGCAACCTTGGAAGGAATTAATATGCATGTCATGCGTTATGACGTTAGGAGGATCTGTCCTTGAGCATAAACTGTTGTAAGTTGTGTTTTTTATCTACCAGCCTGTGAGCACTCTGCAGCTATTATCACACAGGGTTGTTGCAAGCTTTTTAGTTCTATCCAATTTGCCTAATAAGGTTCAGAGGTCTGTTGTGTGCTGTGAAATGTAATATTCAGGCAAAATCGACAAGAACGCCTAAGAATTCAAACAATGTATGCAATTATTGGATTTAATAATAGCATTAGGGTGTAGAGGTTATTAGTTTTGCTTTTGCAGTGCTAGTGATGATATATAAAAATGTTTTAGATATTACTTCTGAAGTGGCTTGCCTGTGAAAGTATGGGAAGTCTCACAGAAAGGACTCACTTTATGAAAGGATTTTTATATTTACAAAGTGTTCTTTAGTGTTTAATGAGAAACACAGCTCGCTATGTCCTTGTGATTATGTACTAGCTTGCTGTGATCCATCCTAGAAATGCAAAAAAAAAAAATGTGGTGTTCTAATCATAAAAAGAATCTTTCACAAGCAACCCTTTTTTGGACTTCTACAAAAATGCCGACCGCCTCTTCTAGCTTTACTGCTACAGTTTGGCTTGGGTGCGCAGGGTCACGTATATATATATATATATATATATATATATATATATATATATATATATATATATATATATATATATATACACACGTGATTTGTATTTCTGGGTAGAGGGTGCACTCTCTTCGCTCCGGCTGTGCTGTCATTTGCTACAGCACAAGCCGATCAGCGGGTCCCGGCCAATAATTTATGGACAGAACCTGCTGATCAGCTGAGCGAATGACATAAGAGAGCCCTGTGTTGGTAAAAAACACAGGGCTCTCTACTGATGGCAGCGATGTGACGTTTTTTTCTCCCTGGGGTGAACATAAAGTTTTCATTAAAAAAAAAAAAGGTTTAGTACTACTTTCAAGTGGTTGTAAACGTCAGACATGAAATATGGAAAAAATAAATAAAATGAAAGCAGACCGTAGACTAAAGCATTCGCTGTAAGATTGTTTACAGAAGTGAAGGACACAAAGCTGTAATAAATGGAATAAACAAAGAAGCCACATTATTGAACCACAAAGATCCCAGAGGTGGAATAAAAGCGCATATCTTACAAACTTCATTTTCCTGCAGGAGCCATCAGACCCACAGAATATCCCTTTCCATCTGACATACACATCCACTGTTCAGGGTCTTTATGGCAGTTTATCCATTGGCAACATGTGACGTTGCTTTCGACATGTCCTATACCTAGAGCAATGGTAAATCAATTCTAATTGTGTAATCCTGCCCCCCCCTTCTCTGAGCTGACCACATAATTACAGCACATATTTTCTCTGGAATGACCAAAACGACCTCTTTATTCCTCATTGGGTTTTCTATTGCTATCTATTACATACATAGCTCACATTTTGGTTGCTTCGTTGTGAATCGGTCAAATTTTGAGCTGGAGACGCCTTATTCGGAACTACCTGGATCATCAGAGGTTGACTGAATAATGATAGACCTAGGTGGAAAATCGTTGGCTGAACAGTACCTGCATCCAATCAGAGGCCTATCCCTGTTTGGGTATTCTGACAGCTGCTGTAGCTGTCAGAATACACAATAGCCGTAATACAACAGTCGACAGGAGAAATGTGTCTAGTCATGCTGTTTAGCGTTAATGGAGGAATTTATTTGATTTCTTAATAAATCTATGTGTGTGTGGCCAACTTAAAGTGGTTGTAAACCCTTACTAATACCCAGTGAAGGGACTGGCCTCATATAACACACAGAGATTAAACAAATTCTCTTACATACGTTATACCTGTTTATCTGCAGTCTTCTCTTCTCTACATCTGTTCAAAGTCCAATTTTTTAAAGCTTGTCTGAGAGTTCAGAAAAAAAGGGGCGGAGACCTAAAGTCACACTCTGCAGAACTCCGTGAGCTTTGAGAGCTTGATTGGAGGGAAGGAACACACCCCCCCTTCACACAGCACACAGGAACAGTGCTGAGGCTGTCAATCAGCTGGAGTTCCCTTGGTGTCAGGAAAACTTGTCAGAAGTGATTCATGCTGATAGCAGAAGAAAGAAGCAGCAGACAGAAATGACGCTTGGCCCTCGTTCACATTGACTGCAGCTTTGACATTGTACGACTTCATCTGAAATTGCACCATTTAAAAGGCACTTGGCAGATTTCGGGTGAGACTTTGAAGACATCTGTGTGGCTTCATGCACAGATGTCTATGCAAGTCGCACCCGAAATCACACTGACATGCGGCTTTGAAACCGCAAAGTCAGCATTGCACTGATTTGAACAGTGCCATTGCTGACAATAGGGTGTGATTTGTTATGCGATTTGACCTGTCAAATTGCATGACCAGTAGCTCCAATGTGAACAAGGGCTTAGTGCTCTTAATTGAGACAAGTACACACTATAGAGGGGTGTGCTTTATTCATATTTCGTGTCTGAGGTTTACATCCACTTGAAAGCGGTACTAAACCTTCCTTTATTTTTTTAATCTATGCATGCTCAGCAGTGTTGTAAACATCTCCCTCTTACTTACCATACATGTTAAGTAGGCACAACCACTTAACTTACCTAGTCCCTAATCGCTGCGCAGCTTCTCTTTTTCCCTATGGGTGAGAACATGCGCTCACCCAGGTCAAAGGAAACGGCACATGTGCCACCAGCCAATCCACTTTGAGGGAGAGTAAGGGAGCACCTTGCATTGGCTGTGTTTTTGAATTGATGCACATCCATGGATCACTAATAGCAGCAAGACATGTGCACACAAGGGTATCTCTATAGAATCTCTCAGGCTGGGTTCAAACTATTGTGAATTGAATGCGTTTTTTGCCGCATCCAATTCGAATGTCAGGAGAGTGTGACCGGCTCTCTATGGAGTCAGTTCACACAGCTTCGGGACGGCTCCGGTGCGAATTGCACAGGGGTCCTGTGCGTCTTTTGGTCCATTTCAGGTCCGAATTCAGCCAAAAATTCAGAGCGAACTTGGACCTGAAACGGGGACGCCCGAACCCCTGCTGTGAGCCGCTCCATGTGGCAGTGTAGACCCATCCTCAAGTGAAAGGAGGCGCCCTGAATCCAGATATCGCAGTCAGAGCTGGGTACACTGGTGCAGCAGGAAAGAGCAACTTTACACAAGGCATGTCCGCTAAGTCTTCACCTAAGCAGGGGAATTTTTTTTTATAATGATCATTTTATCTTTTTTTTGTTGACGACTTTAATGTACAGATTTTAAAATGCACTCTCACTAATGGCAATCTGCTATGAATACTATTTCCGTTCTGCTGTAAATCACCTGTACGCCTCACGCCCTGTCTTTTTTTTTTTTGCGTTCATAATTGTGCATGCAGCTCTATAGAAATATGGTTGCTTGGAGATCATCGGTTGCAAGTTTTGCTGCACAGTGGGGCTGATTTACTAAAACTATAGGGTACAAAATGTGGTGCAGCTGTTTCATGGTAGCCAATCGGCTTCTAACTTCAGCTTCTTCAATTAAGCTTGGACAAAAAACCTGGAAGCTGATTGGCATCTATGTAGAGCTGCACCAAATTGTGCACTCTTCAGTTCTAGCAAATTATCCTGATTGTTTTGACTGATTAATTGTAAAACAGTAAGCACTTTATCAAAGTAGATGGGCATTAATCTCATATTTTAATTTGCCTGACTAAGAATGTTCTGGTCTTGATAGTATTGCATGGGATTTTTTTATTTTTTTTTGCAACCAACGTGAAATGGGGATATATGATTTTATTACTTTAAAGGCTACTTTCACACTGAGGCGCTTTACAGGCGCTATAACGCTAAAAATAGCACCTGCAAAGCACCTTGAAAGAGCCTCTCCTCGCACTCCAATGTGAAAGCCTGAGTGCTTTCACGCTGGAGCGGTGCGCTGGCAGGACGGTAAAAAAAGTCCTTCAAGCCACATCTTTGCAGCGCTGTAGGAGCGGTGTATACACCGCTCCTAAAGGGCCCCTGCCCATTGAAATCAAAGGGCAGCGCCACCGGACCACCAGCAATGCGCTGCTGCAGCATCGCTTTGTGGGCGGTTTTAACCATTTTTCGGCCGCTAGCTAGCGAAAACCTTTGCAAAAACGACGGTAAAGAGCCGCTAAAAATAGCGCCAACGCCCCAGTGCGAAAGTAGCCTAAAATCCTAAATTTCATGTGTCATTTGCCTTGCTTCATAAGCTGCGCTGATGGAAATAATGGGGTTTATTTACTAAAGGCAAATCCACTTTGCACTTGGAAGTAAAGTCACTGTAGATCTGAGGGGGACATGTAAGGGAAATAAAAAACAGCATTTTAGCTTGCACATGATTGGATGATAAAATCAGCAGAGCTTCACTTCATTTCAGATCTACCCCTTAGATTTAGAGCGACTGCACTTCCAAATGCACTTGCAGTGCAAAGTGGGTTTACCTTTTGTAAATAATATGTTTCTCTAGAATTTCACTCTTTGTGGCCTTCTAGGGTGCATTCACACTTGCGAATGCACCCTGTAAGCGATTACATGCGATAACCCCAGCCGGGTTCCCACGATTAGCTGCGAGTAGGAGGCCTCATTGAAAATAATGAGACTGCTTGCTCGTGCAGCTAATCACGCCCACTCGCATGTAATCCCTTAATCTGTAGTCACATGCGAGTGATCAGTCCTGGATGAAGGCAGTCTGCATCCAGGGCTTATCACTTGCATGCAAGAGCGATTACTTACGAACGGGCATGATTTACTGCAAGAGCCGGCAGCTTCCTTGTGCTTTTATTGAGGCAGCCTATTTGCAGCTAATCGTGCGAACCCCAACTGGGGTTCTCTCATGTAATTTACAGCAGGGTGCAATTGCAAGTGTGAATGTATCCTTAAAAAGGAAGTCCTATAAGGAACTCTAATGAACCTGCTACTTGGAGCAAAATTACAGATTTGACATTTTATACATTTGTTACTTTGGTCTACATAGTTACATTGGACCAATGTAACTATGTATATGCCATACATGTGCAATCCTTCTAGAAGCTAGAAACCACTGTATTAAACTGGGTATTGCCAGTTCAAAAAAAAAAAAAAGTCCGACATTCGGCCCATGTGCATGTCGGACGTGCATGCTGGAAAGCCACCAGCCAACCGGCTCCCAATCAGCACACTCAGCCAATGGCAGAGAGCAGTGATCAGAGTGTTCTGGTGGGGGGCCCGCCCCCTGTCAGAACACAGTAGCTCAGCGGGGGAGATCGCATTGTTAGTACAGCGGCTCCGACCGCAGCAGACAGGTTTTTTTTTTCATTCATCCTGCTGGGTTGAGCGGAAAATAACTAATAGTGTGTACCAAGCTTTAGATACCACTACTCCAGTAATGTCCGCTAGCTTCTGGGTCCTGTGTTAAGCGGCTGGCTTGCTGCATTCTGAACAGGTACGTCTCCTGGCATTCTGTCCAACCAGAGAACACTTTATCCATTAATTGAGAAAATGGAAAGCATACCCTAAATGGTGCCCATGCCCTAGCAGCCAAACTCCTGAGTTCGCAGTGCAGCAGGGCAGCTACTCGGTATGGGACTTGGAAGCTGGTAGTGATCACTGGAGTAGTGGTGTCCAATATCCCCCAGGTACGGTATATTCATACAACGTGTTTTGATTGTATGGTCCTGGCTGGATCAATGTAACACTATAAGAACTGCCATACCTGGAATTCTTCTTTAATGTGTATTTGAAAATGTAATAAAATTATTTCATTTAAAGTGGAACTTCACTCTCCCAATTACCATTGATTATTTTTAATCCTTATGCTGATAGAATTAGTAAATAGATAGGAAAGTAAATCATATTTACTTGTTTCAAACTTTTTTTTTTTTTACATTTCTTCAGTTACTTTCTGGTTTTTTGCCTAGGCAATTGATGTCATAATCCCAGGAGTCTTCAGGAGGGGAGGATGATAGGAGGGGGGTTAAAATACTTAGTGGGAGTAAACTTCCATGCATGATTTTTACATATAGGTAAGCCTACAATAAGGCTTACCTATAGTTACTGTAACTATCGCCTAAGAGTGCACCATTTAGGAGATATTTACTGTAGATGCAGCCGGTGACATCACCGGAGAATGTGCTCTAAAGGAACAGCATACCCGTGCTGTTCCTTCATAGTCCTCTGGCGTAAACTGTGGCTCTGGTCACTCACAGCCTGAGTCCACGAACCTGGAAAGAAGACCAGGTGACGATAAAATCGCCTTTAGCGCTGACAGTGCGCCGCTGGTGGGCTTCGTTCTAAGGCAGTGATTCTCAACCTTTCTAGTGCAGTGACCCCTTGATAAAATTTCCAAGTTGTGGGGACCCCTAACAGTAAAATTATTTTCGGTGGTCCTTCATTGCTGTAATTTTGCGACTGTTATGAATCGAAATATAAATATCTGGCACAGTGGCGGCGTTTGATGTACAAAAATGCTTTTATTAATTAGTATCTCTGACTTACCAAAGTCACTCAGGTGTTCCGTCAGAATCAGCAACCTGTCTAACGTGTTAACCAGAAGTGACGTTTCGTCGCCGCCATTTTGGTACACTCGTTCACAGCAAGGCTACAGTTAGAAGTTGGCAAGCGGGCATCTTTTTACACTCACCGAAGTCTTGCATTTTATACATATTTTTACCAGTAAACCGAGCTTATATGCTATATAAGCCTACTGGTAAAAATACAGGTAAAATGCAAGACTTCGGTGGGTGTAAAAAGATGTCCGCTTGCCGACTTCTAACTGTAGCCTTGCTGTGGACGAGAGTACCAAGATGGCGGCGACGGAACCTCACTTCTGCGCGGTCTCTCCTCTCCCGGAAGTGACGTCTCACTGGCTGAGACGGACAGACTCTGGCGTACACACAGTAACTTTAAGTCCATCTCGGCCAGCTTTCCAGATTGGACCAGCATTCGCGACCCCCTGGCAATCTGCAATCGACCCCTGGGTTGAGGACCTCTGTTCTAAGGTAAGTTTCACATAATGTGCTAGTATGAGATACATACTAGCACAATATGACATTGCCTTGCAGGTTTTAAAAAAAATGGGCAGGTAGATTCCAGGAAGTAAATGCTGCTTGAATCATTTGCCCTTACTCAAGATGGCCACAGCCAGAAATGCTAGCAGGTTGTTTTTCAAAGTGATTTCTCAAAATAAAGCATAGAGACATGGATGAATGGGGTAGTTTGCTTTGAATATTAAAAATGAATTAAATTGTGTTCTTGGTTTGTGGTGCTTAGATGCAGTGTAGATCTGCTTTAAAGCTGAGCTCCAGGCAGATTAAAGCAAAATACAGTTGTTCAGTGCTGGTTTATGTATTTGAATATACAACAATCATAAGTACTACCTGAATTTGTCATTCCCTGCACAGCAAACCGAGGGAGGGAGTGACACCACTGGTACCCAATCATTGTCTAGTCAGTATGCGGGAAGGTGACACCACTGTATTCAGTAACTCTAACAAGAAATGTGGGGTCGCCCCTCTGGTGGCACTGCTTGGCAGAGCTGTGTGAATCACAAACATGGCATCACAGTTCAAAGATGTGTACTTTTTATTTTGTATTTAGCGGTTTGCCTGCAGTAGAGATTTAAGATGAAAGAGCCAGATGACAGATCTAGTGTCGTTGATTAGATATGCCTGTGTCCTTCATTTCTGGGTTCAACACAAGCACATTCATTATAACAGGCAAGACAGTTACATGGTCCTGTAAGCTGGAAGAAGCAACCAGTCTGGTAACTTGAACAATGGCATTTCACTTGCTGTTTGCATTATTGCTCATTGATGACACTTATAATCTCTCCCCTGTTTGTCTTAACTAGTCAGCTTTTGTAACAGAATTACAGTTGGAAAAAAAAAGGAACACTTGTAAGTTCGGTTTTACATATTTAAAACTATTAAATTCATTCTTAGGACAGTTTTCTTCTTAAGACTGTAAGTAGGTAAAAGAAGGGGAGGATCAGAGAAGACAGGTCAAACAGTTTTTTACACAATGCGCAGAATTAACCCCTTAGGTTCCACAGTGAGTATAACGAGGATGCTTTACTGCATATACACACACTGATTTTTCTGTTGTGGGTTTAGTAACACTTTAAAGAGGAACTGCAGTCTGCTCACATAATTTGTAATAAAAACATCTTTACCATTCTGAAGCTCCCCTCCAACCACTTTGCATATAATTTTATATACACTGTGATTCTGTACTTGCCAAATATGCTGTAGAAATCTCCCTCCACTGAGTCTGGCTGCAACCATTTTAACTGTGGGCAGCTGAAGCTGCTGCCTGTTCACTTCCTGGATTTACACAGAGTCACACCTCCAGCTCTCATTGGCCCTTTTATGACTCATCCCCCCTCCCTTCCTGGCAAACTCTCACGAGAGTGAGTGAAAGAGCTGTGCATGATGTCATAAGGCTAATGACCAGGCAAGAAACAGGAAGTGGACTGTATATGGTATTTACAGGCAGAAAAAAAAATGTTTTACTATCCAAAGTTAAAACAACAAGGGCAGAAGATTTAATAGATGGAAAGATGAAAAAATGACTGAAGGTCCACTTTAAGTCACAACTTAGGCCTCATGCACACAAGACTTTATTTTTAATTCTCCTATAAGCCAGCAACGTTAAAAAGTGTCTAACGCTTTTAAAAATGTTTAGGCACGTTTACAGGCCTCAATCGCTTGGGCATTAATTCATTTAATTGGCCAGAATAAACAATGTATTCTGACCATTGAAATGAATTAGCGCTAAATGTGCCTAGCGTTACCATGCGTTTAGGCACATTTACAAGCGCCGGGGTTTTTTTCTGAACACTGGCAGAGGGTTTTTATTCCTGCCACTGAATGCTGCTAAAAGACTGTGTGCATGGACACATTGGCTAACATGGAGGGTCGTTTAGAGGCTGGAAAAAAAAAGCACCAGGTGTCCCTAACAGCAACTTCAAAAAACGTCATGTGTGTATATGGCCTTACTGTTGCCTCGTTGCATGTTTGGTATGTTTAAAGTGGAGTTCCACTCAAAAATTGAACTTTTTTGGGGGGGACGATTCCGCTTTTCGGAAACGTCCCCCCCTCCGTTGTCACATTTGGCACCTTTCAGGGGGGAGGGGGAGCAAATACCTGCCTAATACAGATATTTTGCTCCCACTTCCAGGCATAGATACCTGCATGTATCTATGCCACTTCGCGTCCCCCCCCCCCCCACTGTCTTCTGGGAGACACACGGGTCCCAGGAAACAGCAGGGACCAGTGGGAACGCGCAGCGCGAGTCGCACATGTGCAGTAGGGAACCAGGAAGTGAAGCCGCAAGGCTTCCATTCCTGATTCCCTTACCGAAGATGGCGGTGGCAGCACCCGAGATCCGAGGGACAGATTGGCTTCGGGTCCCGACATCGCGGGCGCCCTAGACAGGTAAGTGTCCATATTGTAAAAGTCAGCAGCTGCAGTATTTGTAGCTGCTAACTTTTTTTTAAAAAAATCGGCGGAACTCCACTTTAAATACATGTTTTATACGTTTTTTTTGTTTTTTTTATTTTTATAGTATAGATGAACTTAACATCTGTTAGCTGAGCACAGCATGAAATTGCTGTGTTACTGCATGGTTGAGTTCCAGCCAACGAGGAAACTTCCAGCTAAGCTGAAATTCTGTACTTGATGAAACACAAACAAAACACATCTAAACCTGTTTACTAATGCAAACATAGCTGTATAGTTTAAAGTTTCTGTGCAGGGTGCCATTTTCCTTAGCAAGCAGCAGCTGTAATCTGAAATTTCACTATCACTTGCAAAGTGAGGTACGGCAGCGTATTAGTGTGATCCTTAAACGCTGAAGCAAGATTCACATATGGGCTGCTTTGAATATGCTAATATCAACTAATGGCCAGTACAAACAGCTGAAACATTTTATTTTTCTGTGGTGTTACTGAAATGGAATTAAGCCTTAAAAGAGAAGTGTGGGGATTGAAAATAAACACTGATTGCAGCTGCAGCTGTCCCCTGGCGCCTCTACACCGAGAAGCTGCTGGTCAGGCATCTGGGTGGATCCTGACATTCAAGTCAGGATCTCTCCAGAGCCTAGATCGGCTTTGTGACATCAGCTAACAGTGGGCTTTAGCCTGCTGTCGGCTGAAAATGGGTCACAGGAGTGCAGAACTACGTAGCCTGGACCAGCGATTTGATGTCAGCTGACAGTGGGCTTTAGCCCACTGTTGACTAGAAACAGGTTACAGAAGTACAAAACTAAGTGCACTCCTATGACCCTCAGGGAAAGTAGGACCAAAAGAGCTTTGGCCCAACTTCTACTTTAATTATAATGGCATCCCTGTTGAGGAATAAGTTAGCTCTTTAAAGTGGACCTGAACTCAAAAGTGAACAATTGCCTTCTTAAAGGAATGTCCAAAAATGTTAATTGTGCCAACGCCTGAAATAATTACAGTTTTTGGCTTGGATTCCTCCTACAAAATACATGCGTTTCCTGGCATGTGAATGTGCATAGGCGATCCTGTTCCTACAGACCCATAGCTAAATATCTGCAGTATGAAATTGGGCAACTGCTGCCTCCAACTGCTAGTCTTATGAGATTTGTTTAAGTCAGTATTGTGTTGCTCACTGTTATCCTTGCTGGAGAGTAAGCTGTATCTGAGGACCTTCAATGGAAGGATCTCCCTGAATTTATGCTTTCTTCACATCTGCTGCTGCTTCTTGAATATTCCCCCACTAATCATTGGGGGGGTCAGCTCTAATATTAGAATAAAAACCCTCCCTCTTTTACCTAGATGGCTGCTCTTACGCAGAGATAGTGCAGAACATGTCAAGCTAGTAATAGGGAAAAGATCATTTGCAGGGGCCTTCAATCTATACTGGTGACTAGTCCTTTGTCCTCTGCTTACCTATTTGGGCACAGCTTCCACAGTTCAGGACCTCTTTTAGGTCCCATTCACAATTATGCACATGTATTATTGAGCTAATGATACATTTCTTGATGTGTCAAAGCACTACAACACTTGTCAACAAAGCCAAAAAAGCTTGAACATCTTGTATCACTTTCAGAAACTGTAGTTTATGCCCAGCCTGTTTTAATACTGAGTGGTGTTTCTGAAACTTCTAACCTTATGCCTTATGTTAAATACTTTACAGCTGAATAGCAAAATGACTTGTAATTTAATAATGCTTCACAAGGGAGAAAGGATATTCGAGGCAAATCCACTTAGAAGGATCTCATCATAACAAGTTAAACTTTCTAAATAAGAATGAGAGTCAGTGTAGCAAGAGCGGTTTTGTTAATCAATATTCACTGGCAAGAATAAGCCATTAAATATCAGCTGCACTTCATCTTATTTCCACTAATATCATGACAAAAATGTGCCTGTATCTCATGGGTCAGCGTGAAAGTGCTGCCAGTTCTGCACTTTGCAGTTGTAGATATCTCCTGATTACAATTATAATTCATCAGATATTCTTCCATTTAATTACATAAGTTGCAAGACTGTCTGAATTACAGTTTTGTTGATTTCCATTGGTGCTGTGATGGAGGGCTGTTCTCAATAGGCAGACTAGAAATGTTGTTTCAGCATCCTGCCTCTAGGCCTGTTATCTATGTTCGCTCTACTTAGGGATGCAGCCTGAATCCCAGCAAGAATAGCCAAAACAATATGCATATTGGGTTATCAAGTAAGCGTGCCTAAAGCCAAAACTATTTATTTTGCTTAGGGCAGAGTAAGTAATGGTTAGAACCCCTCTCAACAGCTTTTTGCTATTTATTTCCCACTAAAGACAGAAACAATGGAGTACTGTCCGTGATGCTTTTTTATTTGCTCTAACATACAATTTTTTTAGGACAAGCTTTTGGGGTATGTCCCCTTATTTAAGGTCCTAGCAGTACTCTTTCCCAAAAAACGTTTTCTTCATTCATATCCAGGAGTTGCAGTTGTCACCAAAATGTGTCTAACTTGGAAGATTCCCCTTTATTCAGTAACAACTGTAAACGTTTGGATTTCCCATCATTCTCTGTCACGGTGGGTCAAGGGGACACATAGAAAGGTCAGATCTCTTCAATAGAGAATGGATGGCAATAAAAATCCAGCTGAGACTTTAGCACTTTATAGGAGAAGTATGGCCAAAGCTTTTTTGGCCATACTTCTCCTATAGCTCATAGGAGTGCAGTTCGTTCTGCACTCGTGTGACCCGTTTTTGCCATCAGTGGGCTGGCTGACGTCACTCAGCCGGTCCAGGCTCGAAAAAAAAAGATCCAGACTTTACAGGTGGGATCCGTCCAGATGTCAGGGCCAACAGCGGGCTCAGCCTCTCAGCATGCCACTGAGAGCCTGAGCCAGCCCCTCCTGCCCCCTCCACAAGCCAGCATTTCCGCTCAGAGCAGAGGGGGGAGGTCTGAGCGATCAGCAATGTTTGATCACTCAGTTCTTGGGGTAGAATTGGGGGGGGGGGGGGGCAGCTGCAGTTGGGATCAGTGCTGCAGCCATCTAGGGGAGTATGATTTTTTTATTTTTCTGCATTCCTGAACTTCTCTTTTAAATCCCTAACCAAAACTACAGTGGAACCTTGGATTACGAGCATAATCTGTTCCAGGAGAATGCTTGTAATCCAAAGGACTCGCATATCAAAGCGAGTTTCCCCCATAGAAGTCAATGGAAGCGAAGATAATTCGTTCCACATTGACTTCTATGGCATGCAATACCACATGTGGTCAGAGGTGGGGGGGCGCCGGAGAGACTCGGAAATACTTGGAGACCGCTCGGCTGAACTCGGAAACCCTCAGAAAGGCTCTGAAACACTCGGGAACTAAGTATTTCCAATTGTTTCCGAGTATTTCCGAATGGCTCCGAGTGTCACTGGCGCCCCCGCACCTCTGGCCAAATGCGGTACTGCACACCGCAGAGGCTTAAATCCTGCTAGTTTTACGAGACAACACTCGAAACCCGCGTCAGGATTTAAAAAAAATAATTGCTCGTATTGTGAAACGCTCATTAACCGCGTTACTCACAATCCGAGGTTCCACTGTATAAGAAACAAAAAGCCTTCTTTATATTGGGCTAGATAGCATCTCTGGCTAGGAAGTAGATGCTGGCCCCGCATAATGTCTAAACAAGGATTGCAAAGTCCTTCTAGGGAGAAAGGTAGATAAAGGTGTTGCCAGCGGAAGTCCTATGAGCTCTGAGAGAGGTAATAAATAGCAGTAAGAAGGACACTTACACATTACTTAGCACTTGTCCACGTCATGAAAAAAATTTAATGTCGGAGCACTCCTGCTCAAGTGTTAACATAAAAACGTAAGAAGGGTGGTAAAAGGGCCATCACGTTTCATCTAAGTAAATGCCGTTACTTAAGAAAAAGAGCTATAGCTCTAGAAGCCATTTTTAAGAAAGTAAATACAGCCAGCCTACAATTAAATTCACTTAGAATGTTGGCCTAGTATTGAATTTTTTCCATACCTTTTATGTAGTTTAGTTTCTCTTGCAGAGAACATGAGTCATTCACATCGCCCCCTCAGCACTTTTAATGTTTAATGTACCTCCAGTCTTACAAAGTTACTGAGACCACTTTGGATAGACATCACTTAACCTACCAGTATATTATTGGTCTACGGAAGGAGATCAGGGTACCTTAAAAAAAAAAAAAAAAAAAAAAAAAAAAAGCCATACAAATACAGAGAAAAACATATCACCTCCCTTGGTAGAGAATTTGAGCGTTGACCACCCATACATTAAAGAAGTCCCTGCTGATAAAATAATGGTTTATCTTCAAATCTAAACAGATATTAATTTGTCATCTAATAATTTAAAAGAACTGAAACATTTTACATTTCATTTTTTTCCCCCCAAGTTTAGCATTTAAGGTCTGCAAGCTTTGAAGATCTCTGCAGTGAAGCTTCTGATAAGTACTTTTGTTGACGTGCAGATAATTCTACTAAGCAATGAATTTGCAAGGCTGGGCAACAAGCCATTAACTGATTAGTCCATAAAATACAAGTTGAGAGAGCTTGAAATGTTTGCGATTGCTATTGCGGTGTAGCTGAACTTAAAGCGGAAGTAAACCCATCCATAAAACAGTTTTATTTCTGGCACGTGCCGGAAATGTAACACTCCCATTGGTTGTGCTCTCAACCAAACTGTCAAACCATCCAGTGGCTGGTGTCATAACTGATCACATGTGCAGCATCATGACAGTTGTAGATTAAACAGGGGAAAGATAGGGGGGTTTACTTACACTTTAAGCCATTGTTCTTTATTTAATGCACAAATTTGGCTAAAGGTTTTTTAAGCATAATAGTTTACATTTCTTCAGTAGGAGGGCTGGTAGGAAAAATGCTGTATTTAGGAAAAGTCCCTTACTCAAAGTGACAGAGTGTATTTCAACTCTAGTAACATTTGACCTTCTATGAAATGTGTTGTCTCTGTGAAAAATGTCAGTTTCCCTTACAATGTAAGTATTGTACTGTGCAAAAAAGAATGACCATATCATCAACATGTCAATTCTAAAATTATAGATAAACAACATTTTCTGAATACTGGGACCATATTATTTATTCGGAATATTACTTAAAGTGGTTGTACACCATGTACAACCACTTTTACCTACAGGTAAGCCTATATTAAGGCTTACCTGTAGGTGCTGGAAATATCTCCTAAACCTCCACGGTTTAGGAGATATTTACAATAAAGCCCTGCGCGGATGTTGATGGTGCATGCCCCAATGTCTACGGTGCATGCGCACTTTAGAAAGGGCAGATCGTGCCGTTTCTAAAGGGGTCATGTCATGACTGGTGGCTCCTGCGCACATGTGCGGGAGTGACGTCACGTGACTTCGGCCAGTCACAGAACCAGAGTTCAGGGCCCCAGAAGGAAGAGAGGTGAAGATGGACGCTCTCTGCTAGTGGGGACAGCGGTGACATCGCAGGCTTCAGTGTCAGGTAAGTGACACATAATGGGCTACTATGCGATGCATAGTAGCCCATAATGCTTTACCGTTGCAGGGAAATAAAGAGGAAGTAAAACCCACCAGGGTTTACTTCCTCTTTAAACTCCACTTCACACAATTTTTTTTAACCTAAAGGGCAGCTTAGCATTGTAGTTACTTTGAATAACCATGACCTTTTTTAAGAAAAAAAAAAAAAACTTCCATTTTGCCTCTATTGGTGGTCTTGTGAAGGTTAGGAGTCCTCCTCAGCAGTTGCCTGCTACTCGAAAAGACACAAAATCTGTTAAGGTGTCAGAATTTGTAGTGTAATGGTTTTGCATATTATCAGCTTACTCCGAGCCAATAAAGTTAAGGAAATTGATGCAGAAGATGTTAGATTGTAAGCACTCGTCTATTGCATTATATACAGATTATGATTTAGATGCTGTTTTTCTTGAAAAAAAAAATTTTTTCTGTTATGGTTCATTGTGGGAAGATTTTCCCTAACTTCCTGGCTTCTGCAAAAATTAGGGGATGCAAGCATCTCCAGGATAGGAAGGTACAGATGGCATTAAAACCCGCTGTCATACGTTTAAATGCTTAAACTCTTTACTAAAATGTGTTTTTGTTTGTGTTCCGAATGGTGAGATTTTCATCACTTTCATCCCCAATGGGGACACAGATGACATTAAAAACGTAAAGCCTCAAACCCTTCAAGTCTCCATCTAAAACTAAATACATTTCTTAACATGAAATGAAGCGTTTTTGCTGGTGGTTTTAATTTTGCTTGTTCAGTTTTGCCGATTTGTAGTCGAGGCATTAGTAATGTCTGTTGGTGTGCTGTCATTCCATTTTAAGTATATTACATTTATGTCAGCATATCTTTTATTTATTTTGTTTATGTTGGTTAGAGGTGGTTTTACTATAAGAGGCTGGTCCTAGTAATAATATTGTAGACTTTCCACCTAATCCTCTGGAATATCCAATAGTGCTCCAAGGGTGTTGTTCCTTCAAATAAAATGTTTGCCAGGGATGTCAAAATATGTTCTCACAACATTAATATCTCAGTCCTTTCTAAAATACACTCCCAAACAGTTTATATTTTTGATTGAAGAAGACTTGGTAGTCAAAGAAGTGTGATCAGTTGAGCATGCAGACCAGATTAGCGTCATACTTTTTGGTGAGTATCATTGTTTGTATATTTAGCACATCTGCCCATTCACAAATATGTGTCGGGGAAGACTTTGTTGCAAACAGGAATTTGCCAAAACTAAATAAAGTGTTTTGACTGGAGTTGGGTTCTAATTTTGCTTGTTCAATTTTGCTGATCTGTAGTTGAGTTAAATATATCCTATTTTCTTTTTGTATTTTTCTGTGAAATCATGTGCGTTCCTTGATGGGAAGCAGGGGCTGCTGCACATGAGACTGGAAGTATCGTAATTGTTGACCGCCACTATTCCTTATTGTATTAGAACTGTCTAGAAGTCCTCCCCACCCCCCTTACCTCTTCTTTCTCCTGTTTATTTCCCCCTCTACTCTCTGACATTGTGCAATCTGTTTGGTTCTCATTATTTCATTGCACCTATAATACTCCTTATCAACGAAAAAGTCAGTTTCTCAGTTTTGTGACTAAAGCTGTTACCCCCCAAATTAGTTTGTATGTTTCTATACCTGTTTAATCCAATTTTTTTTTTTTTGTGTGTGTCTTGACTAAGGATGAGCTCAGGCGTGTTCGCACACTCCACGTGCAGAGACCACCAGGAACTTGGCACTGCACAGCGCTAATCACAAGCAGTGAGACATTTCCTGATGTGCGGCTGCAGAGATCGGGAAATGTCTCACTGCCTGTGATTAGCGCAGCTCATTACCGACTTCCTGGCGGGCTCTGCACGTGCAGCATGCAAACACGCCGGAGCTCATCCTTAGTCTTGACTTCACCTCTGTACTCTGAAATGCACTCACTATGGGTGCAATTCCCAGATTATGCTGTATTTTTTTGGAACAAGATGTAACTGTAATGCTATTTGTCACTAAATAAAAAAATAAATAAAAACTAAGAACCATATCTCTGTTTAACCACCTCCCTCCCAGCCACTGCACATATACAGCCGGGTGGGCGCTTCCTCCTTCTTAGTGGACGTTCAGGAACGTCCCTCAGAAGGAGGGGGATCGCGCGCGTGGCGCGATCCTGATGCGCTCGTGTCACCTGGACATGGCACATCTCCGATCAGCAGGAGGGCTCTGTGGTTGGCCCTCCTGATCACGTGACGACTGTGTCCAATCACAGCCGTCATGTGATGTAAATAGAAAGCCGGTTGCTAAGCGATCAGCTCTCCTCTCCTCACATGGAAGTTGTCAGTGAGGAGAGGAGAGCGGATTGCTGAAGTCGGCCGGTGATCAGTGAGTATGAGCTGTTTTTTACACATTGATCACCGACCCAGTGTCCCCACACATGTGTCCCCACACAATGTAAAATCACAATGTCCCCAAAACACTGTCCCCAAAACACTGTCCCCACACACATGTCCCCACACAGTAAAAACACCTGTCCCCCACATGTAACAGTAAAATCATATGTCCCAATGATCATCTGCGTACATATGTCCGTGATCACACAAACCAATTATTATACACTTAACAGGATTTTTTTTGCCAAAGACATGGAGCAGAATACATTTTTTCCTTAAATTTATGCCAATTTATGACAAACGTATATTTTATTGGATTTCTTTTAAAACAGAAAATAGAAAATATTGTTTTGTTTTTTTTAAATTTCCGCTCTTTTTTCCGCTTATATCGCAAAAAATAAAAAACTGATTTGTGAATAAATACCACCAAAAGAAAGCTCTATTTGTGTGAACAAAATGATAAAAATTAAATTTGGGTACAGCGTTGCATGACCACACAAAAAAGCTGAAAATTGGCCTGGGAAGGAAAGGGGCAAAAGTGCCCAGTACTGAAGTGGTTAAAATAAAATATCCACTACTGAATCAAGAAAGATATTTATGAATTACTGCCAATGGCATAAGGAAAAAAACGACACCCCAATCGTAACACACCACTTCACTTTCAGTAGATGCAAATTACTAAATGACTGGCTGAATTGCAACTTTTCTGCTGCACAGATATGGTAATATTGCCTAATCCGTTGTCCACAATTCAGACTTTCTTGTCTGCTTCCTTTTGATGGTGCTGTCATATTATATAAAAATAAAAGGCAGCAATTTTGGCATGTGTTTTGGCTCTTAGTCACCTATTGTAGAACAATACAAAATGGACCTAGCTACATGGTATTTTATAAATTGGTGGGATGATAATGGTGCACAGTTGCCAAATTGGGCGATCAATCAGTTATGGACATTAAAGTCCGTCTAAGGCCCTCATATTTTCTTTCTGAGTGATAAATAGGCATTTTCATTGCAAGTTGGCATGTTACATTTCTTAAAAGAAATTGAACTTTTAATGGTTAATGTATCTGTAAAGCTGGATTACTCCTGAATCTTCCTAGACACTGCTGGAGGAGGTAAGAGGGAACTGAACAGGGCGTTTACGTAATTTCTCTAATGATTTTGCTCCTTCAGATGGAACAATGTGCTGTCATTCCAACGGGCTGTGGATGCATCCTTCCATAGCTATTTATTGAGCTATCAATGGTGCGAACATCTAAGCAGCTACTGCAACTTTAAGGCACATTTTACACCAGCAGTTGCGTAAGAACACAGCTGCTGGTGCGTGGTGAGAAGGCTGAGGTGTCAATGCACTGGGAATAGTGCATCCCACAGCAACTTTTTTTTTCAATTCAATGAAATGTCACAAAGTTCTATTTCATCCAAAAAAAGAAATCACACTAGGAAAATAAGTGTAGCATCTAGCACATCAACCAATATAAAGTGATCTACATAAATATAAACATACAGTGCAGCGCTAATCAAAGCAATAATCTACATGAAACATAACTCCTCTAATGTGAATAAGTCCATGTAACATAGTGATAAAAGAATGTCTTCTTCCACCAAATATAGTGATCTGTAAAAAGGTACACCCTTCAGTGATCCATCATCACGTGCTCTTTCAAACACACTTACCAGAATATGTGGGCTCTTTAGACTAAAAAGAGTCAAATGCGCACATTTATCCATAAGGTCTCACTTAAGATGATCTGAACCTCCTCTTGGTTTGGATACTCTGACAATAAAACATCATCTTCCAACCGAAGCTTGTGACGTCATCACGCACCTCGATTCCAGGAAGCAGCCCGTCTGAGCTCCGGGACTGATGTTTACTAGATAAGCGCTTATATGTTTTAATATTGGGAGTAATTAGAACTCTTTTAGTAAATTAGAGTTTACGGTTTTACACTATGCGATTCTTTTGGCTCTTTTCCTACTGCAGGGTGGAACTTTTGAGGTGTGCTTTTGACTCTTTTTAGTCTGAAGAGTCCACATATTTGTTTGAAAGGGCACGGAGGGGGGTATACCTTATTACAGATCGCTATAATGGTTCCACTGGCAGAATCAATAGATATTTACAAAATGTTCTAAGGGATACTTAGAAAAACAGATTGGTACAGGTGTGATTATATGTTTTGACCATAGTGTGATTGTAAGAGTTATAGGCTACCGCGATACTGTTATTGAAACACCTCTATCAACCAGAATCACTATTTTAGATTGGCTCTGAAACCTGTTGATAGATGTACCTGTCATTGGTATTAATGTGACTGAGAATATTAAAATCATATCATTTTGAGGAAAAAAAAACCCCTGCAGGTTCAGTAGAGTGATTGCTTTACAATGACACCTGTACACATTCCATTAAGAAAGACATCTCAAAGCTCTTTCAGGCAATCATAGATAGACTAAGTGCTGTTCCTTGGTCCCTTGAATGGCTGCCTATAATACACAAAGGCGCAACTAAAATGTATTTTGGAATGATTTCATCTGACTGGCCCTGAGTTTAAAATGGGTTAAGTGCCAGAACTGTTTATGTGCTGATACTGGAAGAAAAAGTAATGTAGCCTTGGCAATTGACTTTGGGTAGGAGGAACGCATACAAATAAATGGATACATCTCTGAACTCAGTTTTATATTGTTTTTCATTATTCGTTTTACTATTCTTGGTAGTGTGCCCATAAATCAGATCGAAATGTCCTACAATATGCATTAAGCTTCATGCTAAATGAAGACATCGTTCTATAGAGGACAATAAAATAGCAGTGTCTACAGAACGTTCCTTGTGCAGTATTTTGCATTTTGCAGGTGATTCCTCAGTGAATGTGGATAAGATTTTTGTTGTAGCCCGTGGTATATAAGGGTTCATGCACATTATTATATGACTAGTGTAAATTTCCAAGCAACTTCACACATCCAGGGAGCCACAGGTGCCCCATACAGTCTGCCATACCAGTGCATGGCTGTACACTGTGGTACTCCTATAAATGCTTCTTTGCATCAACTTTTACCTGCTCATGCACATCCCGTGTATTTCTTTATTACGTTGGATGCGCATGCATGGGTAAATGCCGATGCAAACCTTCTGTCACATTAGTAGGGAAGTGTCTCAGAAAATAGTAAAACAGAGCAGATTTTTAGTGTGAGTTGAGTAAATCACAAGATTGGCTGTATGGAATCGCAGCAGTAAATATGTTTTTTTAATTGTGTGTTTAATTTTTTGCCTGGAGTTCTGCTTGTGCATATTTATTAGTGACATTCACCTGAAAGGCATTTCTGGCACAGTTTTACTTTTTTTTTTTTTTTTTTTGATATGTTAACACTTTTTATATGATATTTTATAGATTCTTCCTCAATTAGCTATGTCTGTATATCAGACCACACAATCAACATTTTTTTCATCTTTAACCGCTTCCCATCCAGGCCAATTCTGACATTTCTCTCCTACATGTAAAATTCATCATTTTTTTGCTAGAAAATTACATAGAACCCCCAAACATTATGTTTTTTTTTTTTTTTAAGCAAAGACCCTAGAGAATTCAATGGCAGTCGTTGCAACTTTTTATCTCGCATGGTATTTGCGCAGCTTTTTTTGGAAAAAAAACAGTTTCATTGCTTTAAAAAAAAAAACTTTTAAGTTAGCCAATTTATTTTTTTGAATGATGTGAGAGATGAAGTTACGCTGAGTAAATGGATACCCAAAATGTCACGCTTCAAAATTGCACAGGCTAATGGAATGGCGCCAAACTTTGGTACTTAAAAATCCCCATAGGCGAAGTTTTTACATTTTTTTACTGGTTACATGTTTTGAGTTACAGAGGAGGTCTAGAATTATTGCTCTCACACTGTCGTTCGCTGCGATACCTCACATGTGTGGTTTGCACAACGTTTTCATATGTGGGCAGGACTTACGTCCCCGCACACGGGGACAGGGGCGCTTTAAAATTTTTTTTTTTTTTATTGTTAATTTTACTTTTCTTTTTTTAGTTTAACACTTTTAGAAAAAAAAATTAAAATTTGATCACTTTTATTCCAGTTACAAGGAATGAAAACATCCCTTGTAATAGGAATATGGCACGATCAGTCCTCCTCACAGTGAGATATGGGGTCAATAAGACACCACATCTCACCTCTAGGCTGGGAAACCTGAAATAAAAAAAAAAATAAATAAAACGATCTCGGCTTTCCAGCTGAAGCGGCGCCATTCGTTTGAATTCAGAGGCCGGGCGTGACGTCATAACATCACGCTTGGCCTCCGAACGATCATAGAGATAGGAAATCTCTATTGTCACCATCCGGGCCCGGCGGATCCTGTGTGCGACTCACAGATGGAAGCGGTATAAGCACCAGAGGGCGGCAGGAGAGGGGGGGCATCCCCTCTTGCCGCCCGTAAGAACGATCAAGCAGTGGGACAGCTTTCATCCTTTTCATCCTTATGGTGTAGGGAATCGCCGGCTGAAAAAGCCAATATCTGAATGATGCCTGTAGCTGCAGGCATCATTCAGATATACCCCCGCAAAGTCAAGGACGTCATATGATGTACCTTGGGCGGGAAGTAGTTAAAAAGAACCCTAGTGCTCTGTGCTATCCAATACACTTTAGCTACTGGAACTGCAGTAGAGCTGGCCACCCATGGTGTTCAGGGAACACTGCTAACAGTCAAATGATAGCTGTACAAACAAGCACTTATGTGACCTTCAAGTCCTAAATCCCACCTAAATTATATCTAATCAGAAGACTCCCAGGTGTGACTATAAAGCGGAGTACCACCCATTTAAAAGTCAGCGGCTACAAAAACTGTAGCCGCTGACTTTTAATAGTCGGATACTCATCTGTCCCACGGTCCAGCAATGCGGGCGAACTAGGCCCCGCTCCTCTCCCCCTCCTCTCCGCTGCACCAGCATTGCAACTGTGGGCGCACAGCTGTGTCTTCACAGCCAGGCACGCCATTCGAATGCGCCAGCCACACTGCGCGCTGTGATTGGCCGGGCAATCTTCTGGGACCTGTGAAGATTGCAGGGAGGGAGGGGGAAGAGGTGCATAGAATGCATTAAGATAAAAAACCTTCTGCCTTTACAACCCCTTTAAACTTTGGGGAAAATAGGATGGACAAACAGAGGATTCAATCACATTTTCTACGTTGGAGGAAAAGGCTTTTAAACCACTTTACCACCACCACCACAACCACAACCACTTTAAAGACTACTAATAGCCGTTTCAATTCACATTACACTGTTGTAACCCGCTCTGTGAAAGGCCATTGCAGCCATCGCTGGAGTGCATGCATGTAGTCAATAAGTAGCTTGCAAGGAGGCCACAGAATATCAGCAGCACTGATCTGCAAGGAGGCCGCAGAATATCAGCAGCACTGATCTGCAAGGAGGCCGCAGAATATCAGCAGCACTGATACACAATAAATGATGAAAAAAGGGCAAAACAAATGTTTTATTAACGAAAAAGACAAATATTTATGATATGTAGTGCTTTAGCAAAATAAATGTCATTTAATTAGGATTTACATCTACTTTTAGGGACAGATAATGATGTAAATAATTGTTTTAGTGGTTTCAATTGGAAAAGGCATTCTAAAAAATTTAACAAAGTGGGGAATTTGAGGCATTTAATAAATCCCATACATACTGCGGGTGCAAACATTGTGACCATCTGCTTGGGTTGTCAACTACACAATGCACTTGTTTGAACGAAATTATTATGTGTGGATGGGCTCAGTTGCAGCATACATGACTTGCCCTTTAATTATGGAAGGGGATCAGTAGTACTGTAAGCTTGCAAAGTCTTATTATGTGATTTGGAGGCTGCCCACAGTGTGACATGAAACACGCCAACAAAATGAGCAGTTTTCCTAATTACACTCTATGTCTGTCAACTCTGTGTTATTTATCCTTTTCATGTCATATCATTTACTATAAAAATTAAATTGAAAAGGCACACCATGTATGAATAGAAAGAAATATACTTAACCAGAAATTAACTGTAGTTCTATGCAAGAAGTATGCTTGCTCAATAGTAGAATAGCTTTGGAAGAATGGGTAGCTGTAGCTAGAGGTAAAATACTTTCAGATAGGTAAGATGAATATTGTACCACTCGTTATCACAAAGCCTCTGATTTCATGATGTTCTGTTTTTTGTTTTTTTCTTGCAGTGGGATCTGGTCTGTGACTCCTCATGGAAAGTCCATATAGCTAAATTCTCACTGGTCGTTGGGTTGATATTTGGTTACTTGATAACAGGATGTATTGCTGACTGGTAAGCTGTGTGTTTAAATGTGGTGTTTCACAGTATCCATTTATTTATTTTCTTATACAAATTTTACTAAAAAAATGATATAAAATAGAACCATTGGTTCATTCCCCTGGCCCAGAGGTGAAGAGCAACGGTCATTTTGCATTAACACAAAAGGCAAAAGTTTAAGGCCCCTTTCACACTGTCGGAACGTTCAGGTCCGCCTGTCAGTTTTGTCGACGGACCTGAACGGGCGCTCCATGCTAGTCTATGGAGCGACGGATGTCAGCGGTGACATGTCTGCTGACATCCGACCCGGTCCAATTCGCTAAAATCAGACGGATGCCCCTACGTTCGCATCCGTCCCTGGCGGATCGGATCGGGTGAGATCTGATGAAAACGGACATGCTGCCCATTTTCGTCCAAACTCTCCATAGTAACTAGCGGCGCTCGACAAGCCCCTCCCTGCTCAGTGAGCAGAGAGGGCCCTGTCATCCGCCGGCTCAGTGGAGATCAACAGAAAGATCTCCCGCTGAGCTGGCGGACAGAGGCGGACTCCTAGGCAGCGGATCCGCCTCATGAGAATTATGCCTTAAGAATAAGTTTACTTAAAAAAATAAAAAAATAAATAAATGCAATTTGCTTTATATATATTTTTTAGGCGCCTGGAAAGCATTGCACCCATGATTAGCAGATTGCAGATGCCATGCAGGTCTCCTGCAGATCTGTCAGTGTGAGCTGTCTGTCTGTACATTGGCAGTTTCACACTGAGAGGAAGACCCAGTGAACTACAAGCCAACAGACACAAAGGATATCCAGACTTCTAGTTCATTCATAAACAGAGCTGTGTGAATTAATGACTCGGCCGTGTGGGCGGAGCCCCACATGGCTGCGTTGTTTTCAAAAAGTGACAGTTAGTCTGTGGAACTTCTCCCCGTTTTGCTGTCACAGGGAGAGAGAGGATGTCACCCTAAAAATAGGAGGAACATGTAACAGGTTCCCAAAGGTGAACTTATCCTTTAAGGTAGAAGAAAATGTAAAACCTTCAGCCGTACTCTGTTCCACATTATTGTGTTTCCTGATCAATACAAGACGCAACACAGATAATGGAGCATATACAGTATGCTGACCAAGAGTTGAGGAGTCCTTGCCTATCACCCTGCTACCGCATCATCTCACCCTACCCAGGGGGGGCATCATTTCAACCAGCCCCTCTAGAGAAGCTCTATAGACAGCCATGGGTATATGACATGCCCCTGGCCATCCTGGAAACTTCATCTAAGTGCAATTTTTCACAGATCAATAGGATTTATGTATTGAAAGATAAGTTGTATTGGTGAATTGATGCCATCAAAATTGAGCCAAGCATCCCATACCTCTGGAAATGTTCTGGATTCATATGTAGTGTATCTATTTTTTAAACAGTACAGGTACCCTGTTGACATGAAAGTATTGTTACCAGGTTTGGCCAGTCTTGGCTGGATTAAGCAAACATTTTTTATCTCTTTGTGATATACCAACTTGATGTTGTCAACAAAATAGCTGATCAGCCTTGATTAGGTATCTTTTATGTATACTTGGGTATATTTTATTTATACTCTTATTTTAAATTGAAACGGATCAGTAATGAATCAGCCCCCTATTGTTTATTGTTTTTTTGGTTATTTCCCCAAGATGAATGATGATAAATAAGAGGCAAGACTGTAAAGACAAATGGCCATCGCTATCGCAGTACACATACAGCCATTATTTGCAGCTGTTTCACAGCACAGGTCAGAAGAGTTGTTACTGTCCAAATATTATGTGGTGTTTGCCAAGATTTTCCTTAGACTCAAGCTGCTTTGGTCCATTAAGCCCTCCAATCACAACAGGACAAAAGGGACATATTCGGCTGCACACAAGGAAATTGTAGCTTGTAGCAAGACAGCTGGTCAAGCTCCAAACTAGAACTTCTGATGTGCATCGCCCCCCTAAGGGATTTAAAGCTAGCCTCTAGGCCAGGGATCTCCAAACTACGGACCTCCAGCTGTTGCGGAACTACACGCCCAATGAGGCATTGTAAAACTCTGACATTCAGACATGACTATGCATGATGGGAATTGTAGTGCCTGCACAACTGGAGGGCCATAGTTTGGTGATCCCTGCTCTAGGCAAATATAATAGACACAGATTGATACTGTTCTATTGTTTTTATTCTTTTTATGGCAGGCAGTGTTAGTACCTGAATTTGACGTGTCAGCCTCTTGCATTCCCTGGGCAATGGAGCTCAGCACAAGGAGCCAAGGCCCCAGTCACGACCCATTCAAGTGAATGGGGCCACTTTGTGAGCACCCTGTAAAAGCATGCAATGCATGTTGTTGCAGCGTGATAGCGTGGGGTCTAAGGAGTTAAAGCAGGTGGTGTGGAGGCGATACAGAACCTCCTTATCACCTGCTTTAACCCCTTGGTCACTGTACTGCACAAAGTTGCAGGGTGCTTGCAGAGTGAATGTATCATGCTTGTTGAGCGATACACCCGCCAAGCATGACACAGCATATAATTCCTGCTGCGGCCGTGGCCTGTGTACACCCCTGGCCACTGCAGCTAAAGGGAGTGTAAATGAGCCCTTACTTTCCTAACCCCCCTATAGTAGTTGCTTTCTGTTGTCAAGCTGGTGTTAAGTCCTTGATGGCAATTAAGATTGTGTGCAAGCTTCCTTTGCAACTACCGGTGGGTAGTTGGGTCCCCCAGGGTTCTGTGCTGGGACCAATCCTATTTAATTTGTTCATAAACGACCTGGAGGATGGAGTAAACAGTTCAATCTCTGTATTTGTGGACGATACTAAGCTAAGCAGGGCAATAACTTCTCTGCAGGATGTGGAAACCTTGTAAAAAGACCTGAACAAATTAATGGGGTGGGTGACTACATGGCAAATGAGGTTCAATGTAGAAAAATGTAAAATAATGCATTTGGGTAGCAAAAATATGAATGCAATCTATACACTGGGGGGAGAACCTCTGGGGGTTCTAGGATGGAAAAGGACCTGAGGATCCTAGTAGATGATAGGCGTTAAAAAGGGATCAACTCCCCGAGATAAAACGATAATTCTCCCGCTCTACAAGACTCTGGTCCGGCCGCACCTAGAGTATGCTTTCTAGTTCTGGGCACCGGTCCTCAGGAAGGATTTACTGGAAATGGAGCGAGTATAAAGAAGGGCAATAAAGCTAATAAAGGTGTACAATGGGAAAAATACCGCGCTATAGTACACAAAGAGTTTCTTGCAAATCTTGCCACAAAGAATATAATGTGAATAGCCAAACAAAAAATCTCAAATCGGTGGTTTTCAAAATTCTAAGCAAAAGCAGCCGCTCTATGTGGGATACACACAATGACATAAATAATAACAGAGGTAGCAGCGCTAATATCCCTAAAGTGAATAAATGATAATTAAATATAAAATTAACCTTAAATCTTACCTAAAAGAATATTACCAAAAAAATGTGTGTGTCAATAAACTTAATATGTTAACCCAACACTGATTAAGTGATACAGCATTAGCAAGGCGACAATTTAGTCCATAGAAGGTGTTGTGAGAAGGCCTAGGCTCAAATTCCAGTCTTCTAGGTGAATAAATGAGTGATTGGGTAATTAATTCCTCCACCGCACCACCGTGAAAGCTCAATAAGAAATGCGCGCTTACCACAAGGCAAGCCCAAAGGAACTTGCGACCTTAACCCGGTCGGGGCCTTTATCTGGATGGACTGGTTAGACAACAATACTCCACTTCCTATATCCAGAGGGGATGATGAAAAACACTGCTCCACCAAGCCACAGGGGATCGGTCACACCATGGAGGATGTAAATGCAACTCCAAGTTAAGGGATGGTTCCCATTCGGAGGTTCCCCGGGAAAAGAAAGGGAAACACCATAGCGTAATCCGTGTGTATGATGTAGCTGCTCAGACACTGTACTCTTACCGGCCTCTGATCACTAGTACATGTCAAAGCTAATAAAGGGTCTGGAGGATATTAGTTATGAGAAAAGGTTGCAAGCATTGAACTTATTCTGGAGAAGAGACGCTTGAGAGGGGATATGATTTCAATAAACAAATACCATAGTGGTGACCCCACAATAGGGATAAAACTTTTTTGCAGAAGGGAGTTTAATAAGACACGTGGCCACTCATTAAAATTAGAAGAAAAGAGGTTTAACCTTAAACTACGTAGAGGGTTCTTTACTGTAAGAGTGGCAGGGATGTGGAATTCCCTTCCATCGGTGGTGGTCTCAGCAGGGGGGGCATCAATAGTTTCAAGAAACTATTAGATAAGCACCTGAACGATCACAACATACAGGGATATACAATGTAATACTGACATATAATCACACACATAGGTAGGACTTGATGGACTTGTGTCTTTTCTTTATCGTACATCATAGGACACAGGGCCTCAAGTAATTACTTGGTGGGTTATGAGCCTACCTTCAGGTGTTGACACTGGTATAACCAATACAGGAAGTTGACTCCCCTATATAACCCCTCCTACTTCCAGGAGTCCTCAGTTTTTTTGCCAGTGTCTAAGGTGTTGGTCACGAGTGAACATGTGCTCTGAGGAGCCCCAGGGAGGGATCTATGCTGGATTTAAAAAACCTCCACAACCGGATCCATCCTCGCCACTGAGGCCATAGGATGGTACCTGGGCCTCGCATTGAAAACGAGGTTTTGCCTGTAAGCTTCTCTTTGAGAGCTGGACCCTAGGAACCAGGACTCTTTTTGGTTTTTCATATTACCTAAAGTTGTTCCTGAGGGGTGCTATACAGGTCCAAAGGAGCGGAACCCCTATTTAAAGGGCCCCAGTCTTTGAAGGTTTAACTACGCTGCCCGCCGTGATGGGTGAAAGTTGGATCTATCTGTTAAATCATCAGTATATATATATGTATAACTGTATGCCTTAAAATGTCTCCTCTAGAGGGAGTATATTACACTTACCTAGTACGGTGCATTTTCAGCAGCTCTGTGTCTGGCTATAGCAGCGGGTGTGGTCCCTGCAGCCAGAGGGGAGTTCGTAATTGAACAGATGGTGTTCCTCTTCTGAGGGATCTAAAGGGGTTACAGCAGTAGTTTATGAACATACAAAACCAGCCATTTGCATTTTTTTGTGTAAAGTCTTCCTTTAAAACTAGGAGCTCAACAAACACTGCTGATAAAAATTCCCCTCCCCCTCCCCTCTCCTCCTGGAGAGGTGTGGTAACAGCTGACACTTATGTGTAATCAGGTTCTCACCTGAGGCTTAACACAGACGCTCTCAGTTCATATCCTGAAGACAGAAGTCTGTCACACTAAGACACAGGAGAGCTGGGCATGTAAAGGTGTGTAAACAGGCATTTCCAGCACAGGAAATATTATGGTACTCAGCATCAAAGGCTGATCCTTATGGCGACATTGTTTTCTTTTGCTAAAACTATTGTTCAGCAAATACCATAATTTGTTAAAGTGCCTCTGCTGTTGTGCTTAGCACATTTGATGTCCAGTGTACCACAAAAGTACCAAGGATTCCACCCCCAGACGCTGGGAACTCCAGTCATGCCTCCACACTGTCATCCTCTCCGGAGATACCTGACATGGCAAGCCAGGGTGAATCATTGGAAGCAATTGGTGGTGCAACTGCTTCTCACACTTCAGCCCCTGTGTATGTGACTGAAGATGCATTCTCCTCTGCCTTGTTGCCCTCCTCAAACCCCTTTTTCCAAGGGAACAGTGGGCACAGGATGAGGTGTTATCCTCAGGTGATCACAGGGAAAAACGAGCCAAATTTTCCTCTGCGGAGGAAACAACAGTTGATGAACCTTATGCAACCACACAATCTGACAGATTGATGGTTCATTCCACTTTTTATACTACTCCTAACAGAGTAAGCTGAAAGTCCAGGTCCCTTCTTTGGTTTTTAAAAAAAAAAAAAAAAAAAAAAAAAAGAAAGAAAAACTTTTACAGCTCTTATTTATGCTGAATGGTATCATCTGGATGAGCATTTTTTCCCTCCAAAGAGTTTCTCAGTTCTCTATCATGGAGGAAAAATTCACAAAGGTTGGAAAGTACCAGCAGTAGACGCTGCGATTTCCAGCATCAATAAAGATGCATAATTGCTTAAGCATCTAACAGATAAGGAGTTGGAATTTTTTTGTTAAAATCCTCCTACCAATGGCGATATGTTTCGCCATAGTACTAAGTATAAAATTGATGCGCTTTAAATAAATAGTGCACAATATGCTGCTGCGACTAAGCTTAAATCCAGGAATAAAAAATGCATACATGTGAATAAAATAGATAAATATTTATGGTGCTAATAGATGAGTTCAAATTGCCAAAATAAATCTTCAAATTGGTGATGTGACGGTGAATATAAATAAAATAATAATGACACTCTGAGTACAATGTCCAGGCAGAGATAAATAGTGAGGGAAAGTAAAAATAATTAAACAGTTCCTTCCCTTAATCCAGATTGATTGACTCACTGGGTTAGATCGTTTGTATCAGGATATTTAGTTTTTCTTGCATCCCACTTTAGCCATAATACTGCTGGTGATTCGGCTCTCAGGATAAAGGTTTTATGCAAAGCAAGCAAAGAAAAAATAGATCATTGTGCAGTGAACTTACTAGATAGTACACAAGCAAAAACAGGGACAAGAGATAAACTCACAAACTCCCGGTCTATTAGAAGCATTCAAATATGCAGATTGCAGTCAGCCGCTGTGGACGCGGTTTCCCATAGAGAAACAGCTGCTGTTAACCTTCAGGTGTATTGCAGCACTGAACGTCCTAAGCTCCTCCCACGCGTTGCATCACTGACACGTGACTTTCTCAAGGATCCTTAGGACCCTGTGGTTAAAAGGGTTGGTCAGCCGAAGCATCTTGCAAAAAAAGGGTGTCTGACCAGTTTCCCTTTTCATTGGGGAAGGTTTGGTGAAATACATCCAAATGATCTCTAGCAGTAAAGCTCTTTTGTCCAGTAGAAGGTATAAATGTCCTTTTATTTAAAGTGAAGCCACAACAGCTCACAGGTTAAGTACTCTGACAGCCAGTGCAGCCATGGGAAACTTCCTGAAAGATATGGGTTCAGATCCACATGTCGGAGTTCACTAGTAAAGGAGCCACTCCTCACAGGTTAACTACTCTGATGGCCAGCGTAGCCATGGGAGGCTTCCTGAAAGACCTGGGACCTCGTCCTCACGTTGGCTCCTTGTGACCTTGGACAAGTCACTTAAACAGATTCCTTCCCCTGCGCAGGGACAGCTGCCTCTAGGCAGCAGTGACAGCCTCCACCGTCAGACTCTAGGGCATGATTTCCAAGAAATACTGTTCAGATCTGTGCGACTTCAAGGTAGTCCCTGCACTACTTTGGTATCACTTTGATGCGACTTGAGGTCCATAAACCTCTAGAATACACAGACATTGTTTCCTGTCACATCAAAATCGCGCCCCGACGTATTCTCGGCGGCAAAGGATCACAGTAAAATCACGCAACTTTGGGGTTCCAATAGTGGAAACTGAGCCTAAGAGGAGAAAATATTCAGCCCCTGTATACATGATTGAAGATGCGTTTTTCCTATGCCCTGCAGGGCCTAGAAGGAAAATTTGTGATTTTAATCGCATCCGCTATCCAAGGATGAGAAGCGTGTTAGATCCCCCTCCCCCACCTGAGATCCCTTATCAAGGGAACAGTGGGTAGAGGATGAAGGATTCCCCTCAGGTAATCAGGAAGAAAGGCAAACCGATTACTCCCCTGCAGAGGAGACAACTAGAGTTGAACTTTTTTTCAGCCTCGCAATCTGAGAAATTGCTGGTACAAACCTCTTACAGAGATGATTTGTGCCTCTTTCAAGCTACCTCTAGTAGAGTCAGCTGATAGTTCTGTTTTTTCTTAGGTTCCTTGGAACCTTCTCTGCCTTTTTTATGCGTTTCCTGTACATGTACAGAGCCACGCAGAAATTCAACAGATCTATTCTTGATCTAAAAGAATCTAAATCAGTTCCTGAAGATCCGCTCCTTTTTATGGAGTCGATCAAGTCAGTAGTTTCTATCCTGCAAGGAGGAAAACTTCTGGCGCCTATCGGCATCAGGGATGCATATCTGCATGTCCATATATTTCCCGCTCACCAAAGGTTTCTGCGGTTTGAAGTAGAACAGCAGCATTTCAGTTTATAGCCTTGCTCTTTGGGCTAGCTACAGCACCTCGAGTGTTCACAAAGGTGCTAGCCCCACCTGTAGCCAGGTCAAGGGCACAGGGCTTAAACAGTCTTGGCATACCTAGACGATCTATTGCTAATAGACCAATCGCTGTTCGGAGTAAGGTGTACGCATTACAACCAGTTACCTGGAAAGGTCTGGGTTGCATTCTCAACCTAGTAAAGTCTCCATTAAAATCGCTAACAAAGGGCTGCAGTATTTGGGTCTGATCATAGATACAGCCCAGAAAAAGGGTCTTCTTGCCCAGAAAAAAAACAAAAAAACAAAATAAAAAACACCACTCTATAAAAGAGTTGGTGCGGATGGTCAGGTCAAAAGGAGGTCCCTCCATTCACCTTTGCATGAGGTTGTTAGAAAGGATGGTGGCTTCATTCGAAGCAGTTCCCTTTGCCCAGTTCCATTCGAGACTGTTGCAAAACAGTATTCTATTTTCTTGGTACAAAACGATCCAAGCTTTGGACTTGCCAATGCGGCTGTCCCCAAGGGTGTCCCAAAGCCTCAATTGGTGGTTACTAAAGAATGTCCTAAAGGGTAAATACTTCAAACCACTTTTCTGGAAAGTGGTAATGACAGAGAAGACAACTGTCCAAGGACAGTGTTCAAGAACCGGAAGAGCCTTGCCCATCAACATCCTAGAGATTAGGGCAGTGCGTCTGGCTCTAAAAGCCTGGACTTCCAGGTTAAGGGATTGTCCCGACAGGATCAAATCCGTCAATGCCACGGCTGTGGCCTATATCAATCACCAAAAGGGGCACCAAGAATCTCTCAGTGCAGAGAGAAATGAACCATATTTCTAATTTGGGCAGAAAGAAATATTCCGTGCCCATCGGCACTCTTCATTCCGGGAATAGAGAATTGGCTCGCGCACTACATGTGCCGCCAGCAGATTATTCCCAGGGGAATGGTCTATTCACCCCGACATGTTTCGGGCTGTTTGTCAAGGATGGGGGACTCCGGATGTAGATCTTCTAGCATCCAGTGCAACATAGAGTTATGCCGCGTACACACGGTCGGACTTTACGGCGGACTTTGCCCGGCGGATTTTTCGACGTACTTTCCGACGGACTTTGTGAATGAACGGACTTGCCTACACACAATCCACCAAAGTCCGTCGAATTCGTACGTGATGACGTACGACCGGACTAAAACAAGGAAGTTCATAGCCAGTAGCCAATAGCTGCCCTAGCGTGCCTTTTTGTCCGTCGAACTAGCATACAGACGAGCGGACTTTTCGACCGGACTCGATTTCAACGGATAAATTTTAAACAAGTTTAAAATCTAAGTCCGTCCAACTTTTGAGAAAACAAAGTCCGCTGGAGCCCACACACATCGAATTGTCCGACGAAATCCAGTCCGCCGGGCAAAGTCCGCCGTAAAGTCCGCTCGTGTGTACGCGGCATTAGTCAACTTTGTGTCCACAACAAAGGATCCATTCGCATGCAGAACAAATGCATTGATACTGTGGGATCAGCTTTTACTGATCTATGCATTTCCCCCTATTCAGTTGCTGCCTTGACTTCTTTGCAGGATCAAGCTGGAAAGAAAACCGGTAATTCTGGCAGCACCAGCATGGCCCAGAAGGTCATGGTATGCAGAGGTCGTAAAGATGGTAGTGGAGGATCTGTGGTCCCTTCCACTAAGGCCAGACCTGCTCACACAGGGGCCGATATTCCATCCTACTTTATGAATGCTAAATTTAATGGCCTGGCTATTGAGACCCACATTCTGAAAAGACGTGGGCTTTCCAGGGCAGTTATTTCTACTTTAATGCTAGGAAGCCAGCTTCTAGAGCTATATATTATAGCGTCTGGAAAGCTTATGTTTCCTGGTGTGAATCCAAGGGTTGGCACCCTCGGGGATAAATTGGAGGCAGAATTCTTGCCTTTCTACAAGTAGGCGTAGAGATGAAGTTGGCCCTGAGTACTATTAAGGGCCAAGTCTCAGCTTTATCAATTTTATTTCAAAGACCACTTGCATTCTTTAGTCCAGGGTTTCATGCAAGGAGTGATGCGGATTAATCCGGCAGTTAAATCACACTTAAGCCCTTGGGACTTGAATTTAGTTTTGTCAGTGTTACAAAAACCGCCATTCGAACCATTAAAGCATGTTCCCTTAGTCCTTCTGACTAGGAAGCTGATATTTTTGGTTGCTATATCCTCAGCAAGGAGGGTTTCATAATTGGCTGCTCTTTCCTGTAAAGAGCCATATTTGATTATTCATGAGGACTGAGTGGTGTTATGCCCTCATCTAGGCTTTTTGCCAAAAGTGGTTTCAGGCTTTCATCTGAATGAAGATATTGTCCTGCCATCATTTTTTCCAAAACCATGTTCCAAGGAAGAAAAGTCACCCAGAGGGTCCTAAAAAAGGACAGGCAGCGTCAAAATCCATTGTGACTAAGTGGATTGGGCAAATTATAATTTGAACTTATGATTTAAAGGGAAAGATTCCCCCTTTTCAAGTTAAGGCGCACTCTACCAGAGCGGTTGGTGGTTCTTGGGCAGTGCGTCACCAGGCCTCCATGTCTCAGATCTGCAAGGCCGCGACTTGGTCTTCAGTGCATACATTTACAAAATTTTATCAAGTAGATGTAAAATGGAATGAGGATATCGCCTTCGGGCGCAGTGTGCTGCAAGCAGCAGTATAATTCCTCAAGGTCTGGGGGTGCCCTACGGGTTGTGTCTCCCTCCCCTCAAGTAGCATTGCTATGGGACATCCCACCAAGTAATTACTTGAGGCCCTGTGTCCTATGATGTACGATAAAGAAAATAGGATTTTTAAAACAGCTTACCTGTAAAATCCTTTTCTTGGAGTTCATCATAGGACACAGAGCTTCCACCCCTCTGTTTTATGGGGTGAGAGTATATTACTTATATTGCTTGGCTACAAAAACTGAGGACTTCTGGAAGGAGGAGGGGTTATATAGGGGAGTCAACTTCCTGTATTGGTTATACCAGTGTCAACACCTGAAGGTAGGCCCATAACCCACCAAGTAATTACTTGAGGCTCTGTGTCCTATGATGTACTCCAAAAAAAGGATTTTACAGGTAAGCTGTTTTAAAAATCGTATTTTTTCGAACTCGTACAAGTGAGGATGGCCTCTTCACACGAATCACTACGCCTGTGTGAATGAGGCCTTAGCTTGGTGAACAAAAAAAGTGTTTTTGCTTATTATTGAATGATTGAAATCAGCAGAGCTTCACCCCTTTCACTAAGCTAAGTGAAAATTTCCTTGCAAAGTAAACAGCCTATTTGCCGTTAGTAAATCGACCCCCTAGATCTTGTAAGGAAAGTCTAGCTTTACTACAGTCTGTCCCAATTTTCCTCTGTACAAAAGCGGATTCTTTGATTTGTTTAAATATTCTTTACATAACATGCTTTAAATTGACTTGATTTCTCTGACGTTCTGTTTTGCTGGTGAATTGTCCAAGGTTTCGAGAACTGCATGCACTGCAATCTTATGACAACCCTAACAGAGGCGTACGGCAGGATTTGTGTGCTTGCTGCATAAAAACCCTCACTGTGTAAAATGCAGACTACTTGGTGCTTCGGTGTCATTTGTATTCCTAAAGCACTCGTAGACTACCGAAGGTGTTATGGGCTCGTAACTTGTGCCCGGGTTGCCTGTGATCTGCAAGGTCATCATCGTTACTATCTTTGACCTTGAAATCGCCCTTCACAGTGTTACCATCAAATAGTTCCCTAGCATGTTGCTGCCCAGAGACAAAACAGAAGCGAGACTGCAGTTATTCACTAGTACGCATGTACGGTATTCCTCCGGTTACTAAGCAACTATTAAATGACTCTGCTGGGGAAAAGACCATAGGATTCAACAAGAATACAAGACATCATTAATGTTAGAATTGCATATAAACACCTTTTTGTTTCCCAAAAATGCTTACAGGAATTTCCACTTTTAATGACATGTACCCTGTGCCATAGAACAAAAGGGACAGCGCAGTCTTTACTAAAAAAAAAAACAAGTCATTTGATTCAAAATTAGAACTTAAAATATAGTAATTGTCTTGAAGCACAAGACGTAGCCGAAGAAAAAGTAGAAAGTCTCTTTCAATAACATTCCAAATGATGTGGTGCTTTATAAATGCATGGCTTATTAGAACAATATATACTTTGTAGTATTGCTTAACCTATTTGTACAGACAATTAAGCACACTTAAAGTTTAAAACAGAGCTTTCACTGTTTCACTAAAACACGTATATTTATGTGCAGTTTATTAGCCACATAGACTTATTCTTGCCGACAAATGAAAAAAAAAAACCCTTAGTCCTCCCCACAAAGTCAACTTTCTTTTGTCCGCAATTCTGTATGCTAACTTAACCACTTCAGCTCCGGGAAGGTTTAAACCCCTTCCTGACCAGGCCATTTTTTTGGGATACGGCACTGTGTTGCTTTAACTGACAATTGCATGGGTGGGACGATGCTGTACCCCAAAAAAATGTATTTTATTTTTTGCGCTATAAACAAAAAAAGAAAATTTTGAAAAAGAAACAAACAATATTTTTTACTTTCTGCTATAAAACACATCCAATAAAAAAATCAAATTTCTTCATCAATTTAGGCTAATATGTATTCTGCTACATACTTTTGGTAAAAAATGACCCAAAAAGCGTATATTGATTGGTTTGTGCAAAAGTTATAGCGTCTACAAACTATGGGATAGATTTATGGATTTTTAATTTATTTTTTATTGTTTTTGCTAGTAATGGCGGTGATTGGCGATTTTTAGCGGGACTGCAACATTGCGGCAGACAAATCTGACACTAGGGCTACTTACACACAGGGGTGTTGTGGGCGTCGGTGGTAAAGCGCCGCTATTTTTAGCCGCTTTTAACCCAAAAAGCTTGCTGGCCAAAAAAGGTTAAAAACGCCGGCAAAGTGCAGCTGCAGTGGCACTTTGCCGGCTCTTTGGCGGCGCTGCCCATTGATTCCAATGGGCAAGGGCACTTTAGAGCGGTGTATACACCACTCCTACAGCACCTCAAAGATGCACTCGGGCTTTCACACTGGAGTGAGAGGAGAGGCTCTTTACAGGCGCTTTGCAAGCGCTATTTTTGTGTGAAAACAGCCTAAGTGACATTTTTTGGGGACCAGTGACACCAATACAGTGATCAGTGCTAAAAAAAAATACACTGACACTGTGTAAATGACACTGACAGGGAAGGAGTTAACATCAGGGGCAATCAAAGGGTTAAGTGTGCTCCTAGGGAATGCTTTCTAACTGTGTGGGGGATGGACTGACTGGAAGAAGAGAGACATCTGTGTTCCTGATTAGCAGGAACACAAGATCTCTCTCTCTCCCTCTGTGACAGAACAGCGGTCTGCCTTGTTTACAAGAGGCCAGTCTGCCTCTCCTACAAACGATCCAATCACAGCGGGAGTGCAGCTCCGGTGACGCGCGCCTCAGAGCTGACAACAGGAATCACGTACAGGTATGTCATTTTGCGCTTAAGGGCCGCCCTGCCAGTAAATGTACGTGGGGCGGTCCTTAAGTGGTTAAAGTGGTATTAAACCCAATAGCAAACATTTATTATATTACAGCTTACCAATTCTTGAATGTGATGGCTGCATTCGTTTTCTTTTTTAGGCTTTCTTCTATGTTCATCTGGTGATCTAGCCATTAGGTCTGTTGCTTTTCAAAACCACAAGCTCTCCATCAGATATATGTATCAGTTACAGAGATTAGACAAACCATTTTTGCACTGGCAGAGGTGCTTAGAATGATCAGCTTTTATTTATTTATGTAAAACCTTTATCTCAAAAGAAAATAAACTGCTGTTACTGCTGATAAAGTTCAAGCAGAAGCTTGGCTTCAATTGGTTAATGTATTTAAATCTGCTAGTACATCTAACACTCCCCTCCCTCCTGACTGACAATGCTGCTGTCCAAATGTGCCCCCTGTGCTCATTCAGCCATAGTGGGGACACTCTAATACAAGAGGTGTGTTGCCAGATCAGCAGGTAAAAAAAAAGGTAAGATTGATAAGATGCAATATTTGACATTTTTGGCTATGGGTTTAATAACGCTTTAATGTGAAACTGAATTCAAAAAGTGAAGATTTGCTATGTTATAGGGAACATTTAAAAGAGGTAATTGTGCCTCACGTGTACCTTGAAAAAAAGTACATTATGTTGTCTTCTTAAAAAATAACAGTACACTTCCTAGTATGTGAGGACGCCTTAGCATTTCTCTGTCTACAGCAGGGGTGTCAAACTCCATTTAGTTGCGGGCTGCATGAGCATTATGGTTGCTCTCAAAGGGCCAATTGTATCTGGGGTGCGCTGTGTACAGAATGCAGGGTTCAGGAGCGCATTACGTACAGACTGCAGAGTTCAGGGATGCACTGTGTACAGAATGCAGGGTTTAGGGTTGCACTACGTACAGAGTGCAGGGTTCAGGAGTGCATTACGTACAGAGTGCAGGGTTCAGGAGTGCGTTACAAACAGTGTGCAAGTTCTGGAGTGCACTATGTTCAGAATGCAGGGTTTAGAGGCCTGACGCATACAAAGTGCAGAGTTCAGGAGTGTGCTGTGTACAGAGTGCAGGGTGTGCAGCCCCAACCCCCCCCCCAAAGCTTCCTCAAATCTTTCTCTCCTGCTTGGTTGGGCTCTAGTACCTCCCTATGTAGGCAGCACACCTTTCAGGGAGATCATTCTATCTCTGGAGATCTGTCCTCACCGTAAACACATGCAGGGATCTTTTAGATCCGGGAGCCGCTAAGCAAAGCTGCCCCTTGTAAATACTGAAGGCTTTGGTGTTTACAAGTGAGAGCTGGAGGTGGCAGAATGGAGATCTGCCATGTTCTGGCTGCAAAACTGCGTGCAAGGGCCACAAGACGAGGCTTGGCGGGCTGGATTCGGCCTGCGAGCCTTGTGTTTGACACATGATAGTGTAAAATTTCACTACTGCACTGTTGTCCTTGCTGGAGGCTGTGACATGAGGAAGTAAAGCCTGTCCTCTATCAAGATGGCCACCTTCATATAGAGCGACAGAACAAGGCGTGTTAAATCAGTAATGGGAAAAGACCAACTGCAGAGAGACCACAGCCAGTACTGTTGACTAGTTCACTTTTCACTCTGACTGCCTTTTTTTGGGTACAGCTTGCAGAGCTCTCTTAAGTGGCGTGGCCAGCTTGCACACCTCAGCTTCTATCTGACTAGCAGATTATCCTGCTATCCAACTATGCAAAAAATGGTTGTATCTACTGTAGAACAGACAGCAGCCCCAGAAATATGCAGATTGACTTGCTCCTTTCAGTGCTCTGTGCTTTAAAAGAAACCGTAACATTTAACACTCAGCTGTCTTTCAGAGCCTTTTTCGATTCCTTACCACATCCTTATAGAACTAATCGTGACGTTATGATTTCCTTACTAGAAAATATTAGCTGGTTGAATGTTCCAGTGCTATTGTAAATAAGGAAACCACACTGAAGAGGGAATTGGATCCTATAACACTCTAAAAGACATGCTGGTAGGGTAATCGGATCCTGTCTAAAATTGGCCCTAGTATATGTATAAATGTGTGTTAGGGACCTTAGGTTGTAAGCTCCTTGAGGGTAGGGACTGATGTAAATGTACAATATATATGTAAAGCGCTGCATAAATTGACGACGCTATATAAGTACCTGAAATAAAATAAATGATCTATTGGTTGTTTGCATACAAGTATAGAATCCCATACGGAGTTAGCTTATTCTTGGAGTATGCTTTTTTTCTTGTCACCATAACTAGATGCAATGTTTTGTCCTGTATCAGTAAATAAGCGGAAACCTGTGACACAGACATGTAGTAGATTAGTTACCAGATCAATAATATCAGTCTGCAGTAAGGACACTAGTAGTAAGAAGCGCAGGGGCCAGTATTAAGAAGTGCAGAGAGCAGAGGCCAGTAGTAAGGAGCGCAGGGGCCAGTAGTAAGGAGCGCAGGGGCCAGTAGTAAGGAGCGCAGGGGCCAGTAGTAAGGAGCGCAGGGGCCAGTAGTAAGGAGCGCAGGGGCCAGTAGTAAAAAGCGCAGGGGGCAGTAGTAAGAAGTGCAGAGCGCAGGGGCCAGTAGTAAAAACCACAGAGCGCAGGGGCCAGTAAAAAGAAGTGCAGAGCACAGGGCCAGTAGTACATACAGCCAAGCTCATAAGTCAGTAGTAAACACAGGTTTCCCCCCTCCTACTGTAAAAATGCACTCACTAGACCTCAGATTATTATGCAGGATATATATAGCACCAACAGTTTGCGCAGTGCTTTACAAAGTTAGGGCTGACAGTACAGTTACAATACAATTCTATACAGGAGGAATTAGAGAGCCCTGCTCGTTAGAACTTACAATCTACAGTAAGAGGGAGGGTCAAGTAATTTAAAAGGTGATAACTGTGGGGGATGAGACGATGAAAGAAGTACAGTTGTTAGGTGGAGGCAGGATAGGCTTCTCTGTAGAGAAACGTTTTCAGGGATCACCTAAAAGTGGATAGAGTTGGAGATAGTCGGACAGCTTGGGGTAGGAAATTCCAAAGGATGGGGTTATGGGAGGAAGTGAGGAGGAATCTAGAGAGCATGAGGTCTTGGGAGGAACGAAGAGGATGATTTGGTTGGTATTTTGAGACTAGGTTAGTGATGTAGCTGGGGGTCAAGTTGTGGATGGCTTTGTAAGTTGTTTGTATCTTGATCTAAATTTGTTGGGTGAGCGGAAGCTAATGGAGGGATTGGCAGAGAGGGTAGCAGATGCTGAGCGGTTCGTAAGGTGGATGAGTCTGGCAGCAGCATTCATGATAGACTGAAGAGGGGATAACCTATTTAAAGGTAAGCCAATGAGGAGGGAGTTGCAGTAGTCGACGCAATAGATAACCAGGAAGTGAATCGAGAGCTTTGTGGTTTCATTAGGGAGGGGACGCATTTTGAGATGTTGCAGAGGTTGAGGTGGCAAGCTTTGTAAAGTGATTGAATGTGGGGCCGAAAGTAGAGTTCAGAGTCCAGGATGACACCTAGCACCCTGGCATGCGGGGATTGGTAGATGGTTGTGCCATTGCTCTTGATAGAGATGTCAGAGGAAGAGGCAGGGGAGGAATTATTATGAGCTCAGTTTTGGACAAGTTGAGTTTGAGGAAGTGGTGTGATATCCAGACAGATATGTCTGTTAGCAAGTTAGTGTAATGCGTGAGGAGACTGATGGAGTGAGCTGAGGGGAGGACAGATAGATTTGGGTGTCGTCAGCGTAGAAATGATTTTGAAAGCCATAATAGGAGAGGTCCAAAAACAGAACCTTGGGGGAACCAGACGGAGAAACGAAGGAGAGTGGAGGAAGTAGAATTGCAAGTGAAACTGAAGGTGTGGTGGGATGAGAGCCAGCCAAGAGTACAGTCACGGAGACCAAAGGAGTAACGTTTTTTTGAGGGGGTGGTCAACCATATCAAAGGCAGCCCAAAGGTCCAGAAGTAGGAGTACAGAATAGTGTCCTTTGCTTTTGCTGTTTGTCATTTGTGAGTTTTAAAAGAGCAGTTTCCGTGGAGTGTTGAGGGCGAAATCCAGACTAATGAAGTGGTCACTCGGTTATAGACCTGGTGTTCAAGGAGTTTAGAGGAAAAGGGGAGCAAGGAGATAGGGCTTAGATTGTTAAGATTGGTAGGGTCCCAGGACGGCTTTCTAAGTGTGGGGATGACTAGTGCATGTTTTAGAGAGGTAAGGAAGATACCAGAAGAGAGGGAGAGATTGAAGATGTGGGTTAGGGAGTGTAGGATAGTATTTGACAGGGAACAGGGTCCAGTGGACAGGTGGATATTTGGGTATTAGAAATGAGCTTTAGCTTCTCCTAGTGCAGGTTTTCTTTAAAATACAGTATACAGTATGTGAACCCTCACCTTCTGAAACAACTCATTCAATTTAAAATAGAAATTATAGGAAAAATATTTGTGTATAGATATAAAAAATTATAAATACCTTTTTTTTTGTTCTGCATAAAAGGCGTAGAAAGATGGGAGTGGAGAAACAGCAGTACATCAATCTTCCCAGTAAATGGCTGTGCAGAAGGGCATATCAGCAGAAGTCTAATCATTGGAGGACAGGTAGGCTGTGCTCCCAGCACAGCCATAAAACTGACTGCACTGAGATGGATGTGTTCTCCTGCTTAGTGTGGTCAGTTTTTAATAGGAAAGCAGGGGGACTGGCAGAAACACCAAGAATTTCACACAAAGGAATCAATATAAAGAGAACAGGATACTTTTTCATACAAGTATAAATCATGGGTGTTATATAAGGAGCCACATCCTATTATTAGTTAGAGTCACAAAAACACTTAAGCACTTGGGCTATTAGGGCACCAGGTATCAAACAAATGACAACCACATATTAACATACATATTTCTATTTTTACGTAATATAAAACCTTTTGTTATACATAAAACAAATATAAAAAGGGGGGGGGGGGTATTCTGAGTCATTAATAGAAGTGTACCCAAAACAAATATCCAGACCTCAACATGCTTATTGCAGTTGTAAGTCAGATAACCAACTGCTCAGTCCCAAAATGTACCGTGTGTAATGCTATAAACAGACTATTTCATCCTGGGATGCTGCAAATGTTGGAGGCTGGTGAGGTGATGGCTCGGTCTGTCCCAGTATTTTTCAGTGGTCTCACTTTGGGGATTGTGCGTGGTTCCGGGGGTGTCTCTCCCCCTCTGGAGGGTCTTGGGCTGATGGATACTCTTGGATAACCACATGCTTCTTGGATTGAAATATAGATTTTGATATGTATTTCTCCCGATGAAGTGACTTTGGTCATGAAACGCGTAGATCTCATCGGTGACTCCTGGATACCCACATGCATCTTGGATTAAAATATAGATTTTGATATGTATTGCTCCTGATGTAGTGACTTTGGTCATGACACACATAGATCTCATCAGTGACCCTCTTCTTCTTCCTCTTTTTGAAAAATGAATTTGTTCATAGCATTACACACTATCCATTTTCTGAGCAGTTGATTATCTTGACTTACAACTGCAATGAGTGTGTAGAGGGCTGGATATTAATTTTTCAGGTACACGTTTTATATTATGCAAAAATAAAAATATGTATGTTGTTTTGTGGTTGTCATTTGTTTGATACCTGGTGTCTTAAAATCTCAAGTGCTTTAGTGTTTTTGTGATTGTTTTCATACAAGTACATGTACAGGTACACCAGGCACATAGCAGGAATATAAAAGGCTGAGGTAGCATGTTATTGAAAGTACGTTTGCTGTATTATTTTACTCACAACTTGTTCCAGATGTATCGTTGACCCCATTGATACCTCACAAACAGTGTTTTTCTGTTCTCTTTCAGGATCGGCCGACGTCTTGTGCTGCTGTTCTCTGTAGTCTTCAACCTAGTTTTTGGACTTTCTGTGGCTCTCTCTGTCAATGTGACCATGTTCAGCACGCTCAGATTTTTCGAAGGATTCTGTCTTGCTGGGATTTTCCTCTGCTTGTATGCATTGAGTGAGTACTGCTCCCACTGAAATACAGTGCGTATAGAAATGAATCACGCCCCTTTAAAATAATTTCATGTTGTTGCTTTGCAGCCTGCAATGAAGACAGACACCCTTTTTGTTTTAACCAGCTGTATTTACATAATGCAACTTATAACATCCAAGTGAAAGATATAACGCCAACATGTAAAAAAAAAAAAAAAAAAAAAAAAATACAGCGTGTGTGTGTGTGTATATGTATGTGTGTGTGTGTGTGTGTGTGTGTGTATATATATATATATATATATATATATATATATATATATATATATATATTATAAATATAGTTGTTTTTTTTTTTCATTTTGCTTTGACATATGCTTTAAACAGCTTCCACAGGAACAGATCTTAGGAGTGTTACTTGGCTCACTGTTCAGAAGTTTCCTCAGATGTTCTGGCCTCCCGAGGGACACCTGCATCTTGCTGCTCTCTCTCTCTCCGCAGATACCAATCCCACGACACAGAGGCCAGGATCTTTTCAGAATCCCTGGGCAGATCCTGGTCTCCACAAAGATTTTACCTTTTATATTCCAACCCCTTATGGTAATGAAACACATTCAAATGGTGCAGGCAGAACTTGATATATAAGTATACATTCATCACTATAACAAAAAATAAGCAATGCTCAAAATCAATCTTCAGTAAAAGTAAGACATACAGTATACCTTCTTCCTGATTTCCTGCTTGTGTGTTTCTCTTTTTCCTGCCCCCTCCCTCCATCGAGGGAGACATGCATCTAAACCTCCCTTGGTGCTGAAGCCTGATCCTCATTCGGTTCGCGCTACTGACAGGCGGTGAGGAAGCGATGCGCCGCCACTTGTAACCCCATTTTTCATGTCAAATGCATTGCAACCGTGTGCAATATATGCTGTTGTGAGGCATTTGTGGTGCTTTTCTTTTCCTTGAACGTGTAGAGTTTGGCGGGCTTGGCGTCCGTCAAGTGCTACATGTGGGGTCAACTGGCATGTAAACATCCCCGTCCGCTGCCTGTTGCAGCTCAAGGGGGATGGTTGGCAGGCTTCAAAAACACGGCTCAACTTTGCATTATTGCCGCCCCCAACTGCAAGTCTAAACAAGGCCTTACATTTCCTTGCACTGTTTCCTAACCCCCCCCAACATACCACCTAAAACTAAGATGTTAATTACCAGGTCAAACTCCTCCCCACCCTCTATCACATCAGTTATCTTATGAAAAAAACAAGCAGTGATTGCACTACAGCAGGCATGTCCAAAGTCCGGCCCTTTCGGACGGCCCGCCTGGTGATTTTGACATATATAAATATCTTTTGTGGCCGCCCCCAACAAATCCCCGAGCGCCGGGGGCCACAAAAGATAAATGCTGGCTGCCTTAGAGGGACGGGACGAGCGCTGTACATATAGGAGTATTTCCTGTTTATACGGCGTCCTGTGTAAAGGGAAGTCCCGTCTCCTGTGCTGCCATTGGACAACTGTTCTGTCCATTACAGGAGGCGGGACTTTCAATTAAAGAGGCAGCTGAGAAAACAGGAGTCTTTCCAGTATGTCTGTTGGCGCTCGTCCTGCCCCCTCCCTGTCTCCTCCAAGGCTGCAGATGACGGACATGAATCAGGCTGCACTGACGGCAATGGTGAGTCTGTATTCATGTCAATGTGGGTGCTGCATTAATGACAATGGAGTGGGTGCTGCATTAATGACAATGGAGTGGGTGCTGCATTAATGACAATGGAGTGGGTGCTGCATTAATGACAATGGAGTGGGTGCTGCATTAATGACAATGGAGTGGGTGCTGCATTAATGGCAATGGAGTGGGTGCTGCATTAATGGCAATGGAGTGGGTGCTGCATTAATGGCAATGGAGTGGGTGCTGCATTAATGGCAATGGAGTGGGTGCTGCATTAATGGCAATGGAGTGGGTGCTGCATTAATGGCAATGGAGTGGGTGCTGCATTAATGACAATGGAGTGGGTGCTGCATTCATGGCAATATGGTAGGTGCTGCATTCATGGCAATATGGTAGGTGCTGCATTCATGGCAATATGGTGGGTCCTGCATTAATGGCAATACGGTGGGTGCTGCATTAATGGCAATACGGTGGGTGCTGCATTAATGGCAATACGGTGGGTGCTGCATTCATGGCAATGGAGTGGGTGCTGCATTCATGGCAATGGAGTGGGTGCTGCGTTCATGGCAATGGAGTGGGTGCTGCATTCATGGCAATGGAGTGGGTGCTGCATTCATGGCAATAGAGTGGGTGCTGCATTCATGGCAATGGAGTGGGTGCTGCATTCGTGGCAATGGAGTGGGTGCTGCATTCGTGGCAATGGAGTGGGTTCTGCATTTGTGGCAATGGAGTGGGTTCTGCATTCGTGGCAATGGAGTGGGTGCTGCATTCGTGACAATGGAGTGGGTGCTGCATTCGTGGCAATGGAGTGGGTGCTGCATTCGTGGCAATGGAGTGGGTGCTGCATTCGTGGCAATGGAGTGGGTGCTGCATTCATGGCAATACGGTGGGTGCTGCATTCATGGCAATACGGTGGGTGCTGCATTCATGGCAATACGGTGGGTGCTGCATTCATGGCAATACGGTGGGTGCTGCATTCATGGCAATACGGTGAGTGCTGCATTCATGGCAATACAGTGGGTGCTGCATTCATGGCAATACGGGGGGTGCTGCATTCATGGCAATACGGTGGGTGCTGGATTCATGGCAATACGGTGGGTGCTGGATTCATGGCAATACGGTGGGCGCTGCATTCATGGCAATACGGTGGGCGCTGCATTCATGGCAATACGGTGGGTGCTGCTTTCATGGCACTTGTGAGGCTACAGATGGGCACTGATTAGGCTGCATTGATGGGCACTGACCCATATTTTGCTTCACAATTCTTTATTTAAAATGTAAGATTTCTTCCTGAAACTTCCTTTTTAAAAGTGAAGGTGCGTGTTATAAGCCGATAAATACGGTATATCCAAATAACACACCCAAGCTCATCTCTTCACTACACACAGCCACAAAGGCAAGAGAATTCTTGTTGGCCAGTGTATTAGTGCTCGGATGGACACACTTAGACCAAATTTTAATGGTTTAAAGAATGTCAGGCAAAATGGTCGGCCCTCAAGCATGTTCACTTCATCAAATCTGGCTCTCTTTGAAAAAAGTTTGGATACCCCTGCACTACAGTATCAAATAGGAATCAAAATCCAGTTCTTCAAGGACAGTTGCCCTCACTAAATATCCACACATAAAATATATCCAATATTAAATATAATTATATTGTGCAGTCAACCGATAAGAAATGCAAGTGCCTCACAACAAATGCAATAAATATTAAGATATCTTACTTGCAACTCCATTGCACCAGTGACGATGTCTCATAGGATAAAAGGTTTTGGGCAGAGCTACAGCGGTGAATCCCGCAACCCCCCCCCGTTTTACTTCCTACACTATAAGAGATCTTCTTCTTGCATACTATGGCCTGGAATAGGCCTACTACTTTTGAGGTCTGAGGATCTGGTAATGCAGTTTGCAACTGTGGGGGCACACAGCGGTGATGAATCTATTCACTTGTTGGAGGATTTAAGTGGCTGCATTACTTCGGTCTATGGACTTTGGTACACAGCACTTTTATTATCTGGGACATTCTATTGTATATTTTCTATGAACACTTATATGAATTTGTTTCGGATTGTCTTTGAATTATAGGTATAATTTTTTCTTGCACTTTCATATGCATTGCACTTTCGCTTGAATTTTGTGGATTTCCTATGAATTTTTAGATGTTTTATTAATATTTATTGCATTTCTTGTGAGGCACTTGTATTTTTTATCTGTTCACAGCGCAACATAATTAGGTTTTACATCATATCTTGATACCCTTGGGTTCGCAGGTACCTGCAACTTCTTAACCTGGCACCCATCTCTTTGTAATAGGTTGTGATCGATAATTCTTTTGGGATAATTTGCATATTTCATGGCTTTACCCTTTGTATCATGACCAATAATATGTATATGTCATGCCAGTACCTACTTGAGTCATATGTTTGAAAAATTCTAAATAATTTATTAAAAAAAAAAGACAAAAATGATCGTAAATAGCATATAATGTGCTCCAAAATTACAACAAATAGTCCAATAAACAGAAAAGTCTGAACACTCACAAAAAGATTGGTATGGGAATATGTATTATTATGAAGAAACATCAAATCCTCACTTTGCGTCACTATGCACCAGGTGGGACCCTTTACCTATGAGTGCCACTACCTGATTAAATTATAGCCAGGTCATGTCAAGAATATGTGAATAATCCCATCTGGACATCCAATAAAGAAAAATTGTTCCCAGATGAATGCATTGCTATCAGACTTCCAGGTAGCTCAGAGATTTTACAAATCAGAATAGTGTCAAAAGACTCAAAATAGTGTAACTCTATTTTATAAAAATTCAAAAGTCATATTAAAAAAAGGACAAACTCACATTTCCAGAGTGCACCAGCTTCACTACTGTAAATTATTATGAGCATTTAAGTGTCGCACCCCCCCCCCCACACACACACACACACACCCACACACACCCCACCAGTACAGCAAATACCTGCATCTTCAGATCGCCATTATGCACTGTAATGCCATAATACCCTACTAGTAGCGTCTTACGACTTTCTCAGGAGCAGCTGTACTGTTTATTGCTTTACAGTGATTAATGGATAATTATAAGTTGAATGCTGCCTGCACGGTTTGAATTTGGTTTGTTTATCTATTATATATAAAGGTACGCTGCTGACGCATGTGGTCTTGGGCATGATGGCGCAGAATTTAAGACAGTGAAATATCCATTCCAGAAATAGTTATTAAAGAATCCATTTCAAGGTCAACCTACTTTGAATAAGATAAATGGCCCGTTAGTAAGAGAATCTTTAAATTACAGACATTTACATCTGAAGTATGTTTTTTGTTTTGTTTTGCATTGGCTAAATTGTGTGAAATTGTTTTATAGTTAAATATATCTATTCTCAGTTTTATTATTTGATTTTGGTTTATTTTTTATCCTTTATGAATATGATTTTATAATATGTTGAAGTCTCGTAGCATGCAATTAGTATTTGTGTCTTGGTTGCTTGTAATAATTACGAGGCGGTGAATTATAATATTCATACATAATAATTTGTGTGTCTGAATCATATGCAGCTCCAGTGCCTGTGATGAACTTCTAGATCACATGTGCGCAATGAAAGCAATAATTAAGTGGTTACATAGATAGCTACAGTATGTACATTATAGAAATGGATTCCCTTTGCTCTATCCATTTAGTGATTTGTCACTGAGCATCCCCACTTTGGCGTATGTTGGAAAAGGTGGTGGAATGTTTTGTGGGCTGATGTTGCCCCCCCCCCCCTTACACGGGAGACGGACAAGAAGGCAGGGAACACCAACAACACAATGCAGAAGGCCTCCTTACCTTAGGAGGCAGATGTCCTGCCCGGGATGATACTCCAATCTCCCCTCCTCCTCCCTCCCCTGTCCGAGCCGGGGAGTGCTGGATGTGGCTGCTGTGGGTGAGCCATCCCTGGAGACAGTGGCGGCTGGTGGGTCGGTTGGCCGGGCTTCCCCTGCATCTCCTCCCTGCTCCTAGGCCAATGGGATCGCTTCTCCTTTCGGCAAATTGGGAAACGGGTCTCAGGACCCGCTTCCTGATTGGCCGGGAGGAGAATCCTTGTGACAATAGTGAATATTCATCCACTATTGTCACACAACTGGGTGGGCTCAGAGCGCAGTGCTCTGTTCCCCCGGGCCCACCCTTTTTTGAAGCCTATTAAAGCCTTGGGCTCTAATCACGTGTTAAAAAAAAAAAAACCCCACTGATGTCTATGTGCCCGGCGCCCTGCATGTGCATTAGGGGGGTGGCGCCCCCAATGGACAGGCCACCACTGCCTTTATACCTTTGGTTAGGTTAGGTAGCAGCTGATTGTAAAATGCTTTTGTATGAGACCTTTAGACCTCTCTATAACCAAGAAACAATGTTTGAATAAATATGTTCTTGATAAACTTGCATCCAACAATATGGAGTCGATTTATAAAAAAAAAAAGTTTCATATTTATTCATCCAGCACAACTGCATGTATATCTGTCCTGTGTGAATTACCCAGAATTCGCTCACTAATTTTAGGGAAATTATTTTTTTTGGACAATGTACAGTGCATCTAGAAAGTATTCACAGTTACAGCCCTATTCCAAAATTGATTCAATTCATTATTTTCCTCAAAATTCTACAAGCAAAACTCCATGATGACAACGTGAAATTAGTTTATTTGAAATCTTTGCAAATTTATTAAAAATAAAAACCAAAAAAATCACATGTACATAAGTAATCACAGCCTTTGCCATGACACTCAAAATTGAGCTCAGGTGCATCCTGTTTCAACTGATTATCCTTGAGATGTTTCTACAACTTGATTGGAGTCCACCTGTGGTAAATTCAGTTGATTAGAGATGATTTGGAAAGGCACACACCTGTCTATATAAGGTCTGACAATTAACAGTGCATGTCAGAGCACATACCAGGCCATGAAGTCCAAGGAATTGTCTGTAGACCTCCGAGACAAGATTGTATCAAGGCACAGATCTGGGGAAGGGTACAGAAAAATTTATGCAGCATTGAAGGTCCCAATAAGCACAGTGGCCTCCATCATCTGTAAATGAAAGAAGTTTGGAACCACCAGGATGGACTCTTCCTAGAGTGGGCCCACCTGACCAAACTGAGCAATCGGGGGAGAAGGGCCTTAGTCAGTGACCAAGAACCTGATGGTCACTCTGACAGAGCTCCAGCATTTCTCTGTGGAGAGAGGAGAACCTTTCAGGAGAACAACCATCTCTGCAGCAGTCCACCAATCAGGCCTGTATGGTAAAGTGTCCAGACGTAAGCCACTCCTCAGTAAAAGGCACATGACAGCCCACCTGAAGTCTGCCAAAAGGCACCCGAAGGACTCTCCGACTATGAGAAACAAAAATTCTCTGGTTGGATGAAACAAAGATTGAACTCTTTGGCCTGAATGGCAAGCACCATGTCTGGGGGAAACAAGGCACTGCTCATCACCTGGCCAATACCATACCTACAGTGAAGCATAGTGGTGGCAGCATCATACTGTGTGGATGTTTTTCAGCGTCAGGAACTGGGAAACTAGTCAGGATCAAGGGGAAGATGAATGCAGCAATTTACAGAGACATCCTTGATGGAAACCTGCTCCAGAGCACTCTGGACCTCAAACTGGAGCAAAGCTTCATCTTCCAACAGGACAACGACCCTAAGCACACAGCCAAAATAAAAAAGGAGTGGCTACAGGACAACCCTGTGAATGTCCTTTAGTGGCCCAGCCACAGCCCAAACTTGAACCTGATTGAACATCTCTGGAGAGATCTGAAAATGTCTGTGCACCTATCCAACCTGATTGAGCTTGAGAGGTCCTGCAAAGAAGAATGGGAGAAATTGCCTAAAAATAGGTGTGGCAAGCTTGTAGCATCATACTCAAAAAGACTTGAGACTGTAATTGGTGCCAAAGGTGCTTCAACAAAGCATTGAGCAAAGGCTGTGAATACTTACAGTGTGTTGAAAAAGTATTCATACCCCCTGAAATCTTCCACATTTTATCATGTTACAACCAAAAACGTAAATGTATTTTATTGGGATTTTATGTGACAGACCAACACAAAGTGGCACATAATTGTGAAGTGGAAAGAAAATGATAAATGGTTTTCAACTTTTTTTTTACAAATAAATATGTGAAAAGTGTGGCGTGCATTTGTATTCAGCCCCCTGAGTCGATACTTTGTAGAGCCACCTTTCACTGCAACTACAGCTGCAAGTCTTTTTGGGGATGTCTCTACCAGCTTTGCATATCTAGAGAGTGACATTTTTGCCCATTCTTATTTGCAAAATAGCTCAAGCTCTGTCAGACTGGATGGAGAGCGTCTGTGAACAGCAATTTTTAAGTCTTGCCACAGATTCTCAATTAGATTTAGGTCTGGACTTTGACTAGGCCATTCTAACACATGAATATGCTTTGATCTAAACCATTCCATTGTAGCTCTGGCTGTATGTTTAGGGTCGTTGTCCTGCTGGAAGGTGAACCTCTGCCCCAGTCTCAATACTTTTCGGACTCTAACAGGTTTTCTTCTAAGATTGCCCTGTATTTGACTCCATCCATTTTCCCATCAACTCTGACCAGCTTTCCTGTCCCTGCTGAAGAAAAGCATCCCCACAACATGATGCTGCCACCACCATGTTTCACGGTGGTGATGGTGTGTTCAATCTCAGGTTTCCACCACACATAGCGTTTTGCTGAAAATGGACTTCTTATGACTTTCTTTCAACAATCTCTTTCTTCTTGCCACTCTTCCATAAAGGCCAGATTTGTGGCGTGCACGACTAATAGTTGTCCTGTGGACAGATTCTCCCACCTGAACTGTGGATCTCTGCAGCTCCTCCAGAGTTACCTCTTGGCTGCTTCTTTGATTAATGCTCTCCTTGCCCGACCTGTCAGTTTAGGTGGACGGCCATGTCTTGGTAAGTTTGCAATTGTGCCATACTCTTTCCGTTTTCGGATGATGGATTGAACAGTGCTTTGTGAGATGTTCAAAGCTTGGGATATTTTTTTTCTAACCTACCCTGCTTTGGTGTGTTCCTTGTGCTTCATGATGCTGTTTGTTCACTAAGGTTCTCTAACAAACCTCTGAGGGCTTCACAGAACAGCTGTATTTATACTGAGATTAAATTACACGCAGGTGGACTATATTTACTAATTTGGCGACTTCTGAAAGCAATTGGTTCCACTAGATTTTAGTTAGGTGTATTAGAATAAAGGGGGCTGAATATAAATGCACGCCACATTTTGCAGATATTTATTTTTGAAAACAAAAATTGAAAACCATTTATCATTTTCCTTCCACTTTACAATTATGTGCCACTTTGTGTTGGTCTATCACATAAAATCCCAATTAAATACATTTATGTTTGTGGTTGTAACATGACAAAATGTAAAAAATGTCAAGGGGTATGAATACTTTTTCAAGGCACTGTATGTACATAGGATTTTTTGTTTTGTTTTTTTATTTCTAATAAATCTGCAAAGATTTCAATCAAACTTCTTTTACGTTGGCATTATGGGGTATTGTTTGTAGAATTTTGAGGACAATAATGAATGTAATCCATTTTGGAATAAGGCTGTAACATAACAAAATGTGTAAAAAGTGAAGCGCTGTGGATACTTTCCGGATGCACTGTATCTTGCCATGGCTGTTGTGTGAATAGGGGAGAATCAAATTTCTTAAAACAGTATTAAACGCAAAAGCGAACATTTATTATATTGCAGCTTACCGATTCTTAGCGGTGATGGCTGTATTCGTTTTCTTTTTTAGGCTTTCTTTCTTCTATTTTCATCTGGTGATTCAGCCAGCAAGTCTGTTGTTTTTCACAAGCTCCTTAGCAGAATGTATCAGTTTACATCAGGGGTCTTCAAACTATGGCCCTCCAGTTGTTCAGGAATTACAATTCCCATAATGCCTAGTCACGTCTGTGAATGTCAAGAGTTTTACAATGCCTCATGGGACATGTAGTTCTGCAACAGCTGGAGGGCCGTAGTTTGAAGATCCCTGGTTTACATTGATGAGACAAAATACTTAACACTGGTGGGGGTGATTAACATTATCAGCTTTTACTTATTAACGTGAAACCGTAATCCCAAAAAACGGTTTTCTGTAACTGATTATAAAGTGTGAGCTGGAGTTTGGCTTCAATTTGTTAGTGTGACTCAATCTGCTAATACATTTAACACTACCCTCCATAGCTGTGTCTCACTAATACAGGAGGTGTGTTACCGACCAGATCACCAGGTGAAAACAGAGGGGGGGGGGCAAAGAAAACTGATGCAGCCACCACATCTAATGATTGGTAAGCTGCAATATAATACAATAATACAATAAATATATATAAATGTTTTGGAATTAATACTGCTTTAAGATGTTTCTTCTTCTTAGCTTATTGTTTTAGCCTATTTTGACTCTGGTTGAATGTGTTTAGGCTATTGTATTAGGCTGTTTTTGTAGAACCACCTTTCACTGCAACTACAGTTGCCGTGTACACACGACCGGACTTTTCGATAGCAAAGGTCCAACGGAACAAATCCGCTGGACAATCCGATCGTGTGTGGGCTTTATCGGACCTTTGCTGTCGAAAAATCAGACAGACTTTAGATTTGGAACATGTTTCAAATCTCTCCGACGGACTCGGATCCGGTCGAAAAATCTGTTCGTCTGTATGCTAGTCCGACGGACTAAAACCGACGCTAGGGCAGCTATTGGCTACTGGCTATGAACTTCCTTATTTAAGTGCGGTCGTACGTCATCACGTTTGAAATGATCAGACTTTGGTGTGATCGTGTGTAGGCAAGTCCGTTGCGTCTGAACTCCGCCAAAAGTCCGTCAAAAAGTCCTTCAGAGTTCAATCCGTCGAAAGTCTGCTCGTGTGTACACGGCATAACAGGTTTTCTTCTAAGATCCCCTGTTTTTGGCTCCATCCATCTTCCTATCAACTTTGACCAGCTTCAATGTCCCTGCTGAAGAAAAGCATTCCCACAACATGATGCTTCCGCCACCTTGTTTCATGGTGGGGATGGTGTGTTCAGGGTAATGTGTAGTGTTAGTTTTCTGCCACACATAGCATTTTGGTTTTAGGCCGAAAAGTAAAATTTTGGTCTCATCTGACCAGAGCACCTTCTTCCACATGTTTGCTGTGTCCCCCACATGGCTTCTCGCAAACTGCAAATGGAACTTCTTATGGCTTTCTTTCAACAATCGCTGTCTTCTTGCCAATCTTCAATAAAGACCAGATTTGTGTAATGCAGGACTAATAGTTGTCCTGTGGAAAGATTCTCCCACCTGAGCTGTGGATCTCTGCAGCTCCTCCAGAGTTACCATGGGCCTCTTGGCTGCTTCTCTGATTAATGCTCTTCTTGCCCGGCCTGTCAGTTTAGGTGGACGGCCATGTCTTGGTAGGTTTGCAGTTGTGCCATACTCTATCCATTTTCGGATGATGGATTGAACAGTGCTCCGTAAGATGTTCAAAGCTTGGGATATTTTTTCTTTATAACCTAACCCTGGTTTAAACTTCTCCAAAACTTTATCCTTGACCTGTCTGGTGTGTTCATTGGCCTTCATGATGTTGTTTGTTCACTAAGGTTCTCTAACAAACCTCTGAGGGCTTCACAGAACAGCTGTATTTATACTGAGATTAAATTGCACACAGGTATTTACTAATTAGGTGACTTCTGAAGGCAATTGGTTCCACTAGATTTTAGTTAGGGGTATAAGAGTGAAGGGGGCCGAATACAAATGCACGCCACACTTTTCACATATTTATTTGTAAAAAAAATTAAAAGCCATTTATGATTTTCCTTCCACTTCACAATTATGTGCTGCTTTGTGTTGGTCTATCACATAAAATCCCAATAAAATACATTTACGTTTTTGGTTGTAACATGACAAAATATGGAAAATTTCAAGGGGTATGAATACTTTTTCAAAGCACTGTATTTAGGCTATTGTTCTAGGCTATTATTTTAAGCAGCCCATAGGTAATTTGATTTTCTTTCCTTCTACCACGGGTGGAAGAGAAGAAAATTGCTCGATTTTCCCATTAACACAGCCAGTGTTGATGTTTTTTTATGAATGGTCCCCTCGGAGTAGTGTCTTTGCTATAGACAAGACACATCCTTATTACACTTGCCTGCATTATTGTATCTTTCCAACCATGTAAAAAAAAAATCCTGTGTTTCTGCATTCTATGTATTTATCAAAACTTTAAAGTAATATCTCTATGACTCATGCAGGAATAAAAGCAGGTGAGGTCCTCACAGCTGACTGCGCTTCTCCATCTTTGTTTTCTATAATCCTTAACAATGAGGAGTCGTGACTGAGATCTGTAATGAATGTGGCTTAATTGTGGCTTTATTTAGGAAGTGTTACTAAAAAGCACCCGAATGCTACGGCTATAAATAATAGAAAACAAGTGCTTGTGAGGAAAACCACACCTTTCTTAAAATGATTCAGAGCGTATTTGTGGCTTTTTATGTCTTCATCAATTGTATGTAAATGCTTACAAAGCCAAAGCGCTCTTAATTGTGGCAAACTGCTTGCAGATTGTACCTTGGCTATTGAAACTGTCAGTTTCCAACAGTATCCAGTTCAGTTTCTAGCTGTCATTTTTCTAGTGTTAATAAAATGGATGGAAGAATCTGACACTTTTCCTTTTTGGCCTGTTTGAATTCCACTGTGATGGTAAAATATGAATTTGGGTGGGGTGGGGGTGTCTAAGATGGTGCTGGGAGAGGATACTCTACAATGGGGCTCCCAGAGACCGGACCACTATCCTGACGATTTTGGGTGTGGTGATGCTTGCTAATGCTGGATTTGACTCCCCTTCCTCAACACTGTCCCTGGGTCATGACTAGGGAGAAATCATAACCTCCTACCCGTCTTACAGCTACCTCGGCTGACTTCATTGACTTGGTGGGAGATGCTGACTCCACCACCATTGCAGCTCACATGGCCATGCAAATAGAGGAGCCGGGACAGTCTCCTTCTATAGACTAGACTATAACTACCTGCCCATCTTCACTGACCAACAAGATCGATCACCTGCAGGCTTATAATAAATGTATCTGCAAGGACCTGAACTCATTCAGCAACCTGGTGACTTATGTGGAGCAGCAGTCCTCTAATGCTGAGGACTCACTATGGGATCACAATGTCGACCTTCACACATTGAAAGGCAAGGTGGAATAGTTGGATGCCCGGGCAGAGGATGCAGAGAACCGCAACAGGTAATTTTGCGGCTCCTGGGCCTCCGGTAGGGGGCCAAATGTAACAACCCTCCTGCTTTTATTAAACAGCTTCTGAATGCTCGCTTCTCTCCATTCTTCACGGTTGAGCAGACACACAGTATACTAGCTGCAAGGATTCCCCAGGGTGCGCCTCCTCGGACTTTCATCTTTAAATTTGCTCCACTTCAGGGATCGTGATCTGGTGCTGAAAGAGGCCCGGGCCCTGAATGAGGTTCACTTTGAAAATGCTAAACTCCTGATCCTTCAGAACTACTCTGTGAAAATCTGAATTGGTGAGGAAAATATCTTTTGATCTTTGACTACTAGTCAGTCCATTACTTTTTTATTTTGCTAGAGTGGAAGTAGTGGGAACTTTTTTATTTCTGTAGTTGGCAGCTGTCAGTTTTATTGTTTTTGATGGACAGCAGTTCTAGTAATTACTTTCCCCTAGAGCTGCCCTTTAAAATGGCAATGGGTTTTTCAGGCTGGACAGTTCAGAATGCACCATCAGCCTCATAGTCCCTTCTGTACACATAGCAAACAGCTGATTAGATGGGGTCCATATGGAGAGGTCTGCTTCGGCCCACAAGTGTTTTCTACTTTCCTACTGTTATAAGCCCATTTTATGGTCTCGTGTTTATCTACAGTATTTGTACGTTTTGGGTTTTTGGTAATGTAACCTATAGTAAAATCAATATTTAAAAATGTCACTGCTACCACACTACAGACACCTCATCGTTCTTGCATATCACTGCACTTGTGTGGCCCAAGTGGCAATGCACTCTGTACTTTCCGTAAACGAACCTGGTCCCAACACTGCCCCCTCTTGCCTTCCACATGGTACTAGTGTCCTCTCACCTTGATGGTTAGCCTCGCTAGCCAGCGATGCCATGTGGGTGATGGGAGGGGATGGGGCTAGGCTCAGAATGCCTGGTAGATATTTGCATTGTAAAGTTCTAAGAAATTCAGGATGCCCCAGTCACTGATAAGTCATGGCAAGGTGACATACAGTATGTGCCCCAGGATGTTCCTGCTGTGTTGTAGTGATGGCATTTTAGTCATCTTGGTCTTAATTCAGTTTGGGCCAATTGGCGTATTCTAGCTAAAAGCGCAGGTACCAGTAGGTTCCCATTGTTACACTGGGATGACAATTTACCTAGATTATATAGTAATATACGAAAGCAATTTCCATCAACCCAATAAAAATATTGAACAAGAAAGCAATTTCCATGACATCAGTGCTTTGAAATATGGAAGGAGGGATATTTTTTGTCTATACGTATGCTCTGAGCTCTGTGCTAGCGCATTGACAGAAGCTTGGTTTTATCCCTTATATTCCAGGAGGTGACTGATTAATATTAGGAAAGATCTACTTGTAAAGTTTGTGACTTATCCAGAAAGGAAAACAAAGCTGTCCCATTTTATGTTTGCATGTAGTGCGTTGGCCACACAGTTATCAAATATTTTTAAGTTAAACAAGTAAAACTCCATTATCCGCTTCTGAGCGCTGTGCAAAGAAAAATTTTCCATACTTGAGTGGACACAATGTCACTAAGCTTCCTGTGCTGATTTACTGTATCTGTGAAGTGTACTTTGTCTTTTTACAGTATGTAGAGCTTGACAAGCTTAACATTGTGGGGACAGTAAAGGAGAATGCAGTGATGAAATGGCTTATATAAGGAGTGTGTGATATGAGTGGATTCTTTACATAAAAACTTGATTAATGCGCAGGATTGGAGGATTACTGGTGACAAGTCTGGTAATATACAGTAAATACATCACGTCTTCCAGTATTGAAAACAAGCTTGTTTGATTCATGTTGTTTTCTGTATTTGTCACTGAATAGAACATATTTGGTTCTGATGTTCCTGGCCCGCTCAGTGATTATATGCAAAAGTTGGAGACTACAGAATCAGTTCATTTTTGTTTTTTTCCCTTTATAAATTAATTTCGCTTCATCTTAGATAACATAGGATGAAAATATTTTGTTTATTTCAGATACTTGTATAGCGCCATCAATTTATGCAGGGCTTTACATATATATTGTACATTCACATCAGTTCCTGCTCTCAACAAGGAGCTTACAATCTAACATCCCTAACTCATATTCACACATACAGATACTAGGGTCAATTTAGACAGGAGCCAATTAACCTGCTAGCATGTCTTTGGAGTACCCAGAGGAAACCAACATGGTCACAGGGAGAACATGTAAACTTTGTCCAGGTAGTGCCCTGGTTGGGATTCGAACCAATGACCATCGTATCAAAGTATCATAGTAGATAAGGTTGAATAAAGACAATAGTCCATCCAGATCAACCTGTGTAGGTGCATGAGTGTCACTGTCTATATTTCCCATGTCCCTGTATGTCGTGTTCCTTAAGATGCACATCTAAGAGTCTCTTAAAACTATCAATACTCCCTGCAGCCACCATCAATTGTGGAAGAGAGTTCCACATCCCTATTGCCCTGACAGTGAAAAACCACCTTCGCAGTTTAAGGTTAAATCGCTTCACTTCCAATCTCAGTGTGTTGGCCATGTGTCCTCTTACACTTCTTGTGACTGAATAGTTTTTTTCCTATGCTGGGATCGCCAATGAAGTACAGTATTTGTAAATCGAGAATACATTTAGTGTTTGCAGTCTTTCCTCATAATTGAGGTCCCCTGTCCCCTTATTATTAGTTTTGTTGCCCTTCTTTGGACTCTCTCCAGTTCCAGCACTTCCCTTCTGAGGACTGGTTACCAGAACTAGACAGACTACTCCAGATGTGGTCTAACTAATGTTTTATACAGTGGTAGGATTATTGTTTTATTTCTGGAGTATATCCCTTTTTTTAGGCATGCTAATATTCTACTTGCTTTGGTAGCTGCAGCTTCACATGGCATGCTATTGCTCAAACTGTCTTCTACTAGGACCCCCAGATCTGCTAGGCAGAAGTGCTAACCACTTAACCACTGTGCTACCCAAACATGATTTAGTATTTCCATTTCCCAAATCACTTTTGGGGTCTCTTGGGTATGGAGAGTTTTGTCCAAATCTGAAAATCCAGACTTTTGGCCTTCACCATCCACACAATATGCGGTAAGAATTTAGGTTGCACTCGGCTGTTTTTTTGTTTTTCGTTTTCTTCTCTCAAACAAACTTTATTGTAGCAGTTACATGGATTGCAGTACACAGCTTCTCCTGCCTGAGTGCCTTTCTTGGCATGTTTCACGATGGCCTCCACAAGATCCCACCTCCTCTCCCTTCTGCACCTGACAACTTCCCCATTGTTCCCTATACCCAACCTACCAGAACGCCCCCCACCCTTTTACCACCAAGCTTGCCGGCAAATATCCTCTTCTCTTCTCTCACCACTCCACTTATGCTCCGCTCTCACCACTCTTACCACTGCTGCCACAACACCTCTCACTCAACAGGACACCCACCACACCACCTGCCAGCACTGATCAAAACCCCCTTCTCATCACAGCACCTATCACAAAGCCCTACGACCCGCTTTCACCACAGCATGCACCTTTGCACCACAGTGCTTGTCCACCCCCCCCACCCCCCTTTTTCAATCGTTCACATCACCACTACCGCAGCACCTGTTACAACCAACATGTCACCACAGTACCTATCACAAACCTCTACCTCTGCTTTGACTCTCAACCCTCTCACCATAGCACCTATTACAGCTGCCCAACTTTTCCCCTTTGTTACCGCACACAGTATCCACCATTCCGTCACCACAGCTTTTCCCACCTCACTACCCTGCACAGCATACAGCTTTGTGAAGCAGCAGTGCCCCTGTAAAATGTTTCCATTCCAGTGTGGGGCAAGCAGTCCCAGCCTTAGAGTGGTGACACTGCTGTCATATAGGCTTAGAGGAGTAGTGCAGCATCGTTGCAACACCATCACAGGAAGCTGCATTAGGTGGACTTCACCCCAGATGTGAGGGACTTTGCAGGGGGAATAAGAGAAAACTGTAAGTGCAGATGAACTTACAGTATAATTAAATGCTGCACTTATTTTTTTTTTTTATGGGAAGCCATAGTTCTTCTTTAAGACTGAAATGTAATTCACACGTTCTGGGTTTTTATTTACAGACCTGTTAGAATGATTACAATAGCTGTTGGCATATCATACAATTTTGATGAGGCTTAAAATGCTTCCTTTATATTTACATTCTTTAAAGTATGGGGGCCTTTGATCTAGGTAACATTGTGTGATGTGAACAACTAAATTATTACCCTTGCACAGATTTCTGCTGTAAAGCAGGGGTCTCCAAACTGCTGCCCAAGGGCCAGATGTGGCCCTTTCCTAGCCTTAATCTGGCCCTTGGGACACTATTCCTGCCAATGATATGCGGCAATATTCCTCCCATCAACACCAACAATGGGGCACTATTTCTTCAAATGATACAGATGACAGGGTACTACTTCCACTAATACCAATGGTGGGGAACTACTGTTCCTACTACTGACCACAAACCCCAAGGCCATGTTTATTCTCACTGATGTTGGGCCCGTAACATTTCCTATGCTCGCGGGCCACAATCCGGCCCCCCTTCAGTCTGGAGGACAGTAAACTGGCCCTTTGTTTGAAAAGTATGGAGACCCCCTCCTGTAAAGGAACATCACAAATTACCCTATAGGTAGTATATGATTTAATCTAGATATTTTCTTGATTGACACTTGTTTGGCATGATTTTTTCATATATTGTGAAATAGATTGCTAAATGAATAAACATGCTTTGCCTAGCAGTAACATAAAAATCATTTTTCTGTCCTCCTTTTTCATAAAATGGTCACATTTCACACAGTATTACGTTATTTTTTTAATCTTCAGGGCTCCATCTGGATCAGTGCTTATAAGACACAAAGAGTGGTCAGTATCCAGTTTCTTACAGTCACAGCAAAAAAGTAAATAGGCCAGTGCAACATGGACTTTAAGCAGATATAAAAATACAAATGATAGTATACAGTATGTGAACCCAAAACTTTATTTTAGGCTGGATTAGGGAAAATTTAAAACTACCTTTTAGTTTGTATTTTGTTTTCTCTGTTCATTTCACTTCTTGACCAGGAGATGCAACAGAAAAATGAGAAGGAATCTGTACAAAGTGAGAAGAATTACCCTCTTAAAAAGTTTTCAAGATTTACCCTCCCTATATTTTTCTGGTTACAACCTCAACCACTTAAACTCTGGAAGGTTTTACCCCCTTCATGACCAGGCCATTTTTTTCACACAAATAGAGTTTTCTTTTAGTGGTATTTGATCACCACTGGGTTTTTTATTATATAAATGAAAACATTTAAAAAATATATATGAATTTAGGCCAAAATGTATTCTACTGCATGTTTTTGGTAAAAACAAAAAAAAAACAATGTGTGTATATTAATTGGTTTGTGCGAAAGTTATAGCTTCTACAAACTATTGTATAAATACTGGAATTCACGCAGCTATGATGCTCTACTGGTAATGGCGGCGATCAGTGATTTATAGGGTTACTGTGATAGTATGGTTGGGAATCTGGAGCAAACAGACCCTTGCTGAGAGGTACACTAACACTGACATCAATAGTGACACTAATAATATACACTGTCATTTTACTAATGACACTGGCTGGGAAGGGGTTAACATCAAGGGGTTATCTGTGTGCATAACACGCTTAATGTATGTAATATATGCTTCTTTACTAAGAGATCTCGCTGCTCTGTGTACAGAATTTTGTGTGTTTGTAAACACAGAACTCTGTGCTGTGATTAGACACAGCCAATAAGCAGGTCTCAGCCATAAATCATTGGCTGACACCTGCTGACAAAATTGTGCTGTGTTCAACCACAGCATGGGGCAACAGGGGGCGCACATGTGTGCCCCAGACCCAGGAGCAAGTCTGCAGAGTTTATGTGGCTGAGCCTGCAGCTGTCATGTGGTCACAGTAAATTGGGGATGCTGTATGCAAATGTGTTGACAGGGAGTATGTTGGAAACTGGAGAGTGCAGTAAAATGATATGATCAGTCTCCTGCTGATCCTCAAATGTCCAATTAGCAGGCTGGGGTTGGAGAGAGGACAATACTGTATGTCATTGACAGTCAATAACTGTAAGCACTCTTTCAGGTCACTTTTCAGAAAGTATTTGACAGGTGGTTGGGAGGCGTTATATCGATTTCTTGCTGCCTGATTTAACCCTATAATGCTGCATTACTTTGCCCCAATTGCATGCTCAGCCGCTTATTTTTACAGCCCCTAACCACTGTCTGAAAGAGGCCCAACAGGGAAAGTGCTGTCATCTAACTGGCTGTGGTCTGTGGCTGGGTTGTGAATATTTCAGAACATAATGGATGGAAATACAAAATCTTTGGCAAAAACAAAAAAAAACAAAAAACATGTTTTCCTGGAGTTCAGTGTTTACCAAAGCACTGAGATTTTATTAGACCTCCTCTGCCTTGGGTAGACCCTTGAAAATGTGTAAATGTGTGTATATTGTGTGCAAATCCAACTGCTTGTGATTTAGCTAAGCTTTTACAGCCATTATACCATGCACAGTATAGATGATCGTTTTCAATGTTACCGCCGTGGAACCAGCATGTGGTTAACTCCCAGTGAAAGCCAGTCTTCTTTGCATAACTGTGTGAGGATTTCAAACTCCTTTCTGAGTGGGAGGGTGGCATGGAAACCCCGATGCTTTGTCCGTGTTCACAGCACATGGGCTTTTCAAATAAAAGCATTTTGTGGGAAATTAAAATATAGGTTACATTCCACGTCTGTGAGCCTATACTTGTTACTTTTATGTAAAAGAGCTTTGTGTTGTGGAGCATTCTGTGAAAATGGGTGGATTTGGATGAACCCAGGGGAGTTTAATGTGGATTTGTGTGTGATTTCTATTGGACTGGGACAGGCTATAGGAATATACACTCACCGGCCACTTTAGTAGGTACACCTGTTCAATTGCTTGGTAACACAAATTGCTAATCAGCCAATCACATGGCAGCAACTCAATGTATTTAGGCAATTAGACGTGGTGATGATGACTTTCTGAAGTTCAAACCGAGCATAATAATGGGGAAGAAAGGGGATTTAAGTGACTTTGAGGCTGTGTTCACACTGTCGCATGGAGCGGCTCACAGCATGGGTCCGGTGTGTCCCATTCACCATTTCAGGTACGATTTCAGTCCAAAACTTTGGCTGAATTCAGACCTAAAATGGGCCAGAAGACGCACAGGGCTCCTGTGCAATTTGCACTGGAGTCGCTCCAGTGATGTGTGAACCGGCTCCATAGAGAGCCGGTCACAATCTCCTGACAATGCGAATTGGATGCGGGGAAACCCGCATTCAATTCGCAATAGTGTGAACCCAGCCTGAATGTGGCATGGTTGTTGGTGCAAGACGGGCTGGTCTGAGTATTTCAAAAACTGCTGATCTACTGGGATTTTCACACACAACCATCTCTAGGGTTTACAGTGAATGGTCCAAAAAAAGAGAAAATATCCAGTGAATGGCAGTTGTGTGGAAGAAAATGTCTGTTGATTTTAGAGATCGGAAGAGAATGGGCAGGTTCAAGATGATAGAAAGGCAACAGTAACTCAAATAATCACTCGTTACAACCAAGGTATGCAGAATACCATCTCTGAATGCACAAACTAAGCTACGCTAAGAACAGCTAAGAACAGTAATCTCAGGCTACAATTCGCACAGGCTGACCAAAATTGGACAATAGAAGATTGGAAAAACGTTGCCTGGTCTGATGAGTCTCGATTTCTGCTGCAACATTCAGATGGTAGGGTCTGAATTTGGCATAAACAACATGAAAGCATGGATACATCCTGCCTTGCATCAACAGTTCAGGCTGGTGGTGGTTTAATGGTGTGGGGGATATTTTCTTAGCACACATTGGGCCCCTTAGTACCAATTAAGCATCATTTAAACATCACGGCCTACCTGAGTATTGTTGCTGACCATGTCCATTCCTTTATGACTACAGTGTACTCATCTTCTGATGGCTACTTCCAGCAGGATAATGTACCATGTCACAAAGCTCAAATCATCTCACCACTGGTTTCTTGAACATGACAATGAGATCAGTGTACTCCAATGGCCTCCACAGTCCCCAGATCTCAATCCAATAGAGCACCTTTGGGATGTGGTGAAATTGAAGATTCACATCATGGATGTGCAGCCAACAAATCTGCAGCAACTGTGTGTTGCTATCATTTCAATATGGACCAAAATCTCTAAGGAATGTTTCCAACACCTTGTTGAATCTCTGCCATGAAGAATTAAGGCAGTTCTGAAGGCAAAAGGGGGTCCAACCCGGTAGTAGCAAGGTGTACCCAATACAATGGCCGGTGAGTGTATGTAAATTTGATTTTCTAGCTGTGAAAATACTCTGGTTTCCCATTTCCACATCCCTTGTAAGACGTACTATGTGCGTGCATTCCTACCACAAAACTGCTTTATGTGGTTATTTATTAAGCCACTTTATGGTGAATGTCATCTAATTGCTTGTCTGGTACATGGTTTCTGTAGTAATTTGTTTTTAAGTATACATAACTCGTGTTATTTTTCTCCCAGTGTGAAAGTAACCAGTCGTGAATGAGTTTAGCACATACATACAGAAAAATAAAGGTTCTATTGGGAAAATGTTACCACACCTTGTACATAAACACTGTACGTAAACCTAAATTCCCTTATATATAATAGACCATATTTAATCTACATACTGGGCGTTTTCTGAATGTAGCGGGCCTCTATGCAGGATCATAAGTTGGACCCCCTTCCTGTCACCATTTTAATCAATATTTAAACAGTATAAACAAATATGCAAATGTTAAAAATGCCTACAAGGCCTCTTGCACATGGACGTAATAGTTTAGTGAAGTTTATTTGCAAGATCCTGGTGGCAGAGGCAGACAGAAGTAACACAAGTTGCGTTCTGTAAACAATTTGCAAATACACGCTCACAGGCATGTAAATGTGGTACATATATACACCAGTTAAAATTCTTTTTTCATTGTCTTCTTCTAGCAGTGTTTCAATTACGAGTATAAACTCATTTACTTATGTATACACGCGTATACGCGGAGATTACTGCACTCAAGCTTAGCATTTTTTTTTTTTTACAGCTCTGAACACATTGCTGCAGGATACATCTGTGTACACATCTGTGCCAAAAAACAAATGTGGCTTTTTTTTGCCCGTACAAGAGACCAGGCTTTACAGTTAAAAATTTCACACAATGTGACAAAATGTGAGCATCACTAAGATAACTAAAAGCTGGGGTTCCCTGGGAGAGAGTGGAAACAAATTCTGCAGTGTGTTACGCATGCTGCAGCAAATGGGTATGGCAAGATTGCACATAACAGTAAAAGCGGTTTGAAGGAGGATGATAAAGACCCCTTTCACACTGGGGCGGTGCGCGCGTTAGCGGTAAAGCGCCGCTAGTTAACCCGCTAGCGGCCGAAGATAGGGTTAATAGCGCCCGTTTTGCGGCGCTGCCAAAGCGCTTTGCAGCTACTTCGGGCAGCGCTGCCCATTTATTCCTATGGGCAGGGCGTTTTGGGAGTGGTGTATATACCGCTCCCAAACTGCTCCAAAGATGCTGCTTGCAGGACTTTTTTTCCCCTCCTGCAAGCACTCAGGCTTTCACGCTGGGGTGGCTTGAGAGGTGCTTTACAAGCCCTATTTCTAGTGCTAAAACACCTGAAAAGCGCCCCAGTGTGAAAGGGGTCTTGTTACGCTTATTCACTGTATACGCTGCACACATACCACGATCCTTATCCCCACATATACTGTATACTGCTAACGATGAAGGAAGAAATGGCCTGACATCAGCATGAAATAAAAATGTCCTTACTTACTGCAGTGCACAGTTTGTAAATTGGCGTAGCAGTTTTCACTGATGAATCATCCTTCGAGTACAGGGGGCTCCAAACTGCAGCCCATGGGCCAGATGTGGCCCTTTGCTTGCCTTTATCCGACCCTCCCACTGAAATCAAGGATGTCATTTTTTTTTACTCCCACTGACCACCAAGCCTATGGCATCCCACCAATGCCAGGGCATTTTCTACTACCACCGGCCTCAGCCTGCCCCCCCCCCCCCCCCTAAAGTTTGAAGGACAGTAAACTGGACCTTTTGTTTTGAAAGTTTGGAGACCCCTATTCTAGTACAGGGGGCAGGAGAAATATGTTACCTATGCATTAGATCCAGAGAAATCTTCTAATCATAACTACATGTGATTGCTGAACTTTAAACTACTTACATGTTGCCTTTTTTGGTTCCTCCGTTTCCCTTTTGTCAACATGCTAATTCAATTTTTTAATAAAGCCTTTCCGTTTTTGTTAGATACTATATTTTATACTTGGTGACATCACAGGGTCTTTGTGCTTCTCCTAGCAGTACAAGCAGATCATGGTAGTCAGGAGAGGCCCATAGGGTATTATACATATCTTCTGGAAAACATCACAGCACCCTACCTCAGTTCTCCTCTTAAGAGCAGACTCTCTACACAGAAATGACACACCACCCTGCTATGCCATAGAGCTATAGTGCTATAGCGATACAACCAGAGAACTTGAAGGCAGTGGCGGCTGGTGTTTTTTTGGGGGTGGGGCAAACAACCACACCCCCCCCCCCCCCCCGGGTGGTCAGTCATCCAGCCCCGCACTTACCCTATCTAGGTCACAGTCGGGCGGTGGGCAGTGGCTTCCATCGTGTTTCCTCCTCCTCTGCATGAGATTGGTTTCTACCGTGCGTCTCCTCCCTCCTCCTCCTAGGCATCCAATAGGATCGCCTATCCTTTCAGTCAATCGGATCTCAGCACCTGCTTCCTGATTGGCCGGGAGGGGGATTGGTGTGACAATAGTGTATATTCATTCGCTATTGTCACATAACTGGGTAGGCTCAGGGCGCAGTGCTCTGCACTCGGAGCCCACCATTTTTGAAGCCTAGAGCCTCTGGCACTAATCATGTGCTTGAAAAAAAAAAACCCCAATCCATGCATCCGGTGTCCTGCATATAGATTAGGGGGCCGGATGCATGGATATGAGGGGGCTGCGCCCGTGTGCCCCTAATGGATGGGCCGCCACCGCTTGGGGGCCCATTTTTCTTGTGCACGTTTTGTTACTGGAGCATTGCTTTTCATTTTTAATGGCAAGTAAATGTGTCTGCATTGCAGTGCGCCATAACACACAATAACACACTACCCTGCTTTGTGGCATGCTGCATTACAAAAAATGGTGATTGTCCATTTCCGGTGGGTAAATAGCTCATTTAAATGTCCTAATGCAACATATGTTAACACGCAACAGATGGAAGAGGTACTTAGGGGCTTTTACTGCTTTCATGCACACTTAGGAGCCTATTTATATAAAAAAATAAAATGCATAACAATTTGTCCAACAAAATGGTATGTACATTTGTTAAATGCAAAGCAACCAGCTGTTATGAGAATGGGGCAAAACTGAACGTTCCCAGAGTATTTTCTCTTCTGGTCAAATGTCCTTAGGCTATTTTCTCTTCTTTGTGAGGTCTTGTTCACATCACAATTTCTGCGTTTGCATTAGGGTGGATTTGATTTAAATCAAGTCGATTTAAATCCATGATTTAAATCACTAGTAAAAAGGCTTGATTTAAATCATGATTTTTAAAGAGCAGCTGTCATCTCTGTCCCACAGCGGCTCCTCCTCTGACCCTCTGTTGACTCACTGACAGTCCCATTCACTTTAATTGGACGGCTGGTGATGCGGCAGTGACGCAACAAGGTGAGGGACATGGCGGCAGCAGGTGAGTGGATGTCCGCTAACAGGCACTGCCATGATGGATCTGAAATGACAGGTCCTCTTTAAATGTAAGGACTTATTCTTGCTGGTAGTTAGAATCTTTAATATTTGCTAACAAAATTCAGGTTTCCTTTTTAGAATAATAAGCTGTCAGGTTAGTAAAACAGCGATATCAGAACCGATTTTAGGTTACTCACACATAGTTGGAGTACTACTCAAATTCTTTTATTAAGTGTTCTTGCATAGGAAGACCACTTACTGTTATCTCATATATATATTATTATTCTTATTATAGCCAAATTTACCACCCTAACTCCTCCCACAGTTTCTATACTACATAGACAAGTAATATACCGAAACGTGCGGATTGTTCCCGAATGGTGTGCTATTACTTTGTGGAACGTTTCGCCGAATGGTTCACGAAATATCCTTATTTTTGCAGCGAAATTGGTCCCATAGGAATGAATGGTGAAATGTTCAAAACTAGAGTGGGAGGTGACAAAAGCTGACAACCCCATGATCATACCACCCTAACTCCTCCCACAGCTTTTAAACTACATAGACAGTAATATACCGAAGGTGCGGATTGTTCCCGATTGGTGTGCTATTACTTTGTGGAATGTTTTACCGAATGGTTCACGAAATATCGTCGTTTTTGCGGCGAAATTGGTCATATAGGCATATAGGAATGAATGGCGGAATGTTCAATGTCATTTAATTGGTGTGCTATTACTTTGTGGAACGTTTCGCCAAATGGTTCACGAAATATCGGCGTTTTTGCGGCGAAATTGGTCCCATAGGAATTAATGGTGAAATGTTCAAAACTAGAGTGGGAGGTGACAAAAGCTGACAACCCCATGATCAGCCAAAACATTATGACCACCCCATGATCAGCCGAAACATTATGACCGCCCCATGAAAAAAAAAATATATTTTTGAAAAAAAAAAAATCATTTTTGAAAAAAAAAAAAATCATTTTTGAAAAAAAAAAAAAATGCATTTTTGAAAAAAAAAAAAAAAATCATTTTTGAAAAAAAAATCATTGAAAAAAAATTCATTTTTGAAAAAAAAAAATCATTTTTGAAAAAAAAATTCATTTTTGAAAAAAAAAATCATTTTGAAAAAAAAAAACATAATTTTTGAAAAAAAAAACCATAATTTTTGGAAAAAAAAAAATAACTTTTGAAAAAAATGTTCAGCTCTTTCAGCTAATGATGGGACTTCAACTTTTTTACTACTATTTATACTTTTTAAAATATTAAGCTTTTTAACACTCTTCACAATTACTCAAGCCACTCCACCCAGTTACTCCGCCCACTCCAGTTGTAGAGGCAAGAACACTTTTCACAATTTCCCCAGAAATTGTAGCTTTTCTAGTTTAATAAATAACAATAACATTATATTACATATTCTTGTATTTGCTTAAACATCAATGTTTAGTAACTGAAGTGCATAAACTAAATATCTTTGAAAAAACAAACAAACAAAAGAACTTAAAGGGCCCTGTCACACTGGGGCGGCGTCGGCGGTAAAGCGCCGCTATTGTAAGCGGCGCTTTACCATTGGTATTCGGCTGCTAGCGGGGGGTTTTACCCCCCCCCGCTAGCAGCCGAGAAAGGGTTAAAAACCACCGGAAAGTGCCTCTGTAGAGGCACTTTGCTAGCGGTATAGCCGCGTTGTCCTATTGATTTCAATGGGCAGGTGCAGTGAAGGATCGGTATACACTCCGCTCCTTCACCGCTCCAAAGATGCTGCTAGCAGGACTTTTTTTCCCGTCCTGCTAGCGCACCGCTCCAGTGTGAAAGCCATCGGGGCTTTCACACTAGAGAGACAGCAGCAGCTGTTTCAGGTCGGTTTGCAGGTGCTATTATTAGCGCAATAGCGCCTGCAAACCGCCCCAGTGTGAAAGGGCCCAAACTGAGTATACCAGCTGGGTCCCCATTAAAAAACTTCACACGGTTCTTTCATCACAGCACGTCTTCTCATAATGTTGTTTCATTCGAGCCACCAGGCCTTGCATCTATTTGTTACATTGCTTGCATTTTGCACGCAGACCTGCTTTACCCATAGGTAGAGGAACTTCCTAAAAATATCCCCAAACTGGGTCTCTTTTACGGCCTGCTGTCATTTTGCTCCTCAAGGGAGGAATAAAGCACTTCAGGCTATGGGCACAAAGATCACATGGTTTATAAGCTGCTTAGAAAGTTTCGCTTTCATTTTTACTGCTTGCCCTTCCTCCTCAAACTTAAAGCAGGGTGTATTTCTCTTTAAACAATCATACAGTTTGTAGTGTACATAGACTTGCAAAACAATGGGATAAAGGAAAATTCCTGAACTTTGTTTTATCTCATGGTTACTGTGAAATTATGTGAATGCATCAATGCAGTGCATGTTATCTCAGCTTGCAGAGCTTGGATTCATTTTACCAAAAATGTAAATATTGCAGAATATACAGCCTCATGCTACATAACTAAGCTCCATTTCATGCTGAATAAACTAAATTATTAATGTATCCTAAATAGAAAACTGTCTTTAGATAGAATTTTACTCCAAAAGCATTTTATTAAAATATATTTGATAAAAAAAAAAAAAAAAAAAATGCGAATAAAATAAAAAATCAGATTTAATTTTAAAAAAATCGATTTTTATCAACCCTGGTTTGTATACACGTTTACATATGTTTTTGAATTTTTTATGCATTCTACTGCATTTTTTTTCCTTTCTTTGACACTTGAAAAAAACAATGTGCATTCCAGTGTATTAACATGCGTTTGGATGCTTTTGATACGTTGATGGAAGTGACCACACTGGTGTGAACTAGGGCCATTGTAATACATTGCAAACACTGTGCTCTGGATGCAGTTTAAAAACACACCAGAAAGCATGTGGTGTGAACCAGCCCTAATAGAGAAAAGCAATCTGCAGTGATGTAAATTAAAACACTGTTGTACATTAACTTGATAGTTTGTAATACTAAGCAATCCCAATGGTCTATAGGCTGCACTTAACATGCAATCCAGTGTCTTTGGTTGTAATGAATGAATGAACAGTGCCTGCGGGAGTTAAAGATAAGGACTGATAAGACAAATAAACAGTACCTGTGGGGGGGAGGGGGGGTGGGTATAACGGTAGTTGAAGAAGGTTGATGTTTAAACTTAAAGTGATACTAAACCTACAACAGTAAAATCAGTCTGTATATGCAGTAAATCATGCTTGTTATACTCACTGTGGAAGGGGTTAATCCACTGCATTGTGTAAAAGCTGTTTGATCCTGTCTTCTCTGATCCTCCCCTTCTTCCACAGTCCCCAAACTATCTCCTGATAATACAGAGACTAGGGGACAAGCTGCATATGCTCAGTTTGGTGTATATTGCTAGAGAGTTTTTTTTTTCTTGGGAAAGTGCAAGTGATTAGCACAGGGCCAATCAGCACTGTCCAGACAGAGGGTCAGGGGTCCTGCAGCCTTATAGGACAGTCAGAGCAGAATGAGAATAAAAACTCCTCCTACAAGCTTTAACCAGACACTGATAGAAGTCACAAGACTGCTCTAACTGCTGATAAAAATAGGTATTTAGCCATTTATATTTACTAAAATGATTGCATTTCCATGTTCTGTGTACTATGGGAGACCATATACAACTAATGCAGGGTTCTAGGTGTAGTAATACTTTAAAGCCCAAATTTACTACATTTTTTGGGGAAAATCAGCACAAAGGACAGTAGGTAAAATCATTGCAACATGTCCCTGCGCTGCTGTTGTAGTTAAAATTTGAAGTCCTCCGCCTCTCCCGCCATACCACCACAGCCGTAATCTTCAGATGTTACAGGGATTAAGGTTAATAGCCAAAAGCCAAAGGACCTGTCATAGGCAGAGTCCAGAGTGCCGACTATACCAGCCCTTCCCGCCCACCTGCTCCATTTTTGACTAGGCTTTATGCAACCAAAGCTGGCAAATTCCCTTTGATAACCGGGCAAGCTTCAAATCTTCTACAATACCTGAACCGTTTTATCTACCAGTTGGATAAGCCAATGGAAACAGATTGGCTAAGAACATTAAAGCAGAAGAGGAAAGAACCTTTCATTAAATGTTGCCCCATTCTCACAACAGCTGGTTACGTGTCACAGAACATACATATGCATACATACTGCTTCACAAATAGCTATGCATTTTTTACATTTTTTTTTTAGATAAATGCACACCTTTTGTGTATTGGTTAAATTTTTTTAAAAAATACAATTGGGCCTTAACGTGAATTACTCTGCATCCATGACTCTTAATACTGCACAGTACTTGATTCGGGTAGCAGTAGTGCCAGACCTACAATAGAAAGGTAGTGAGTCTGCTGATTATAGGAGCACTGTGGTTTTCAGAGGTTCCTCAACTCTTCTACTTTGCCCATAGAAGTTGATTGACAGCATGGTATCTCACTCTCTCACACTGTTGAGTCTTTTGCAAACCACTTTCCAGTGTCTTGTGACCAACTTGAGCCTCCACAACTACCTACCCTACCCCTAGGCTGCATCTCTTGTAATAAGAAGCTAGAGAGAGAGCTCTTGTGACCTCATTTCAGAACAATGCTTTTCTAGTACATCACAATTTATTAGGTAAAGGTTCTTCATGCATGATCTAGGACTTTTCTACTGCACCAGGTCTTTTTGGTCTGGAGCCTCGTCTTCTACTGTAACTTCAGCATAGTCTGCAAAGAACTCCAAGACAGGGCTATGCTGACTGGAAGAGGGTTCCTAGATAACAAGGATGATTAAACAGAATCCTTTGGCTGGTAAAACAGTTCAGATATACTGTATGTATTTCAAGTGTTTAGCAGTTTTCCTGAAGTTCATTAGACCTGTGCAAGCCGTTATTTTGATTTATGTGTGTGAAGTCTTACAAGTGCAATTTTGTAGTATATTTTGATGTTTTTAGTCATTACGTAGAGGAATATATCAACATTTTCAGCTCTTGAGGAGACTTGCCTTTACATGTTTTTGAAATACTTAAATACCAAAAACAAGCTTGAAGGCTCTGTAGAAATACTTTCATGTACGGCATGCCCGTTCCTCCTTTTAGTGATATATACTAAACTGTAAATAAAAACCATAACAACAGATAAAAATTGAGTGCTACGTGTAGTTCTGGTTGAAATTCTGATATTTATCATTTTTAGTTACTTAGTTACTATTCTCGGTATGTTTGGGATGCCGCATTACGGGGTTCTCAATCTCGGGTGATGTAGTCTGTTACTTCACCACCATTCACAGTTTCTTCTGGAGAACTCTGATCCCAGTCACATGCTCTATTATACATGGATTATCCAACACATCACAAGGAGAAGCAAAAGAATGGTCTATAGATTCTGTGCAGCAAGAGAAGTGGTCTTCAAACTGCGGCTTAGAGGCCGAATGCGGCATTTTGCTTGCCTTTATTTTGCCCTTGGGGCCCTTTTCCTCCCACTGATGCTAGTCACTATTCGCCCCACTAACACGAACGACGGTGCACTATTCCTCCACCTAATGCCAAAGAGGCACTGTTTACTCCCAATGATACCAGGCCATTTTCTACTCCAAATGGCCACAGTCCAGCCCCCTAAACTCTGAAGGACAGTAATCTGACTCTTTTTGTTTAGAAAGTTTGGAGACCTCTGAGCAAAAGGAATCCATTGTGGAGGAGGCATCTGGGAAGAAGGGGGAACTTATCTCAGTCTGTGCTAGATTTCGCATGCACGCTGCCGGCTCGCTTCTGCTGTGATCACACACAGCGGAAGCCAATCGGTGGGTGCACAGTGCCCGTTCTCCTCCAACACCCACCGATCGTTAGGCAGAGAGCTAGAACTGCGATCTGCCTATGTAAACAAGGCAACAAGGCAGATCGCCGTTCTGACAAGAGGGAAAGGTAGGAATTTGTGTCCCTGCAAAGCAAGGAATACATTCCATCTCTTCCCCTGATATAAGCAGCAAACACAGTGTAGTAAACACTGGCTAGGCACACAGTTAACCTTTTGATCACCCCTGATGTTAACCCCCTCCCAGTCAGTGTCATTTAGCACTGATCACTGTATTAGTGTCACTGGTCCCCAAAAAGTGTCAGAATGTCCGCCGCAATATCGCAGTCGCGCTGATCACCACCATTACTAGTAAAATAAATAAAATTTTTAAAAAATCCCATAGTTTGTAGATGCTATAACTTTTGCTCAAATCAATCAATATACGCTTATTGGGACTTTTGTTAACCAAAAATATGTAGCAGAATAAATATTGGCCTAAATTTATGAAGAAATTGGATTTTTTTTTTTTTTTTTGTTTAAATCACAAAAAAATTAAAAACGCAGTGTTGATGAAATACCACCAAAATAAAGCTCTATTTGTGGGGAAAAAAATAATTGTATTTGGGTAAAACATTGCATGACCGCTCAATAGTCAAAGTAACGTAGTGCCGTATTGCAAAAAATTACCTGGTCATGAAGGGGGGTAAATCGGCATTTAAGGTCAGTAATCAACGCCTCATGCACGCAAATGCGTGCATTCACACATATTTGCATGCAAATTTGCACAGATTTGTCCACTGACACTGTCAATGCGAGACCAAGCTTACTTGCGTGCATGGAAATGTGTGCGAATTTGCGTGAAAATTGCGCAAACGCATATGCGTGAAAATACATTAAAAAAAACACGTATGAAAAAGTAGATGCTCAAACAGGAGTATTGTGTGCAAGAGGCCTTATCCAAACCATTTTCTTGGTTAGAAGGGCCAAACCCTTTTACTTTTTTTTTTTTTTATTACTGTCTTTAATATAAAGGGGTTGATTTACTAAAACTGGAGAGTGCAAAATCTGCTTGTTCAATTAAGCTTTGACCAAAAAAAAAAAAAGGAAGCTGATTGGTTTCTATGCAAAGCGGGTTTTGTACCCTCCAGTTTTAGTAAATCAACCCCAAAGTGTCCCCATTTCCTCTCAATTTGACCAGAGTCATACTCTGTTCGTGCCTCAAGAAATGAGATTGGCCATGAGTACATCAGGATTGATCGATTTCCAGATATATACAGTATGTATAGTTTGTGGACTCTATACACGCTATAATATACACTGATTTGGGTTATTTTCACCAAAGAAATGTAGCAGTATACATTTTGGTCTGAGTTTATAAAGAAAGATTATTTATTTGCAAAATGTTATAACCGAAACAAAGAAAAACGCTTTTGTGTTTAAAAAATTTTGGGCCTTTTTTCGTTTTATTTAGCAAATAATAAAAAACCCAGCTGTGATTACAAAACCACCAAAAGAAAGTTCTATTTGTGTGAAAAAATGACTATAAAAATGTCATATGGGGACAGTGTTGCGTGACTGTGCAATTGTCATTCAAAATTTGACAGCGCTGAAAATTGGCCTGGGCAGGAAGGGGGTGAAAGTGTCTGGAACGGCTAAAAAATAGTACTTTTTTTTTTTTTTATTTGATGTGTTTAAACATTCTATACCTATTTTTCTCACTGTGGCTAGCCGCTTTTCTGATGTAATAATCATTTTCCGTTATATTAAATAGTAATACTAGGAAATGAAACGTATGCAGAGTTTTTAATAAAAGTTCTTAAAATAAAAATGCTTATTCTTGTAATGAATGCTGTGCACCTATCTCTTGGAACTGCGGTACATTCAAGGAGTGGAGTCTAGCAGAGTTTTCATATTAGGGCAGGCTAGAAGGAATTGCCTTTCGTGCTCCGATGAAAATTGCCTGAGATAGCAATTTCCCTGCATGCAGCTATTTTAATGGCGTGAATTGAGAAGTATAGATGAAGGAAAACTACAGCAAAGCACACTTGTTTTATCGAGTTTGTTAGTGTTTAAGTACTTTGTGAGTATGCACCCTGGTGATAACTGTAATTTCAGAGTTGAAGATTATGCACTAAAAGAGATTGGATCTTTTTTGATGAAATGGGTCAGGACTAGGGATCATTTGGGGAAAACTTGCCGTTTTTAGTTTTTGCATTAGTCTATATCTCCTAGGTAATGTAGCTAAATCATTTGACATTTTTTTCTTTTTGTGTCTTGCTTCAGCCTACCAGGCTGAATGAAGAAAAAACAAACAAACTATCAGCGTGTACCAGGCTTTAGTCCTCATTCGCACTGGTGGCAGACTTTGCCGCCACTCTGATTATCCATCCATCACATTGGATCACTTTTTACTACAAGGTAGTTAAGCGGCAGTTTACAGATGTTCAGGACACGATACTGCCACCTCCCAAGAAATGCCCCTTTTTTTTCTGTGGCCAAAGGGTGATTTTGCATTACAAACTTTGCAACCCATACCAATGCACCATTACTAAAAAGAAAGTTCAACCATTGCTTGCTTACTCGTGATCCCTTTGTGTCATTTCCTCAGTAAATTATTAGTCTCAACAGGGGGGAACAGGCAGAATTTAAAAGGCCCTAAATACTATAGTATCCCTACCAGGGCTTTTTTTCAGAGGGAACGCAGGGGAACGCACCTCCTGGACTGACTGTATGTAATGGAAAGGGGTGCTGGGGTGTGCTGCAGGGTATTGATGCTCACTGCTGGGGGATCTATTCTAGCTGGAGGGGATCTATTTTTGCAGGGGGGTCTACTGTTGCTGAAGGAGATCTATTGTTGCTGGTAGGGGACCTATTGTTGCTAGGGGTGGGTCTTATGTTGCTGGGAGGGGGCAGTTTTTGCTGAAGGATATCTACTGTTGGGGGGGTTCTATTTTTGATGGCTGCCAGAATGTCTATTAATGCTGGCTGTGCGGAGATTTGTTGATGCTGCTGGGAGTCTATTGTTGCTGGGGGGGGAGATTTTGTTGTGGGCAGTACATTGTTGTTAGAGGGATCTATTGTTGGTTGAATGGGATCTAATTTACTAATTTACTGCTTTTTTTTATATCATTACCAAATTCCATACAAATTACTTAGCACCACAAAATGATACTTGGTTCTATTGTCTAAAATGGGCGATACTGGGAGGTGGGTAGGGAATGGAACCGAGGGACGGTACTCGGAGTTGGGTAGGGGCAGGGAAAAGGGATGACTCAGAAAAGGGGAGTTCCTACACCTATTGTCAGAGAAAAAAAGCCCTGATCCCTACCATTGCTTTTTGTCTGACAGGTGTGCTGTACATACGCAATTTGGCATCACCCAAGTGTGAGTGGGGCCTAAGCCTGGCAGAAAGGAAGCCACAGCCTAACAGGAGGGAAGCTGCGGCCTGGCAGCTGGCCATTGCCTGTTGGTTGAGAACCCCTGTTCTCTATCATATGGTCTCTGGCCATCAGATATCATCGTAGAAAGCACATATTCTGCAGTGAAATAGGAGGAACAAAAAGGTTACCCCCATGTACATGGGTAATTACAATCCTATATAGATTTGTAATATGTTAACAGGCTATAATAACCACTTCCATTAAGATCATATCTTTCATGTGTATAACTTGAAGGCTTTAAAAAGACTATAATTCCCCTTCATAATATTAACTTTGATAAGCGTACTTACAGTAAGCGGATTACATTTAAATGTGCACTGATTTAAAAAAAAAAAAAAAACGTATTTTAAAGATATATATATCAATTTCAGCTTTTATAAAAAAAAGGAAAATTCTTATGCAGTTGGCTTCATTGATGAGATCCCAACACAGTCTGATTGTGTGAAGACTTGACCACTATACTGTCTGTCTACTATCACAGTTAAAGTTGAACTTTACCCATAACAACTTGATCAAAAAATGATGTTTTTTTAGCAAGGGTCATACATTCCATATGAATAATTATGCTCCTAAAATTAGTAAGTGCTGTAAATTGTTCTTGTTTCTTCTTGCTGGAGGCTGCCATTTTGCTGAAGCCCAGAGCCCCTGAACAGCAATAAATCATAAAGCGGAACTAAACCCGTTGATTTAACGGTTTAAAAAACATTACATTCCTGAAATTCCCGGGATTGCTAACTATCACATTTGCATGTGTCCTCAATGAAACTGTCAAACCATCAAATGACTGGTGTCATAACTGATCACATATGCAGCACCATGGCACTTGCAGATCAAACAGAAGCAGCTTCCTTGGCTGTAAAGAATAGGAGGGTTTAATTCCGCTTTAAGTCTGTCAGCAGATCGGTCTCTACAAACTCAGAATTGCCTAAAAATAAAGAGCAACTGAGCAGCAGAGCAGATTGAGACAGAGTATTACTGTTTTTTAAACAGTACTGTATAGGCACTTATTTTTAATGTATTACGTAGCTACACCTGCAAAAGGAGCCAGTCTGAAGTGATCTAGCAAGACTTAATTTTCTGACTAAATTTCCACTTTAACTGGAGATTCAAGTTTACCTGGAAATCATTGGATTTAATAAAGTCCCACTCTGTATTTAGGCCTGTTTGTGCTTTAGGGTAAAGCGATGATAACTATTATGTATAAATAAAACTATATACTGTGTGTTTATTTAAATATACAGTGTATGATAACTAACATAACGCTCCCAGACAATCCGTGGGGCTGCCTATTTCACGGGATAAATATGCCAACCAAACAATATTTGAGAACCCTATTGCCGCCACTTTTAAATGCAGCTAAAAGTCTTATACCTAGACATTGGAAGGAACTGAGAAGACCCACAATGAGGAACTGGTGCAATAAAGTAAATGAGATTCAAAACCTAGAGTATCTAAGGTTTAGCGATGGGGAAGGTTTGGAAGCTTATGAGGAAAAATGGCAGGAATGGGATAAATACAAACTAACAATGAGATATGCCAAAGTCATGGGAGCATAGGGATGAAAGCAGAAAGGAAATAAAAGAAAAATATTGGTAACTAATATGTAGAACACAGAGGAGAAATCGAGAGAGAGGACCGGAAATGTGATTGGTAGATAGGGGGGCTTGGGGGGGGTAAGGATAAGACTTGGCATTGGTACGGGGGAATAAATGTATTTATATATACTATATAAACTTCTAATATAAAAAAACGGGGGTAAGGGGAGATTGTATTATAAAAAAAAAAAAAAAAAAAAAAAGCTACTAAGCTACTATGATGTGATTCGAGCGGGGACTAGAATGAACTGAAAAAGGTGAGTTAAGTACCCCAAAAGAACTGAAGTAGCAAAAAGGAAAAATAAATAAATAAATAAATATACAGTGTATGTATATGTGTGTGTGTATGTATGTATGTATATGTGTGTGTGTGTGTGTGTGTGTGTGTGTATATATATATATATATATATATATATATATATATATATATATATATATATATATATATATATATATATATATAAATTACATGATCTGTTTTTTTTTTTTTTTCTTTTCTTTTGTTGGACGGTCATATTGGACAGTATCCAGACTTTCAAGCTAAGTTACCAGGTCAAACTTGATCGTGCTGGTGGCTGGCTCGGAGCCATCAGCTGGCATGTTATAGATCTCTGTAACCACAGTTACAATCATTACATGCAGGTTGGAGTATATGCATCACGCTTGTTTATCAACGGCTTGCACACAGTTACTGCACATACATAGCCATCCAGGTATATATTACAAAAATACACCCACTAAACTCCTACCCAACAATTATAAGATCCAAATATCTTTGACTTATGTCATGGAAGAACATCATTTTGTTTTGCATGACCTTAACATTTAAAGGAAATCCATTAAGATGAAACAAGTCCTTGAACATATAGCATATCACAATCCAATTGAATCATGAATATATTGCAGTTTACAGGTCCTCAGATGTGGTGGCTGCATCAAGTTTTTTTGTTGGGGTTTTTTCCCCCAACCCGCCGATCAGGGCCAGGTGGCAGTAAGATCGTGTATCTGCATTGCGACCCTGGTATAAACCGCTCCTCCCCAGTGCTGACAGAGTGAGAGCTGGGCGGAGCAGAGTGAGAAGTATCAGAACAGGAAAGAGAAAGCGGGAAAGAGCAGGGAAGGAGAGAATCGGGAGGAGCAGGGGAGGAGAAAGCTAGGAAGAGCAGAGAAGGAGAGAACCGGGAGGAGAGAACTGGAAGAAGCAGGGGAGGAGAGAGCTGGGTGAAGTAGGAAGAGAGCTGAGTGGGCAGAGCAGAGAAGGAGAGAGCTGGGCAGGTAGATCAGGGGAGCAGAGAGCCTGAAAGAGCTGGGAAGGAGAGAGCCGGGCGGAGCAGGGAAGGAGAGAGCAGGAAAGAAGAGAGTCAGAGCAGGGAAGAAGAGGGCCAGGAAGAGTAAGGAAAGGAGAGAGCTGGGCGGGCGGAGCAGGGGAGGAGAGAGCCGGGTGGGTGAAGCAGGAAAGGAGAGAGCCGGGTGGAGCAGGGGAGGAGAGAGCCTGGAAAAGCAGGGAAGGAGAGAGCCGGGTGGAGCAGGGAAGGAGAGAGCCGGGTGGAGCAGGGAAGGAGAGAGCCGGGTGGAGCAGAGAAGGAAAGAGCTGGGTGGAGCAGGGAAGGAGAGAGACAGGAGGAGCAAGGAAGAAGAGAGCCAGGAGGAGTGAGGGAAGGAGAGAGCAGGGAAGAAGAGAACCAGGCAGGTGGAGCGGGGAGGAGAGAGCCAGGTGGGCTAAGCAGGGAAGGAGAGAGCCGGGAAGAGCAGGGAAGGAGAGAGGCGGGCAGAGCAGGGAAGGAGAGAGCCGTGAGGAGAGGGCCGGATGTAGCAGGGAAGGAGAGAGCCAGGCAGGTGGAGCAGGGAAGGAGAGAGACTGCCAGGGTGAATCAGGGAAGGAGAGACACAGGATGAGCAGGGAAGAAGAGAGCCAGGAGGAGCAGGGAAGGAGAGAGCCGGGCGGGCAGAGCAAAGAAGGAGAGATCCGGGCGGAGCAGGGGAGAAGAGAGCCTGGAAAAGCAGGGATGGAGAGAGCCGTGAGGAGAGGGCCAGATGAAGCAGGGAAGGAAAGAGACTGCCAGAGTGGATCAGGGAAGGAGAGACACGGGATGAGCAGGGAAGAAGAGAGCCAGGAGGAGTGAGGGATGGAGAGAGCCGAGCAGGTGAACCAGGGGTGGAGAGAGACGGGAGGAGAGAGCAGGGAGGAAGAGAGCCCAGAGGAGTGAGGAAAGGAGAGAGCAGGGAATAAGAGAGCCGGGTGGACACTGCAGGGAAGAGACTTGCTCATGCACCTCTCTCAATGAAAGCTGCAGGTGTGGGTTCACTTTAGGTGCTCCAGATTTTTCACTCCTAGCTGCTTCAGCTTTATATGTACTGTTCTTGCAGTTATGTATTGGGGAGGGTTCTGTACTGAGGCATCTGAACTGGGAGGACGGGGGAAGTCTATGCTGGAGAGGGGTTCTGTGTTGGAAAGTTGGTTGGTCCGTGCTGGACAGGGAGTCTCTACTGAGTGAGTAGACTGGGAGGGAGGATAAGGGATGTTAGGGGATATCTCTATCATGAAGAATATGGGTGAGGGATGAAGTGCACTGAGCAGAGGGGGTCATTTTGGTAGGACTTTTTTAAAGTGGTCTGTGTGTAAGGGCTTGTTCACACTAGTGGTTGAGGGCAGTAAAACCCCTCGCCTGAGCCACAGTTTTACCACCTCCCAACCACTCTCCCATTTAGCTGCAGAGGCAGCAGCTGAGGGTGTACACATGCTGCAGCCACGATGCTTTGGTTTGTGGCCACAGCAGGAATTATAGGTCCTTACTTTGGGGGCTTGCTAATTAATTTATTTTTCTATAAATAAATAAAAAAGGTGCACCCGATGATCTTTGATGTCCACGTTGTTCAGGTAGACCTCCACCTCTTAAAGGTTGCCTACCCATGTTTTAGATATTTTCACCTAGTAATCCAACAAATACCAAACTTCTTGTCCCTGAATGGCTATGCTCATGTCTCCAATTTATCTATGGAGGGAGCCATATTAAACTGTTTGCCTGTAGTACAGTTTTGGTGTTACCTTGTAATAGAAAAGACAAACACTAGGAACCTAGCTCACATTGAGCTTCTGTGCTCAGGTAGCAACTATATCAGCAAAGGTTGTACATTTTCTGCGTTAATACTGTACTATTGTTGGAGAGGGCGTGACCAGATAGGTGGGTGTGTGTTGAGCTGTGGTATGAAGTGAGCAAGAGGACGCTGTCTGTTTTCTCCCCCTCTGCTCCCTCTGCTCCCCCTGCTAGTTAAGCGCATATCTAGCGGGGCAAACCTGACTGCTGTAGTGGAGAGAGTGCGCCGTGCACGGATGCTGGGTGGAGTGCTTCGTCACGCTGGACAGAGATCGAGAATCTGAGGTTGCCCCACTTTGCTCCGATCGTCCCCGATCCATTCTCGATCCTCGATCCTTCCCGAGAGGCTGAGAGCGCCGAAGAGCAGCCGGGAGTGACGTCACACGCTACATGCCGCAGTGAGGTACTCAGGAAGCGGCAGTGGGGCTGCAAGTGCTGGCTGCATGGAGCGGTCACCACCGGATAAAGAGCTGGAGGCTCTCTAAAGGGGGTTATAAGTATTGGGATACCCGAAATCTACAACACCATGAGATATACTTTAATATATATACTTTAATTTACTGAGTGGAATCTGCCGGCAAGTGGAACTTTTTCTGTATGGTGGCTGGTATTAGGTCTACAAGTACAGGTTTTAAGTGCCTTAAGAGCCTTTAAGAAGTTAAAGTTTAAGAATTCATGCTGTTCAATTCATGCCATTCAATTGCCTAAACTGTCAAACTGTCAAAGTTTTTGATATCCTTAGTAGGCAAAAGGGATGTGTGTGAAATATTTTCTGCTCTGCCCTATATTTCTGGTTGCGACTTCAATTGTGCTGTACTTAGATAACATCACAAGGCTGACCTAGCATCTATACCAACTGAGAAATTAGCTGGCGAGGCACTATTAATTGTCGTATCAGCAAAGGTACATATGTTCTCAGGGTGCTGGACATTGTTTTAAATTATCGCAATTACTGTATTAACGGTTGGGTATACTGTGTGTACTGGGTAGATAAGTGCATAGTATTTTTCCCTGGTTTTGTATTGGAATACTGGTTGAGGACGGCCCTGTGTCAAAATACACATGATGCAGCATTTACGATCCTTCAAAGAAAAAAACTCACAGCAAACACTAGCAGCGGTAGCAGCAGCGAAGCTGGAGCAATACACTCACACCCCCGCTTTGACCCCACCAAAGAAGGGGTCACAGTCTAAAGCACAACAGGGGGGCGCATCAGATAGGAAAAGCCAGGGCCAGACCCAGCTATCTGGTGCAGCACCGTTGGCTCAGTCAACTAAAATACATACCAATAAAGGTCAGGGGCTTAGTGATCAAAATGTAGGTACAGATGTAACAACTGACTCAGCTTTGCCCCCAGAGAAAGCCAACCTTAATGGATGTACTTATGGCAGTGAGTGTATGTAACATTCAATTAAGGAACTTTGTGAACAGATGAAGGGAGTAAAAGATGATCTGTTACTGGTCAGACAGGACTTACAAATAACAGCAGAGAGAACAACAGCCTTGGAAGGATGGGTCAGCCAGTTAGAAGATTATATAACCCCATTGATGAAAGAAATGAAAAGGATGAAGGAACAAATATCCAAGCAGGCCTCCAAAATGGAGGAAATGGAGAATAGGAGTCGGAGGGACAATGTGAGGCTGGTGGGTTTGCCGGAAAAAAGTGAGAGCTCTAACCCTATGGAGTTGGCAGTGGCTGGTTGAACTTTTCGGTAGAGAATCATTCACAACAATGTTCTTGATTGTAAGAGCACATAGAGTCCCCTTTAGGGCTCCCCCAGCAGGGGGACAGGTAATATAGGTTTTATTGAGGCACTGATAATGGGGAAGTTTGGTTTAAAGGTACTCACAGTAAGCAGGAACATCAGTGGAAATCACTTTGGTTGGATTCAGGCTTATACACAAAGTTATGATTATATGAAAAAGGTATCTGAAACTCACATGAAAGTATTTAGTAAATATTTATTTAGGTTGGACACGTCATTTAAAGTCACTAACGATTTTTAGAAGTGGAGGTGAAACGGAATTCACTGTTTAAAATAATGCACGATAGAGGGGTGTTAAAGTATCAACTTGTAATTCATTTAGTTTTAGTTTGTCATATCCTCTAGGTCGGTACAAATCTCTTGATATATATAGATGCAAGCCAAGTCGCTAAAAATAGGATCCTGGAATGTCAGGGGTCTGGGGACACCGCTCAAAAAGTTGGCAGTACTCTCCATAATGGAGAGTTGCGGCGTAGATCTGGTCTGCCTGAAGGAAACTCATTTAACTAAAAATACGCTCCAGCAATTACACCCGAAGAAATATAAATGTCAATTCCATGCGGTCCACTCCTCCTACAGTAGAAGGGTAAGCATTATGGTGAAAACAGGGGTGAATTTTTACTGCAGGCAGTCCAGTATTGATGAGCTGGGCCGTTATATTTTTCTATACTGCTCAATTGACAGTAGTATGTATGTGGTAGCAAATATATACATTCCACCGCCCTTTAATTTGGATGTTATGTTTAAATTGAACAGATTCCTGCTAGATAAAGAAGGGGTGCCGATTATAGTGGTGGGTAATTTAATGAGATATTGGATAGAAAGTTGGATAGATTTCCTGTACGGACCTCCTCAGAGTCTATGGAGAAGGGTCGTCTGCGTCATTTCCTGGATAAAGTGGGGTTACTAGATCTGTGGAGGGTGCGGAATCCGGGAGTCGCACAATATTCATGCTATTCAGCCTCTTATTCTGCGCTCTCTAGGATAGACTTGGTTTTGGGGAATGATAGAGCATTACAGATTACCGAGAAAATCTTATATTGGCCAAGAGGTATATCGGATCATTCCCCTGTAGTGGTTACATTGAACTTAGGAGGGAATACATTTCGGAAAGAATGGAAAATAAACCCATACTGGTTCAAATTAATTAAAAAAGCGGATGGGATTCTACAGAAATTGAGAGATTTTGTAGAAACTAATGAAGGAACAGTGTCGCCTGTTGTGATGTGGGACGCCCTAAAGGCCTTCTTCAGGGGTGTATTAATACAGCAAGTGGCCAAATTTAATAAAGAGGCTAGGAGTGGAGAAGAAAAAACCCTAAGAGAGGTGCTTGAGGCCGAAAATATTGATATAATAGACCCGACCCCTGAGAGGGAAACATCTTGGCTAGACAAACAACAAGAGTATAAGGTAGTTATCATGCAGAAGGCGGAGACTAGGCATCTCCTACAGGTCTCCTTGGTAGAGGGTGAAAGAGTGGGAAAGTTGCTGGCGCAGTTGGTGAAGTCTAATACTGCTCCATCCACTATCCTTGCCATCAGATCCTTAGGAGGTGATATTTTTTCAAATACCTCAAAGATAGTGCAGATTTTCAGGGACTATTATAAAACCCTTTATACTACTCAGAAAAAAGGAATGGAGGGTGTGATGGAGGAGTTTTGGGGGGATCTGGTAATTCCAGCCATCTCGCAAGAGGAAAGGGTTTTATTAGAAACACCAATAACACTTGCAGAACTTCAACAAGCGATCGCCAGTATGGCAAACCAAAAATCTCCTGGCCCACATGGACTCCCAATTGAGGTTTATAAACATTATGGTGATGTATTAATTCCAGAGTTGCTAAAAGCACTAGGAGGGGCAACTAAGGGAGGCCACCTTCCCACTTCAATGATGGAGGCAACTATCATAGTACTACAGAAAGATGGGAAGGACCCCCTTGATGTGGCCGCTTATAGACCAATCTCTCTTATGCACCGATGCCAAAATTCTGGCCAAGGTACTGGCAGCTAGATTAAATAGAGTTATTCACAACCTGGTTCATACGGACCAGGCGGGTTTTATGATCTATCAATGGGTCCGCGCTTCAGACTATTAAGACACTGCTGCCCCCCAATGTAAGTGGCGGGTTTTATAGCCAATAGATCCACGAGCTTGAATATCAGAAGAGCCTTCTTGAATTTACAGTCTCCAACTGAGAATGAGGGTTCAAGAGCGGTACTGACCCTAGATGTGACTAAAGCCTTCGATAGTGTGGAGTGGGGGTATATTTGGCGAGTGCTGGGGAAATTTGGTTTTGGCCCCTCTTTTATTGGTTGGATTAAAATGCTCTATGATAGACCCAAGGCAAGATTAAAAATTCATGGTGAGTTGTCGGACTGGTTTGAACTTGAGGGGGGGACGAGACAGGGGTGTCCATTATCTCCATTGCTGTTTGCCTTGGCGATGGAGCCCCTGGCTATCTCCATAAGAGCGAGTTCTGAGATAATTGGTTTCCAGAGAAGGACGGACGAAGAAAGAATCGCGCTGTATGCAGACGATATCTTGCTATTCCTGGGTGATACGAGTAAATCATTGTTAAAGGCAATGAGAATAGTGGAATAATTTGGCAGTTTTACAGGACTGGAGATAAATTGGGAGAAGTCTGATTATTACCTATAGACCCCATAAGTGTGTCAACAACACATGGAATGCACCAGTTGGTAATAGTGGATGCATTGAAATACTTGGGAATCGTCATGACAGAGGATCCTAACCAATATATTAGTAAAAATCTTATCCCACTCTTGTTGAAATTCAAACAGAAGATAGGTATTTGGAAACGCTTTCCCTTATCAGTGGCAGGAAGATGTAGCTTAATAAAAATGATTTGGATGCCACAATTGTTGTATGTTCTGCACAATTCTCCAGTGTGGATATGCAAGAAGTGGTTCAACAAAATCAAGAGCCTCTTTAGGGAACTGTTATGGAAAGGGAGACAAGCCAGTATACGCTTACGTGTACTTCAACTCCCGGTAAGGGATGGTGGCTTCGCCCTCCCGCACCCAGAACGCTATTTTTTATCAACCCAACTGCAGCAGTTATTGGGGTGCGGGGTTCCGGATGGAGGTACCCCAAATGGTAGAATTGTATTGATAGGTGCTTTACATAATACAATAATTGAGGCCCTAGAAGCGAACTTGTTCCATTATGAATATCCAACAATCAAAATGTTAACAAAAGTATGGAAAATAGTTAAAAAACAGATGAGATACAATGGGCTTACTGAATATACTCCCATTTGGAACAATTAAATGGTTAAGACAACTATATATAGGTAATACACTAAAGAAACTCCCGGAGTTGGAGAGTGAATTTAATCTGCCGCAGAGTTCCTTTTTTTACGTACTGTCAGCTAGAACATGCTCTCAAAGCTCAATTTAAGAACCATAACTTAGTGTAGAAAGAAACGCCTCTATTTCAAAGTATATTGCAGGTAGCCTCCACTAAGGGGTTAATATCTAAGATCTATAAACAACTAAGTAATGTAATTAATAGTGAGGGTTTACTCCATGCTGTAAGAGCTAGATGGGAAGAGGATGTAGGGTAATGACACAAGTACAGTGGAAGAGAATTTTAGAGATGGGACCATTGCTATCGGTCTCCCCCCCCCCCCCCCCACAGAAGATTTCATATCTGATGTTGTTAAACAGAGCCTATTATACACCTAAACGTCTCTTTAAGTTCTGAAGAAGATCTGACAATAGTTGTCCCAGTTGTCGGGGGACTGGGGATCTCATCCACATGTTGTGGAGATGTCAAGTTGTTCCTATACAGGGAGGGGGTGATTGATAGCTGGAGAGATATATTTGGTATCTTATTGGAGAAGGAGGCAATTGTATGCATTCTGGGGTATAGAGGGGTACAGGGGGAGAGGAAGAGTACCACAGTGGCAATTTTGAGATGTTTGTTCCAAGCCAGGAAAGTGATTGCATTGAGATGGCAATCAAAGGAACCCCCTACGGTAAAAGACTGGATTGCTACATTAAATTAAACCCTCTGTAGGGAAAGAATAGAGTACATCAAGAGGGGTAATTCTAAGAAATTTGACAGAATGTGGAGGCCATGGATGGAAAAAGTGGGTTGCCCTTAATAGGAAGCAAAGAATATAATGGAGGGGGGAACAATGATAAAACTGCCAGTCCATCAGGGAAATGGAATACCAGACTAAAATGGGAGCCATAGGGTGTTGGTTTTGTTAAGATAAATAATAGCTAATAAAAGCTTAGTCTGTTAAAAGTCTTGGGTTGGAAACCAATTATGAGTATCTTGGTAAGGGAGGGGGGTGTTGGAAGGAGGGGAGGGAGGAAAGGGTGAAGGAATGTAGATACCTCGATATACATATTAATCTGGATAACACTGGAACTGGTTCTAGTAGTGGGTGTGGGAAGCCCTTTGGTTTCTTTTTTTTCTTGTCTCCGGTGATAACATACTGAACCCCTACCTTGCTTTTATTTATTTATAGTAACTAGCTGTTTAGACAATGCTTATTTGTCTTCTTGCTTTTTGTCTGTTTAAAGCTTTATAAAAAAAAAAAGAGGGGATGTAGTTACCACAATGCTGAGAAACTGAGGAGACAGAAAATGAATGTTAAGCTGAATAAGCTTCCAGACAGTGTTTGCTGAAGTGGTAAAAAAAAAAAAAAAGAATACTGTACTATTGTACCATGATATTGATATAAACATTATCGGTTCATATACACTTGTTCTGTACACTAATGTTGGCTGGTACTATATATATGATACAGTGTCTAAACCTTCTCAGTCCAGCTGGGCTATAAGACCTATTGATATAACATTCTTCTGTTTAACATGTGCATACTGTAACATTGTGTTTGTAACCTTCTTGTTGCTTACTGTGTGAGGTATGTAGCTGATTTTTACTCTGATTGTAGTTTAGTCTTGCAGATTGAACCATTTATCAGTAATCATTAGTTACCTAGATTAGTACTGAGCTGATACTTTCCAATTGGAGTTGACAAGGCCTGCTAAGTGACCTTCACAGCTGGTAGATGAACACTTTTCTTGCTGAAGGCTGTTTTTATCCTTTAGTGATGTATAAACCCTGTTCTACTTAATACGATCCTTGTGTCACCATCAGCAGCAGGATCTGGTAATGACTTGCAGCCAAGCCCATGCATGCTAACCTTTAATATGCAATATTTGCTACAGAAATCAGACCAAATATTTAATAGGTTATATTCCTGCATAATAGGGATCAAATCAAACAGCACATCCACTAGAAGCGATGGACACGCTTTGTTGGGTCTATATCTATTCACTAAATATTTTAGTTTGTAAGCTCTAACAAGCAGGGCCCTCTGATTCCTTCTATATTAAATTGTATTGTAACTACCGTTTGCCCTAACGTTGTAAAGCGCTGTGCAAACTGTTGGCGCTATATGAATCCTGTAAAATAATAATAAATACCAAGCCACTTTTTATATTTTTGCTTCACTGCTACTCTGTGTCTACCGAAAACTTATCAAATTTACTATCTGTTTCCGCTGGTTTAAGCAGTGGTTAAAATTGTTTACAAGCCACAAATGTGCTTATCAGCTGCACTGTAAGAATTGTTCCGGGGGGACAAAGCTGATTTAAGTAGGGCTAAATAATTCATTGCTCACAGTGTTTAAAGCTATTAGAATGGAATATGCAAATATAGTGTGACTTGGAAATGAACAGGGTGATAGAAAGAACATCGGCCTCTTGGAAAGCCTGGAGAACACCAATTAAGTCATTGCTGGAAATGGTTCCAGTGTGACCCAGCATGTGGTGCATGAGACCGAGCCAAGCATTCCGCAGGGTAATAGTGATTAGTCACTATAACATTCAATTGATGGCTCCTGCATTTGCACAGTGTAACTCATCTAAAACTCTATATTATTTGTTTGATGTGTTTGCTTTGTTATTGCCTTCAAAAATTTATAGGAATGTTCTAAGCTGTGGGAAAAGCCTAAACTTGCTTTAGTAGCAAGAAAAGCTATACTGGCAACAACAGCGAAAGTAGTTTAGCTTTGTGCCAAATGTTATTCAATGCTGGACACAGCCCTTTCATCGGTTTCACAGTGGAGTGTAATATCTGCCCACGACCCTTACCTAATGCTGCCCATTTTTAAAATGGATATACACACAAAGAACGGCTTGTTTCCTTTTCATGGGGAAAGGGGAAAAAACATAAAGCCTAAGTGCAACCAAAATTAACAAAACACAAAAATCAGCATAATGGACATAACTTACAGTCAGTAGATAACTGACCCCATCTATGGCGAGGGATTTAGGGTTGCCACATCATCCCTTTAATCCATCACACATATTAATTACACAGGTTCTGTGGCTGATTTAATGCAGATAAGGCACCAGATGAGTTTAATTACCACCTTAATCAGTCACAGAACCTGTGTAATTAATGTGTGTCCTGGATTAAAGGGAGGAGGTGGCAACCCTAGCGGGCTTCCTCCAGGCGGAGGCTTCACACTGCATCCTCCTTCCTTTGGTTCACGGCAGCGTGGCTGCCCTTGTGTGACATCTCCTTTCTCCTCCTCCCTCCTCCTCCTAAGCTAATAGGATCGCTTCTCCTTTTGGCCAATCGGGAAATGGGTCTCAAGACCTGCTTTCTGATTGGCCGGGAGGAGAATCAGTGTGACAATAACGAATATTCACACAACACTGTGCCCCAAGCCCTCCCTCTTTTGACTCATATTAAAGCCCATTGGATGTACCGATAGCCATTCACATAGGGGGGACCCGGGACCTGGGGGCCCCCTTTTTTAAGGGGGCTTTCAGATTCCGATAAGCCCCTCACCTACATACCTCAACAACCATCAGCCAGGGTTGTTGGGAAGAGGCCCTTATCCCCATCAACATGGGGGCAAGGTGCTTTGGGTGGGGGGGAACCCATGTTGTGGGGTGATTTGGGTGCTTTGTGTTTTATAGGAGGGCTTGACAAATTTATCTAAATCTATGAGCCATTCTTAAAACCAGTTGATTGGTATAGTATTAATTGGTATAGCATAACATTTGTGTTTGTGATTTGACCAGTGGGTAGAGGTAACAGGTTAGTGGCAATATGGAAGTTTTCACCTCCTTGGACCTTGATGGTGGTCACTAGGGATGAACAAAATTGTGAGCTTTTATTTTGCCAAAATGTTGGTGAAAATCAGGTAGTTTTGACAAAATGCATCTGAGTCAATGGAAAACATGAATTTAAGGTGTATAACAAAGAAAAAGGAGCAAAGGGCGGGACTTTAAATGAGGCACACGGGGGGCAGGTGCAAAAATCAGGTAGAAAACAGGTTTTATTGTAATCACAATGGTCATATATTCACATGATTTTAAATGTACATAGCTACTATTCTTACTCTATATTTCATCAAAGTATACATTCCAACAAGGACTTATATTTACATTGCATGAACAATTAAATAGCTAAAATCACAAATAGAAGATATATGACACATTAAAATGCAAAAAAAAAAGGGAACAATGAGTGGAAATGGAACGCTCGTACATGGTTAAATGGTGAGGTACGCCTATGGGTAGATGTAAGCTCTACGCGTTTCGGGCCTTTATAGCCACTCTTCAGGAGAAAAAACCATGGGTAACCTAGGAATATGGAAAACAGTCGTATTTAAAAAGAGAAAAATTCTTTGGGAGAGATTGGTGGGTAAATGTAGAATCTGTCACCCACATAGTACACCTAACCCATCAAACTTACACACATATATCTGCGCACAGGCAGCGGGGCCCCGCACGTCAGATCAGCCAACGTTGGGGGCCCTCTTGTGGCGGCGCGTCCCCCCTGGGTCTCCCCCGGGATGTGGTCTCTCACTCTGGCTCTCTGGTCACTTCCTCCCTGGCACCTCCACTTATTTTGGCAATTTCATCCATACTCACTCAGCAGCAGGTAAATTCTCCCTTTTCCATCCCCAGTATTTCTTTCTTCCTTCTTCCCCCTTCTCCTTTCTCCTTTTACCCCAGTCCCTCCGTCTTGTTTGCTTTTCACTTTTCCATTGTTTCCACTTTTCCTTCTCCTTTCACTTCATTCTCACTCTTTATACATTTGCCATCAGTCTAATACATATGTTATCCAATTTTCCATAGGCTCTCCACCCTTTTTGGGGATCATTGCCCCACTCATCTTTTGTCCCTTATCTCACTTATCTTCACCATGTTTTCTTTCTGTGACCCATCTGGGGTGGTGCCTGGGTTGTTGGCGTGCCGCCCCGGGGGGGCCCCCTCAGCCCTGGGAGTCGATATCTTTGGCTGACCTGACGTGCGGGGCCCCCCTGCCTGTGCGCAGATATATGTGTGTAAGTTTGATGGGTTAGGTGTACTATGTGGGTGACAGATTCTACATTTACCGACCATTCTCTCCCAAAGAATTTTTCTCTTTTTAAATACGACTGTTTTCCATATTCCTAGGTTACCCATGGTTTTTGCTCCTGAAGAGTGGCTATAAAGGCCCGAAACGCGTAGAGCTTACATCTACCCATAGGCGTACCTCACCATTTAACCATGTGCGAGCGTTCCATTTCCACTCATTGTTCCCCTTTTTTTTTTTTGCAACCTGTGTATTTGACATTTTAATGTGTCATATATCTTCTATTAGTGATTTTAGCTATTTAATTGTTCATGCAATGTAAATATAAGTCCTTGTTGGAATGTATACTTTGATGAAATATAGAGTAAGAATAGTAGCTATGTACATTTAAAATCATGTGAATATATGACCATTGTGATTACAATAAAACCTGTTTTCTACCTGATTTTTGCACCTGCCCCCCGTGTGCCTCATTTAAAGTCCCGCCCTTTGCTCCTTTTTCTTTGTTATATATTGTACCGGGATGGAGGAGGGGAGTTGAACGCCCCCTATTAAACCTCATTTAAAGTCCCAAATTTTTCTGTTCTGTTTTTAAACTAATTAATCAATGAATTTAAGGTGGTTTTTTAACATTTTTACAGGTGCAATGGGCTTCCAATTATCTTGTGCCAAAAGGGCCCTCATTAGTCTGGAAAATGGAGTTAAAAAATGAGGAATAGAGGGACCCTGATGCTAGTGCCTGGTACATACTATGAGATTATCAGACGAATGATCGTTCATTTTTTTTTGCATGTTAGTCTCATATTGAAAATTAAGAGTCTAATAAAGTGACGAACATTCTCGTATGACAGAATAAAATTCAAAGTGATGTAATGTGTCGTATTGTATTTTCAGACGACAGCTGTACTGATTAAATGAAAATTGTATGGTCTGGTATCATACGAGAAAATTTTTCCCATTGGATAATATTGGATGAACTGTCGAGATTGGCTTTAGAAAGCTGTGTACTAACGTTCAGATTATCGTACATTCGCTTTGAAAGCAGTATTTTTTTGTATGATTTTCTGATCGTGTGTACGGGCCACAACCCTAACACTTGTTCAGCAAACATTTTTATGTGATTGCCGCGTCTGATCTCTCTAGAAAACAAAGGCATTCGATTTGTGATGTCATGTGATGAACGTTAAAGGAGAAGTCCAGCCTGAGCTTTTTAGCTCTGGGTCACACGATTGCAATTCGTTTTGTACTCCTATGACCCGTTTTCAGCAGAGATCGGTCTGAAGTCCTCTCTCCACTGATGTCACTGCCATCAGTTGAGGCACCGCATCATCCCGACTTCCCAAGTGTGAATCCACCAGCTGCCTTGACTGATGGCAGTCTTGGCGTCTTGTTGAGACGGACGCTCCCCGCCCCTCCACAGCTCAACGCTCCAATGAGCGTGGAGGATCAGAGCAGGAGAGATGCTGACTGACAAGCAGCATCTCTCCGCTCAGAGAGGGAAGCGAACCAAGCCATCGGCGGCATTCGGTGACTCGGTTCTCAGTGCAGAGAGACGCCAGGGGACAGCTGCAGCATCGGTCTGATGCTCCGTCCACCGAGGTAAGTATGAATCTAAAAACAAAACAAAACCCATACTTCTCTTTTAGGCTGGGTTCACACTGGTCCGACAAACGCTCCGACATTGGGAGCTCATGTCGCATGACGTGTGAAATTCAATGTTTCCCTATGGGAGCCGTCCTAACTGATCCGACACAAATGCTCCCTGTACTACTTTGATCCGATTTCAGCCCATTGACTATCATTGAAGTCGGATCAAAGTCGGATCGCTGTCTCGCATGATCCGACTTCGGCATGCGACTTTTGCTTATATGATCTTGAGGGGGAACTCCGCGCCAAATTTTAAATAAAAAACCGGCATGGGTTCCCCCTCCAAGAGCATACCAGGCCCTTGGGTCTGGTATGGACCTTAAGGGGAACCCCCTACGCTGAAAAAACGGCGTGGTGGTCCCCCCCTAATCCATACCAGACCCTTATCCGAGCACGCAGCCCAGCCGGTCAGGAATGGGGGTGGGGACGAGTGAGCGACCCCCCTCCAGAACCGTACCAGGCCGCATGCCATCAACATGGGGGGGTGGGTGCTTTAGGGCAGGGGGGTGCCCTGCGGGCCCCCCCACCCCAAAGCACCTTGTCCCCATGTTGATGAGGACAAGGGCCTCTTCCCGACAACCCTGCCCGTTGGTTGTCGGGGTCTGCGGGCGGGGGGCTTATCGGAATCTGGTAGCCCCCTTTAATAAGGGGGCCCCCAGATCACGGCCCCCCACCCTTTGTGAATGAGTATGGGGTACATTGTTCCCCTACCCATTCACCTAGAGAAAAAAGTGTCAATGAAAAAACACAGTACACAGGTTTTTAAAGTAATTTATTAGGCAGTTCCGGGGTCTTCTTCCGACTTCTCTCTCCGGTGTCCTGATCTTCTACCGGCTCCTCCGCTATCTTCTGCCGCTCTTTTGCTAGCGGTGGCCCGGACTTCTGCCTTCTGCCTTGTCTTCTTCCCTCTTCTTTTCTTCCGATGTTGACACGACGCTCTCTCCAGCTGGAATGCTCTCTGAGTGCTCCGCAATGGACTTATATAGGCGGTGACCCCACCTCCTTATGAGGTCACAGTCCCTGGACATGCTGGCTTTTTTCCCTAGGTGAATGGGTAGGGGTACTATGTACCCCATACTCATTCACAAAGGGTGGGGGGCCGGAATCTGGGAGCCCCCTTATTAAAGGGGGCTCCCGGATTCCGATAAGCCCCCCGCCCGCAGACCCCGACAACCAACAGCCAGGGTTGTCGGGAAGAGGCCCTTGTCCTCATCAACATGGGGACAAGGTGCTTTGGGGTGGGGGGGCCCGCAGGGCGCCCCCCTGCCCCAAAGTACCCACCCCCCCATGTTGAGGGTATGCGGCCTGGTACGGTTTAGGAGGGGGGGGCTCGCTCGTCCCCACCCCCATTCCTGACCGGACGAGCTGCGTGCTCAGAAAAAGAGTCTGGTATGGATTTGGGGGGGGGACCCCCACGCTGTTTTTTCGGCGTAGGGGGTTCCCCTCAAGGTCCATACCAGACCCAAGGGCCTGGTATGCTCTTGGAGGGGGAACACATGCTGGTTTTTTATTTAAAATTTGGCGCGGCGTTCCCCCTCAAGATTCATACCAAACACAGTGCCTGGTACTGGCGGGGATCCAAGTCGGATCCCCGTTCATTGAAAGTCGGACCCATGCCGGCCCCAAGTCGCAGAGCAAAGTCGGATCCAAAGTAGGACGACTGTCGTGTCACACCAGTGTCAACCCAGCCTCAAGCCTAATTTCAGTGAAGGTGCTGTAAAATCAATCCAATCATCCCATCAACAGTCACTCCCTGGCTGTAAGGCTGTAAAGGTGCTACTGTGGTGGCAGTTTCCTGGCTGTAGTTAGATTAATATGCTGGGTGCTTCCCATGGTGGTTATTGCCTGCTTGTAGTTTTGTTACTGCTATAGTCTACTTTCTGGGTATAATCTAGCTGACGCTGTATTCTGATTGCAGGTGGATAGAAAAGTGCTTACATTTATGTTTTTTTGTTTTCTTTCTTCTTGTGTCTAGTCTGAATCCCAAGCTTTAATAAAATGCCATTTTAACCACTTCAGCCCTGGAAAAATTTACTCCCTTCCTGACCAGAGCACTTTTTGCGATACGGCACTGCGTCGATTTAACTGACAATTGCACCGTCATGCAACGTTGCACCCAAACAAAATTGATGTCTTTTTTTTCCCACAAATAGATCTTTCTTTTGCTGGTATGTGCGGTTTTTATTTTTTGCGCTATAAACAAAAAAAGAGCGACAGTTTTGAAAAAAAAAGCAATATTTTTTACTTTTTTGCTATAATAAATATCCCCCAAAAATATATAAAAAAAACTAATTTCTTTATCAGTTTAGGCCGATATGTATTCTTCTACATATTTTTGATTTAAAAAAAAATCGCAATAAGCTTATATTGATTGGTTTGCGCAAAAGTTATAGCGTCTACAAAATAGGGGATAGATTTATGGCATTTTTATTATTTTTTTTATTATTAGTAATAGCGGCGATCTGCGATTTTTATAGTTACTGCGACATTATGGCAGACACATCGGACACTTTTGACACTATTTTGGGACCATTGTCATTTATACAGCGATCAGTGCTATAAAAATGCACTGATTACTTATAAATGACACTGGCAGGGAAGGGGTTAAACACTAGGGGGTGATCAAAGGGTTAAGTGTGTCCTAGGGAGTGATTTTAACTGTGGGGGGATGGGCTACCACTGACATGACAGCAATCGCTGCTCCCGATAACAGGAAGCAGTAGATCCCTGTCATGTCACTAGGCAGAAAAGGGAAATGCCTTGTTTACATAGGCATCTCCCCGTTCTGCCGCTCCGTGATGCGATCGCGGGACACCAGCGGACATCGAGTCCGCAGTACCCGGGGGCATGGTTACGGAGTACACGGCGGGTGCACGCCCATGCCCACAATGCCGCATCTTAAAGGGGATGTACAGGTACGCCCATTTGCACAGCCATGCCATTGTTCCGACGTATATCATCGTGCACTGGCTGGCAAGCAATTAAACTGCATGCAGCAGCAATTAGAGATATGAAATCCCCTCATTGCTCTTCATAAATACAACATTAAGAGACTAATGCTGTGGCCCCCAGACTCACATAAATAAATAAATAAATAATAAATAAAGCCCGATCAATAAAGCCTCATATTTCACAAATGTAGTTAGTACATAGTATGTCATGACGAAAAAAACTGTTGCATTTTATCGCATATTTTTTGTTGCTTTGTGTGTTATGAGGTTTTCATAACCAGGATTGTTCTTGTCTGAAAAAAAGAAACCTAGCATGTCAGAAAACCACAAAGGATATCTCTGAAACTCCAGGGGCCCCTTTAAACTATTGCCTTGTGGTAACTTAATGTGCATGTTATTGCATCAGGAGGTTTTGGTATGTTGACAACCTATTAATTTTAATGGGCTGCTCTAATGCAAGGCACGTTAGTGCGTTAATTAACACACTCCAAAAATGTTAATGGTGCTCTCCACGTCTTGATAAAAGATGGAAAAAATGATTAGGCAGATCATAAAGCATCCCAGCACAAGTCCCAAAAGAAATAAGGATAAAGAATTAGAAATAACATGACCCTGAACTCACAGTAAGGATCTGCTCTCTTATGGGGAACATCTGGGAATGGTAATTGTGCCAAAGCAGTGCACTAAAATATTACAATTTTGTTGAAAATGAGTGGTGCACTTCCTATACTTACAGTCTCACAGCTGTATAGCTACAGTTTGAGATCATCTAAGGCACTGCTGCTCTGACTGCTAGTCTTACAAGTTTTGGAGTACAATTTGGTGTTTGGTACTGTGCTGTTCACTGTTCTCCCTACTGAACGAGAAACTGTACCACCTGAGGACCTGCAGTGCAAGAATCTCCCAGTTTTTGTTTCATCAATTCTGGTCATAGGCGCTTTCTGTATCTCTCCCGTTGCTTCTTGACTATTCCCCCATTGGTCTTTAGATCACCAGTCCTTGGGGCTGGGGTGGTGGAACTGGGGTGTATAAAAAGTCAGTTATAGGAAAAAGATCAGCTGGAGCAAGCCTACAGGTAATCCTGCTAAATAGCCCTTTGCCCTCGGTTTCATTCTTTGGGCACAGCATCCACAGTCCATATCCTCTTTAAAGAGGAAGTAAACTCAAAGGCATTATTTGTACCTATAGGTAAGCCTATAATAAGGCTTACCTATAGGTATTGTAAATTTCTCCTAAATGTGTGCCGTTTAGAAGATATTTACATTACATGCAGCCGATGACGCCATTGACGCTTGCGCTCTAAAGGAACAGCCGTCCGTGCCGTTCCTTCAGATACCTCTGCCGTGAATGACGGCTCCCCCGCGCATGCAGACCCGGAAGGAGAACTGTGTGAAGATGGACGCTGCCTCCAGCCATTACATCGCATTGCTGGAGGGCTTCGTTTTCAAGTAAGTTTCACATAATGTGCTAGTATGCAATGCATACTAGCACATTATGCCTTTACCATGCAGGTCCAAAAAAAAAACCAAGCAGCAGTTTACAACCGCTTTAAAAAGTTATACACGGAATTGTGTTTGATTTGTCTAGATATAATAAATGTGCTAATGGGTTATTATTTCAGTGCTGCTGAAGCTGCCACAACACTAATATTACCAGCTGTGTCCAGTGCGGACATGGAGAGACTGAAGACGACACAGTGTAAATCTTCAATGAATATGTCTTACTCAGGATTGGCTTCTAGATTTTTTTGCCTGTGGATATTTTTCGCAGCTCTCTTATGTGTTACCAGGCTGATCTCCTTTTAAAAGTCAATGAAAAATGTTGGCTGCAAGTTGCTTTTAAAAATAGACAGATGATTACATGCTGTTCTATACACCAACATGCTGTGCTGAACATACAGTAGAATATCGACTTGAATTTTTTTTAAATTAAGGTTTTTATTCATAAATAAGTGACATGGATAGACTACAACAATATAGCAGAACATACATCAACCATTATGTTGTCCGGATATCCAGCCGTTATTCTATTAAAGTGATTGTAAATGCTCTTTTTTGTTTTTTATTATTAAAATAACAAACATTATACTTACGTGCTCTGTGCAATGGTTTTGCAGAGCGCAGCCCCGGTCCTCCTCTTCTCCGGTCCCCCGCCAGCGCTCCAGACTCCCCCCTCCCCCCTGCCGCTTGCTATGGGGGGCACTTTTGTGGGCTCACTCCCGAGCCCAGCTCTGACTATGTCTATTGACAAAGGTATTTGTGAGGTGTATACTACCCACAATATCAGCAATAATATTGTAATAATAATGTATTTTTGGGTTCCTTTTAGAAAGAAATAAGCATGTTGCATTTGTGATGAACAGCATCTATCGGAGTTAAATGAGCCTACAGTGAGTCAGGCAGAAAAGGTCATTTGGAGTCTCTTTACTTTTAGGCTAATAAACTGCTTAAAGCGGAGTTCCTCCCAAAAGTGGAACTTCCGCTCATTGTACTCCTCCCCCCCTCCGGAGCCATATTTAGCACCTTTCGGGGGTGGGGGGGGGGTACAGCATGTCTTTCACAGGTATGCTTTCCCCACTTCCAGGAGCCTCAGCCGCAGGTATTGACATCACGGCTGGGGCTCCCTCCTCCTCCCTCCTCCTTCCCCTGTCGCCGGGCCAGTAGGAGAGAGGAGTGGAACCTCGCACATGCACTGTAGGGTTCCCGGCATGAAGCGAAAAGGCTACACTGCTGGGTTCCCTTACTAGCAATGGAGGCAGCAGCACCCGACAGTTGATGGAAACATCATGAGCTGAGTCAGCATGAGCTTTCCTGTTATCATTGTCAGGTTGTTATGTGATTACGAGATGATATTCTGATATATACAATGAATAAAAATGTTTGGCTACTAGAGCTGCAAGATTAATCGTTAAAAGATTGTGATCGCGATTCAAACCCCCCCCCCCCCCCCCAAGATCTTAATCAAGCAATTCCACAATTCTATGTAAACAGTGCAGAGCAGTTTACTGCTCACAGCTGTCAAAGAAAAAAGCAGCCGGCAATGTTTATCAACAACATTGCTCAGCCGCTGAAAGAGGGATAAAAAGATACATTGTATCTTTGTTTATTTACAGATCAAAGGGATGAACTTCGGTCTGTAAGACCCCTTTCACACTGAAGGCATTTTCAGGTGTTTAAGCACCTGTAAAGCGCCAGAGAACTGCTTCCCATGCCATCCCAGTGTGAAAGCCTGAGTGCTTTCACGTTGGGGCAGTGCACTTGTGGGACGTTACAAAAAATCCTGCAAGCAGTATCTTTGGGGCAGTTTGGGAGCGCTGTATACAGCGCTCTTAAACCAACCCTGCCCATTGGAATGCACAGGCAGTGCTCCTGAAGTGCCGAAACATGGGCAGTTTTAACCCTTTCACCGGCTACTGGCGGGGGTTAAAAGCACCCCGCTAAAATGACGGTAAAGGGCCACTAAAACGAGCAGCGCTTTACCTCTAACGTGGCGCGGCTCCAGTGTGAAAGCAGCCTAATTTAGGTTAGTTCAAAGCAACCTTGTCAAGTAAAAAAAAATAATTTGGGGTTTTTTTTTATTAAATTGTTTCTCCTGTTATAACCCTTAATTTACCCTAGTCAGCCTTTTTAACTCCTTATTCTCCTTCTCTATTTTATTATAATTTTCCTGCTGATTTTTTAAAAATTTACTTCTATTTTATAAACTATTAATAATTGAAATTTTTTTTGTTTGCTTTGTTCATTAATATTTTTACAACTTTAACATATATTTACACATTTCACATTAAACAAAAGCGCAAAATAAAAAGTTTAAAAAAGTATTTCATTTGTAAAATAACTTTTCAATGCTTTGTACCATTGATGACAGCTGAAGTGTAAACAAAAATGTTGCAGTAGGTATCGGTAATTGGTATCGGCCAGTACTAAAAAAAAAAAAAAAAAAAAAAAAAAAAATTATATTATTATTATAATATAACTTAATCGTAATTGTTTTTTTATTTCTTTACACATTACATTATTTTTCGTTACGTCTTTAAATTTGATTGAAGCTGAAGCAAAGAGTATTGTGTCTTTTTTTATTAGCATCTTGTTTAATAACCTAATGTTCCGGGGTTGTAAATCTTTAAAATAAAATGAGCATATTCTCTGCCCCAGTGGGACCCTGATTTGATTTTCCACCATTTCCTGTTTTGGTGGCAAGAGATCAGAAACATAAAAAGCCATGCAAAAATCTCTCCATAGAAGCAGCAACAAAAACATTGTTTTTAGTAAAGGGGTTGGAAGCTCTGTGAGCATTTTTTTTTTAAGACAGTAGGTCTGAGCTGTTTGAAGTACCTTTCTGATTCCTTAAATATCAACTAATCTTTCCATTTTTTTTTAAATTTTATCCAAAGTATCCTCATATGTATGAATATTTTGTTCTATATCACAAATATTGTCTACTTTCACTCATTCCTATATGCTTGGAATTTTGTAAGATTTCCAATACTTTGGAATCAACCCTTTGGTTGTGTTTAGTAGATATGGCATGAGGGACATCTTATACTGGGCAGCTGATACTTCTGTTTTATAGAACAGGAACCTCCAAGCATCCATCTGTACTCCTTTTTTTTTCCAGTTATTTCTTGAATAATGTTGGCAATCTCTCCTCACAATGCCCCTATTCTCTGACAGTGCTAAAAATATGCTCAAAGGTTCCAGGTTCATCACAACCCCTACAGCACAAAGAAGATATGTCCACATGAAACCTGTGGGCAGTGAAAGGGATGGTGTACCATCTTGTGGACACCTTGAAGCACTGCTCTGTCTCCTTCAAATTAGGAGAAACTTGGCAAACTTATTATTTTAGCTCTTATTCTCCAGTGAACCCAGTTCTTGCTCCCATTTGCCTATATATATTGGTATTTTAGGTTTTGCTTTCTACTAATATACAATCGCCAAACATAGTGCCCCTTACCATCCGATGAACTGATAACTGTTGATGTTGGTGCCCATAATGCGTAGTTACTGCTAGTCAGCCAACAGTCACATGACCCAAATTCAAAAGTAGTAACTTCTAAGAGCTAATGGAATGTTAACAGTTTACATGCATTTTACATGGTCTGCCACGCATTCACACTGATTTGTGTAAAGATTTTCAAGTATTATTCAAAATAGCTGAAAAAGCCACTATCCCAACTGAAGTTGACTTATGTTTTTGCAACCAAGAGAACTTCCCTTAATGGCTGTAAATTTCTAGTGGAGGCCAGCTTGTAAATGCAAAAGCAGTGGACGTGTTCTTGTTGTAGTTGTTGGGTATATAACTGTGCTAGTGGTGCAATATTATAAGGATTTCTGCCCACTGTTAGGGTTATTGGTTTAAAATGTCGTTGTTACATAAAAAAAAAAGATATTTTCATAAGAAATTTAGGGTAACATCTCCGGGTAACAACTCATTAGCAATAGCAAGTGTATCAAGTAGTAGTTAGTCTCTATTCAACTGAACTTGTTATGTTCAAGACATATTACTACTCATCTAAGTAGTTTATTCAGCTGTAGACCTGAGAGAGCTACTTGGATGTGTATTTAAACCTCTTAGCCCCTTTTCACATGGGCTGGACCCGGTTTGGCTTGGCAGGGTATCTGTCTGCTAACCCCCTGCCAAGCTGAGCTCAGCTGAGCTCCCGGATGCAAAAGTGGAGCGGACATGGGCACAGTCTGCACTGCTTTATGGGCAGTTGGATGTAAATGGACCGTCTACACCCGACTGTCCTCCGATCCAATCTGGCCAGACGAACTGGAACGGATACCTCTTCCATTTGTTTTTGCCAGATCCATCCGACTACCCAAAGAGGAGAATGAAGGGTCTGATCAGGTCCACCTGAAAATGAACAGGGGGGCCTGTGTGAAAGGGGCCTTAAACAATAATTCAACCCTGTAGCCAATAAAAAAAAGAAAAAAAATCGAAATAAACTATTACCTGTGAAGAAGACTACTTACTACCCTTCCAAAATGCCGCTCTGTTGCTGAGAAGTAGTCCCCAAAAGTCTTCTGGGAAACAGAAACTTCCATTAATGTTGATCTCATTGATCTACTGCAGTGCTCAGTTGTCCCTCCTGCCGACCTCTGTGTCACTCCTGTGTCCTAAAGTGACATGGAGTTTGACAGGACAGAGAAGTCCAATTAAATGCAATTGGGTACCAATTATTATTATACAGGATTTATAAAGTGCCAACAGTTTGCGCAATGCTTTACAACGTTAGGACAGTCAGTACAGTTACAATACAATTCAATACAGGAGGAATCAGAGGGCCCTGCTCGTTAGAGCTTACATAAATGAGAGTCTTTACAGACAGTAGCTAAAACATCTATATTTCTACCAGACTTTGAGGCTCTAAAAATGTATGTGCAATCTGTTTGCTTTAAAAATTGTATAATGGGAGGAAGAAACACATTTAAGTTGAAGTGATAAGTTGCAGTCTAGTATATGAACGTGATCATTTTTTGAAATGCTCCTGGGAACAATAAAAAACCCATGCTGTAATATCGTTTAACTACTGTCCATGAGAATCTAGGCTAAGCAGAATGCAGAAGGAAGGATGCGGCATTGTTTCAATATCCTCTGACTACTGGCTCTATGTAATGAATGGTCTCTTTATGCCACTTTGCAGAAATGTGCTACAAATGGTTGGGAAGAGAAGATTTCCTGGCTCGCAGGATGAGGCTGTGATATGTCAGAGATCTGTGATCTAATTTGTGCCATGTTTCAGGAAGTCCTTTCTGCGCTTCAAAGATATTAATTACAAGTGTCAAATCATATGACAGAAGGAAGGAAACACTGACCAAAGCAGATTCCTAAAGACAATTTCATGTAACATCATATGCCCAGTTCAAAGTCAGGCTTTGCACAAGTAGATCTCAATGTCTCATTTTATTTAGTCTTACTTTGCAGTGCTGTGGCCTATTGATAATCAGCCCTTTGAAGTGGTGCAACAATGTGTTATATTCTTGTGGGGGTGGGGGGAATGTATGGAAGGACCTTAAAACCTAAGCTTTAAAGGAGATGGGAAATACTAATTTAAACTATTAAAAAATTTACATTGAAAATATCCACACATATACAATTTGATCTTGTGTATCGTGCCTCTGATAAAGTGCTTTAAAAAGCCAATAAATGTATATGAAAGCTACATTTGTAATATCGTGCACGACTGTAAACATTTATCACAAAATTCAACATTTTTTAGTGTTTCACATGTATGCTATATTTGGTATATTGTAGTGGTGCACCAAAATGAAAATTTTGGACCAAACCCAAAAATTCAGGATGCACTT